>NC_080422.1:64412286-65050873 GCF_029873635.1 Malania oleifera
CAAAATATATGCAAGATGAATTTAAAATGAGCATTATGAGAGAATTGAATTACTTCTTAGGACTTCAAATTAAGCAAACTAAAAATGGAACCTTCATAAATTAATCAAAATATATAAGGGATGTGCTTAAAAATTTTGATATCGAAGGTAGCAAACCTATAGGAACCTCGATGAGTGCATCCATAAGTCTTGATAAGACTGGACATTATGTTTAGTGTATGCATGTGTGCCCAATTTCAGTCAGCCCCTAAAGGATCTCACCAAATAGTCATAAAAAGAATCTTAAGATACTTGATAGGTACTATTGACTTAGGTTTATGGTATCCTAAGGACACCGACTTTGAGATGATCAACTATTCAGTTGCTAATTATGTTGGATGTAAAATAGAAAGAAAAAGTGCAAGTGGCACTTGTCACTTTCTAGGACGATCTCTTGTGTCTTGGTTCTCTAAGAATCAAAATTTTTTAGCCCTTTCTACTGCTAAATTCGAATACGTCGTAGCAGGTAGTTGTTGTGCACAAACACTTTATATGAAACAACAATTAAAAAATTTTAATTTAGAATATTCAGCAAGACCTATACAGCGTGATAATTCCAGCATTATAAATATCTCCAAGAATCTTATATCACGCTCAAACACCAAGAATATAGACCTAAGACAACACTTATTAATATATCATGCGCAAAAAGAAGATATCTTACTTGAATTTGTGAATACTAGTGATGAATGGGTAGATATTTATACCAAACCTCTTCTAGAAGATATATTTATATCTATGAGGAGCGAACTAGGATTGTGACATAGCAAAGAAGTTGTTTAAGAGGAAAACAATTTTCACATCCATCTGCTCAACCTCCAAATCAAGACTAGTAGCGAAGCCCAAAACAACACGAGTTGGCTACATTTTCACTACCGATGAGAAAATCTCCCCAAAATCAATCCCCTATTTCTGATTGAAGCCTTTGACAACTAATCTAGATTTGTATCATGGGAGTGAAGAATTCTCTTCCTATTTTAATATATAGACCCATCGATTTTTCAAAGCTCTCTTACCTTTAAGTAATTTTACCACCCCAAAAGTGTGGTTGTCATGCAGATATTTCATTTTATCTTCCATTGCACTAAACCATTGTTGTTTATGCTCACTTTCAAAGGCTTCTTCATAACATTAGTTATAAGAACATACTCATCTATAGGATATCTCGTGGAGGGTTTTCGGTCTCTGGTAGACCTCCTGAGTGAAGTTGTAGGTGGTTCAATAGTTGAAGTACCTTCCTCATCAACAATTGCGTGATCTTCCACCACATAATCATTATGAACATCTGCCTCTATATTATACTATAATAGGAAATTTTTAAAAAGGAATCAGATCCAAGTCAATTAAGCCATCACCACCTTGAAACTGAGAGTTTTCTATCTTGCCAATGTCTTCAATGGTTTGATCCTCTATAAAGACTGCGTCACGGCTTCTCACAAGTTTCTTTTCCACTAGATCATAGAACCTATAGCCAAACTCATCCTAACCATACCCAATAAAAATGCACTACCATGCCTTGACATATAACTTGGACCTTTCATATTTAGGCACATGAACAAAGGCTTTGCAGCCAAACACATGTAGATGGTCAAAGGATACATCATTCACATACCAGATACTGTCAGGGACATTAGTCTGCAGTGCAATAGTAGGAGACAAGTTAATTACATGAACAATAGTATATAATGCCTCACCCTAAAATGATCTAGGTACTTTCTCTTCTAAAAGCAAACATCTAACTCTCTCTACTATTGTTTTGTTCATCCTTTCTGCCAAACCATTCAATTGAGGAGTCCTAGGATCTGTCTTTTGATGTTGGATGCCCTGTTGTCTACGGTACACGTCAAATGGACCACAATACTCACCACCATTATCATTACGAATACATTTTATCTCCTTTCCTATTTCTCTCTCAACTAAAGCTTAAAAATATTTAAACATATCAATCACTTGATCTTTGGATTTCAAAGCATAAACCCAAAGCTTTCTTGAATGATCATTAATAAAAGTAACAAAATAAAGTGCACCACGAAGTGTCCTTACCTTCATTGGGCCACAAACATCTGAATGAATCAACTCAAGTAACTCCGTTTTTTTGAAAAGAGGATAACTTTTAAATGAAACCCTTCTCTGCCTCCTGGCCAAATAGTGAACATATCTTTTTAGTTTTGCACATTTTAAACCTGACAGCATATTCTTCTTGGCCAAACAATCAAGTTGTTTCTCACTTATGTGACTGAATCGCTTGTGCCATAACTTTGATGCGATATCTCTATCAACTGCATTCACAGAATTCAGGAAAATAGAAACATTCATAAAATATATATTAGAAAATTTGTTACATTAGGCCACAATTAAATTTCCTCTGGTAAGTCTCCATTGTCCATTACCAAAATAAGTTGCAATATCCATCATCATCAAGTCTTCCAGCAAAGATCAAATGCAAATGAACATTATGAGCATGCCCAACATTATTGAGTACTAATGTAATTGGTGTATTCCAAATAGGGGGTGAATTGGGTATTTATAAAATTATTCATGGATTCAATTTAAATCACATTCAGTATAACACAACCTAGGGTCTTTCTAAACATTCTTAATTCCCCCAAGTAATCAAGTATGCAAATATTTAAAATTGATATGGAATGCTCAACAAATTAAATATTTGCATATAAACATCACATCATATCCCATTTAAATTTAAAGGTGTTTATGTAAAAATGATTTACTAATTAATGAGAACATACACGAGTGCAGCATTTCTCATCTAAATTAAATGTGTGCATGCAAATATTTTTATCAATGAATAAACAAGCATACACATATGGAAATTATAGTGCATAAAGTAAATAAGATAAAGAGAGAGACACACGATATTTGTTATCGAGATTTAGCCAAACCAACCTACATCCCCGCCTTAGGCCTACCCCCCAAGGATTCCACTAACCTTGCTCACTTAACGGGTGGAGTAGAAACCATTACAACCTCTCCTTATGGGGCGAGGTGAACCCCAGCTCAATTACCAATTTGAGCCTAACTAGTCTCCCTTATGGGGCGGAGACTCACTAGTTGACTCCCTAGTTCATTTTTCAGGCTGAACCAAACTGGTCTCCCTTACTAGACAAAGACTCCCCAATTCAATTTCTGTGATAAACCAAACCAGTCTCCCTTACAGGGCAGAGATTCCTTGGCTCAACCAAGAGGCTAAGCCAAACTGGTTCAAACAAAAATAATAACTTTTGTACAATAAAATTCTTCTTAAAAACAAGCAAGGATGTACACGTTGAAGCTTTAGAATGCACTCTAGTATGACATTAAATATGCTCAGTAGAGTAAGGGTGTTTTTCTCCAAATATTTTTTATCTTTGAATAAATTGTGTATAATGAGTGCTTCAAATATTTATACCCAAATAAATTTCTCCAAAAATATTTGCCAATAAGAATAAGACAACCTAGGGTTCTTCTTTTGTTGACTTTGGTGATTGAAAGTCAAGGTGTTATCACAAGAGGGGGGGTGAATTGGGTTTATAAAAATTCATTTAAGTGGTATTACAAGTTTACAAACTTTTGTAAACTTAAACAAACACACAAGAATGACTTAATTTTAAATCAACCACAATCCAAACACAAGTCAAACACCAATCACAAGCCAAAGAATAATCGATCAACCAATCACAGTACTTAACAAAATTATGAAAGCTTGCAGCACTTTCTTATTTTAGTGTTTTTCCAAATTTCAGTTTGTAGCCCTGTATGAATGAATTTTTAAGCACTCCTTTTAATCAGGATTTTTGCAAGCGGTAAATCAACGTACTCCCTTTAAGGTTTATGAAAAAGATTAACCAAATGTACTTTCTTAAATTAAAAAGCCTTCTTAATCTCGGTTTTTTCAGCAAACCTACACTTTCAAAACACAATTTGTATATGCTAAAATTTAAATAAACAAAGGTAGAGAGAGTGAGACTGAGATTTTTTACGAGGTTTTTCTTATCCCTAGCCTACATCCTCACTTTAGGAAATACCACCAAAGAATTCCACTAACTCCTTCCTTTTCAGGTTGAACAAACTGATTACAACCCATTTTTAGGGTGGAGCCCCCTCTCCAAGTGATAACTCACGCTCGGTTACAACGATCCAATCACCTAAACTGTCAAGAAACAAGAAACAAGAAATAATTTCTTTTGTACAAAGGATGCTCTTGGATAGACATAGTTAGTACAATTGAAATCACTATATACTTCAATAACAAATATCAAAGAAATAGTATTGAAGCTCAAAAACAATATCACCAGAATACTTCTCTAGATGGAAATCAGTATTTTAGATTGTAGAGCTCAGAGAAGAATGTTTAACACTTCATATTTCAGTAATTCTCAGCTTGCAAGAGTGAGCAAGAGAGAGCTTTGAGAGAACTAAAGAGTTTTCAGCTTGAGAACAAATTTTCAATTGCTTGGCATATGTTTGATTAATGGAAACATGTATTTATAGGCTAAAAAAGGTTAGTTCATGTTGCCCAAGTTTACTTGGAGTATTTTCCAAGTTTTTATAAAATTTGGGGCACAAGAAACTTAAATTTGAAGTTTAAAACTTTTGAAAAAATATAGCCATTAACAGTGTTCAGGCACCTGAAGTCTCGGGGTCTGTTGCGTGAAGCTCTTTTAAACTGAAATTTTGGAATTGAAAACAGGGTCAAGCACTTGAGGTTACAAGGGTTAGTCGCCTGAGGATACATTGACTCATAAAAAATTCATCAATAAATTCTTCAAACGCCTGAACTTATTCTTCAGTTGGCTGGGGAAATTCTTCAGGTGTCTGAACTTACACATCAATCACTTGAACAGACAAATTTTTTTTTTTTTAAAAAACATTTGGCTCTCTTGCTTTGTTACTTTATAAAAACATTTTCCAGGGTATTTAAAACAAGGTCTCTAAGTCCAAGACAAACCCTAATGAACTTCTAAACATTTCACATGATATTTAGCATGAAGTACTTACGAAAATTCATTCTAAAGCCTTAAACACTCTATCTTTGAAGTCTTCTTATGAGTCTTTTGCTTTTAATGCTTTTATACTTTGAGCTTGAGTCAACTTTAGGTTTCCACATGCTTTTGATCATTTTGGTTCACTTGAGCTTCCTTTGGATTACTCTGAAAATAAGTGTAGCTTTGTGGTCCTTGGTGATCTTGAACTTTTATTTCCTTTGATATTTTGAGCTTTTTCACATAAGCATTCCTGAGACATCATCACTTAACAACACATGTTAAATCATCCTTCATTTTTTATCATCAAAACGTGATTTGAAAGCTATGTTAGGCCAACAATCTTCCCCTTTTTGATGATGAGAAATAAGGAACAAAGATGAGAGATCCTTTGGAAAAGGCTCCCCCTTACAATAAGCATGTTTTTAAAACAAATATGAAAAGTGATGATTTCAAGTATGAGTAAGTTAAAAAATAAGGCAGAATTGAGTATATTACATTATAGCTCATATCATGTACATATTTTCATTATAGCTCATGTCTTGTACATATTTGCATTATAGTTTTCATGTTTATTATAGCTTTTACTCCCCCTTGCTATATGCCAAGATTTTTTATGCTTTATATATTATCCAGTATATTTTATTCATGTTTGCTAAAAAATTTCTCCCCCTTTGACATCATTCAAAAAGAATTAAGGGGCAAAGGCAAAAAGAGTTGTATCACATTAAGAGCATAGTCATTTTACAAAAAAGCATAAAGAGTGGAATCATAAGCCAAATTTCAAAAAAAAACACAAACAAGGCAATATAAAACATAACTAATACATAAAGAGTGCTTAATACATCACAAAATGATAAACTAATTCAGTTATCAGCATCATCATCTTCCTCTTCAGCTTCTTCTTCATCTCCTTCCTCTTCATCACCTTCCTCTTCATCGTCACTCTAAGGAGCAGAATAAGTGTCCATAGGATCAACACCGTAGGATGAGCTAGCTTGATACTTCTTAATACGAGTGAGGCACAGATCAAGTAAGGAACAGGTAGTGTGAAGTGAAGACACATCCTCTCGAAGGGATTGAAGTCCTGATCTTATGCCTCTGCTAAAGGTGGAGAATTCATGATGAAAGGGAATGAACCAAGAAGGCATATCAGCAGGAGGTCCTTGATCTTGAGCTGGAGGAGGAGGACGAGGAGGAGGAACAACTGCTGGTGCTCTTTGAGGTCTACCTCCTTTCAAGAACCAACCCTGATCATGCTTTTCAAATCCCATTTGTTTGGGGGTTGTGGATGTGAAGAGGTCATATCAGGTACGTTTTATGAATAACTTATAAGGTGTGGTTATATCAAGATGAGCAAAGATAAGATTCAACACACCTCCATAAGGAAAAGTGACATGAGTCTCTTCTAACTTAGCCCACGTCTATTTCAAAATGAGACGGGAGAGATCAAGCTTCTTTCCTTTTAGTAAACACCATAAAACAAAGCAGTCGACGTAGGAAAGATTATCATAAGAGTTTGCCATAGGTAGGATGTTATTGGATATGATTTTATGGAGAATTTGGGCCTAGAGGTTCAATTGGTTATACATAGGTGGATGGCCAAACTATATGGGTTCATTTACCATAATTAGAGACAAAAACTCTTCGGGCGTGAAGCCTTTCCCTAGAATCCAAGATTGAGCAAAAACGCAACAATCAAATTCACTCGGAGTGATGTGAAAAATGGGAGCTAGTATTTCAGGAGTCAAAACTATTTTCTCACCTCTAACTTTAGTAGTGAGAACACATTCTGTAGAAATCATGTGGGCATAAAAGATTTTGACAAGGTTGGGGTACATTCCTTTGGCTTGAAAAACAATAACATTTTTCCAACCAATCTTCTGAAACATAGGCAGTATTTTAAGGAATTCAAAATCAAAAAGGTGGTGTCGATCACCTTACCAAAGATTGGGTCTGTAGAATAGAGAGTAAAACAATATCGGAGCTTAGACTGGAGAGTGACTAACCATTGTTCGATGTTGTTATCGTCCGTTCCAGAAGAATAGCCTTAGTTCGCTGTGGTCTTAGTGTGAGGCATCGTTGTATTGTGGGATAATGGAACCCTAGAATCCGAGAGAAAGAGTATAGGAGAAGGAGATTAGGGCTGTCATTCAAGGGCTTTTGAGTGAGGGAGCAAGGAAGACCAAAGGTTAGAGCTTCGTGTGAGTGATGGAACAGGAGTTAGTAGCATGAAGTTAGGGTTTTCGCATGTTAAAAATCTAGATCCCTCGACTTTAGGCACCTGAATATTAAACTCAGTCGCCTAAAGATTTACAAAATTGGAATCTCAACAGGTAGTAGCACATCACAGCCTAACATATCATAAAAACCCAACTAAGTCCATACAACCATCATACACATCCTAGGTACTTCAAATATGACTTAATACATTAGTGTTCTTATAGACACTCACAAAAATTGAAACTAGCTATCACCTTGCCCCAGAGGTTGCTAAGCCTGATCTCGAGATGGTCCTGAAAAAAATGACAAATTGTATATTGGGGTGAGACACTTCTCAGTAAAGAAGACTAAGTTAAAATCATTGTGTGGCTAGCATCAATTTTAGCGTATATAGAAAATAATTAGTTCTCTATTTAACAGAAAATGGCATTTATATAATATACTCATTCTACATAGTTCAAACTGCAATTTTTCATTCCAATAGTATAAACTTGTTTAGTAAAAAAAAAATTAACATCATTTACATGAATCAACAGATATGCATATAAGACAACTCCCTGTGACTAACACCATTTACTTCCCCCATGGTACGAGTTGTGCAGCCCAAAGGCTGGACTAAGCTTGGGTGATTAGCCCAGAACAAAGTCAAATTATCCCTTTGCAAGTCCATCTGCAGGCATCCACGGCCAAGCTACAGGCCCGATGCCTTTACTTCATCCTCACGTAGGTTGTTGGCTGAGACCACCTAACACTTCTATCCGGAATAGTGTGGGCGTACATGGTCTAATAATGAATCACTAACAACGGTACCATGCTCACAAAAGAACAATTCTCCAGGGTTCCTAAAGCATATCATGCAATTTAAGTAATTAAAAACTGTAGTTTAAATCATTTCGTTTCAAACTACCATTAAATAAAAACCCAGCCCTCGACCGTCAAATAAACTCGTCTCACAACCATAAAATAAAACTTAGCCCTTGGCCATCATATAAAACTCATCTCACAACCATCATATCATCTCCCTACATTATTCATAAGCAATTATAGTATATTTCATAATCATTCCCAAATTTGGTTACATGATAAACCATATAAATTTATTCACCTACCGCACAATTTCATTATTCGAACACGATCCATGAGACAACCAAGAAAACATTGTACTTTTAGTTCGTAAGATAAATTGGATTTTCCACCATTCATGTTATTCAAAATACCGTGCCATATATCCTACGTTTGTAAAATCCCTACTGAACGAAGGTTTTCAAAATAATATTTGAACTCATAAATAAATAAATATATAACAGTTTTATCTATACATATTTAATAAAAATCCTAATTTAACTTAATCCCCTTACCTAAATCTTGAAAAACCTAGTAAAAATCCTAACCCATGCCCATGGCGTTCAAAACTCCAAACCCTAAAAGCACATTTTCCAAGTTCCATAAGTTCAACCCCAAAATTATAATTTCCTTAATATTCCTAGGCTCAAAAAATTTGCAATAACTATTTTAACATTTCCTATGCCTATAAACTCCAAATAAATAATTAAATTCCTAGAAACAGTAAATTTTCTAAATTCCCTAAATCTTACCTAAGCCTTGGAGTGGTGTTTGGAAAGCTTTGTTCAAAAGTTTACTCGGCTAGACTTGTAGAGAAACGCTCCTAGAACATCATGGTGGTTTTTGATCGTCAGTTTGGCAAAAGATTGAAGGAGCAATTGAGGAGAGAGAAAAAGAGAGAGGGAGAGGGAGAGGGAGAGAGAGAGAGAGAGAGAGAGAGAGAGAGAGAGAGAGAGAGAGAGAGAGAGGTTATTGTTACCTTTGGTGTAATCCCAAGAGGGGGGTGAATTGGGTATTTAAAAAATTTGTCCCTAGGTCAACCAATCTAGCAGCAGCATTACACGAACCTAGGATCTTTCTATTTAATTATAAACCTAATCAACACATGTACTACTTAAAATGAATGAAGAATACAACATACATGTGTTTAAAATAAAAGTGTGGAAAATAAATTTACAGAAATATAAAGAACACGCACGATATGTTATCAGGGTTCGGCCAACCGTGCCTATGTCTCCGCCTCTAGCTCGAAAGCCCGTGGATTCCATTAAAGCTTACTTAATGGGTGAAGCGGCACCAGTTACAACCAGGTCAATTCAAAGGGTTGACCTCAACCAACACACCTTACAAGGATGGCACACCTAGCTTTCCTAACCAGGTCTAAGCCAGTCCGTGACTATTCAACATGGCTAGTCTCCCTCTTCAGGCCCATGCCTGGAATATAATTAATATGTAATACAATTTTTGTGTAGATAGAAATATGCTTCTTATACTAAGCAGATTATGTACCACTATGCACAATATAATGAATGCACCTCAAGTATGTATGAACTATAAGCTCAGTGCTCTAATGTGTGCTAAATACTCAAAAAAGTATAGATAATCAATCTGGCATAAGAGTGTATACCAAAGCAATATTTGAGACACAGTATATGAATATCACAAAATCATATCAAGGTTTCAAATATGTTTAATCAAGAAGATTCAAACAAACTCAACAAGATGTTCTCAATATATATACTAAGCACAATGAGTGTTTGAATGCAAGCTTTGAAAATAATTTTGCACACAATATAAATCTAGGTGTCTTGCAATGACAATGCAAGAACCACAACCTTCTAAGTCTTCCCACACAAGATTTATCAAGTAAAATCAGTGGAAGAACTCTAAGCTTTACTCTCAACAATAAAATCAAATAATAAGCACAACAAATGAGAGTATGAGCAATTGAGGATTAAGCACAAGCACTCTAAATATACTCACAACACTTGAAAGATCAAGGAAAATGAAGTTTTGGAGTGTTTGGGAGTAGCATAGGCTAAAAAGGGATTTTTTATTTTGAGAGAATTTTGGCCCTAATCAATTTGCTAATCATTTCTAATTGTTGCAAATGAATAGGTATTTATAGGCAAGGAAGGATTTTTTACCATTGGGGACCCAATGGGAATAATTAAATTTGTTTTAAAACCAATAAAGCAAATTAATCCAGTTTACTTAATTTTAACCTCGGTAAAAATTAATTTAACTCGAGACATTCAGGTGGCTGAACTTAAGTTTGGTCGCCCGAATAGACTTAGCCAGAAAATCATATTTAAAAGATTCGGGTGCTAAAAATTTTTTTTGGGTGGCTGAACCAAAGTCAGTAGCCAAATGTTCGAGGTTCAAGTGCCCGGTTCCAAGTTTGGTTAACCGAACCAGCTAATTCGGTCACCCAAGCCCATTTTGAACATGATTGCTCAGGCACTCGAGTAGTTGAAAAGGAATCTAACACAAGTTTGGGTGCCCAAGGGAGGTACGCTCAATATAGGTTCGAGTGCCGGAAACATGAAGTCAACTTCTTGACTTGTTCGATCGCCTGGTTCAGTCACTTGACCTCTCTCATGATTTTCAATTAAGATCCAACTTAGCCAAATTTAATTCCCCTGATATGAAGAGTGATCTTGGGGACTTATTTAAGTGATTGTGCAAGGTCTGGGGTCTTTTCTAAGGCTGTTTTGAGATAGTCCCAAAAATCCAGCATCGGTCGACCGAAGGGTGCTCCCTAAGGTCTTTCTAAGGTCTTGAGCTTGTAGTTCCTACATGCATGATATGCATTAAATATTACACACATTTTTTCTATTTACTATTATAAACCTGAATTTAATGATAATATAAATTACAACACCAACTAATCTTCAAGGTCTTCAGGTTTCAAGCTTTCATGTGCCATCAAATATGAGCTTGCAAATAAGAACCTGCACACAAAGAGTATTTGTCAATATCAAAGTGGGGAATGACCCATAGGGTCAACAGTTACCTTATCCTAGGAATGGTGCCTACGTCACTCCTACGACAAATCCACTCTGGTAGGAATGTCAGTGGCGAAGAATGGAACCCGATGGTATCCTCCATTTTTGTTGACCTGATAGGTCACACCCAGTTTTGATCATGACAAATACTCTTAGTACTGATGATTGTACTAAGGCTTGCACGCAGGTTCACTGTGCACGTGTATTAGGACTAAAAGACATACCATGATGGCGTGCAGTGTCCAGGTCAAAGAATGAAGAATTTTGTATTGTATTTGTATTTATTATTTCAC
The DNA here is from genome assembly GCF_029873635.1 of Malania oleifera. Classification (NCBI taxonomy): domain Eukaryota; kingdom Viridiplantae; phylum Streptophyta; class Magnoliopsida; order Santalales; family Ximeniaceae; genus Malania; species Malania oleifera. The sequence goes on from NC_080422.1 coordinate 64,423,672, forward strand.
TTCTTCATTCTGGATTTAATATTGTTATGGACTGTACACTCTATAGCTTGTAATAATTTGCATCATGCATGATAGGTAGGTATGCTCAGAATTGCTGTAGATTGACCTTGGGACCGAATAAGCTTGAGGCACCCGAACCTGATTTGAGTGTATCTCCCTCAGGCACCCGAACCTGTGTTAGAACACTTTTCAACTACTCGGGTTACCAAATGACCACGTTCAAAATGGGCTCGGGCGACCAAATTTGTCAGTTCGGTTAATCGAACTTGGAACCGGGCACTCGAACCTACGAGCAAAATGCTATTGAATTTTGTTCAGCTGACTAACCCTTTCTTTGGGCACCTGAACCATTAAAAACCGATTTTCTGAGTGAGTCTGTTCAGGCACTCAAACCTAAGGCAGGGCACCCAAACCTCGCAAGCTAAAATATTTTTTACTGATTTTTAAATGGGATAAATTGGGTTAATTTTCTTAATTGCTTTTAAAACAAATTTAATTATTCCCATTAGGTCTCCAATGGTCAAAAATTTCTCCTTGCCTATAAATACCTATTCATTTTTCATAATTAGCAAGGATTAGCATTTTGATTAAGGCCAAAATTCACTCAATTTCAAAAATCTCCTTTTAGCCAATACTACTCCCAAACACTCATGCACTCCATATTTCTTGATCATTTAAGTGTTGTGAGTATTTCTAAATTGATTGATCTCAGTATTACTAGCTAATACTCTCATTTGGTATATTGTTTGATTGATTTTATTTGAGAGTATAGACTTAAGTTCTTCCACCGATTTTACTTGATAAATCTTGTGTGGGAAGACTTAGAAGGTTGTGGTTATTGCATTTTCATTAAAAGACACCTAAACCTATAATTTTTATGTGCAAAATCCTTTTCAAAAGCTAGTTTTTCAAACACTCCATTGTGCTTTGTATATTGAAATATCTTGTTGAGTTTGTTTGAATCAACTTATTTAGCATATTTGAAACCCTGATCTGATCTTGCATTATTCACGTATTGTGCTTCAAATCTTGCTTTGATACACACTCTAGATCTGGACTGATAGTCTATATGTGATTGAGTGTTTAACAAATATTATAGCACTGAGCATATTTACATACCATTTGTGCTTGCAATATTGATTGAGATGTACTGGTGTACATATCTGCTTGTGTAGAAGTGTATTTTCGTGTACAAATTTTATACACATTGATTGTATTCCAGGCACGAGCCTAAAGAGGGAGACTATCCCTATTGAATAGTCCCGTACTAGCTTAGACCTAGTTAGGAAGGTTAGGTGCATATCCTAATAAGTCGTGTTGGTTGAGGTCAGCCCCTTGAATTGAACTAATTCTAACTGGTGCCGCTCCATCTGTTAAGTGAGCTTTAGTGGAATCTTTGTGCTTGTATTATTTACCTTTCACACTTTACTTTTATTGCATGTGTATGTTTATTTGTTGATTGCATAGACTAACACTAGGCTATGCTACACTGTTGATAAAACCAGCAGACCCAGGCAAAAAATTTTAAATTCCCAATTTACTCCCATCTTTGGGTTGCACCAAAACTAACAATTTTTCAATCAGTCGAGATTCGGGGAAGAAATTAAGGAGAGAGTGAGAGTGGTTAAGAAGAAAGAAAGTAGAGAAAGAGAGAGAGAGAGAGAGAGAGAGAGAGAGAGAGAGAGAGAGAGAGAGAGAGAGAGAGAGAGAGAGAATTTGATGAGAAAAAGCATAAGAGGCAAAGATGAAGAAAGTGAGCTGAAAGGGGGGTCGGTTTAAAATTTGAAATCATGTTGAGAAGCATCCTAATTAATGCTTTTGGGGGGGGGGGGGCGTTATACAAATAATATGAAACAATATGCTTTTAGCTTTCCCAATTTTGCATTAGAAACTTGTCTCCCTTTTGACATCAACAAGAAGGAGCTAAGTTGGGAAAGGAAAAAGAAGATAAAAGACATTTAGATATAAGATTTAATTATCAGAGAAATTTTTTAACTTTTGGCAACATGCCATTTGAGGATGGAGCAATTCCAAAAAGTAAATCAAAGACCTGATTGATTACAAGTATATCTCATCATTCAATTCATTAAAGATATTTAATATAGTCCAAGGCAGTGCATGCAATGATTCAAATACATCCAATATTCATGATCAATATAAAACCAACATCTTAACATATACATTATGAACATGAATGCAAGTGTTAGAATTGTTAAGGAGTTTCAGAGCCATAGTGTTTTAAGTTGAGTTGCTCCCCCTTTCAATTTGAAAGCAACTTAGATGCAAACTAGTGTTTATACCAAACAAGGACGTTATCACACAAAAAAATAGGCAAGCATTTTGATCCTTCGACCACTTTTACTGGAAAAGATATCATGGCATTTCTGAAAAAGAAACTTTCAAAATCAATTTTTAGGCAAGCGAGGTAGGAGAGCAAAAAGAATATTATCTTGACAAGTAGAGGCTCCTCCTATCAATTTAATTGAATAAAGATTTATGAAACTTACAAGCAATAGAAGTTTTGAAATCAAGTTCTGCAAGGTGTGCAATTTTCACCAAAACAATCCATATCAAATGTATTCATGAAGCACAAATTATGATGTTCATAGAGCGCAGACAACCTTTGGACTAAAAAACAAAACAATGAAGCATGTAAGTCCATAGGGTTTCATTTTTCTAAAAGCAGTAAGATGTATGCAGCAAGGATAACTTTTAGAAAAATTTGAGCAGCATGCCCACTGTAATGGGGACATTTTCCATTAAAAAAAAAATCTTATAAACTGGTACTTTATCAGAAAAATCATGATAATATGCATCATCCAGATGCCATTTAAAGCAAGAAAACCAATGGTATAATTAATAGTTCAAAATAAGCTATCCATCAAGGAAATAATATGAACAATGAAAACCAATGGATAGCTATGAGTTTATTGCAGTGTTATTCTTCATAAAGGCATATGGATATAAGGTATGATCATAAGAGCATTTTAGTTTATATAACCATGAGAGAAAGATGTTCCCCCTCAGCTTAGTACTTATCCAAATTATGCCTAATTTTTTCAAGTTCTTTAGCCAAACCTTCTAAGATTTTCAATGGTTTAGACTTGACTTTGAATGCATAGGCTTATCAGACCAAAAAGTCACAATGAAGATTCATTAAGATGATAAGCCTACAATGCCTCTTCTTTTATGAATTTCAATATATAAGAGGCCCAAGTTTGAATGGCTTTCAATTGGTTGTGCATAGGTTTTTTAGACATTTGAATTTTCTTTAGATTGAAACCTAGTGCAATCCTTTTAGTCATTCAACTTCATTATAGGGATATGAAGTTTTAAATGATTTGACTTGAAGTTTGAGAGCTTGTGAAGATAATTTAAATACTTTTAACAATAAAATTATTATTGATTTCAGAAGAGTATTTATTATGAGTGGACATGATTCAAAATATTTTCATGGAAGTGGATATGTCCAGACAGATCGAGAAAAGAGCATTTAGGAGTATATGAATATTGTGAACAATGCTCTTTAGATAATGGAAAGTATCCCTCATATATGACCACACAGAGGAGCAAGGATATGAACCAAGGAATGGGTGAAAGCTTACCGAATATGATTGTCGTTTGCCAAGGAGTTCTTATGGAGGAGATCGTGAACCAAAATTATAATATTTTTATATTTAAACACAAAAGGGAATATTTTGATTAATCAGTGAAACTAGAATCCCTTAGTGGTTACCTTTAATTTTTATTTTGGAAGGAAGTCTTTAAGTAAGCACTAGTTAGAATAGGGACTAATAATCATTAGTGCTTAAGTCTAGAGTGATGACCAAAATATGATCTGAGTCAAGGGATAAAAGATTTATAGTGAGACAAATTTCGTAAAACTCAAGCTTGTGTAATTGACAAAAAATGCTTAACTAAGGATATTCATGATTAGGCAAGGGTTAAGCAAAAAGAGTTACGTACTAAGCATAAAAATGCTTTGTCCATTTTGGAAGTGGATTTTAAACAAAGCATGCTTCTGAGATGTCAATCAGGATAATGTTCAAACCTTAGAAATGAAAGGTCCCAGATATATTTGACAGTTAAGTCCTCAACCTTTACTTTGAACTAATTAGAGGAATGAAATGAAATATGTGGAATCTGACGTCCATTCATGGGATATAAATTCATTCCTTTCGGTTCAAAGATAGCTTGCCAAAGCCACTATTTTCACATTTACCCCAACACAATAGATATATGTGCATAAATTTTAGATTGGATAAATGTCCTAAGTTTCCACATTGGCTTGATTCTCAAAGGTTCTTAGTTTTACAAAATAGTAGAGAAGGTATATATTAAGAATTTTTATTTTAAGCAAACACCACTCCCCAGGCTAGTAGACAACATTCCCTCCTTTGACTAATCCTAAGAGCTACGGGAGTAAAAGGTGATTATGTAATTCCTATTGGAGCTCATTCTTCCTTTGGTCCTAAGGAGTTTGCATTCTTGACAACGCATACCATTTTTCTATCTTTGATTTTCGATGGGTCAGGACAAGACGGTCTTTTGACTCTCCAAACCTATTTCAGTTTCACACCTTTTCTTTTAAACGGGCAATCAAATTTTATATGCCTCTTTTTTTTACACAGGATTCAGGTGGTGTGAGTATACGGATCGGAGGAGGCACTGCCATAATATTTAGATGCTCTTACAAAGTACCCCATGTATAAGTTCTTTCTTTTCCCATTTTTAGTGCTATTAAAATCTATATCTTCTTTGTCTAAGGTCATCTTTTGTGAACCTAAGAGCTTGTCAAAGTTTTCTTTGTCCCTAGTGAATGTACGGATGATCTTAACTCGGTCCTCAATTTTTCTTTTCCAGTCTTAAATTTTTAGATCTTTTAAACCCTTGCAAACACCTTGTAGTTTTATGAATTCTTTAGACATTGTGTTTGCTTTACATTCAAGTTCTGAAATAAGAAAATCCTCTTTATTACCACTAGAGATTTGGGATCTTAAGACATTCAGCTCCGTTTCTAATTTTTCATTCGTATTTACTAAATTTTTTATTTTCAAATCATTTTCCTTTTGAACAAAAAATTTTGATTCAAGTTCTTTCAATGACACCTCATTCTTGTTTTTCAAAATAGTATAGCATTTGCTTTAACAAGAGACTTATGAGTTTTAATGTATTCTTGTTTGAGTTTCTCATAAGTGGGCATGCTTTCACTACCAAAACTATCACATGATTCAGTATCTAATGTATCACAAGATTTATCGCATAAAGCATTGCATGAATCATTTAATTATATAGAAGGAGATGAATTTACCCCTTCGTCGGTTAAGGCTATAAGGCACTAATTTTCTCATCCGTGATCTTTTGAGCTTGAATTGCTTGGTATGATAGCCTTTTCTTGCTTAATTTCACCATACCTCTTTTTAAGTGTCTCCCATATTTCTTTATCATTTTGACATGCCATAACTTCATGAAGGATGTTAGAATCTAAAGCATACAATAAAGTGTTCATGGCATCAAAATTTATTTGCATTCAATCCTTGTAATTCTCATTCAACTCATTTTCATATTTGGGAATTTCAGCATTATCAATAATTTTCCTAGGCACAGCATTTCCCTAAACAATTACTTTCCAAATCCTCCAATTTAACACTTTGATATAAATGGTCATTCTAAATTTCCACTTGGTGAAATTTTCACCATAAAACATTGGATGCTTTGTCCAGAACCTACCCTCCCAAGATTGGGATACACCAACATAAGCCATTTTGATCTTTTACAAAAGAACATTTAAGTCTATGCAACTCGGCTTTGATACCAATAGTTTACTTTGGTGTAATCCCAAGAGAGGGGTGATTAATCCCTAAAATACATAATTTTAGACCCTCATTTACCTTCATTCATCTTCATTTTATTATCTATTTACCCAGAGTTATCATTATTCAGAGCAATGCAAGGTTTGTTTGTCTTTTTAGGAAAAACATGTTGAAACCATGGAGTTAGGCATTACAAGAAGCCAAGGAGGATTTGGAGGATTCAAAGCTTGAATTCAGACATTCAGCCAAGCTCGAGAAAGATCATAACTAGACATGAAGATGACGCTCGACCATGTGGCGCGATCGACAACATATGCCTAGTTTTCCACCGTGGACTTCAAGGCTCAAACTCATATCAGAATGTTGCAAGGTTCAACCAAGTGCATGAACAAGTGGCAATCTGGAGTGACCACATATAGATATCGAGATGAAACTAAAATTCAAAAGTTCCAAGAGTCTCAAAGCAAGTGTTCGACCAAGAGACCTTCAAGGGCGACTATGTCGACATACTGAGATTTCTTAAAGATTGAGAAATGCAAGTCTCCACCATCAGCTCGACCATCAAGACCCAGAGGCACGACGAAGTTGAAGATATTGAAGATTCAAATCCCTGACTTCCCATAAGTTTCGACTAGGGTGCGCACAAGAATGACAAAAGGGCGACTTGGTCGACAACAACAATCTTCTGTGTGAGATTTGCTGCAAACTTTCCTAACTTTTCAAACAATCCTAGTAGACCCTAGAGCCTATAAGTATTTGCTATGAACACAAGCTCTGGGTTCCTCTTTGGCCTCTCTTAGGTTAGCAACAGACTTAGGAAGTCATTGAGAGTCAAGTTAGAGTAGGAGTAGAGTAGTTTTGGTTTGTGTACAGAGTGTTGGATGACCTATGGCAACTGGCGGCATTTTCATATAATAGTCGTGTATATTAGCATCTCCTCTTGTACTTCTGGCGTTAGTGACAGATTTTTTGAATGATAAAGGGATGATCTTTTACTCATGCTTTCATTTACTACATTTCAGTTTATTGCTTTCCATTTACTTATTGTGTGTTTGATGAAAGATTGTAGATAAGGATAAGCACTGCTATGTATCAATCAGAGGAAAATAGTCAGCTACGGAACCACAGAGGTTTTTGATATCTTTAAGAGAGGGTATACGCCAGTTCCTGACCGTGCTCCGGAAGGTTGGTGCACCTTTGCTACCCTTTGCCCTCGATCGCCCCTCTCCCGCTCTGGCCCACTTGGGTTTGTACTTCTATGGAAGTCTGGATGAGCGTAGTTAGAGGTATGGCATCTAGCATTTGATTCGAACCACAGTATCGCTTTGTAGAAGTAGCGTAACTTATAAATTTACTTGCCTTCCAGTAGTTTAGATTTATTTGCTTATAATTACATTCTTTCCAGTAGTTGTTAGATAATCACTATTGCAAAATACAATGTTTCACTTTTTTTTTTCATAACAAGGATTTAATAAACTAAATTGGAAGTGGTTTAATAAATGCGCTTCAAGTCTCCATGGATCGATACTCGACTTACAGACTTTCTACTGAATTTGGGATAGTTAGGTTTTATAAATATTATTTTTAGTAGTTAAGGACCCAAGCTTGGGTGAGCCTACCAAATTTTGGCGCTATTGCCGGAGACTTGGCTATGGTTATAAGCCAACTTTTGCTTTAGAATATTATTTCCTTGTTCTTTTTATTTGCTCTCCTTTTTTTTCACTTTCTTGGTTAATTTCTAATTTCTTTATTTTGTTTTATACTTTTGAAGTCTGAATCTATGTGCTTACATGTGTGTATGTTTGGTTTGCGTTCTCTCGAACCTAAAATAATTCCCATAGATCTTGAGATTGAGAAATCTTGTAGGTCTCATAGGAAACCTATCTCTAATCCAGAGAAGGCTGAGTCATCTGAAATAAAAGCAATGGCCAAATATAACCCCTTGATTCCTACTGAACAAATCCCATAACCACATCCTTAAATTTGAATCAGTTATTTTTTAGTATAGGAACCATATAATTATAGTATGATTTTCTGAACAGTTTTAGACAATTGAAAATAATGATTTTGAGTATAAATTATAATTGGGAAAAAACCATGTGGCAGGAAAATAATCCTCCTTAATTATCTAGTTGTAAATACTGTAAGTCGTCTACTTTTTAGTGTTGTCTGGATGTGAGTACTATCTAATTGTGAATACTGCTTGGATATGAACACTGTTTGGTGGTGAATACTGTTCGGCTGTGAATACTGCCTGTTTGGGTGAATACTGTTTGTTGTGAGTGTAAACGTGTAGTGAAATACATAGCTACCCTACGTGGGCCACATATAGTGAAGTACGCAATTGCTCGATGTGGGCCATGTACCATGCCATACGTAGTAGCTTTATATGGGCCACGTACTATGTCATACGCAGTAGCTCTATGTGGGCCATGTACTATGTCTTACACAGTAGTCCTATATGGGCCACGTATTGGGTAGTACGCAGTAGTCCTATGTGGGCCACGTACCGAGATAGTACATAGTAGTCCTATATGGGTCACGTATTGTGTAGTACGCAATAGTCCTACGTGGGCCACGTACTGAGATCAGTGGAATGTATAGTTTTCCTGTGTCGATCAACTATTGTCTATATGTTTGTAGACTATGTGAGATGATTGATGTGAATATGTGTGAATACTGGTATAAGAGTATTTATGGTAAAGTAAATCTCTCCACTTGGGGGCTTACTGTGAAAGGTGAGTGTCCTGATCGGTGTCAGTTGTAGCCACACTTGAATCAAAGGGTACGATTATAAATGATCTTAGAGCAGAGAGACGGTACATGTATGGGCGTGTAATTTTTCCTATCCTCGGGGACTTTCACGAATAAATATTTATGTTTGTGTGCCTGGATATGTATGTGTATACTCTATTTTGGTTGATTAAGAAATCTCTTTATTTTATATATATTGAAACTCTTCTCCCACACACAGCTATAGTTTATTTCTTCCTTACTAAGAGATGTCTCACCCCAACGAATTATTATCTTTTTAGGTCCTTCAGGTGATCGAGCTTATAAAGCTCCAAGGGTAGGGTTTAGAATTTTAGTAACTTGTGAGTGGTTGCAAGAACTAATGTATGTATAGTTTAAGTTTTTATGTGCCGGTTATGTAATATGAAGTGTTTGGATAGATGGATACACGTTTTGGGGATGTATAAATATTACTTTCGTATTTTATTGAGGTTCTTTAATTATTATTTCACTGTGTGATTGGTATCAGATATGGTGGATGGTCTCATCACACACCGGGCCCCACCTGGCGAGTTCGAGGCGTGACACCAACTGCTTTCCTATGCATTTTCTTCTGGTCAGCTTCAATTTGTTTTTTTCTAGCTTATTGCTACCCAATTCAATCAGATCAAATAAATCCTTACAATAAAGAATATCCTCCACCTTTGGTTTCCAACTTCAATAATTTGAAACTGTGAGCTTGCACATAGTACCTTCACTGTCTTCCACATTTTATATGAACCAAGTTGTGGTACCACTTGTTGGGAAAGTAACAAGACAACTAGCACAACAGATAAATCTTTCCCAAAAATTAAATCTGTGATGATAAAAAAAAACCAACTATAGTAATAAATCACACCATAATAGGAACACCACAATTTTTAATGTGGAAAATCCCTCCAATATGAAGGGTAAAAACCACGGGGCCTATAAGATCAATAAATTTCCCTTATAAAGCCAAAAATTACACTAGTTTAATAAAAAAAAATGCTCAAAGACTTAAAGCAAAAAGGATTCCTAAGAGAATTGCGATAAAATAAGAATGAGTGGAAAGAAGTCACCCGAATGCACTTACTATCAATACTACAAAATTGATGGGTGGAGAGGAACACTCAATCATTGGTTGTGACTAAAACTCAATGAGAATAAATGCAATAATAATATATTTCAATCTAAAAAACAAAAAAAAAAAAAAAAAAATACAGGGAAACTTCAAAGGACAGCTCTCTCTCTCACTCATTGGTTTTACTCTCTTTACAAACCATACTACATTGCACACACACACTTCTATTTATAGCAAATACTAAACCAAAATAATCAACAAATGCAGCTAGTAGGTGAGGTTGGTGATCAATAGAAGTGGCTGGTTGGCAGCCGTTGTCAAATATTGCTGCCACTGTCAAGTTTACTCTTCAACATCCCCTCTTAAACTTGACTCTCCTAGCTTTGTCATTTCAAGCATTGTCTCCAGTATCGCAAAAATATCATGCCTGAGTGGCTTCATAAAAATGACAGCAATCTGATCATGTGTTCTGCAAGATATCAACTCCACTTCTTTCTTTCTATAGCCCTTGGCGACAAGTCTTGCTTTGTATCTCTAAACTTCTCCTTGACCATTCTTCTTGGTCTTGTAGACCAATTTCACACCAATAGTTTTGCGGCTCTTTGGGAGATTAATCATCTCCCAAGTCTTGCTCTTCTCGATGGACTGAATCTCCTCATCCATCACTTTTCTCTATTTTTCTTCTTCAGTAGCTTCCTCAAAGTTAACTAGGTCGCTGGTCAACAATAGATATTATAGAGTAACATACTCTTCTATTGGATTTGTAGTTTTATACAGGTAAGTGAGATTTCGAGCTCCTCTAGGTCTCATGTCTGATATTTCACACTCTATTGGTGATGGAACTTCATTCCTCTGTGGTGAACCATGTGGAAGTGTATGCAGCTCGGGAACTTGTGACTCGATAGCCACTTCTCTTATCTGTCTAGGTTCTTCTCCTTCAACTGTCAATTCTGCATCTTTGGAACACTCAGTGTGGTGCCATTTCTAGGATTCATTTTTTTCAAAAATGACATCCTGACTGTGAATGAATTTCTTATTGATGGGATTGTAGGGTCGATATCCCATGGTGCTATTTCCATATCCAACAAGGATACACTTCTCTCCTTTATCATCCAAATTTGTCCTTCTTGCTTCTGGAACCCTGGCGCAGGCTATGGAGCCAAACACCCTAAGATAACTCACACTGGGCTTGTGAGTACTCCAGGCTTCATGTGGTGTCATTGTATCAAGACTCTTCTAGGACACAGATTGAGTAGATAGACTGCACATGACACTACTTTTGCCCAAAAACTCTAGGGCACATTCTTATCCTTTAACATGCGTATGGCTGACTCACTCGAAAAATGAGCAGCTCGAAAGTTATCCCAAGTATAGGAGTTACGTCATGTAATATTAAGCCCAAGGGCTAGATCGTCTCCTCAGGGAATGCGTTTTAATCTCAGATTTTACGTTCTTCCAATCGAAATTAAAAATGTACTGAACTTAGTTCAGATTCGGGATTTGAAGATTGTTCAATTTCACTCTTCACAAATTAAATAACACGCAATTTAAACCCTAAAACTAACATTCACTAAATTAAAAAGCAAGAATGGAAACCCTATCCAACTTAAGGAAACATCAAGACATGCGCTAATTAAAGATGATAATTTTGAACATGGAATTAAAAACACATAGGCAAGGAAACTCAATTAGATTCAAACGCACACACTAAAAACCAAGACCTTAACACAAAGCAAGAGCTCGAACCAAAATAAAAAAAAAACACAAATAAAAACCTAAATTTAACGAAACACAATAAAAATGCAAACTTTGATAAATCTGACCGTAAATAAACCGAGCTATAAAAAAAAACTAAAACTTCGGAAACTTCAAAACAAAAACAATATTTTTTTTCTTTTTCTTTATTACTATTTTTCAAGAAGTAAAAAGGAATTTAAATTGAAAGAGCGATAAAAAGTTACTAATTTAAATATAATAATAACTTAAATTAAAAATAAGATAAGTAAACAAAAAGAGAATTAAACTTCAAAAGAAATTAAAACTAGTTGAACAATATTCAAATAAACTCTTCACGAATTTAATAAATAACTAAATAAATAAAAAAAACAAAGCATTAAGTTGTAATTGAAATTAAACGGAAGAAAAGAAAAGAAGAAAGAGGAGAGAGAGCAAAACAGAGAGTGATTGCAAAGGAGGATCCGAAGGAGGCTGTGTTGGAGCTGTGCAGCTGTGCTCTGTGCTGGTATTCTACTGGAAGACTGGAGAAGGGCGCGGGACTGCTGTGTTGCTGGCCGTGTGCAGTAGGCTGCTGCAAGAGTTGCTGCAAGTCCGGCTGTGCTGGTGTTGCCGAGAAGATTGCTGCTGGCTGGTGTGGCCGAGAAGACTCTTCAGGTCTGCTAAGGAGGTCTTGACGGTGGCTACTAGTGTGGTGTGTGGTAGCAAGGGTTGCAGCAGCTAGTGTGCTCGGGTGGACTAGCAGGAGATAGCAGGGAGGGCTCTCAGGTTTGGCTAGAGCAGAGGGAGTTTTAGCAGGAAAATAGAGGAGGAAGAAGATGGGAAAGGAGAAGAAGAAAAAAGGAAAAAGAAGAAGAGAAATAATGGAAGATAGAAAGGCTAAAAGAAATACCAAAAGAGAATACAGGAACAGCAAAGAAAAGTAAGGAGAAGAGAAGAAGAAGAAGAAGAAGAAGAAGGAGAAGAAGAAGAAGAAGAAGAAGAACAGAGGCAGTGTGAAGAGCCCCCACGGGCTGCCTTCCCAAAAGAAGAAGGAGGAAGAAAAGATTTAAAGGGGATGGGGAAAAGCCCTATGACCCGGATTACCCAACCCGACCCGGCCATGCATGGCCGGGTCACATTAAATACCCATTTATATATATATTTTTTCTCATTTTATTTGTTCTCTATTCGTCACAAATTCTACTCTTCTGGAGCTTGTATCTCATAAAACTCAAAACACGAAAGTTGTATATGATCCTTTCCTCTTTCTCTAGAAATTTGAATCATCTCAATCGGAGCTTGGATGGAAAAGTTATATATGAAATACAAACAGGTGTCGGTTTTGATTCCCGGGAATTTTCCTGCGACAAAATATTACTAAAACTTCATAAATAGTGCAATAAAGTTCAAGAATGATGATTTTGGCACTTTATTAAAATATTGGATAATTTTTGACATTTAATTAAAAATATAAATGGTAAAACCCGAGTTAAACGCCCAATTACGCAGTTTCGACGCGTAATCACACCCCTCAACTAACGTTTTGCTAGTCTCTAGCAAATGACGTGAATGAATCTCAGGATGGTGTCTACAACTACATACTCCAGTAATCATGAAATCAATGCACATGCGATATAACTATACCACTTCACATATAAGAATACTATTGAATTTCACACAGGCTCATTCATATTCAATACATACAACTCCAAAGCACGTCACTCATGCAAGTTTCGTCATTTATTTGTGATTTGAAAGCAATATACTCACATAAAGTTAATCAGTGGCACATCCAGAGTTAATGCAATCATATAAGTTTGAGTATAAACGGGTAAACTCTCGAGGTGTGTGTGATATGTGACTCAGTACACGTAGGACGCCAGTGGACACCTATAGAATGGTCGCTTTGACTCGGCCTAACTGGTATACCCTCAAGAACACTCAAAGAAAATGGGTTCACTCATCATATGTGAGGAGGAGTGTCGCGATCAAACATCCCACATATTAAAAGGAACAACGCTAAGTATATGGAGTGAACTAGTCTGGAAAGGATCTAGTCTATCTATGAGGTGTCAGGTCCTTCACCCTAGCATCTTCTCACTTACTCGCCATATCCAACTGAGACCACCCTAGATCAACTCATTCACAAACTTGTCATGAATACATCTGAGGCATTAACCGGTTGAAGCATCTTTATACGTGAAAAATATGTGTCGTCCTTGACTTTTTGTGATATATATTTGGGCCGGCATTGACATTTCATTTCATGCGCATGTGTATTGCCTATTCTTTATTTTGCTCATTCTTCATTTTTTGTCGTTTCTTGATCAATTAGGACAATCATAACACTTCTTTTGTAATCTTCATACCATCAATGGGAATTGAGCTCGAATAGTGGTCTATGAACTAAGTCTATCTCTAGGGGTGGCTCAGCCTTCACATCTTGAGTAGGCTACAAGACCTAGGTTTCTATCTCCCCACTAGGTGTCACCTCTAGGCTAGCAAATAAAAAACAGAGACTAGTGTATAAGGAATCATCCAGAAAAAGAGAATTGAGTTCTGTGAACTATGATTTAATATTAAATCTCAAAAGGACGATAAATAGCTTAAGGATATCTCACAAGGCGTCATAGTCATCACGGGTGTTCTCTCAGTGCTCACAGGAAACCCTAAGTGCAATGAATCATGTGAATGTGCTTATTCAGCCTCGTGAGATGTCATGTAAATGCAGGAAATTATATAGTTAAATTAACACGAATGTACTACTAATCGATTCTTCATGGAGTCATAAGATCATATAAAGAGAAAACTACGCATGATTGACTCAAGTGTGTCATTCATAAGTTATGCATGAGTATGTGGAGGGTATACACAATGTTAAGCATGACATAGTGCAATGTAATTCCTCAGTGCTCCTCCTTTCTTTCTCTCTTTCTTTGATTTTTTTTTTTTTTGATTTTTTTTTTGATTTTTTGTTTTTAAAACCCAGTACGTGTACGTGCACAGTGTCACATGCGAATGCTCATCCCCCCCAACTAAAGTGGAACATTGTCCTCAATGTGAAAGCATAGGGGAAATAGAAAATACTGTGCACGGGAAAAGTAAGGCGTACCTGAGTGGCGAACTAATGGAAAACAAATATCAAACTACGAGAAAATAGACTTGAAAACTAACTAAAAATAAAATAAAATAAAATAAAGGAAAATAAGGGAAAGAAAAACATCACAATTGTCTTGGCGGAGGCTCTGGAGGAATTTCGTCTGGTGGCTGCAGGTCTATAAATTGCACCGGCGGTTCTCCAAATTTAAGCTGCCACAATCGATCAGTCGTCATACCTGCACGAAAATCAACCTCAAATGAATTAATGCATGTCAAAATACCAAACAATTTGTGTGCAGGTCGACCCTCTTGTGTTGACAAGAATGGGTCTTTATTCAACATCGTTTCCAGGAAATTTGCTTCTTTACGAACTAACGGTTGAGAGAAAGTGATCGGAATAATTACCTGCAGTTCTTCAAAAGCATTAACATTAAAGGTTTTGCCTGGTTCTTTGAAAATTATATGCTCACCAGACTGGTCACCCTCTTTATCGGGTGTACATATCATCATACCACTGCAAGAGTCTACCTCCACACTAGGCTCCTTAACATCTGATTCAGGCGAGAGTAACGGTTTCATGTTTTTGAGCTCGGAGCATGAGGTACCACAGGTTGGTACTCCGTATAAGTATCAGTCTCCTCATCAACTAACTGCTCCGCTTCTAGCCCCATTTCCTCTGATTTTTCTTCGAATTCATCTATTTCAACCGTAACTTCCGGTGCTGGGACAACTGTTTGCCCGACAATGAGCATTTCAGATTGGGGATCGTCTTTCTCGCTACTAAAGGTGATGGTGGCCTCTGCTGTCTCAAGAGAAACATCATGTATTTTTTGTTGCGATTGCTGGTACTCTTGAGAACTAGGCTGAGGTTCCGCGAGTGATTCCTCATTTTCTAAGATGTCCAACTGTGTGCTTATCGCATTAATGGTATCCCGCAATTCATTATTATGATCGACTTGAGTTTGCATGAACTCCTGGAGCATGTTCGCTATCTGAGTTATGCTATCCTCCAGAAATTCCGATGGCGTACAACTCTGAGGGATCTGTGGTGGCTAGTATTGAGGCAGAGGAATATCCGGGCATTTTGGTGGTTCATATGCATCACCACCACTAATTGTGCTGATAGGATGTGCAGTCATGGGTGCCTGAGTGTATCGTGTGTTGCACTGTGGGACATTGTCGGCTAAGTAATCAAAGAATGATAATACCTGATCTGGATCCTCGCTGACGGGCTCTCCATTAGACATAGTCTGGACAAAACACTTGCAATCAGGGGTAAGAGTAGTATAAAAACAATCAGCTAACCTCCATGAGTCGAACCCATGATGTGGACAAGTGCTTAGTAGATCCTTGAATCCCTCCCAGTAAGCCCGAAATGTCTCGTCATCCTGCTGCACAAAATCAAGAATCTGTTCCTGCAAAAATTGAGTTCTCTGTGAGGGACAAAATGCATGCAGGAATTCACGCTTCATATCAACCCAATTGATGATAGAGTGCGGTCTCAAGGAATGAAACCAAATTAGTGCTCTATCCTGCAAAGTAGCAAGAAATAAATTCAGTCTAGTAGATTCGTCAGCTCTAGCATGAGAGAAAAACATGTTGCAGGTTAACTCAAACTCTGCTAGATGCTGATAAAGGAACTTAGATTCCGTCCCGTCCCGCGCTGCATCATGAAATTAAGCTCGTCATAAGGCAAAATAGTGGAAGAGGATGCAATGGCATATTCAAGCTGCAAAAAGTCCATTATCGTGCGAGGTGCAGGTGCAACCATTTTTCAAAACTCAAAATTTTTTTGTTTTTGTTTTCTGCTATTTTTTTTTTAATTTTTTTTTATAAAGCTAATAAAAATGACAGGAAAAACATAAATTTGAGACTAAAAACGACAGTCCCCGGCAACGGCACCAAAAACTTGACTCACTCGAAAAATGAGCAACTCGAAAGCTATCCAAAGTATAGGAGTTACGTCGTGTAATATTAAGCCCAAGGGCTAGATCGTCTCCTCAGGGAATGCGTTTTAATCTCAGATTTTACGTTCTTCCAATCGAAATTAAAAATGTACTGAACTTAGTTCAGATTCGGGATTTCAAGATTGTTCAATTTCACTCTTGACAAATTAAATAACACGCAATTTAAACCCTAAAACTAACATTCACTAAATTAAAAAGCAAGAATGGAAACCCTATCCTACTTAAAGAAACATCAAAATACGCGCTAATTAGAGATGATAATTTTGAACATGGAATTAAAAACACACAGGCAAGGAAACTCAATTAGATTCAAACGTACACACTAAAAACCAAGACCTTAACACAAAGCAAGAACTCGAACCAAAATTAAAAAAAAAAAAAACACAAATAAAAACCTAAATTTAACGAAACACAATAAAAATGCAAACTTTGATAAATCTGACCGTAAATAAACCGAGCTACAAAAAAAAAACTAAAACTTGGGAAACTTCAAAACAAAAACAATATTTTTTTTCTTTTTCATTATTACTATTTTTCAAGAAGTAAAACAAAATTTAAATTGAAAGAACGATAAAAAGTAACTAATTTAAATATAATAATAACTTGAATTAAAAATAAGATAAGTAAACAAAAAGAGAATTAAACTTCAAAAGAAATTAAAACCAGCTGAACAATATTCAAATAAACTCTTCACGAATTTAATAAATAACTAAACAAATAAAAAAAACAAAGCATTAAGTTGTAATTGAAATTAAACGGAAGAAAAGAAAAGAAGAAAGAGGAGAGAGAGCAAAACAGAGAGTGATTGCAGAGGAGGCTGTGTTGGAGCTGTGCAGCTGTGCTCTGTGCTGGTATTCTGCTGGAAGACTGGAGAAGGGCGCGGGACTGCTGTGTTGCTGGCCGTGTGCAGCAGGCTGCTGCAAGAGTTGCTGCAAGTCTGGCTGTGCTGGTGTTGCCGAGAAGACCGCTGCTGGCTGGTGTGGCCGAGAAGACTCTTCAGGTCTGCTGAGGAGGTCTTGGTGGTGGCTGCTAGTGTGGTGTGTGGCAGCAAGGGTTGCAGCAGCTGGTGTGCTCGGGTGGACTAGCAGGAGACAGCAGGGAGGGCTCTCGGGTTTGGCTAGAGTAGAGGGAGTTTTAGCAGGAAAACAGAGGAGGAAGAAGATGGGAAAGGAGAAGAAGAAAAAATGAAAAAGAAGAGGAGAAATAATGGAAGATAGGAAGGCTAAAATAAATACCAAAAGAGAAGACAGGAACAGCAAAGAAAAGTAAGGAGAAGAGAAGAAGAAGAAGAAGAAGAAGAAGAAGAAGAAGAACAGAGGCAGTGTGAAGAGCCCCCACGGGCTGCCTTCCCAAAAGAAGAAGGAGGAAGAGAAGATTTAAAGGGGATGCGGAAAAGCCCTATGACCCGGATTACCCAACCCGACCCGGCCATGCATGGCCGGGTCACATCAAATACCGATTCATATATATATTTTTTCTCATTTTATTTGTTCTCTGTTCGTTGCAAATTTTGCTCTTCTGGAGCCCGTATCTCACAAAACTCAAAACACAAAATTTGTATATGATCCTTTCCTCTCTCTCCAGAAATTTGAATCGTCTCAATCGAAGCTCGGACGGAAAAGTTATGCATGAAATACGAACAGGTTTCGGTTTTGATTCCCGGGAATTTTCCTGCGACAAAAAATTACCAAAACTTCATAAATAGTGCAATAAAGTTCAAGAATGATGATTTTGGCACTTTATTAAAATATTGGATAATTTTTGACATTTAATTAAAAATATAAACGGTAAAGCCCGAGTTAAACGCCCAATTATGCAGTTTCGACGCGTAATCAATGGCCATGTTAAGGATTGTGTGATTCTTCCTTTCAGCTACACCGTTCAACTGGGGAGTGTAGGTCGGTGTGAACAGTGTTTGAATCCCTTGTTGCCTAAGGAATTCCAGGAAAGCTTTATCCTTGTACATTCCTCCTTGGTCTGATCGGAGTGACTTGATGCGATAGCCACTCTATTTCTCCATAAGAGATTTGAACTCTTTGAACTTGTCGAGCACCTTTGACTTTTCAGGAAGTAGACCCAAGTCTTCCTACTATAGTCATCGATGAAGGTGAGAAAGTATCGATTCTGTCCATTTGAAAATGGTCTCAATGGACCACACATGTCTGTGTGTATTAGTTGGAGCGGCATGGTAGATCTTCAATTGGCTTGCTTTCCAAAGCTTGTTTTGTGTTACTTGCTCAGGACACAGCTTTCACATATCACATTTGGATGCTGGATGTTGGGTAAGCCTTTCACCATCTTCTTGCTTCCCAATTGTTTCAAACTTTCAAAATTCAAACGTCCATACCTTAGATGTCATAGCCAGTCTTTGTCTTTGATTATAGTGCTCAAAGACCTTGGCGTATCATTTTGAATGGCAAGTGGAAACATTTGATTCTTTGCCATTTGTACTTAAGTAACAAGATTTCCTCGAGCATCTGTTATCACCATTTGCTTATCACTAAGGCTAATTCAGTAGCCTTTCTCGACAAGCTGTCCGAGACTCAAAATGTTAGTCCTTATATCTGGTACGTAATAGATGTTGGAGATGTAAGCATGATCTCCAGACTTCTGTTTGATCAAAACATCTCCTCTCCCTCGGACTGGGATTTTACAGTTTTCACCAAATGGGATCTCCCTTTGAACTTTCTCATAAAGTTCAAAGAACAAGTTCTTTCTGCCAGTCATATGGTTGCTGGCTTCATAATCAAGGTACCAAACACTTTGGTCTTGGGAAGTTGAATCGGGTGCCATCAGCATCAATGACTCTCCATCTGCATGTTCAGTTGCAACAAGGTTAGCCTCTTTGCTAACTTTTTCTTGTTGTCGCCCCCAACAATCGTCGCTATAGTGTCCGTACTTATGATAGTTCTAGCACTAAACGTTTCTTTTGTCTACATTCGAGCGTTTATTGTATCCCCCACTTCTTCCTTGTCCTCTGCCTCGTGAGATATAGTTCTATTGATTGATTCCTCCTCTAGTGGGTCCTCCTCCGCCTTTACCACCTTCTCTAGATTCAAAGTTTCAAGAATTTCTTCCACGAGATCCTCGGTCTCGTCCTCTTCCTTGCTGTGACGTCCTCCCTTTGTCATATCTATCTGCAGTGAGGGACAACTTCGCTTGAAGGGCTTGCTCTAGTGCTTTATCATCACTCCTTCTGCTGACTTTCTACTCATGGATTTGGAGTGAGCCCACAAGTTCTCCTACGGACATGATTTCCAAATCTTTTGTTTCTTCCATGGTCACAGCTATATAATCAAATTTTGGATCCAATGATCGCAATATTTTCTCACAAATTCTCTCATCATTGGGAGTCTCTTCATTTCTTCTCAACTGATTTGATACTACCATAACTTGTGTATAGTAGTCAGCAATAGATTCAGTAGATTTCATTTTTAAAAATTTGAAATCACCTTACAATGTTTGAAGAGGAATCTTTTTTACTTTGTTTGCACATTTGTGTGTTCACTGGAGAGAGTCTCAAACTTCGTTGGATGTATTTGCGGAGGCGATGATTTCGAATGTGGCCTCATCAAGGCCTTGGAAGATTATGGACTTTGCTTTACAATCCTTCTTTCGTTCGGCTCTCAAGATTGTTCTTTGAGCATCGGATATAGCTGCTTCGACTTCTTTTGATGGGTTTTCTATCTACCCATCGTCAACAATTTCCATGACATATTGAGCACCTAGAAGGGCTCTCATTTGAATAGATTAGTTGTCATAATTCTCTCTAGTCAACTTTGGAACGACCGCCTGTGTAGTACCATTAGCCATTGAGTTTAATATATCAAAATAGAGTGATAGGAATAGATTTTGGCAAATATGATGCCACCAATGTGTTCATAAGGTTGAAAAACCTTAGGAACCTGTATTTGGTTGCAAAGAACCAGTCCAAAAGTCACTGAACCAGCTATAGGAAGTTCTGGTTGTTTAAACTGGGCCAGTATAATTTAACGGCCTTTTAATGGCATTAGTACTTACTTTAGGGCCACGTGGCAACTTCTGCAGGTGCCGCTCTTCGGCAGCTGGACACGGGTCGGAAGGTGGGTCAGGTCTTGGGGACGGAGTTGGGTTGCAGGTCGCGAGTCGCTGAGCCGGGTCTCGGATCGGGTGGCCTGGTCGAATTGCGTGGCTGGGTTGAATTTCACTAACTGGGCGAGGAAGACACATGCAGGGTGCATGGAGCGCGTGTCGCCGGCAGCCAAAGTCTTTGTTGGCACGTGCGGCGCATGGGAAGGATGTTGATTATGCTGGAGGCACGTGTGAGCACGTGTAGAGTCTCCCGGAGTCCGTTTGAGACGTGGTTTTCACCGTTGGAATTGTCTCGACTCGAATTTCACAATGGTGGGCTCAATTTTGGATTTTGACTAACTTCAAATTTGAGAAAAAAATTGAATTTCTCCTCTATTCGTATCGGTTCAGCGGATTTCGGTGTACCTAGACGCTCTGATACAACTAATTTGTGCAGAAGAACACTTAGTCACTCATTGTGATTGAAATTCAGTGAGAATAAATGCAATAAAAATGTATTTCAATCTGAAAAAAAAAAAAAATACAGGGAAACTTCAAAGGGCAGCTCTCTCTCTCACTCACTGATTTTACTCTCTCTACATACCATACTACATTGCACACACACACTTCTATTTATAATAGATACTAAACCAAAATAATCAACAAATGCAGCTAGTAGGTGTGGTTGGTGACCAACAGAAGCGGTTGGTCGGCAGCCATTGCCAAATATTGCTACCACTGTCAAGTATACTTTTCAACAAAAACCAGGTCTTCCAAAATTCTGAAATAGATCTCCACCGTCCAGATCGAAGGTCGACAAATCCTGAATGTGCTCTCCAAATTTTAATCGAATCACAAAAGACATTCTGATTGTCGAGTTGATGAAAATTGCACAACACACTGCTTCTGCCTCACACACTGCCACACACACATTGTTGCACTCGCATTGCCGCCTCCTTTAATTTGCCTTAATGGGTGTAGACACCCTATTTTTACCCTAGCCAAATAGAACACTGGGTCCCCTCTTATTTTATTATTATTATTATTATTAATTTATTATTATTTTCCTATATTATTAGTACTCTACTATTATTTTGCTAGTATTTTTATTATCATTATTATTATTATTATTATTATTATTATTATTAGTATTATTATTATTATTATTATTACTAATACTTTTATTATCTTTATTTTATTTTTACTTTACTATAATTATTTTTATTTTTCATTTATTTTATTGTTTTTGATATATTATTATTATTATTATTATTATTATTATTATTATTATTATTATTATTATTATCACTACTATTATTATTATTACTATTATTATTACTATTTATTATTATTATTATTATTATTAGCATTAGTATCTTATTTTGGCTATTATTATTTTTATTATTTTTGGTAATGTTATCATTATTATTATTTATTAATTTTAATATTAGTATTATTACTTTATTTTTATTAATATTATTATTATTATTATTATTTTACCAATAGTATCTTAATTTTTATTTTTACCATAATTATTTATTATTATTAGTAGTAGTATTATTATTATTATTACCTTATTGATACTTATATTATTATGATAATTATTATTACTATTTCCATTTTCATTATTACCATAAGAATAAAAGTATAAAAAAAAAATCAAAAAGGGAAGTCTTTTTAGGGTTTTCTAGAATTTTTTTTATAAAGCGGGGGGGGAGGGGGCGGCACAGGCGGCGGAGGACAGCAAAGCCAAAGAAAAAAAAAGACCTAGCCTTCACTCCATCTCTCCCATTCTCTCCTTCCCTACAAAGCCCCCTTCTCCATCTTCTTCTTCTTTCCTCCATCACAACCACCAGTCCCTGTTGTCACCGTCACAACTCCAAGCCAATCTCCGGCAACCTGCTCCAAGCCAATCTCCGGCAACCTGCTCCAAGCCAATCTCCGGCAATCTGCTCCAAGCCTATCTCCAGCCTTCCAACTCCGGCCACCATCCTTCCCACTGCACCTGCTGCAACCAACTCCAAGTCCATACGCAGACCAGCCGTGGCGTAGCTCTTCTCCGGCACAGATCCGAAGACCTCCTACCAGTTTCAGCACCGCAAGCTTCCCCTGCACCAGCTCTTCTCCGAACAGAGCACTGCAACCTCACCCTCTGCTCCGGTGGATCCCCACAGTCCAACCACATCTACTCCATTCTCCGGCAGCCCCCTTGGTGAGTGTTTTTCATGCAAGCCACACACACACACAGCACACATAGAAACGCAAACACACACACACAGCACACACACACAGAAACGCACACACACTGCACACACACACACAACACACACACACACGGCACTCACTCACACCCATACACTGTGCACACACAGTGCACACACACGTATTGATTTATTTTATTTTATTTTAGGGATGTTTATATCTTTGTCGTATTTATTATGTATATTAAATAATTAATATTATTATTGTAGGATTTTAATGTTGTAATATTAGTATTTAATATCCATGTTTAGGTTTTTTTCATATTTATTATAAATACTAATTGGTTTATTTTGTTTTTGTAGGATTCCTTTTTGTTTGATCAGGTCTCAAGTGTCAATATTTGAATTTTCTTGTCATCTTTTTTTAAATATGTAATATTATGGTTTACTATCTAATATTGTATTATCAGCATGTATATATTTTTCTTATGATATGCTTTTATTATTACATTTGTTTTGTATTATCATGTAATATTAAGGCTCATTGTTTCATATTGTTTTATTATCATATATACATATTCATATCTATTATGGTTTGTCATTGTACATATTTATATAATATTATGATTTATTATTTTGTGTTGTATATACTATAGTTCATTATCATGTAGTAGTATCGTTAGGGTTTTGATTATTCAACGTTTATATCTAATAGGATTTTAAGTATTTCACATTATCATGGTTTAGGTATTTTTTTTTTTAGAGTTTGGATTATGTCATGTTCATATTTATTAGGGTTTTGATCACTTCATAGTATCTTTGTGTACTTTTAGGGTTGAAATTGCTTCCATATAAATTATGTACTTAGGGTTTTTGATCATTATTGTACTCACTTTATATTTAATATTTGTATAGTTAAGGTTGTGTATTAATTTTGGCAACCATGTTGTATTGGTATATATTATTTTCAGCCATGCCTTGTTTCCATAATTTCATTATTTCTTTACTTTTGCATTGATTTCCATGTTTTAATTTGAAATTTGGTTTATTTCTTTTGTTAATTATTTCCATATGGGTGTAAAGATATTTATAGGATATTAGGGGTGTGTACCATTAGGAAGGTTATTATTATTACCTTTTATTTATAGTGTATTATTATTATTATTATTATCATGTGTGAAATTATTATGAATATGTATTTATTGTTAATATGTGCGTATTGTTACTATTAATATTATTTATTATTGTCATTATGGGATTACTACTATTAATATTATTATTATTATTATTATTATTATTATCAGTACCATTATTATTATTTTTACTATTGTTATTTATTATTATTATTATTCTTATTATTATGTTCATTATGATAATGATTATTATTATTTTATTTTATTATATTTTCGTTATTAAATATTTTTGATTTTTGATTTTTTTTTTCATCCCTATGATTTTATTGCAGGGGTATGAGCCTTTGGGCATCACGTACCCTAAGCTCTGAGGGAATATATATGTATATATTGTATTTATTTATTCATTTATTTACTTATTTATTTATTTTTTTATGTGTATTTATAAATCCATAAAAAGGGGTAATTTAAAGACTTATTAGATTAACTTAGGGATAATTTCAAATTAATTAGGTACCATTTGTAAGAACGGGCACGTAGGGGGTGCTTGTACCTTCCCCTCGCGTAACCGAACTCCCAAACCTAACTCTGGTAACATAGACCCATTCTACTCTAACAGGGTAGTAATCACGTGTTCTAACCACACTAAAAGGTTAGTGGCGACTCCGACCTTTCCTATGATTTTTCCATGAAAATATTAAAATTGATTTTTATTTCGCCGCCCAGGGCACATGCGCTCCCGGAACGTCGCGACAATGGGCTCAAGCACATGGGCCTCCTTTTTTTTTTTCTTCTTATGTGGGATGGACCCAACAATAACAAGCCTAAGAAATGAAAAGGTGGAATCTTTCAAGGAAACACTACACAATCTAGTCCAACCCATTCTAGATAAAGGACCAAATGCTTCAATCAACCAAGGACTTTTGATACTATTATTTTTTTTTTAGAAGGGTAGTAAAATTGGTTTAAAAGAGGCAAACGAAGGTACTACCTTGATAAGCCATGAGCAATCCAGGAATTTTGATATTATTGATATATATTAAATTGTGCACCATTAAAAATTATTTTGAAAATTGTGGAAAATTTATGTGGACAGAATTCCCACACATAATGACTTGATTGCTACAGCTGAACGCACTGGATCCCTTTAACGTGCATGGCAGCAGGCCAAAGGCTCTCGCTCTCGCTCTCTTTATTTCTTTCCGTGGCGAAGACGGCGTTCGTACTGACCATTAGAAGAATGAAAGGGAAGTCGGGAAGAAGCGAATTGGAGCGGGAGTAACTGTCAAAGGACTAAGTCGGGAAATGTTGAGCGCAAGGGCGCACATGTGCATGCGTATATCTACTCCATCGCCTGATTTTCTCCTCCAAATTAAGACACCCATTCAATTTGGTCCCTCCAATTGACTTGTCTAATTTTATTTTTTTTTTCTATTACGGCTCCTCTCATCCCTATCACCACCCATGAACACTTCAGCGGACTCTCCAGCGGACACTCCCCTTCAGGGGCGACTCTGCCTTTAGGCCATTGAGGCACCCGCCTTTGGGGTCCCTTAAATTTTTTTTAATATAATAATATATTTTTTGGGACCCAAAATTTTTTTTAATTAAATAATATTAATATTATTTATTATGCTCTATTCCCATAATTGACTTCCCAACTAACAAATAAATGAAATTATATTTTAAAATATAAAATAAATACAATTTAATTCTTTTTTTTTTACAAGTCTTATACTTCTCAACTAACAACTTTATTGTATTTCAAATTATCTATTACTCTCATCTATCTCTCTTAGTCTTTCTAAAATTTTTTTTTTATCTCTCACAGTCTCTCACTCTCATCTTTTGATCTCTTTATGATTTTTGCTCCAACTATTGTGTTCATCATCTTCAGGCCTCCGATTCTCTATAATTTTCTTCAACTCTAATTTTGATTTCAATTTTGTATATTATTTTCACTCTGAATTTTTTTTTTTCTAATTTTTCTTAGATTTTTGAAGCTTTGAAATTAGAGCGTTGTATCCGACTAGAATCCGATATCTCTAAAGTCTCACTCGCCAATCGATTTGCAATAATAATAATAATCAGGTTATATTGTTTCAATCTACTATTTTTATAGATTTATTAAATTTATTTTTATTTGTTTACATAATTTGTCAATTTATAGTGTTGATTTTGAAATTTAACTATGTCAACGAGAAAATATAAATCTACATATGAAAAACAAAGAAAAAAATAAAAAATAAAAGAATTAGTGTCATCTCAAAAGGGAGCTCTTGATAAATTTATTTTTAATTCTAAGTAAAATATAAATGAGCCTGCTCCAGTCCCCTTACGAAACTATGTCACAAGAAAGATTAAATGAATTTATTATGTTATCAATAGAAAAAGAAATACTTAAAATTCTTGAATATAAAACTTTAATTAGTGATTTTGCATCTCAAAAAGTTAGAAAAATTAATTTTAAATAAAAATAAAAATTAAGGGTCCTTGATTAAATCATTCGCCTAGGGCCCCATATTGTGAATAGCCGGCCCTGCTCCCCTTCAAGACACACAATCTGACATGACCGACAGGAGAGACTAATCACACGCCTACACGTACGACACCCGCCACACGTGAAGGGATAAATCGCGGTTGTGCACTTGGAATGACATAATTTGAACTCTCAATCTCTCCGCCAAGTGGCCTACTATATTCCATCCTTACTAGCCGAGCATATGCCCGGGGGCAACGTGTCTTTTTTCTTACATTTATATTAGTGAGCTCTTTCCACATGCCCACATATACATCTTTGACCCTTGTGCGATACTTCACTCTCTTTAACCTTTTACTTTTGATTTTGCTTTTCATTTTTCCTCTCCAAATTTTCAGAAACAATTTTCACTACTACGGACTTCAATGTCCTATACAATATACATATATATATATATATATATATATATATATATATATATATATATAGTTATAGTCAACTCTCTCTCCCTCTCTCTCTTCTTGCCAAGCAGGATATCAATATACCGGAGTAAGATATGTACTTTTAAGACCCCCATGTGGAGACCATGTGGTCGATTAATTTTTTCTTGCCAAAACCCAACCCCATGCCTTGGAATTGGATCACCATATTTTGCGGATCCTGCCAATTCTCTTCCTCATCTCTTAGTCAAGTCTTGCAAACCCTGAGTTCTATTTTACTTTTTCGAGACCCGTTTATTCATGAGTTGACTCACTCCTCGTGTTTCCTCAGTTGATCATCATAGACCTACAAGCACATAGAGATTGGACAAAATTAGTAGGACACATACTCCCTTTTATTTTCTCTACTCACCACATGGCTCGTGATGATCATAGGCTGGTGATACTGAGAATTTTATACCAGTATAGGAGAGTAAAAAAAGAAAAGTAAGTTATTTAAAATTCAACCTTTAATAATAGTATTTTAATTAAATACTAATATCACTTATTATTTATCTGAAATATTGTAATATTAGAAATCATGGTGCTTGTTTTTTCACAACAAAATCAACAATAGTAACAGCTTGTAACTTAAAAAATAAATTTTCATAATATTTGGGAGATACTGTTGGTCACTTTAGGAATTAAAAGTTATGTACTACTAATGTACGACTACACAATTAACGTATAATATCTGATCAAATGATGTAGACATATAATATAGTATATATCACATTATATTATAACATTTTATGATATTGAATTATGCTAGTATATTTATTACTATGAAAATGATGTATTTCACAACAAAATCTAGCAATATTATATTTAAATATGATTTATTAATTATTATGTTGCAATAATTATAGTATCTTAATTATAACATTATAACGCAATAGCATAATATTGTTGCTCTATAATTTTTAAATAAATGTCTTAATACCTTTTTATATTATATTGTAATGATAATGTTGCAGTGCATCATTATAATTATTGTAGTAATGTAAACTATTATTTTCATAACTATCATAAGGCATTATAATAATAATAATAATTACAATTAGATTATTGTAACAGTATTACAAGCTATCATTGTTTATTTTTGGTTATTATTAGTTAAATCTCAACTCATTAATGTTGTTTTTTTTCTTTCTAATGGAGGAGGCAAGTGCCAAAAATAACTAAAAAATTATTAAATTAACTATAGGAGACAGATTGGTCCATTGGCGAAACAACACTTTTTCATTTCAAAACCTATAACTTAAGTTACTAATCGTAATCATTGAGGGTCTTTTATATATAATTCAAGACATGTTTAGACAAATACTTGTGCCAAATGATATTTTCAAGGATGATGGATGAATTAACAAGCTAATCGTCAATGTTGACATATTTCCTGACATTAATTAATTAAAACGTTAAATTTTTTGTTAATCTTTTGAAACATAAAACTTTTAAACAATTATATCCTCTCAAAAAGCATGTTTCCTCAGGGTCTCTATTGTGTAAATAGGCAAATGATAAAATATCCCAGCCTATATTTTCCATCAAAGTGATCACACGAATTGATTTCTACCAAACCTCTGTATAAATGCGATGAATTGAAACTTCTAACCCTCTCTGTGGTGATCCTTGAAGAAAATTTCTTGAGCACCTTCTATGATACAGGAACACAACCATTTCGAGAAACTACAAGTAGAGTAAATCAATTAGCCCATTTGAAAAAATTAAAGAGGAAAACAAGAGCAAAAAATATGATGAAAAAATTCATGAAAGGAGAGGAATAGTGTTCGATATTTCTGTGCATAATAGAGAATCCATCTTGGGTCTACATACCTCATTTTGTTCAATTTCTTATCTAACAAAACATTATATTTTAATCTTGCTCATTTCCCTCTAGGGTCTTCACGTAGGCACAATTTCATATTTCGCTCATTCACTCAATTCGATTCAAATATGTATATAGCAGATTATTTTGTAATATGCATTAGAGCCATGACTCCCTCCCCCCCCCCCCCCCCCAAAAAAATGTAATAATGATAAATACATGGAAAAAAAATAAACCCTATTTTTTATGCCTACACACATAAGAAGGAAGAGCTTTTAGTTAGTAATAGGCTAATGAATATAAATAAAATCAAATATAAAAATCAATCAATCAGTTAGAGCTATTACTATCATTTGTTTTAAAATTGATTGATCAATTAAAATTAATTTTTTATTCCCCCATGTGCCAATAAATAGAGCTTCTCAAAGAAATTGAGGGGGAGGTGGAAGGATGTCTTCAATTGAGAAAAAAAAAAAGACAAAAATGTAGGATTCAAAATTACCAAGGGGAGAGAAAATAAGAAAGGAAGTAAAAACAAAAGGGGCTGGAGAGATCGTAGCAATAGTGGCTACTCATAAAAGATTGAAAGAAGGAAAATTGGGAAGGACATTGGTAGAAAAAGATTACCAAAGGAAAGTATAAAGGCTACAAAAAGGGAATTCAAGTAGGAGCAAACAAGAGCCTAAGAGGTAAGTACTCAAAGTCTCTCTCTCTCTCTCTCTCTCTCTCTCTCTCTCTCTCTCTCTCTCTCTCTCTCTCTCTCTCACACACACACACACACACACACACACCTTAACTAAAGTAGCATAAGTCGATTTAGCTGTGATTGGGATAAATGTTGCAAATTAGGACCTGTTGAATGATTGGGAAAAATTTAAGATTAAATTAAATATTTTTAAAAAATGGTATTTAAAAATTGAAATTGGACTTGAAAGAAAAATGATTTTGTAGTTCAAGGATATCTTTGGTTTTCCCAAACATGCGCCTAATTGTTTAAATCAAAACCCCGAAACTAAACAAGCAAAATTCCCATAAGGCCAAACTCTCACAGCCTAAACATAGGCCTATCCTCTAAATAAAGCCCCCACAACAATCGCTATATAGCTATCACGTGATGAGTGATGTCATGAATGTCCAAAAATTTTTTTTTTGAAAAATTGAGCCACCCTTTGGCTGCCATGTGTCGCCATGATGGCTGACATGTGGTGGTCGCAGGTGTTTTCCGACCTTTGCTTTTATTCCCTAAATTGTGCTAACATGCTTTGTTTTGGGTCAACTGAAGGTTGACCATTGACCCGATTGAGCCAGTTTGACTACCTAAACTTCTATGCCTTTTATTTCATGTATATATACATATATCTATATATATATATATATATATATATAATTCATTTTGATTCAAAATGAAAAATAATAAAAATTAGGAAAAAATAAACATTGTTTGAGTATTTTTTATTCAAGGGACTAAAAAAATAAAATAAAAACTCAAAATACCAAAAATAAATGAAATTTGAAAATTGTCTCCAAAAATCCTAGGATCTTGCCGAAAAATCTTTGAAAATTTTAGAAAATTCTAGCAAAATTTTCAAATATTTTGTGACTATTTTGAATATCCTTTTTAGTTGAATTTAGTGCATTTGCATGATCATTTTTCATGTTAAATATTTGTATATATATATATATATATATATATATATATATATCATGTTTTGTTTGTGCACACATGTGCAACTCGATAATAATACAAATGGTAAAGAGGTGTTTCAAACCTCACCTATATTAGTTTTTAAGAGAATATCTAATAAGATCCCCTCATTTGGAGTTCTTATATGACATTCCTAAATCAAACTTGATTTTGCATTTACTCTTGAAATTTCAATATTTATTGGATTGTTTAGGAGTAAATTAAGGATTGTTGACCTTATTGGTCATGTCTGGTTTTGATTATGACAAATACTCATTGTATCTAATGAGTGTTTGAGGTTTTGTGTAGAAAACAAGACTGTTAAGATCAAGATGTGCACAAAGCAAGCAATGATTGAAAACCAAATTACGTTGTGTTGTAATATGTAATTCATTTGTGTAATTGGTCTGTAATATTAATTAGGGCTATTTGGTTTGTAATAAGCTCACACACACCACATGTATGATTTATTACGTAAGCTCAAACAAACCATGAATGAGAAAGGACCTTAGTGACCCTAGGACACACACATTTACACATATGTTTGTTAAGCACTTGAATAAGGCTTGTATGTTTCGAAACGGGACCGAAATCCACACATGGTGCACTTTCAGTCGACCAGCTAAGTCAGTTCATTTTGGTCTGGTCGACCGACACCTCCCTAGGTCAAAAGTTTGACCATCTGGTCGACCGAACCAGGTAGTTCAAAAAGCTCTGGTCGACCGAAACCTCCCTGGGTCAAAAGTTTGACCACTTGGTCGACCGAACGAAGTTGTTCAAAAAGACCTAGTCGACCGAAACCCTCCTTGGTCAACATTTGACTATCTGGTCGACCGAAAACTTTTGTTCTTCAACTACCTGGCTGACTGGAGGGTCCTCAAGAGAATTCCCAACGGTCTGGTCGACCGAACCAGCCAGTTCAAAATGGTCTAGTTGATCGAACCTTAGAAAATTGAGAAATCTCCTTCTCCTGGTCGACCGAGACCTCAGTTCAAAAGTCCCCTGGTCGATCGTACCATATGAGACTTGGTTGACCAAACCTATTCTGGTCGACCGGACCTCTTGGGTTGCCCTAATTTTTACCACAATTAAATATTTTTTAAACAGTGTTAAAATGCTTTAAACATTATTAAACTTTCTTAATAATACAAAATAGGTCCCCAACAGTCATATTTTCTCCCATGCCTATATATGTGAGATCATTTGAGAAAATTAGCATGAATTAGCTACTTTGATTAAGGGAAAATTCTCTGAAAATCCAAAAGCCTATACGACTCATTTTTTAGCCCCATTCACTCATGCTTATCGTTTAATAGTGTGTACATCATTTGTGAGTGGATTGAGTGTGTGTTTGGGAATGTTTGCTCTCCTTGTTTTATTTGCTTGACATGATTTTATTTGAGAGAAAACCTAAGGATTCTTAGGGGACTTTGTTGATAAGTCTATCCTAAGAAAACTTTGTTAGATCTTCTAAGCTTGCACCTTCATTGCAATATCCTGAGAAGATCATATAGTATTTTGTTTGCAAAATCTTTTCAAAATCATTTTCAAATATCTATTGTGCTTTTATCTTGAAAAACATTTGAAGAGATCTTCGTTTGTGTGATAAAATCTTTGTTGCAATATTCATCAACTCACATATCCATTGCTGAATACAAAGATTGAATAACCTTTGCAAACCGAATATATATATTACTGGAGCATCATATGATTGAGGAAACCTACTCATTGAAAAATACATATTGTCTAGATAGTATCTTTGTGTGAACTATTATATTGAACATATTTTGTGATACAAAGATTATTTGTTTGACACTCTCACATGTGCATTACACTGATAGAAAATACCCTTGAGAGTTGAACCATTTAGACCACATTGAGCTTACTTATTATATCATTTGTGGTGTATGTTATTGCGCACATTTAGGTACATATCTGCTTTACACGAAAGCACAATCACTGTACCATTTGATTATATACACATTTGTTGTATATCCAGGCACGGGCCTGAAGAGGGAAACTAGCCCTAGAATAGTCCCGAATTGGCATAGACCCAGTTAGGAAAGGTAGATGCGTCGTCCTGTTAAGGCGTGTAGGTTGAGGTCAACCCCACTAATTGACGTGATTAAGGTTGA
Organism: Malania oleifera; assembly: GCF_029873635.1. Classification (NCBI taxonomy): domain Eukaryota; kingdom Viridiplantae; phylum Streptophyta; class Magnoliopsida; order Santalales; family Ximeniaceae; genus Malania; species Malania oleifera. The sequence goes on from NC_080422.1 coordinate 64,456,091, forward strand.
GGTCAGCCCTGTGTTAATTTGACCTAGTTGTAAACGGTGCTGCTCCACCCTTAAGTGAGCTATTAGTGGAATCCTTTGGCTTGCGAGATAAGGGCGGGGACGTAGGCACAGTTGGCCTAACCCCAATAGCATATCATGTGTTTGTTTATATTTCTGCAGTTTATACTTACCACACATGTATGTTATGGGTGAATGATGTGTATGACTTAATTTCCACATTATACTTATATACGCATTTGGAAATTGCATAGACTGACCCTAGGTTGTGTATTTACTATCGTTGGATAAATTAACCTAGGTGAAAAAGTTTTAATTTCCAATTCACCCCCCCCTCTTGGGAATACACTAATTCTAACAAGGACCATTTGATTTGATTTGATTTGAGTTAATTCATAGTTAATTAGGCATGTTCGTAGAACGGGTGCAGAGGGGGTACTAATACCTTCCCCTAACATAAGTGTACTCTCGATCCAAATTTTGGTAAAAGTAGACTAAGACTAGTAGTTCCTTTGGTCTTAGGATTAGTCTAGAGACCGATCAACAAGTAGTCATTAGGAGAACTAGCCGCACCAAGAAAAATAACATATTTGTGGCGACTCCATCAAACCATCAATATTATTATCACCCCTTGCCATTTTGGACCATTCTCAAGAACATTGTGATGTTGGGCTGCTAGTGTGTTATAGAACATTTTTTAACTAAAAAAAAAGGGGGAAAGAAAAAGAGGTAAGAAAAATTCATTAATAATAGAACTTTTCACACAGCGAGGATCTTAAAAGAAAGGGAAACATGAATAGTGGGTGCAATTAATGCATTATGTTAGGAGGTGACAGTGTAACAAGGATTGAATGGGGGAGAGAGAATGGCTTTACATGAATTCTCTAGGGAATTGTAAATGACTATCAAATTACTTGTGCCATGGCTTGTGTAGTGTTCTCTTACTTGAATAATTTAAGTAGTTTTTATGTTATCATTGAGCATGAATGTCTCTTGCCTACCTATTCCATCGTTGTCCATATTGATATTTCATGCTTATGAGTGGTTTTCGATACTTATATGATGCTCACATTTTTCATGTTTGAACGAGTGATTATTGGCTAACTTTATTGGGGGAGAGATTTGATGAGTGCCGCATGGTCCCTTATACAAGTCTAAATTGGGGCTCCATGAGAATTGGTATCAGAGCACTATGTGCTTGAGCACCATTAACGGTAGAATGAAAACTTCAAAGTCCGTAAAGATAGAGTGCGTTGAGCTGCTAGAGGCAAAAGTTGCTAATAGGGATGGTGTGTTCCCGAAAGGGGGGTAAATTAGATATTCTAAACATTCCTCCTAGGTCAAATTAAAACTACAATAAGTATTTAGAAACCTAGAATCTTTCTAAACATATTCCAATTGCACAAATATATAAAGCAAGTATGTAAAGCAATCAATACAATAAATAATTAAATGTACATGTGCATAAAAATTAAAGTGTGAAAAATAATGAGTTGACACAAAATTTGTTATCGGAGTTCATCCAATCTTGCCTACGTCCCTGCCTCAAGCGAGCAGTCCAAGGATTCCACTAATGCTCACTTAACGGGCGGAGTGACACCATTTACACTGTCCTTATGGGGAAGACACTCTCTAATACTAATTTCAGGGCTGAGCCACAACCAGTGCACCTTACAGGACGGTGCTCGTAGTTCTCCTAACCGGGTCTAAACTAGTCTAGGACTTTCTTAGCCGAGTTTAAGTCTGTTCAATGCATGTTACAGGCTAGTACAATCCTCTTCCAACCACACGTTGGAAATACAACAATAATAAAGATTTGTGTACAAATATAAAACTTCTATACTAAGTAGACAATGCACACCAATGAAGCACAATGCACTCTGGTATGATGAGGATTAACGCTCAGTAGAGTGTTGGTAATTTTCTAAAATAATTTTGTAATCTTTGCTAATGATATATATATATATATATATGATAAAATATTTCAAAGAATTGAACCCTAACAAATGTTTTCTCGCAAAAAAAATCTTTTTCAATGAAGATGTAGGAGAACCTAGAGTTTATGCCTTCAAATAATTTTCACAAATAAATGTAAATGATCTTTGATAAAATAAAGATGCACAATAGAATCTCCAAAGATCTTAAATCTCAAAAGCTTTCTTCAAAAAAAAATGTTCAAGAAAGTTGGGATTTTTGGCTCAAAAAGATTTTTACATGCAAACACAAATGAGCCTTTGAATCCTACAATGGATATGCAAAGATTCACAAGCAATAATGAGTTTTCTCCCACAAATATTTATCAATAAAATAAGTGGAGAAACTATAAGCTAACTCTTACAAAATGATATTCAAAAACAAAAGAAAAGGTGAGAGTACATGCTTTAAAAAATATACATGCCCAAACAAAATTATTTCTTAAACAATCACCAAGAGCAACTTATTTGCAAATGATAGAGTAAAGAAAAGGGTTAAAGCCCTCTTTCACGTATGATTTTTCAAAAGAAAATGGAGAGAGAGTAAAAATTCAAGCATAAAATTGGAGAGAATTGTTGGCCTAATCTAGTAACTAATCAAGAGTTATGAAGGGGTATATATAGAATTTATGAAAATTATGACACTTAGGGACACGCTCATCATTTTGGAAAAAGATTAAGTGAAAAATTAATGTCGATTAGTGTTTAAAAATAAGTCAACTCGAGTGTACAATTAAGCACATGCCACAATGAAATCAAAACAAATCTAAGCCAAAAATATTTGTGAGCAAAATAAGATAGGAATTTATGATTAGATGCTCCCCGTTTCGATTTGAATCCTAGCTTAGATAAAATGAACTGCTTATACAATTCAAAGATAAATTTCCCTAAGAGTTCCAAGTTGTATGAGCAGTCGTTTTGAATTTCTTAAATTGAATATACTAGATAAGAATTAATTTTCTATATTATTCAACTAACATAACTATCCCTACTGATCATGCATGCATCGAAAGATATATATTAAGGCATGATTTAATGGTCACAACCCTAAGAAAAATCCATATCAAGACATAGACTTTTAAGAACTTGATATGATGTTCAGAGTTTAATAGAAAAGCTTCAATATTCAAAAAACGAAGGTGATGCATGTGAGTCCTCAATGTGCATTTTCTCTAGGGATGGAGCTTAGCTCCCCTAAATGTTCAATGATTATGTAAGGATGGAGTTTAATATTCATTTAATTTTCACTCATCCTTTCAAAAATATTTAAATATTCATTTTATCATAATTATCTTTGTACATGATTTTATTTTGGTAAAATTTTAACGAAACGTCTGTAAATTGGACATTTTCCCATTAAAACTTGTGTTTGATATGTGGTTGTTTTTCAGCAAATAATTCATATAAAATATGCAACAACCCAAAAACCCACTACTAGCATGCAATTCACATCACTGCATTGGCCATGCAGGAGACATTCAATACATGCATGCATTCTAGTAGTCAAAAGCAATTAAAAAAGAATTAACTATCCATCAAGATAGTATGAACAATAAATAACAGTGGATAGTTATGGATTCTATGTAGTGTTTGTTTTTATATGAGCATATAGGCATAAATGTTATACAATAATGAGAGCATTTTAATTTATATGGCCATAAAAGATATATGCTTTCCTGAGTCATGCACTTATTATCGTCTTATGCCTTTTTGTTTTTATCAATTTCAAGTTCATTAGCCAAGTGTCCTAAGATTTTTAGTGATTTAATCTTGGCTTTGAATTTGTTGACCTCATAGGTCATATCCGATTTTGATAATGACAAATACTCAAGTATTTGATGGCTATCTAGTTTTTGTGCAGGTTTATATTAGCAAATACATTGATGACACATGAAGTAAAGCCTGAAGATCCTGAAGACTATTTTATGTTTTAAATTATATCATTATTCAATTCGGGTCTCTAATAGTAATTATAGGAAAAAAATCTGTAATAATCTCTGCATATCATGCATATAGGTTTGTTGTAAGCTCACAAACCATAGAAAATACATTAGGTCCCTACATAAGTGCACAAAATAGTCCCCATAATGACTCATAATATCAGGGGAATAAATTGAAGTGTAAATGGGCTTAATAGGAAAAAATGTGAAAGGTCGGACGACCAAACCCTCGGTGTTCAAAACATCTCGAGTGCCCGAACCATGGTCTGGTCAACAAGTTGACCTAAGTTTGGCAAACCAAACCTAAATGAACACATCGTCTACGGTTGACTAAACAGCTGAGGTGACCATTTTCACCAACTCAGCCAACCGAACTTTACGTTCAAAATTGCCCCAAGCGACCGAACACTTGAGTTCAGTTAACGGAATGATAGAATGGGCGACCAAAGTGCGGACAGCATGAAATTGCCTTAGTTCAGCATACCAAGCCTTGATTCGGGCACCCAAACGATCAAAAGTGCCTTTTTTAACTAAGTCTATTCGGGCGATTGAACTGTGGTTTAGCCACCTTAAAAATTTTCTGTTGGTATTTTTTACCGGGGTTAAAATTAGTTAAATAGGGTTACTTTTTCTAAATGGCTTTTAAACACTTCTAATAATGCCCTATGAGTCCTTAACGGTTATAATTTGGGCAACTTCTATATATAGGGCCTCTTTTGTGCAAATTAGCAAGGGATTAGAGAAATAATTAGCAAAAAAATCCTCTCAAACCCCAAAATCTTATTTTGCCCAATCTTCTTCAAATCCTCTCACACACACATTCCTTTGATTAATCTTAGTAATGTGAGAGTGCTTATTGTGCTATTGCTTTGTCATAAATTGCCTAAAACTTTCAATACTTTGGTTATTGATTGTTATTGATTTTTGGAGAGTTAAGAAAAGAGTTAGCCCAAATATTTAAATTTGATAAAACTTGTGTTGGGAAAACTCAGTAGCTTGAGGATCTTTGCATTTTATTGCAAGATTCCTATAGCTATATTTTTAGTGTGCAAAATATTTTACAAACTAAACGTTTTTCAAGCAACTCTTGTTCTTATTTTGTTGAGAAAAATATTGAAATTAGGAATGGCTTCCCAAGAATGGGGGGGGGGGGGGTGAGTTGACTTTTAAAAAAATTTCTTTTAATTCCTTTGTAGAATTATTAAACTAATTTGTTTAATTTGTTAAGAACTCAAGAACTTTGTTTCTTTATTTAATTCTTAACCATACAAACATCCAATCATTTAATCAAACCAATCAACTATAATTAGAAAGCAAACAACCAAGCCAATACACAACACTTATGTAATATAAAAACTCAAAATGATTGTTTGTTGATATTAGCCAAATTTGAACCAAGCTCTGTAGTGAATGAAAATTTATGCTTGCTGATGTAAAGCCCTGCATAGATGAATCCAATCACTCTTTCCAAATTTTTAGAACTCAAATAAAATCTTGGTAAATTTATCTTTGGGATGTTAACCAAGTAATGTACTCTCGTATGGTTTCCATAAGATATGGTGTAACCAACGTACTCCCTTTCGGTTTTCGCAACCCAAATAAAAATTAAACCTTAAGTTTGTTTGATTTCCAAATATACGTAGTTTATATGATTTTCAAATTTAAACCATCCACACAATTTAAATATGCACTGAAAATAAAGAATAGGGAAAGAGAGAGTGAGACGGAGACTTTTACAAAGTTCGACTTATACCCAGCCTACGTCCTCGCCTTTGGCAAACCACCAAAGGATTCACTAAACTTGTTTCATTGATGAGTGGAACAAAACCTTACAAGCGATACACCACACTCAAGCACTCCTTCACTAGGCTAGAGCCCGCCTCTCCAAACAATGTCCCCTCGTTCGGTCACTCCTTTAGGATAGAACACACCTCTCTAAGCAATATCCCCTTGCTTAGCCAATGATCCAAACAATTCTTGGAGAGTCAAAGAACTACAAGAAACAAGATATAGTATACGTACAAATATACTCTCACAAAGAGCAAGTTAGTACAATTTCAGCACAATATACTTCAATGTAAAATATCAATATAAAATAGAATGAAGCTCAAGTGTAGAATTCACCAATATCCTTCTTATATGAGGATTAGCAATAGGGATTCAGATAAGGAAGGATTAGCACTTCACAATATCTTAGAAAAAGAGTTTTGCAATGAGTGAGGAAGAGAACTTGTAAGAACAAGAGTGCTTTCAGCTTCACAAACATATTTTTCAATTCTTGGTTTAGTTTTCATCTGGAAAACCATGTATTTATAAGCTTTCAAACAAGTTTCCTTAGAGAGTTTTCCAAGTTGTTAGAAAATTTGGAACCCAACAGCTATATTTTAAAATATTTGCCCGTTGAATAGTGTCAGTCAAGATGTTTGAAGAGTCGAGTTTAGTCATATGAAGTTCTTGAAACCCTTTATAAAATGAACTAAACACAGGGTCAAATGACTGAAGAGAGGGTTCAGAGGTCTAAGCTTATTCTTCAGATGTCTAAAGTGGTTCTGTGTACTGTTTAGTTAGCTGAAGTTCCTCCCGTGAACAGTGTTCGGTTGGCTGACAACTGTGACCCCACTTCAGTATTTTGGCCATAACATTTTCTATATAACTCCAAATTAAGCGTTCTTGGTGTCAAAATAAATATAAGATAAAATAATACAACGTTCATGTTGAACGTATTTTAAAATAAGGAGTTTTTGATAGAGAAAAATTCACCTTAATTCGGATGTATAAAAACTGATAGCATTTGGAAAAACTATTTTTGGTACTTTTCAAAAATGATTCTAACCTTTTTAAAATAATTTTTGACCTTATAAAAAAAATTTTCAAGTATTTTAAAAGGTATCTAGGTCCAAGAATTTAACCTAAGAGCTTCATAATATTTCAAATGATATTTTAAACATTAAAGCACTTACATGAGACTTCTAAGACATTAACATTCTAAATGCTCAAGTCTTCGTGCTCGCTTTGGCTCTTTCTTGGTCTTCAAGCTTTAATATTCTTTGAGCTTCTCTTGCTTTGCTTTTCTTTGGCTCTTTTGACTTTAAACATTCCTTGGCTTTCAAAAAATCATGCATGACCTCATATTCTTCAAGGTTTAATATATCATCTTTAAATCCATGCTTTGACTCATTTAAGCTTCATTTGATCCTTGTGAGCACTTTGACCTTACTTTCTCATATGTGAGCCCTGAAATAAAATTACTCACATAAATATGTTAAATTCCACTTGTTTGTTAGCATCAAAACAAGATAACAAGATTTTAAGCCTTGTAAGGCCAACAAATATTTTGAGTTGGTTTGAATGTTTGATTACCATCTTTGAAACCCAAATCTATTGTTGAGATTTGTTATTTTTTGTTTCAAAGAAATAGCTTGTTAGAACACTCTTGAGCATATTTGTGATTATACTTTCCTGAGTGTTTGCTTACACAAAATCACATCAGTGAGCTTACAATTTCCTATACTGTTCATGTGTGGTTGATTAACTACATTTGGTACATATTGAGAAATACTGGTGTGTTCTAAGCATGGCATAAGGGGGCAGATCCAGCCTGATAAAGATTGTACGTAAAGGTTGAGGTTAGTCATGTGCTAATTGACCTAGTTATTTAGGCCTCCACCTGCTAAGTGAGCTTATAATGTGTAATCCTTATGTTTGTTAGCCAAGGCGGGGACAGGAAGTTTGCTGAACCTCGATAACATTTTTGGTGTTGTGCTCTTTGCTACTTTATTGTGCATGCTTGGTTAAATTTCTAGTGCAATTTTATTTTCACTAAAAATATATACTGATTTATTTTATACGCATTATATTGACCTTAGGCTTGTGTAATACTTCTATTAATGGATTGACCTAGGGGATAAATTTTAAAATACCAATTCACCCCCCCCCCTCTTGGGATTATAGTGAAGCTATTAATTAGTATCAGCGCCTAGTATCTTACACTTAATAGTTATTTTGCAAAAGATCTAGATGGCTTATAGCACTGTAACCCCTTTCCCTAAGGGACCCTCTTCCACACACCCTCCAATTTTTAGTGGTGTTAATTACACCTTATGAAAACAAAGGATGCACATCTATCTTCAAAACATTGATTGGAAGGTGTGGAGAGTTGTCTCTAGGGGTAATTATGTTCTCATGAAAATTGAGGGTACATCTAGAATTCCTAAAACTGAGGAAGAATATAATGATGGTGATATGAAAGATGTTAGTTTGAATGTCACTGCCATGAATATTTTGTATTGTTGTCTTGATGCAAATATATTTAATAGAGTTATGGCATGTTCATCTGCTTAGGAGATATGGGATAAGTTAGAGGTCACATATGAGGTTACTATAGATGTACAAGATAGTAGGATTGAAATGTTGACCAATGAGTATGAAGCATTTAGGATGAACACTGGTGAGTTAATTCAAAGCATGCACACTAGATTCACAAGCATCATAAGTTCACTGCATGCATTAGGTAAGACCTACCCTACATATGAAATGATTAGGAAAGTCCTCAGAGGCCTGCCTCTTTTTTGGGAAGCTAGGGCTATGACCATTTATGAGGGTAGAGACCTTAAGGCCATGACATTAGATGAGTTGATAGGTTCATTGATCACCTATGAATTAGCTATAAATGAGAGACTTAATGAACATATTAGGTTAAGAAAAGTTACAACATTAAAAACTTCCACTAATACATCTAGTGAGTGCAGCGAACCTAATTCTGGAGATGATATGGTCATGCTAACTAGGAAATTCAGTAAATTCAGTAAATTCTTCAGGACGAATAGTAAACCATACAAAAGGTATAGGGTGTCTTCATTTGAGAAGGGAGAGTCAAGTAAAAGAAAGGAGAAATAAAACACTACTACGTGCTATAACTGCAACAAGGTTGGACATATCAAGCCAATTTATCCCTTACTGAAAAAGGGAGCTAGGAAAAAGAAAAAAGCCACGAAAGTGGGCACTTCATGAGATAAATTAAGTAGTTGTGACTCAGAATTAGACCATAGTGACTCAGAGGTTGCTAACCTGTTCTTTATGGCACATGATGATGAGGTATTGTCTTCTTGCTCTTTATATTCATATTATTCTTCTGATGATTGTGACTCTGATAGTATGCCTACTTTTAGAGAATTGCAATTTGATATATTCATGTGTCTAAACTATTGAATAAAATGACCAAAGAAAATGATGCTTTAAAAAAGAAATGCGAAAATTGGTCAGAATTGTTTGAAATTGCAAAAACCTCTCACGCTTCAATTTTGAAAGAAAAATATTTGAAAATTGTTGAGCTTGAGAGAAAATTGGAGGATAGCTCCAAAATTGTTTTTAAATTTATCGAGGGCCAACGTAATTTTGAAAAACTACTTGGAGCCCAAAGAAACTCTCTTAGCAAAGAGGAACTTCGTTTTAATGGTGCTGAAAATATTAGACGACCTAATCTTTATTTGGGACATTTCATACATGAATCAAAATCTCAAATCCCACCTAAAGATCCAAGGTGTCGAATAAAATGTTTTAAATGCAATCAAATCGGTCACATTAAATTTGATTGCCCACTTATGAATAAACATGTAAAAATTAGAAAGGTATGGGTAGTTAAGGGTGATCCAGTCACAAACCCCCGTGGACCCAACAGAATTGGGGGACCAGCATCAGTTACTTAGTCTATCTTGCAGGTGTGTTTGAGATCGTCCTCTTTAAAAGACAAGTGGTAACTGGATAGCGGGTGCTCACTACATATAACGGGTGATAAAGCAAAGTTTGCATCCATCACTCCCAAGGATGGAGGGTACGTGACGTTTGGCAACAATGCAAAAGGACACATCATCGGTGCAGGTAAGGTCTGTAAGAAACCCGAACCATGATATATGGATTTAATTAATTAAGAGAAGGGCAAAATCATAATAAAGCAAGCTTCGTAGACAAGGCCAGAGTTCGTCAACGAAGGCCCCAGGTTTCTCAGCAATGAGTTTCAAGTGTTCGTCGATAAGGAGAAGCTGAGAGGTTTCGGGAAACCGAGAATCTCAGGTTCTTCGACGAGGTCACCATTTCGTCAACGAGCTATTTACATGGGCTTTTTTGATGAAGGCACCATTTCTTCGAAGAGTACAGTCAAGTAAAAGGACTCTAAATAGATATTTTCATTACTTCTCAGTTAAGAAAATTCAATTTCTCTCTCTATCTTTCTAAAAACTCATCATACACACACACACACACACACACACTCTCTCTCTCTCTCTCTCTCTAGATTTCTTCATTGTACATCACTGGAATCGATGATCCGACATTACTACGAGGATCAGGGAAGGATTCTCTACAATTTCTACAGATCGGATTTTCGTTTCGGGCATTCTCGGGTTTTGGCCCAAAATCGAGGTAAGGCTGGATTTTCAGTTATGATTCAGTAGTTGTGTAGAGAATAGGGTTATGAGTATATTTTGTATTGTGCTTTGTAGATTTTGGAACTCGGTTCATTGTTAAGGGCCTTGGAGTTCGAGATTTTTCATTTGGGAAAAGGTAAGGGGATTTAGTTTATGTCGGTTATTTTTGAAATCGAACTCGGTAGAACTGTAGTTCGCAATCCTGTGTGCATTTTGATTACTCATTTAGGGGGATCTAATAGGTAAAATTATGGGTTTTTCATGTTACAGTTTTGGGAAAAAAGGGGTATTGGGTTACATCCCCAGTTTTGTTGGAAACCGTATATATATGGTGATTTATACTGTGTAGTAGGGATGGTCATGTCTTGAATTTATTTAAACTATTTATGTTTGGAAAATCATGTTTTTGGATTACCAAATGGGTGTGGTTTGTTTAGTTATATGAGCATGCATGGTTCTGTTTTGGTGGAATGCAATCATAATTGGGTTCTGAGTTGTTCCAGGATCTGAGAGTGTCCGAATCTATATCCAAGGGCATATGAAATCACTGGCCATGTTTGGAAAGAGTGACCGGCTCTATATCTGAGGGCGTGAGCCTTACCAGCTGATAACCAAAGGGTATGGATCCACTAGTTAGTATCGGTATGATACCATGGGAGCTTGGGGTTCACCATGTGTCAAGGACGCCATGTAATACGGGCCGGCTACAGGCCGAAGGGTATGACGACACCGGGTTGATCATGTGTGTGTGTGCATGTATGTACTATTTTGAAACTAGTATTGGAACTTCATTTAACTGTGTATGTTTTGCTATCATGATAACACTTAAATGCCACACTGATATAGCCTGTATCTGCCTTACTGAGAGGTGTCTCACCCCTGCTGTACGTACATATTTGTTTAGGTCCTTCGAGCAACCGAAACTAGAGTCCTATTATTGGGAGCGTAGTGGTCAGTGTACTGCGGGAAGTTCCTAGGTATGTCTAAAGCTTGTGTTAGGTGGTCTTTTGGGAGTTTTGGCTGCCACCTGGGGTTGTGCTGTATTTTGTGGAGTTTGACTCCTTTGTATAGACTCTGGTATGGGACAAAATGTGTATAAAAGATTTGTCTTCTGCTGTATATTGGTGATATGTATGGATGTGTATAGGGTGCCTGGGAACCCCACGGGGTTGGACCCTTATTCATTGTACTGTATCTTGATTTTGTATGATATAGGGACATGTTAGGTTACTTTTTCACCCTCAATCCAATTATTAGGTTCGGGGTGTGACAAGGTCGGTAAGGATCCTTCCCTAATTATTGATAATGTTCTATTAATTGATGACTTGAAGCATAATTTGTTGAGAATTAGTCAATTGTGTGATAAAGGCTATAAGGTTTCATTTGAAAATGATAAATGCATAGTTGAAAGTAAATTAGATTGTAAAATTCTTTTCACTGCAGATCGCCATGAAAATGTATATACTACTACTTTTGATAATCTAACTTCACAAGAAGTAACTTGTTTTTCTACAATAAATGAAGCTAGTTGGTTATGGCATAGGTGCTAGGACACGCTAGCATGGATTTGTTGTCAAAACTAGTGAGAAAAGACTTAGTGAAAGGCTTGCCTAAAACACCATTTGTGAAAGATAAAATCTGGATGCATGTTAAATGGGTAAGCAAACAAAATCTAGCTTTAAGAAAAAATAAATTTATATCTACCACTAGACCACTTGAAATTCTTCACTTGGATTTATTTGGTCCTAAATCTATGCAAAGTCTCGGTGGAAAATCATATGCTTTTGTTATTGTTGATGATTAGTCTAGGTTCACATGGGTGCTATTCCTCTCACATAAGAATGAATCACGTGATTAGTTTACTAAGCTATGCAGGAGAATCCAAAATGAAAAAGGCTATAAGATAACTCACATAATAAGTAATAGAGGAATGGAATTCAAAAATAATGGCATAAAAAATTATTGTGACCTAGAGGGCATATCACACAACTTCTCTGCACTTAGGACCCCTCAACAAAATGGTGTGGCAGAAAGAAAGAATAGGTTATTGCAGGAAATGAGTAGGACTATGCTGAATGAATATAAATTACCTAAACATTTCTAGGCTAAGGCTATAAATGCTGCATGTTATGTAATGAATAGGGTGTTAATTAGGCCTTCACTTAATAAAACCCATGCAAATTGTGGAACAACCATTGACCTAATATTTCCTATTTTCATGTTTTTGGTTGTAAATGCTTGTGCTTAAGGATAATTAGCATCTAGGGAAATTTTATTCTAAATTTGATGAAGGCATTTTCCTAGGTTATTCTCTAAATAGGAAAGCATATAAAGTTTTCAATAAAAGAACCTTAACAGTCATTGAATCTATTCATGTTGTAGTTGATGAATCTAATCCATTTTCTACGAAAGATAATGAAGATGATATTGACATTAGAAAATGCTTAGACAAACTATCTATTGAGAACAATGTGAATGAAAATTCAGAAATAAATGATAAATCATCTGAAGATAATCAAAATGAGAATGAAGTTTAGGAGCTGCCTAGGTATTGGAAATTTATTAGGAACCATCCTATAGATCAATTCATAGGTGAATCTTCCCATGGTGTGGCCAAAAGATCTTCCTTAAGAAACCTAGTGAGTCACTCTACTTTCTTCTCCCAAGAAAAACCTAAAAATATTAAAGAAGCCATAGAGGATGAGTCTTGGGTGATGTCTATGCAAGAAGAACTTAATCAATTTGAAAGAAGCAAAGTGTGGACCCTAATTCGTAGGCCTAATGATCATATAATTATAGGAATCAAATGGGTGTATAGAAACAAGAAGGAGTAACTAGGAATAAGGCTAGACTAGTTGCCCAGGGTTATAATAAGGAAGAGGGAATAGACTTTGATGAAACCTATGCTCCTGTTGCTAGAATGGAAGCAATTTGTATGCTACTTGCTTATGTTGCTTTTAATAACTTTCAATTATATCAAATGGACGTTAAAAGCGCATTTCTTAATGGCTACATTAATGAATAAGTGTATATAAAACAACCAACCAGTTTTGAAAATCATAAATATCTAGATTATGTATACCGGTTGTCCAATGCCTTGTATGGATTAAAATAAGCTCCTAGAGCTTGGTATGAGAGGCTTAGTGGTTTTCTACTAGAAAATGAGTTTACCTGTCGCAAAATTGACACTACACTTTTCATCAAATCCAAAAATGATGATATGCTTATTATTCAAATTTATGTTGATGATATCATTTTTAGAGCCACTAATGATGAGTTAGGTAATGAGTTTGCCAAATGCATGCAAAGTGAATTTGAAATGAGCATGATGGATGAACCTAGTTTCTATTTAGGGCTTCAAATTAAACAAACTAAAAATGGAACTTTTATATGCCAATCTAAATATGTCAAAGACTTGCTAAAGAAATTTAATATAGAAGATGGTAAAATTCTTGATACTCCTATAAGTTCTTCCATCAAACTTGATAAAGGTGAGCAAGGAATCCCTATTGATGTGAAATTGTATCGTGGCATGATTGGGAGTCTTCTACATCTTACAGCTAGTAGGCCTGATATTATGTTTAGTGTGTGCATGTGTGCTAGGTTTTAGGCCACTGCTACGGAATCTCATCTACTAGCAGTAAAACGAATCCTTAGGTGTCTAGTTGGAACCATAGAGTTAGGATTATGGTATCCTAAGCATACAACTTTTGAGATTGTTAGTTATACTGATCCTCACTTTGCCGGTAGTGAGGTTGATAGGAAAAGTACTAGTGGCACTTGTCACTATTTAGGACAATCCCTGGTTTCTTGGTTCTCCAAAAAGCCCAACTCAATTTCCTTATCCACAACAAAGAAGAATATATTGCGGCTGGTAGTTGTTGTTCTTAAACTCTACATATGAAACAATAACTTGTGGATTTTGGGTTGCACTACGATATAGTACCGATTAAATATGATAATACTAGTGCAATCAATATTTCAAAGAATCCTATCTCACATTCAAAAACTAAACATATTGAGATTAGACATCATTTCCTTTGTGATCATGTGCAGAAAGGGGATGTGGCACTTGAGTTTATGTACACAAATGAACAATAGGCAGATATTTTCGATATACCACTTCAAGAATATATGTTCATAAGATTAGGCGTGAGCTAGGTCTAATGCATAGTAGGGATGCCTCATAGATATTTGATAGATTGCATAAACTTAAGGGGAGCTTTCTAACAATTGGTATCCCTTTAAATCTTTCATTGGTTTAAACTTTATGAATGCATTATGCATGACTGTATTTGTGTTTTGAAATGCATAATCTTCATATCTATTGCACTATGATGATTGTATTTATGTTTTATGTCATGACCATACTGGACTGTTTGGGTTAAGTAGTTGTGGATAAACTATTAATTTTTAAAACTCAAAATAGGTCATTTTTATACAGGTATTTTAGGGAAAGTTTCCTATTTTCAAATAGCATACTACCGAAATTTCTAAAAATTTCCCAAATCTATTTTGTATATTAATGCATCAAACCCAATCCCTATGACTATGCATTTTATATGTTTTATAGCCCTTTTTTATGTTGTCAAAAGGGAGAGAAAAGGCAAAAATTAGGTACTCAAAAAATGGGGTTCTTGAAAAATGTTTGCGTTGATAAATCTTTAACATTATGCATATTGTCAGGGGGAGCCTTTCAAGGCTATACCCACTTTTTGCATGGTGTGTTTGTATTCATAAAAAAGGAGGAGAATGTTGACCTCATAAGTCACATCTGGTTTTGATAATGACAAATACTTAACTATTTGATGGCTATCTAGTTTGTGTGCAGGTTTATATTAGCAAATACATTGATGGCACATGAAGTAAAGCTTGAAGACCTTGAAGACTATTTTATGCTGTAATTTATATTATTATTCAATTTTACTCTATAATAGTGATTATTGGAAAAATGTCTATAATAATCTTTGCATGTCATGCATATAGGTTTGTTGTCAGCTCATAGACCTTGGAAAAGATCTTAGGTCACCACATAAATGCACAAAATAGTCCCTATTATCACTCATAATATCAAGGGAATAAATTGAAGTGTAAATGGAATTAATAGGAAAAAATGTGAGAGGTCGGGCGACTGAACCCTTGGTGTTCAAAACACCTTGGGTGCCTGAACCATGGACCGATCAACAAGCAGTTGACCTGAGTTTGGTAAATCGAATTGAAATGAGCACACCATCTATGGTTGACCAAACCGCTGAGGTGACCATTTTCACCAACTCAGCCAACCGAACTTTATGTTCAAAGTGGCCTTAGGCGACCAAACACTTGAGTTCGGTTAACCGAATGATAGACCAGGCAATCGAGGTGTGAACAGAATGAGATCGCCTTAGTTCAACATACCAAGCCTTGATTCAGACACCCGAACAATCAAAAGTGCCTTTTTTAACTAAGTTTGTTTAGGCGACCGAACCGTGGTTCAGTCACTCGAAAACTCTCGGGTTGTTTATTTTTTATTGGGGTTAAAATTAGTTCAATAGGACTACTTTTTCTAAATGGATTTTAAAAAATTCTAATAATGTCCTATGAGCCTGTAACCATTATAATTGGGGCAACTTCTATATATAGGGCCTTATTTATGCAAATTAGCAAGTGATTAAAGAAATAATTAGCAAAAAATCCTCTCAAACCCAAAAACCTTATTTTGTCCAATCTTCTTCAAGTCCTCTCGTATACTCATTCCTTTGATTAATCCTAGTATTGTGAGAGTGCTTATTGTGCTATTGCTTTGTCAAAAATTGCTTAATACTCTCAATACTTTGGTTATTGATTGTTATTGAATTTTGGAGAATTAAGCAAAGAGTTAGCCTATTGATCTAAATTTGATAAATCATGTGTTGGGAAAACTCAGTAGCTTGAACATCTTTGCATTGTTATTGCAAGATTCCTATAGCTTGATATTTGGTGTGCAAAATATTTTACAATCTAAATTTTTTTCAAACAACTCTTGTTCTTATTTCATTATGGAAATATTTTGGGTTGGTTTGAATGTTTGATTAGCATCTTTGAAACCCTAATCTATTATTGAGATTTTTTATACTTTGTTTCAAAGAAATAGATTGTTAGAACACTCTTGAGCATATTCGTGATTATAATTTGCTTAGTGTTTGCTTGCACAAAATCACATCACTAAGCTTACAATTTCTTATAATGTTGATGTGTGGTTGATTGACTACATTTGGTACATATATGCTTGATTGAGAAGCATAATCATTGTACTCAGTTTATTATTGAGAAAAATTATTGTGTTCCAGGCATGGCCTAAGGGGGTGGTAATCTAACCCAGTAAGGATTGTATGTAAAGGTTGAGGTCGGCCTTGTGCTAATTGACTTGATTATTTAGGTGCCGCTCCATTCACTAAGTGAGCTTATAGTGTAATCCTTGTGCTTGTTAGCGAAGGCGGGGACTTGGGCAGTTTTCCAAACCTTGATAGCATTTTTGGTGTTGTGCTCATTACTTCTTTATTGTACATGCTTGGTTAATTTTCTAGTGGAGTTTAATTTCCACTTGGTTAGATTGACCTTAGGCTTATGTAATACTGTTATTAATGGATTGACCTAGGGGATAGATTTTAAAATATCAATTCACCCCCCTCTTGGGATTACAGTAAAGCTAATAGAATTCTTTGGTTTAGAGGACCAAAAAGTCATAAGCAATATTTCTTCAGAG
The DNA here is from genome assembly GCF_029873635.1 of Malania oleifera. NCBI lineage: Eukaryota > Viridiplantae > Streptophyta > Magnoliopsida > Santalales > Ximeniaceae > Malania > Malania oleifera. The sequence goes on from NC_080422.1 coordinate 64,473,147, forward strand.
TCATAAGCCTATTTCAGCCTCTTTTCTTAATAATCTCAATACATGTGAGAGGCACATGTCTGAATGGCTTTCAATTTTACTTCTCCTCCATAGGTTTCTTTGAAAATTTGTCCTATCATTTAGATTGAATCTTGTAGCAAACATTTTAGCCACTTGACAATTAAATTATCATTAAGTTCATAATAGTATTCAGGAGGATTATGGGTGGACAAAATACAAGTTGTATTAGTGGAAGACATCATGTCCAAATGGATTGGGCAAAGAGCATTTTTAACTATATGAATGTTTTGAACAATGCTCTTTGGAGATTGGAAGGTATCCTCAAGATATAATTACAATTCTAAGTAAGGATACAAACCAAGGAATAAAGGGGATCTTTACTAGATATGATCGTGGTTTGGCAAAGGATTCCTATCAAGGAAATGGTGAACAAAAGTAGAGGATTTTTATATTTTAAGCTCATAGGGAATATTTTGATTTAACATTTAAGCATGAATCCCTTAGTAGATGCCTCTAATTCTATTATAAGAAGGATGTCTTTTAATAAGCACTTAGTAGATTAGGAATTTTTGATTATTAGTGCTTAAGCCAAGGGTGATATCTGATATTAGGTAAAGACTTTATGGTTCACAAATGAGTTTAGGGAAAGATAGTGTCTAGTATGAGATGGATCCCTAGAGCTCAACTTTGTGCCATGGACAAAGATGCTTATCTTAAAATATTAATATTTAAGCATGGATAAAGCATTAAGAGTTATATACTAGGCACAATTGTCGTGTCCACTTGAAAATGGAGTTAGATTCTTAGTATAACACGATAGTATATAGTAAATGCATATACCAAGGTTTTGCATTTTAGGTCCGAGTCACTTCCTAAGTCCTTTAGTAATCACTGCCCCTACACCTAATCCTAAAATCTAAGGAAGAGATAAATACATACGTAATTTCTATTGGATTCTGATCTTCCTTTGGTCCTACGAGGTTTGATTTTCTAATTACCCATATCGTTTCTCTATCCAAGCCTTTGGCACTTCTAAATCATCAATTAAACCAGTTCTGCCCTTTTCTTTTACAAAATAAGCGAGTTTTATATGCATGTAAAAGATTATGCTTATTTACTTTAGATAAGGCTTGTAGATGACAATGGGATTTTAATGATGAACCCTTTTCAAAAGAAACTATTCTTTTTTACTTTTAAGGGTTTTACATGATTATTTTTTCGTTTTTAACTTTGAGAGCAACTCTAATATAATAATCTATTTCCTTCTTTAAGCAGATAGTTTTCAATAACTTCTTAATTTTTCTCTTTTCTAATGTGGCATGTAATCTTTTAGATTTTCTAATTGTACTGCCAACTTTTTACTTTTGTTTTTCAGAAAGATACATGATTCAACACAAGATTTAATACAAGAATTATCACCTGAATCAATGCGTGCATTATCATCACAAGAAACATAAGATGATTCATAACTTGATTTATTGTAGAATATAACACAAGAATCATCAAATACATCATTAACTAAAATATAAGGTGAATCATATACCTCTTTATTAATAAACATTATTGACCCATGATTTACCTCCTATTGATCATTTGGAGTAAAAAAGTTCAAAGTAATGGACTCCTCCTCTTTGCTTTCTCCATATCTCCTTTCCAGATCTTACCAAATTTCTCTCGCAAATTTATATGCCATGATCTCACAAAATATATTAGAATTTAAAGCATAGTATAACATGTCCATGGCATATGAATTCACCGTACTAAAATTATTTTCATTCAATCTCAAGCAATTTCCTTTAACAGTCATTTTCCAAACCCTCAAGTCCATTGATTTTGTAAATATGCTTATTCTAATTTTCCAGGTGATGTAATTGACACCACAAAATGAAGGAGGATTGGTAATAGATTGTCCCTCTCTGAATGGGGATACACCAACAAGAGTCATTGCGAGCTTTAGCATAAACAATTAAGATTTTTGCAATGAGACTTTGATACCAATTGATAGGAATGGTGTATTCCCAAGAGTGGGGTGAATTAGGTATTCTAAATATTCTTCCTAGGTTAAATCAAAACTACAAAAAGTATTTAGCAACGTAGGGTCTTTCTAAATATATACCAATTGCATCGATATATAAAGCAAGTATGTAAAGCAATCAATATAATAAATAATTAAATGTACATAAGTAGAAAATTAAAGTGCAAAATATAATGAGCGGACAAAAAGATTGTTATCAGGGCTTGGCCAATCCTACCTATGTCCCCGCCTTGAGCCAATAGCCCAAGGATTCCACTAATGCTCACATAATAAGAGGAGCAACGCCATTTAAACTATCCTTACGGGGTGGACACTCCCCAGCTCAAATTTTAGGGTTGAGCCACAACTAGTATACTTTACAATACTATGCTCCTAGTTCTTTGAACCGGGTTTGAACCAGTCTGAGACTTACTTAATTGGGTCTAAGTCTATCCAATGCATGTTATGGGCCAGTGCAATCCTCTTCCACGCACACGTCGAGAATACAACAATAATAAATATTTGTGTAAAAATACAAAGCTTCTATACTAAGTAGACAATATACACCAATAAAGCACAATGCACTATAGTATGATGAGAATTAATGCTCAATATAGTGTGGGTAATTTTCTCAAATAATTTTGTAATCTTTACTAATGATGTATATGATAAACTACTTCAAATATTTGAACCCGAACAAATGTTTTCTCCCAAAAAAAATATTTTTCAATGAAGATGTAGGTGAACCTATGGTTTATACCTTCAAATAATTTTCACAAATAAATGTAAATGATCTTTGATAAAATATAGATCCACAAGTGAATCTCCAAAGATCTTAAATCTCAAAAGCCTTCTTCAAAAAATAATGTTCAAGAAAGCTCGGATTTTTGGCTTAAAAAGATTTTTGCAAGCAAACCAAAATAAGCCTTTGAATCTTGCAATGGATATGCAAAGATTCACAAGCTATAATGAGTTTTCTCCCAAAAATATTTATCAATCAAATAAATGGAAAAACTCTAAGCTAACTCACACAAAATGATATTCAAAAAATAAAAGAAAAGGTGAGAGTATATGCTTTGAAAATTATAGATGCCCAAACAAAATGATTTCTTCAAAAATATTTAGAAGCAATTTATTTTCAAATGAAGGGTGTAAAGAAAAGAATTAAAGCTCTCTTTCAAGTATGATTTTTCAAAAGAAAATGGAAAGAGATTAAAAATTTAAGCATAAAATTGCAGAGAATTTTTGGGCTAATCCAGTTACTAATCTAGAGTTATAAAGGGGTATATATAGAATTTTTGAACTTTTCTCCTAAAATAAAACTAAATGTTAGCAAAATATTACAACCTAGGGTCTTTCTATGCAATTCCAAATGTGCCGATAAATATAATATAAGGAAATTTAAATTATGCACATCATTCACACAATAACATAAATGTGAGGTAAATATAAACTATGGAAATATAAATAAACACACGACATGTTATCGGGGTTCGGCCAATTATGCCTATGTCCCTGCTTCTAGCTCGCAAGCCCGAGAATTCCACTAAAGGCTCACTTAAGGGTGGAGCGGCACCAATACAAACCAGGTCAATTAGCACAGGGTTGACCTCAACCTTTACAACCTGGTCAATTAGCAGGGCTGACCTCAGCCTACAAGCCTTAACAAGATGGCACACCTAGCTTTCCTAATCGGGTCTAAGCCAATCTGGGACTATTTCAAAGGGTTAGTCTCCCTTTTCAGACCTATGCCTAGAATACGACAATTTTGCTCAATAAATAAGACGGTAAAGTGATTATGCTTTCATGTAAAGCAGATATGTACTCCATTATGCGCAATCATATCACCACAAACAAGATATAATATATAAGCTCAATGTGATTTAATATATCAACTCTTAAATATATTTTCTTTCAATGTATTCAGTGCATGAGAGTGCAAACCTATATGATCTTTGTATCACAAGATGTTCAATCTAAATGGTCAAACAAGGATATCAATCAATCCTTATATATATTTCAACTAGCAGATCTTCTCAATAATATAAATCTTAAGCAATGTATAGATTTGGTTTGCAAAAGGAAATCTAATCTTTGTATTCAGCAAGAGATAAAGCTTTATAAATATTGCCACAGAGATTTTGACTCACAAACAAATATCACTTCAAATATTTTTCAAGATAAAACACAATAGATATTTGTAAACGATTTTAAAAATATTTTGCAACCAAAATAAAATACGAGCTTCTCAAGATGTTGCAATGAAAATACAATCTCAGAAGATCGAATGAGGTCTTCTTAGGCAGGACTTATTAATTAAGTCTCCTAAGAATACTTAATGTTTTGCTCTTCAAGAAAATGGAATCAACCAATCAAGACAAAGAGAGAAAACCTTATGGAATAACCACACTTAAATCGCACTTACAAGGATATTAGAGTAGTAAGATCTAGTAAGGATAAGCGTAGGAGGCTAAAAAATGAGTATTATAGATTTTGGGAATTTCAAAGGATTTCTACTAATCAATATCGCTAATCTCATACTAATTTGCACAAATGATCTCACATATATAGATATGGGAAGAGTTATGATTGTTAGGGACCTATTGGGTATTATAATGAAAGTTTGAAATCATTTTAACGTAATTAACCTCATCTAAAATATTTAACCGTGGTAAAAAATTAAGGGCAACCCGAGAGACCTAGTAAGCCATAATACTTTTGGTCGACCGAAGTTTATATGGCTCGGTTGACCAGGATATTTTTGAACTGGGACTCAGTCGCCCGGACGTACATGTCAGAGGCGATTTTTCCATTTTATCGATGTTCGGTCGACCAGGTAGATTTGAACTAGGTTATTCGGTCGACCAGACAGTTGGGATTTCTTCGGAGGACCCTTGATCGACCAGGCATTTGCAATGCAATTTAGGCTCAGTCGACCAGGTGATCAAATGTTGACTCCTAGGAGGTTCGATCGACCGAGTGCATTTGAACTAAGTGAGTTTGGTCTATCGGACTGTGGTCAAACTGTTGACCTGGTCTGGGTTCAATCGACCGGGGGGCATTTTGTACATGGGAGTACAGTCGACCGAACATGTAATTTTCATACATTTCGATTCTTTTTAAGTTGTGCAAACACCCTAATCAAATGACCAAACATTTGTGCATTAGTGATTGTCATAGGGTCATTTCTGGGTCTTTTTGAAGACACCGAAAAAATCCGTCGGTCGACCGAAGGGTAAACCCTAAGGTCATTTTCATTTTGAGCTTTCAAATTACATTATGCATGTGATGTGTGTGATTATTACATACAAAAAGTCCTAATTACTATTATAGACCCTTTACATGAATGAATTATATTACAACATAAGAAATTGGGTTTTCAATAGAAATTTGGTCTTTAAGCTTCACTTTTTCTATGTGCATTATGATCCGTCAATTTAAGTTCCTGCACAAAGTCTCAAGCACTTATTAGAAAAAATGATTATTTGTCATAATCAAAACTGGTCGTGACCTATAGGGTTAACATCGAGAGGTTCAGTCAAATGTTGAACATGTCGATCGACTGAACACACACAGCAATTTTGAAATATAAAACAGGTTCAGTCGGCTGGCCGAAAGGCAATTCTGAGCATTCATAGATTCAGTTAGCTAAGGCAAAAGACCGGTCTTTCAATGTTTAAAGTTCGGTTGCCTAAAGCCCTTTTGACCTATAAGGTCTGTTGGCTGAGGAGAAGATGACAGAGAAAAGTATATAGTCGGTCGACCGAGTATTGAGTTCATTTTAGCGGTCGATCACTCGAGCTTAACCAAAAAAATACAAATTTGCCCTTAGGGCGAGTTCGGTCGACCGAGATAATTTAAACATGAAGGTTTCATCGGCTGGGCCTATTTCAAAATGTAATTTTAGTCATATTTTTTAACCCTAACCAATTCAAACATTTCTGTATGATTTTAGTTGTCAAGAAAAGGTTTTATGTGAAAAGTGCTAGTCCTTAGTATCTGTCTATGGTCATTACTAAGCTTTCATCCACATCATATGCAATGCATTATTACATACCATATAGAAAACATAATGCACTACAAATAAAATATATGTTTTCATTTCCTTTGCCCTTGACTTCATGGAATATCCCAGACAAAGTGGTCTTTGAGTTTCGTCATAGCTTCCAATTTTCTTTCGTCATATGTGTGTGCCAAAATAATAAACCTATTCAAGCACTTGAAAACACATAAGATTCTTGTGCTTTATTAGCATCAAAATAGGGATCGAACTTAAAAATTCAATGATGGCAAACCTTGAAACCTTGGAGACAAAGTTCTTTGAACTCCAAGGGTTTGTGACAAAATTTTCAAAAAAGAGAGGCATGCGAATTGAGCTTGAGGCCACTCGAGAGAACACTAAAGGAACCCTCTATAGTGTATTTAAGCTTGAGATGAGAATTTTGGAACTTGAGAAATTCATTCCACATATAAAATCCTTGGAGAAAAGACCAATAGAGCTTGAGGTCTACATTAAGCAATTGGAAGCCTTCGAAAATAGGCTGAAACATATTGAGGACATAAAGTCGTTCCTAACATCCCAAAAAGGAGAGTCAATAGAGCTTGAGGCCTCCCTATGTGAATTAACTAATGATTTTTATGTGCTTGCAGATAATGTCAAAAAATCAATTAGCACCATGAAAAAGGATGTGAAGGAGGTGGGTAATCTTAGAAACATAACATGTCAATTTCAGAATGACTTATGAGAGGTGATAACAAAGCTAAATATAGTGGCCTAGATGTCTCAAAGGCCAATAATCGATACTTATGGGGGAACTGCATTAAGGTGCCAAAACCTAAATGTTTTGGGGGCACTTAATATGCAAAGGAGTTAGACAACTTTGTGTTTGACCTGGAACACTACTTTAAGTGTTCAATGATTGATCTAGAGGAGGACCGAGTTAACATTACAATGGTATATATTACCGCGGATGCTAAGTTATAGTAGAGAACCAAATGTGAAGACATGCAAAACAACAAGTGTACCATCAATACATGGGAAGAGTTTAAACATGCCTTAAAAGAACAATTTTATCCAGAAAATACAAAGTACATGGCGCATTGCAAGGTATATGTATTACAATAGATAGGCTTGATAGGGAGTTATGTATAGGAGTTCCAAACCTTAATGATCAACATTAAGGATATGGCAGATTTTGATAGGAAATATTTGTAGAGATCCGAAAAGTAGAAATGATAAGAAAAATAGTAGAAAGCGAACAAATTTTGGTGAGGAGAAAACCGGCTACGATTTTTTGGAGTACTAAGAAAACCATCGACGGTTTTGTAGTTACCGTGGGCCGGTTATAGGTAAAACAGTAAACAGAGGTGGGTTAAAATCCAAATCGTCGACGGTTTTGTGAGAGGTACAAAAAACCGTTGACGGTTTTCTAGGCAGAGTTGATTTTAGAAGGGAACCCACAAGTATTTTTTTAAATTAAAAAAAAAATCTCTCTCTCTCTCTCTCTCTCTCTCTCTCTCTCTCTCTAAACCCTACGTCCCTAAGCCCCATCTCTCTTCATTTTCACTCCAATTATAGCCTATTTTGACAATCTAAGGTACTATGAGGTTCATGGGGTGATTTTATGAAAATTAATTGGAGTGAATCGCTAAGTTGGAGTTTCGAGGCACCACTCTAAAACCAAGGTAAGTAAGGTATTTTAGTGTTTAGTTTTAAATTTGGAGTTTATGGGGCCTAGGAAATGCTAAATGACAAATATTATGAAGGTTGAATTGATTATTTTAGGGAAAATGTAATTTCGGGGTTTTGAGCTTCCAAGGCCGTGGGGCATGAAAATAGGGTTTTCTGTAGGCTTCTCAGAAGACATGTAAAGGAATAGATTAAGTCAGGTATTTTCAAAAAAATTTACATTTATTATACAGTATTTGATTTAGAAAATATATGTATGAAATAATGTAGTTTTGGAAATACTGATGTTTGAACTGAGAAAACACTCAAAACAAATTTAATGTTATTTTTCAGCCAAATATGATTTTTCCAAAAAAAATGATATAATACAAAGGAGTACTCACTTGTGTGGCATAAGTATAAATTTTATTGTAAATGATAGCATATCAGAATACTTTATGAATTCATAGTACCAGCATGAATTAACGACAGTTTTTTGAAAAACTATAATTAGTACAAAAATTATATTTTTTAGTATATTATGATATTTAGCCGGCACAGATGCCGTGATTATTTAGCTGGCACAGATGCCGTGATATTTCAACTGGCCCAAATGTCATGATTATTTAGTCGGCCCAGATGTCGTGAACTTGTATATATATCACTTTATTTCAGAAATTATGATATGATAGATTTTATGCAAAAATATGAAATGAGATTTGTTTTAGTTATATATTATATGAAATGTACTATATGATATCAGAATCCTTGATGGACTAAGTTTGTTATGAGTATGGTATCATAGCTAGCTAGCTAGATCAGACAGTGTAACCCTTGTGTGCTGACCCGAGAAGTGTTGCGGAGAGTAGGATGGGTGGACTAGGTTGGTAATAGCCGACAGTGCAACCACACTTTTCAGAAAGTGTTGCGTTGGTGGCCAATTAGCCCCAAAGTTTTGCGAAGAATAGGATACCCACTGTGTGTCAACTCGAGAAGTGTTACAAAGAATAAGATAGCCGGGCCAAGTTGGGTGGGCAATCATGTGTTGTTATGTCATGTTTGACTTAACCTGGTGGGCCAGCCAGGGTTAAGTCTAGCCCATGGGTTGCACAACCAGAATCATGCGGGGTTAATTCATGATATACAGTTATTCATCCATAGTATATAATTCAGTAATATTCAGATATTTAAAGCAAACGATTTATATGTATACAAAAATTTAGTATCATACAATATGTTATGTTGATTTACGATTTATTCAGATTCATACAAAATATTTTCACCAAAATTTTCAATTGCAGCTAAACTATGTAGATATTTTCGTAACTTATCAAGTATAGTTTATTATGTATGGTATATGTTTATGACACAATAATACACATGTTGCCACACACTGATATTAGTATATTTCCTTTACTAAGAGGTGTCTTAGCCAAGCAATGCAAAAATTTTAGGAAACCCCGATAGCCTAGCAGACCAAGCTCTGAGATAGAAGAGGCAAATAGTGCTACCTTGGCTGAAGGGTAAGTAGTTGGGTTGAAATAAAGATGGATTTTTGGGAATATGACCGAGGGTGTTTATGGTTCTTTTTGGGATGTATGTGTGCATTTTGGTATAGTAAAACTCTAGTATTGTATATAAGGTTGTATAAATCATGGGTTTCACTACATAGTTATCATGTATGTATGGACAGCTACCACCCTGATTTTCCATTGGGTTCCGAGTTGGTTTAGATTATGTGTTATGGTATTAGAGTTCTATTATTTTTATAATGAGGAAAAAAATATAATAGAAATTTCGAGGCATTACAATTGTGGTAATACCTGAGTATAGGAATAGGTCTTGGAGAGGACAGTAAATGGGGTAGATCAGGACTTTAGTGAGTCAATGTTGGGAAGATAAGATAAGAATTTAGGGTTTTGTTCTGTAATACAGAAGTAAGATTTCTGTAGTGGTTTCCGTGTCTTTCTTGGTAAACTATTGTCGAGTTGTGCTTCTAAATTGCTAGACTGAATCTTAAATTGAGAAATAAGGACATCAGATTAATTGATGATATGATATTTTAGTTAGATAAATATATTAATTATGTTATGAAGATAGGGTCCTCAGATTATGTTTATTTTCATTTCATGATGGACTCTAAGGGTAGCAGGGCTCACGCTAGTGGTGATGATGGTGCATGTCCCTTTAGTATGGGTAGTGGTGACTTAGACGCAGTTCTGCGTAGCGTAGCTCAACATGTTATGGCTGAGATTGCACGAAGCTCTAGGGAGCAGGGAGGCCCATCAGTAGACTAGGGCTGTACTATAGGGCAGTTCACCAAAATGAAGTCTCCGACTTTTCCAGGGAGTACAAACCCGATTGTGGAAGAAAATTGGTTGCAAGAAATTGAAAAGATACAAAATGTACTACGCTGCACCAATGAGTAGAGAGTATTATATGCCACCTACAAACTGATAGGGGAGGCTGCACATTGGTGGTCTGTGGTGAGACTTTTGGAGGAGCAGAGACTGATACTGGTATCTATGACCTAGAGCTGATTTAAAGAGTTGTTCTTTTATAGATATTTTCTACCACCACTAGAGAAGCAAACGTGGAGGAATTCTTGAACCTGACCCAAAGGCATCAGACTGTTCAGCACTATGCAACAAAATTTATTGAACCATCCCACTTTGCTCCGTACATCATTCCTGATGAGGCAAAGAAGGCAAGAAAATTTGAGAGAGGCTTGAGGTAGGAAATTTATGAGCAGATAGCGGTGTTGAAAAGGGACATAGACAATGTAGTTAAGTTGTAGCATTATGTTGAGGTAGAAGACATAGTGCACATGGCTATGAAGGTAGAGTGGCAATTAAAGTGAAGGGCGGCAACAAGGTATACTTCAGTTTCTAAAACTCCTTGGAAACAAAAGTGGGATAGAACTGATCGAGCCGGAGTAAAGGGGGAGGCCAAACTACCTAAGGGAAAAGATGAGGAAACTAGTAAGAACAAACCCAAGGTAGATTTTCAACCTTTAAGGAATTGAGATATTAAATGTTTTAAATGTTTGGGTTCAAGAAACATTGCGTCTCAATGTCCAAACAAGCGGGTGATGGTTATGTGTGACAACGGGGAGGTGAAAACTATCAGTGAGGATGATAGTTATGAGATGCCTGAGTTGATCGATGCTAGTGATGATAATGGAGTTGAATATCCCATAGAAGGTGAATCTCTTGTTGCTAGGCGTGTTCTCAACATGCAAATTAAGGTAGATGAAATGGAACAACAAAGCGAGAACATATTTCATACTAGATGTTATGTAAACAATAAGGTGTGTAGTATGATTATAGATGGGGGAAGTTGCACCAATGTAGCTTGTACAACCCTAGTTAAGAAGTTGTTCTTATACTTTATAAGTTGTAGTGGTTGAATGAATGTGGGGAGGTCAAGGTCAATAAGCAGGTTTTGGTAGCTTTTACCATTGGGAGGTAAAGTGATGAGGTGCTTTGTGATGTAGTTCCTATGCATGTTGGCCATATTTTGCTAAGGAGGTCATGGCAGTATGATAAGAGGGTGATTCATGATGGGTTTAAGACTAGGTACAAGTTCGTAAAGGATGGAACAACAATCAAGCTTGCTACTTTAACCCCAAAGTAGGTTTGTGAGGACCAACTGAAGTTGAAAAGTGAGATTGAGCAAAAAAAGAAAGGATGAGGCTGAAACAAAAGAAAGAAAAATAAAAGAAAAGAAAAATGAGGGTGAGGCCGAAACGTCGAGAAAAGAAGATAGTGAAAAAGAAAACAGAAAGCTAGTTGAGAATAAAGAAAAAAGAGTTGAGTCGTAAGAGAGAACAAGAGAGAGTGAAAAAGAAAATAGAGAGGTGGTTGAGAATAGATAAAAAAGAGTGGAGCCACAATAGAAAAAATAAAGAGAACCTGCTCAGAGAAAAGACAAGACCAATATAAGTTTTTATACAAAGGATAGCGAGGTTAAGAGGACCTTCGAAGTATACCAGCCTATGATTTTTCTTATTTTCCAAGAATCTTATCTTAGTATTGATGAAACTAACCAATCTCTTCCTAGTTTGGCTATTTCTTTTTTTGTAGGAGTCAAGAGATGTATTTTCAGAGGAAATGTCGAGTGGATTGTCACCAATTAGAGGCATTGAGCATCAAATTGACTTTGTACATGGAGTCGTTATTCCAAATCGATCAGCCTATGGGTGTAATCTGGAGTAGAAAAAGGAGCTTCAAAGGAAAGTTGAAGATTTGATAAGCAAGGGGTATGTGAGAGAGAACACGAGCCCATGTGCAGTATCAATGCTACTAGTGCCAAAGAAGGATGAGACTTGGAGGATGTACGTTGATTGTGGAGTGGTCAAAAATGTCACAGTAACGTATCGCCATCCCATTCCTAGATTAGATTATATGTTTGATGAATTGCATAGCTCATGTATTTTCGATAAAATAGATCTTAAAAGTGGATACCATCAAATTAGAATGAAAAAGGGAGATGAATGGAAAACTGTTTTTAAGACTAAATATGGACTTTATAAATGGTTGATTATGCCATTTGGACTTACAAATGTGCCTAGTACTTTCATGAGATTAATGAACCATGTATTTTGTGTGTTAATAGGCAAATTTGTAGTCATGTACTTTGATGATATACTTGTGTACAATAAGAACTTAGATGAACATATTGAACATTTGAGATGTGTGTTTAATGTGTTAAGATGTGAAAAGTTGTATGCTAATTTTAAGAAATGTACCTTTTGTATGGAAAGAATTGTTTTTTTTGGTTATGTTGTTAGTACAAAAGGTATTTAGGTGGATGAAGAGAAAGTCAAGGTGATCAAAGAGTGGCCAATGCCTAAAGGCATCACTAAGGTAAGAAGCTTTCATAGTTAGCTAGCTTTTATGGGCATTTTGTTAAGGATTTTAGCACCATTGCTGCAGCACTCACTGAAATAATTAAAAACAATGTTGGATTTCATTGGGGGATTGATCAATTAAATGCATTTGCTACTGAAATTAGGAATAGCTTCCCAAGAGGGGGGTGAACTGGACTATTTTTATATTTTGATGTTTTTTAATCTTTTTCTTTAGACACTAAAGAAAGCACAATAGATAATTTGTAAACGCACTTTAGAATACTTGTAATTAATGAACAAGACAATAAATAAAGCTAAAATAATTTAATCACTCAATCAAGGATAATATTGCTTTTGTTGATTTCCCTGTGAATATTTGTCACCTTCTTTGAATTAACTTTTAGTATGCGCTTCTTTTGATTAAGATTTTTGCAGATTAACCAACGTACTTCCTTTTGGGTTTCCGCAAATGGTTAATCAAAGAGTCTTGGTTTCTTTCTCTTTAGAACTTGTTATCTACACTTTGAAACATTACAACGCAGAAAGTATAGTAAAAATAGAGAGAAAGACACAAGATTTTTTATGAGGTTCGGCTTCAACACAGCCTACTTCCTCGCCCTTGGCAAAATAATAAAGGTTTCCACTATAGCAGTTCCGTTTCCAAGTGGAACAACGCCTGTTTACAATCACTCATCTGGTCAATGCTAGAGCCCGCCTTCTCCAAACAATATGCCCTTGTTTGGTCAACATTCCAACATCCTGGAATCGTCAAAAATCTACAAAAGAAAAATCAAAATCTGGTGTACAAGAGAAGCTCACACAAAGAGCAGATTAGTATAAATCAAAACTATGTACTTCAAAAGATAAAATATTAAGAATGAAATAAAATTTTGAAACTTTTCAAAGAATTCACCAAAACCCTTTTCTCCATATGAGAAATTAGTAATTCTTCAGGATTTGATGAACAAAAGATCAGAACAACAATACCTTTAGCTTTGCAAGAGATTAGGTAAAAGAGATTTTGAGAGCAAGAGAGCTTTGAGAGAATTTCAATGCTTAGGATAAAATTTTTGATTCACAAGAACCATGTATTTATAGACTTCCAAATAGGTTTCCTTGTTGCAAGAGTTTCCCTAAAGAGTTTCCCAAGTTAGAAAATTTGGGTTTCAAACGGCTACAATTTAAAAAATAAGAGTTTTAAAATTTTTGCCTGTTGAATAGTGTTCAGACATCTAAAGTGTCGAGGTCAGTCATCTGAAGTTCCTTAAACCCTTAAAAAATAGAACTGGATACAGGGTCAGTCATCTGAAGTCAGGGTTTAGACGCCTGATGTTGCAGGTTCAGTCCTCTGAAGTTGCAAGTTCAGACGTTTGAACTTTCTGCTGCAACTCTCTGCCTATTCTGGAAATTCTTAAGTCGTCTGTACTTATTCTTCAGACGTCTGAAGTGATTATTCAAACGTCTAAACTTAAAGTTCAGTCATCTGAGCTTGTTAAAATCTGTTTTATGAAAAAAAAACATTCTTTAAAACTGTTTTGCTCTCCCATGAATTTTATAAAAACTTAATTCAATATATTTAAATAGGTCTTTAAACCTTGATAATCTCTTAGAAAAAGCTTCAAAATATATTTCAAAGATATTTTGCCTTTTAAAATACTTACAAATATGTTTCCTAAGCCTTCATGCTTGAGTTCTCTTTGCTCTTGAGATTCTTTGAAGACTTTGCTTGAGCTTCAAATATGTTAGACCCTCTTTGGATCATTGAGAAATTATCTTCATACTTGACTTATACTTATTCTTCTCTTAAACCATACTTGAGCTATATTTGAGCTTTGCTTTGAGCCACACTTGATCCATATTTCATGAAACATCAAAACTGAACCTTTTTCAAGTTAAATCATCCTTTGTTTGTTATCACCAAAACCAATTGAAAGACCTTGTTAGGCCAACAATCTCCCCATTTTGATGATGAAAAACAAGGAGTAAAGATAAAAGGTTTATATAAAATGAATTACTCCCCCTTACTATGAACATTATTAAGCAAGTCAAAAATACTCCCCCTTGCTAAAATCCATAGAAAATTTTAAGTTCATGTAATTCATACATCCATGTAGTTCATATATAACCAAGAACCAAGTTCACAAGATATGTTGTAGTTTATCCATCAAGATTAAAATTTTAAATTTATTTATCAAGATCAATTTCACATATATGATTGTAGTTCATTTAGCAGTATCAAGTTCACTTATGGCATTTACTAAGCTAGCCTGAAAGTATCATTTTATCAAGTTGACATGTACTTTTACCAGTTCATTTACTTTCAGTTTTTATCTTTACTAAGCACTACCCTTTCTCCCCCTTTGTCATTAATAAAAAAGAATAAGTCAATTATAAAGAACCATCAAAAATCATTCTCTAAAGAAAAGATATAGATATGATCCATTCAACAAAAAGTTACATTGTAGTAGGAATACAGATAATATAAGATACATAAGTTGTGAATCTTTTAAACAAAAAGTTACATAGGAACCTAAACTAGAGAACATCTAGCTTTCCTAGTCTTCTTCTTCAGAACCATCTCCTTTCTCTTCTTCTTCTCCTTCTTCTTGAGTCCCTTATTCTTCAGTACTTCCTTCATCACCTTCATCTTCAGAATTTCCTTCTTTTTCTTTAGAAGCATCATCATCATCATCATTATCACTCTGAGGAGCAGAGCTAATGTCCATGGGATCACTACTCTTAGAGGATTTGGCATGGCATTTTTCTATATGTGTGACCCGTTTGTCAAGCAATGTGACCTTTGCCTTGATATTTTGAAGACCAGTGCGTACTTTAGAAGAGAAACTAGAGAAATCTTGTTGAAATGATAAGACCTAAGAAGGTGCTTCTGAAGATAAGCCAAGTTCTTGTGTGGAAGAAGATTGAGCAGCTATTGATACTGGAGCAGAGGCTGAGGCTGAGGCTGAGGCTGAGGCTGAGGCTGAGGCTGAGGCTGAAGCTGAAGCTGCTACAGATGCAGATGGTGCATTTGTAGTCTTTGCAGCTTTCAAAAACTATTTGGAACTTCCCTTATCATATCCCATTTGTTTGAGAGAAGTTTCATTAAAAAAATCATATCAAGTCCTTTTTATGAAAAACTCAAAAACATTGGTAATGTTAAGTTGAGTAAAGAGGAGAGTAAGAATTCCTCCATAAGGAAGAATAACTCAATTGGATTCCAACTTGGTCCACATCCAATGAACAATTAAACTAGCCAGATCTAATTTCTTGCCTCTAAGTAGACACCAAAGAACAAAGCATTCGATATAAGAAAGATGATCAAAAGAGCGTTGTTTGGGTAAGATATTAGTTGAAACTAACTTATGAAGAATTTGGCCTTTTAAGTTCAATTGCTTGTATAGTGGAGGATGTGCAAAATAAATAGGCTCATGTTTCATAATCATGGGAAGAAATTCTGTTGGAGTGAATCCTTGTTCTAGGATCCAAGATAGAGCAAACAGAGGACTATTAAAATCTCCTAGAGTTACTTTGAAAATGGGAGATAATATTTTAGAATTCAATAGTATTTTCTTTCCTTTAACTTCTGAAGAGAAAATCCCATGTTCATGTTGCATATTTGCATAGAAAATTTTGGCTAAATGAGGAAAACAACCCTTGGGTTGTTGAGTGATAAAGTCATACCATCCAATATCACGAAACAAGGTAAGGATATCTAGAAATTCAGTGACAAAGAATGATACAGCCAAGACTTTACCTAAATTTAGCTCTACAGAACTTAAGGAATTTTTATAACGAATTCGAGCTCGAGGAGCAACTAACCATTTGTCGATATTTTGGGTTTCCCTCCCTGAGGAAGAACCTTTGTTCGCAATCTGCTTGATTCAAGGCATGGAGATACAGACTTTTAGAAACTCTAGATGTCGTGTTGTGAATCTAAGAAGGATAGAGGTTTCAGAGTGAAGGGAAAGTGAGGTAAGATGAAGTATTTGAAGTTCGGATAAATAAAGCAAGGAACTTCAGAGGTCTGAAGTTAGGGTTTATTGTGTTGGAAATATATAAATCCTAAGACTTTAGATGTCTGAAGATAAGTACAGATGTCAGAAGTCTTAAAAATCTGGAAGTTTAAAAGTCAGTATGAGTTCAGACGTCTGAAGTCCTAGGTTCAGTCTTCTGAACTCTTCTGCTACAGTGTTCAGACATCTGTGGTGTGAACATCAGACGTCTGAAGTGTATATGAATTATGGAATTTTACTTTTAATACACTTCTTTGCTGTGAATTTACCCAGGTTCCCTCCTAATATGTATAAATCTTTCTTCACTTAGAGGTTTTGTAAAAATATCAGCCCATTGATCACTTGAATTTATAAATTCAATAATGATATCTTTTTTTTCAACATGATCTCTCAAAAAATGATGTTTTATGTCTATATGCTTAGTTATTGAGTGTGAAATTGGATTTTTAGATATATTTATGACACTTGTATTATCACACTTTATCGGAATTGTTTTATATTCTAAATTAAAATCCTTTAATTGTTGTTTCACATATAGGATTTGTGCACAACAACTTCCTGCGGCTACATATTCAGCTTTGGTGGTTGATAAAGCTATAGAATTTTGTTTCTTTGAAAACCATGACACCAATGATTATCCTAGAAAGTGGCATGTGCCACTTGTACTCTTTCTATCAATCTTACATCTGGCATAATCAGCATCAGAATAACTTATGTTATTAAAATCCGTGTCCTTTGGATACCATAACCCTAAATCAAGTGATCCTATCAGGTACCTAAGAATTCTTTTGACAGCTGTTAAGTGTGATTCCTTGGGGGCTGATTGAAATCTAGCACACATACACACACTAAACATAATATCTAGTCTACTAGAAGTTAAATATAATAAGCTACCAATAATTCCTCTATAGTGAGTGATGTCTACTTGCTTTCCTTTTTCATCTCTATCAAGACTTGTAGTTGTACTCATAGGAGTTCCTATAGGTTTACTTTGTTCCATGTCAAACTTTTTTAGCATATCCTTGATGTACTTAGTTTGATTTATGAAAGTTCCATTTTTAGCTTGCTTTATTTGTAGTCCTAGAAAATAATTTAACTCCCTCATCATACTCATCTCAAATTCTTTTTGCATACATATGGCAAATTCTTTACATAGATCTTCATTTGTTGCTCCAAATATAATATCATCCACATATATTTGAACAATTAGCATATCTTTGTTTTTGGATTTAATAAATAAGGTACTATCAACTTTTCCTCTTGTAAATTCATTTTTAAGTAAAAATTTACTTAATCTCTCATACCAAGCTCTTGGAGCTTGTTTCAAACCATAAAGAGCCTTTGTCAATTTGAATACATGGTTTGGATTTTTAGAATTTTCAAAACCTGGAGGTTGTTTGACATACACTTCTTCATTTATGTATCCATTTAAAATGCACTCTTTACATCCATTTGATATAACTTAAAATCCTTATGGGCTGCATAAGCTAAAAGCATCCTAATGGCTTCCATCCTAGCCACAGGTGCAAAAGTTTCATCATAATCAATTCCTTCTTCTTGATTACACCCTTGAGCCACTAGCCTAACTTTATTTCTTATAACAACTCCATTTTCATCCTTCTTGTTTCTAAACACCCATTTAGTTCCTATAATTGATTTATCTTTAGGTTTTGGTATAAGTTCCCATACTTGACTTCGTTCAAATTGATTTAATTCTTCTTGCATTGCTATAATCCAAGAATCATCATTTAAAGCATCTTCAATATTTTTAGGTTCATCTTGAGACAAAAATGCATAATGATTACAAATATTTTTTAATGAGGCTCTAGCTGTTATCCCTTTTGACATTTCACCAAGTATTTGATCTATTGGGTGATTTTTGTTATATTTCCATTCTTTAGGAAGATTCAAATTTTCTATAAAGTTTTATTTGAAGCATCATTATTCTTTTCCTCTTTTATTTCAATGTCTTTTTCTTTTTGAGACATAACTTCGTGTTCATAATTCATATCTTTAATGTCATAATTACTTGATTCATCAAAAGTTATATGAATTGATTCCATGATTGTAGAAGTTCTTTTATTGTAAATCATATAAGCTTTACTATTTGTCGAATACCCTAAGAAGATACCTTCATCTGACTTTGCATCAAATTTTCCTAAATCATCTTTAGTATTTAATATAAAACATTTACAACCGAATACATGAAAGTAGGAAATATTAGGTTTTCTATCTTTCCAAAGTTCATATGGTATTTTATCTATTTTTTACCTTATTGAAACCCTATTTACAATATAACATGCAATATTTACAGCTTTTACCCAAAAATATTTAGGCAAATTATTTTCATTTAGCGTTGTTCTTGTCATTTCTTGTAAAGTTCTGTTTTTCCTTTCAACAACTCCATTTTGTTGTGGAGTTCTAGGTGCTGAAAAATTATGAGTTATTTGGTGTTCATGACAAAATTTATCAACTTCCTTATTTTTAAACTCTCATCCTTGGTCACTTCTAAAACTTGTTACATTGTAACCTTTCTCATTTTGTAATCTCTTACATAAGGTTATTAATTGGTTACAAGCTTCATCTTTGTTTGCTAAAAAGATTACCCAGGTGAATCTTGAATAATCATCTACAATAACATAAGCATATTGTTTTTCACCTAAGCTTAAAATTCTAGTTGGACCAAATAAGTCTAAATGCAAGAGTTCTAGAGGTCTTTTAGTGGATATATATTTTTTTCTTTTTAAAGCTAGTTTTTACTTGTTTTCCCTTTTGACATGCATCACACAACTTGTCTTTTATGAATTTAGTATTTGGTAGTCCTTTTACAAGATTTTTCTTAGATAATTTGGATAGTAGATCCATGCTAGTATAACCTAGTTTCCTATGCCATAACTAACTTACTTCATTCATAGCTATTAAACAAGTTATGTTTTGATTTGCTATTTTCTCAAGATTTATACAATATACATTATTTATTCTATAAGCCATAAACAGGATTTCTTTGTTTTTGGGATTTTGGATAACACATTTTTCCTTCATGAAAATTACTTCAAAACCTTTATCACTTAATTGACTAATACTTAAAAGGTTATCTTTTAGTCCTTCCACTAATAACACATTATCTATGGTGAGTAAAGGTTCTCTACCATTTTTCCGATTCCAACATTTTTACCTTTGGCATTGTCGCCGAAAGTAACGTATCCCCCATCCATTTTTTTTAAAGTATTGAACTTGGTCTTGTCACCGGTCATATGCCTTGAGCATCCGCTGTCCAAGTACCATTTGTCCGTTGTCATTGTTGTCCTAAGCCAAACCTACAATGAGGGACACTCTGTGTTAGTTTTTGGGACCCAATTTCTTTTGACTTTCTTTGTTTTGTTGTTGGTTCCACTATTTTTTTTCCATTCTCCTTGAACTTTAACATATTTTCTCTTTAATGGACAATTGAACATCACATGACCTTTAGTCTTGCACATATAGCAAGTGGTGTGTTCATGTTTGTTATTTGATGAAGTGCTAGCATAAAACTTTGCTTCCTTAACAAAATATCCCATGTATAGCTTTTTATTTCTTTTATTTGTTTTACCATTGTATCCTATTTCTTCTTTGTTTCCATGAAGCCTTTGTTGTCCTATCATTTTTTCAAAGTTTTCTTTACCTTTAGTAAAATTATAAACAATCTTTTCTTTATCCTCAACTATCTTTTTGAGTTCATTTATTTCTAAATCTTTTTTATTCAAGTCATTTTTATGGGTTTTATTTAACTTTTGTTTTTCTATTTTTACTTCTTCTTCCAACTTCTTAATATGAGTATTTTTTTCTTTTTCAATAGCTTTGAATGATTCAAGTTGCTTTATTAATTCTTGATTTTGATCTTTCAAATTTATATTTCTTTTAAACACTTTTATAAATCATTTATGAAGTGAGAATAATTCAGTTTGTAATTCCTTATAAGAAGGCAAGCTATCACATGACTCATCACAAACTCGTTTTGAGATTCAGTTGAAGAATAGTAAGAGTTTACCTCTTCATTGTTCGCCATAAAGCATATATTTGCCATCTCTTGTTCACTTGATTCAATTTCAATTTTGCTGGAGCTTGAGTCATTCCAAGTAGCTTTCATTGCTTCTTTCTTTTTCTTCTTGTCTTTCTTGAATAATGGATAGTCTGGTTTGATATGCCCTGGCTTTTTGCAATGAGAACAAATTGGTAATTCATTCTTACCTTTACTTTCTTTCCTACTTGTCTCTCCTTTTTCAGTTTTTTTTTTATTAAACTTTCTAGGAAACCTTTTATTTCTCATATAGAATTTTCCTAGTCTTTTAGTAATGAAACCCAACTCATCTTGATCTAAGTCACTTGTTCCGCTTTCTTCTTCACAAGTGCTATGACTAGATGCTTTTAGAGCTATGGATCTTTTATGCTTTGGTTCAGGATTTATTTCTTTCAATGCCATTTCATATGTGAGAAGTGAACCTATAAGTTCATCCAAGGAAGTAGCTTTTAAGTTTCTACCTTCCGTGATGGCTGTGGCCTTTGGTTCCCGAATAAAGCGTAGGCCTCTTAGAATTTTTCTGATCATTTCATATGTAGTATAGGTTTTTCCTAAGGCACTTAAGGAGTTTACTATGTGAGTAAATCTAGTGTACATGCTTGATATCGTTTCATTAGAATTCATTTTGAATGCTTCATATTCACTTTTTAACATGTCTATCCTATTATCTCTAACATCAACGGTTCCTTCATAAGTTACTTCTAGTTTATCCCAAATCTCCTTAGATGTTTTGTAGGCCATGACTTGGTTAAACTCATTAGCATTTAATGCACAATATAACACATTTATAGCACTTGCATTTTTTTGAAGCATTTTATAGTCTAGGTCAGTCATATCTTTCTTTTCTTTTGGAATATGTTTTCCATCAACTATTTTAGTGGGGATAAGATTTCCATCTATAACTACTTCCTAAGCTTTCCAATCCATGTGTTGGAGATATATTTCCATTCTCTTTTTCCAGAAGGCATAATTGTGTCCAAAAAAGATTGGTGGACGGGTTGAGGATAGACCTTCACCAATGGGTGCAACTCTAATATTTGCCATTAGATCTTTTTATAGTTTCTTGTTAGGAATTTCTATAACTAGGCTCTAATACCAATTGAAATTATGAATAGCTTCCCAAGAGGGGGTGGTGAATTGGAATCTTTTTATATTTTGATGGTTTTTAATCTTTTTCTTTAGATACTAAAGAAAGCACAATAGATAATTTATAAACGCACTTTAGAATACTTGTAATTTGAATGAACAAGACAATTAATAAAGCTAAAATAATTCAATCACTCAATCAAGGATAATATTGCTTTTGTTGATTTCCCTGTGAATATTTATCACCTTATTTGAATTAACTTTTAGTATGCGCTTCTTTTGATTAATATTTTTGCAGATTAACCAACGTACTCCCTTTTGGGTTTCCGCAAACAGTTAATCGAAACGTACTTTCTAAATACCAAGAGTCTTGGTTTCTTTCTCTTTGGAACTTGTTATCTTCACTTTGAAACATTACAATGCAGCAAGTATAGTAAAAATAGAGAGAAAGACACAATATTTTTTATGAGGTTTCGGCTTCAGCACAGCCTACGTCCTCACCCTTGGCAAAATACCGAAGGTTTCCACTATAGCAGTTCCGTTAGCGGGTGGAACAAAGCCTGTTTACAACCACTCCTTTGGTCAAGGCTAGAGCAAGCCTTCTCCAAAAAATATGCCCTTCTTTGGTCAACGTTCCAACATCTTGGAATCATCAAAAATCTACAAGAGAAATATCAAAATTTGGTGTACAAGAGAAGCTCACACAAATAGCAGATTAGTACAAATCAAAACTATGTACTTCAAAAGATAAAATATCATGAATGAAATAAACTTTTGAAGTTTTTCAAAGAATTCACCAAAACCCTTTTCTCCATATGAGAAATTAGTAATTCTTTTGGATTTGATGAACAAAAGATCAAAACAACAATACTTCAGCTTTGCAATAGATTGAGTAAAAGAGATTTTGAGAGCAAGAGAGCTTTGAGAGAATTTCAATGCTTGGGATAAAATTTTTGATTCATAAGAACCATGTATTTATAGAATTCCAAATAGGTATCCTTGTTGCAAGAGTTTCCTTAAAGAGTTTCTCAATTTGTTATAAAATTTGGGTTTCAAATGGCTACAATTTAAAAAATAAGAGTTTTAAAATTTTTGCCTGTTGAATAGTGTTCAGACGTCTGAAGTGTCGAGGTCAATCGTCTGAAGTTCGTTAAACCCTTAAAAAATAGAACTGGATACAAGGTCAGTCATCTAAAGTCAGGGTTTAGATGTCTGATGTCGCAAGTTCAATCGTTTGAAGTCACAGGTTTAGACGTATGAACTTGCTGCTACAACTCTCTGCCTGTTATAGAAATTCTTCAGTCGTCTGTACTTATTCTTCAGACGTCTGAAGTAATTCGTCAGACGTCTGAACTTAAAGTTCACTCATTTAAAGTCTCTAATTCAGTCATCTAAACTGAAAAGTTCAGTCATCTGAGCTTGTTAAAATCTGTTTTATAAAAAAACATTCTTTAAAACTGTTTTGCTCTCCCATGAATTATAAAAACTTAATTCAATATATTTAAATAGGTATTTAAACCTTGGTAATCTCATAGAAAAAGCTTCAAAATATATTTCAAAGATATTTTGCCTTTTTAAAATACTTACAAATATGTTTCCTAAGCCTTCATGCTTGAGTTCTCGTTGCTCTTGCGATTCTTTGAACACTTTGCTTGAGCTTCAAATATGTTAGACCCTCTTTGGATCATTGAGAAATTATCTTCATACTTGACTTATACTTATTCTTCTCTTAAACCATACTTGAGCTATATTTGAGCTTTTCTTTAAGCCACACTTAATCCATATTTCCTGAAACACCAAAACTCAACCTTTTTCAAGTTAAATCATCCTTTGTTTGTTATCACCAAAATCAATTGAAAGACCTTGTTAGGCCAACAGCTACTATTAAAGAAAGGTTAAGTTCTGCACTTATGTTTGCATTACCTGACTTTAATAAAACTTTTGAGATTGAATGTGATGCCTCAGGAATATGAATTGGAGCTATTTTGATGTGAAATAGGCGGCCGTAGAAGTGGCTTTGAATTACCCCACCTATGACAAAGAACTTTAGGTTATTTTTCACACTCTAGAGACATGGTAGCCTACCTTTGGCCTAAGGAGTTTGTGATCCACACTAAATCATGAATCATTGCAGCATCTTAAGGGTCAAGGTAAATAAAATAAGAGACATGCTAGATGGATAGAATACATTGAGACCTTTCCTTTTGTCATCTATTACAAGCATGGCAAGGAGAATATTGTTTTTGATGCTTTATCATGGAGGTATGCCCTTCTACTTCTATGAGTGCTAAACTTCTTGGGTTTGAATATATGAAAGATGTGTGTGCCAATGATGCTGAATTTGTTTGTGTATATGGTATGCGATAAAGTGGCATTTGGTAAGTTTTACAAGCATGATGGTTATTCTTTTAAGGAAAACAAATTGTGTTTGCCAAATTGTTCAATGCGTGAATTAATGTTGCGTAAGGCACATGGTGGGGGATTGATGGGACACTTTGGTGTCGTGAAAACCTTAGAAATTTTAAACGAACATCTCTTTTGGCCTAGGATGAGAAGAGACGTCACTTGAATATATGGTAGGTGCATTACATATAGAAAGGTCAAATCTAAAGTTTTACCACATAGGTTGTATACACCTTTACCTGTTCCTAGTGAGCCATGGGTAGACATATCAATGGACTTTGTTTTGGGGCTGCCTAGGAAAAAAAAAAGTAGAGATTCTATTTTTGCGGTCGTGGATAGGTTTAGTAAAATGGCACATTTCATTCGATGCCATAAAGCAAATGATGCCACAAACATAGCTGATTTTTTTTTCAAGGAAATAGTGTGACTCCATGGTGTGCCTAGGAGTATTGTTTCTGATAGGGATGTTAAATTACTTAACTACTTTTGGAAGGTTTTTTTGGGGGAACATTAGTTACCAAACTTTTATTTTCCATTACTTGTCATTCACAAACTAGTGGACAAACTGAAGTAGTCAATAGGACTCTAACTCAACTCTTACGCATTGTCATTCAAAAGAAAATAAAAACTTGGGAGGTCTATTTGTGCAGAAGAAGGAAAAGGTTTACTTCCCAAGCCAATAAAGGGCGAAGGCATGTCATCTTTGAACCAGGAGACTGGGTTTGGTTTTAAATGTGCAAAGAAAGATTCCCAACCCATATAAGTACTAAATTGCATCCTTGAGGGGATGGACCTTTCCAAATCCTTAATAAAATTATTGATAATGCTTATAAAGTGGATCTTCCAGGTGAGTATAATGTCTCGGATACTTTCAATGTTTATGATCTTTCTCCCTATGATGTAGCTGACGATTCGAGGTCAAATCCGTTTAAGGAGAGTGGAAATGATGACCACTATGGTGGATCGAGTCTTAAAGGTCCATTGCAAATTTCAAATGGGTTAATCACAAGGTCAAATGCTAAGAAGATCAAAGAAGCAACGCAAGGATTGGTGCAATCAACTTGGGCCGAGTATTCAAATTTATCAAGCAAGATCCCAACATTCAAGATGGGCTTAAAAAAAGAAAGAACCAACTTTAATCCATGTGATACAAGCTATAGAGGGGGGCGGTATAGCCTAGTGGTTTAGTGTAGACTCTTCATTTCAATAAGTATAAGCGTGTGGGTCTATTTTATGTTTCTATGGTTGTAGGCATTTGGACCTATTTAATTTATTAGGTGGGCTTCTTTTATTAGTTATTGGTGTGTAGTTTAGGGTGTTTTGGGCTTGATATGTTCAACCCATGTCTTTTAACTGCTATAGGCCTTAAAAGGCCCAAGGGTTTCATAGAAGGCTTTAAAAGCATACCTGTAGCCGCATTCTCGACAAGTTGAATGTGAATGAAGTTTTCTTCATAGAGAATTTTTAGTTTTCTCTACTTGTTCTTGAATGAACTAAGAACTTATTAAATGCCAAACCTTTGTGGTGTTTTCACCAAATCTAGGTTCTTAAAACAAAATCTCAATGGGTCTAGATCATCTTGACTTGATTCTTAGCAATCTTGGGTAAGTTTTCAAATTGTTAGAGACAAACCGTTGATCGTCCACCTAAATTCAGTGGGGCCAACAACTCTGCATGGAAAAATTGAATGACTATTTTCATCCAATCTCATGATCTTCAAATGTGGTGAGTTATCACAAAGGGAAATTATGAATTCAAAGATGACAAAGGTGAACTTAAAAAAATTAAGGAGTTGTCAGACAATGAATCGAGATTAGTTTACTAAATTTCAAGACTAAGAACTTTCTTTATTGCACTGTGAGTGGTGAAGAATACAATTGTATTTGCGAGGTTGCACTGCAAAGGAAATTTGAGATAAGTTTCAAATAAAGTATGAAGGTACGTGTCAAGTTAAAAAATCTAAAATTTATATGTTGGTAAAAGAATATGAAATGTTTAAAATGGAAGAAGGAGAATCAATTACTTCCATGTTTACTCATTTTACACATATAACAAATGGATTAAAAGCACTTGGTATGGATTATTTTATGGAAGATAATGTGTACAAAGTCCTTTGATCATTACCAGAATCACGGCATGCAAAGTCAATAGCCACTGAAGAAGCAAAGGATCTCTCAAAGGTCACCCTTGATGAGCTGATCAAATCTCTCATGACTTATGAGATAAAAAATAAAAATTCAACACTTGATGTAGAGAAGCCCAAAAATACACCAAGCATCACTTTAGAGTCAGCAAGTCAAAAAGAAATAATGGAGGAAAAAGAGTGACAATGAAGATAAAGTGGCTCTTCTTACAAGAAGATTTAGAAGATTTTTATTACACAAGAAGCTTGGTAAGCAAGACACATGATGGTTGATTGTCCACAATTCAGAAACAAAGGTAATAATCAGCAAGGAGGCAAGAAGAAGTACAAAGCCATGAATGCAATTAGATGGGACAAATTGGACGAGCTTTCAACCAATGATGAAAATGAAGATGTAGTAGCAAACTTCTGTTTCATGGTGGAGGACAAAGATGAGGTTAGTTATGAAGATGAATATTTGACTTCTAATGATGAATTAAAAGATAATTGCAGAAAATTATATAATGAGTTAGTAGCAATTAAAAGAAAAAATAAACAGCTTGAAAAAATTCACTCCAAATGCAAAAAAAAAAAAAAAAACAAAACAAAAAACAAAAAACAAAAGATATACGGCTTTGTTGTACTTTAAAATGAGAAAATGCATCCTTAAAAATGCAAAATGAAGAACTTGTTAAAAGTTCTCAAAACAATTATGAACCTTTTCAAAAGAAAATTGAAAACTGGAAAAATCAAATTGATAAAAGAAAACATGATATTAAAAAATAAAATTGAGGATCAAAGTAATATCATTTATAAGTTTACCAATGGAAAAGAAAATTTTGATAAACTTCTTGGAGCTCAAAGAATTAGGACTTACAAGGAAGGTTTACGTTATGGTTTATCCTCATCTAAATCTATTGGCTTTGCAAATCTTTGTGTCAAAAGAAGTTCTTTACCAAGTTAAAACACAACTCCCAAACCCAACCCTCTACATGTATATAAAATTTGTTTAAACTGTAAGAAAAAGGATGATGTTTGCTTCACTTGTCCTTTTAAAGGAAACAGAGGAAAAGAAAGGAAGTTTGCATGGGTCATCAAGAAAACTAATCCCTTAGGACTGAAAAAAGAATGGGTACCAAAACAAATCACCAAACTTTTTTTTGCAATTTCATTTGAAGACCACATCTATGAAAAAAAAAATGGTTCCTTGACAGTGGATGTTCAAGGCACATGATAGGAGATGTTGGCAAATTCATCTCTCTCGCCTACAAAAAGGGAAGGTTTGTGACTTTCAAGGACAACGCCAAGATAAAAATCATTAGAAAAGGTAAAATAGGTGACTCATCATTTTTTGTTGATAATGTTGCACTTGTTGACACATTAAAACACAATTTGTTGAGTATTAGTCAGCTTTGCGATAAGGGGCATAATGTTATATTTCAGTCCACTCAAAGCCTAATAAATGATTTAAATTGAAAAACTATCCTAGTAGGACATTGTGAATCTAATATCTACACTATAGAGTTTTATGACATTAAATCTAGTCATATTAGATGTTTGGCTGCAACTAATGAATCAAGTTGGTTGTGGCATAGGTGACTTGATCATACTAGCATGGATTTACTACATAAATAATCTTCTAAAGCCTTAGTTAATGGCCTACCAAAAGATAATTATGTCAAAAGAAAAAAAATTTTATGCATGCCAATATGGTAAGCAAATTAAGTCACTCATCAAAACTAAAATGATAATCTCCATAACTAGACCCTTATAACACATCTTGATTTATTTGGGCCTAATGACATTGCAAGCATTAATTGAAAATTATATGCTTTCGTGATTGTTAATGATTACTTTATATTTTCTTGGGTAATGTTTCTTGCAAACAAAGTTGATACATGTAATCCTTTCATTAATTTTTGTGGAAAAGTTTAAATGAAAAAGGGCTACCCACTGTTCACATTAGGAGTGATAGAGGAAGAGAATATAGAAACAAAGAATTAGAAGACTTATGTAATAAAAATGGTTATTCACACAACTACTCCGCACCAAAAACTCCACAACAAAATGGAGTAGTTGAAAGAAAGAATCGAGCACTCTTAGAAAAGGCTAGAACAATTTTAAATGAACATAGTCTTCCAAAATATTTTTGGGTTGAAGCCGTAAATATAACATGCTATGTTTGTAATTGTGTGATCATCAGATCCAAAATTGGTAAAACTCCTAATGAAATATGGAAGGGTCAGAAACTCAATATATCACACTTCAAGGTATTTGGATGTAAATGCTTTATTCTAAATGATAGAGACCCTTTAAAAAAATTGATCAAAAATCTGATGAAGGGATTTTTCTAGGATATGCTATGAATAGTAATGCTTATAAATTATTTAACAAAAGAACCTTAACTATTCAAGAGTCAACACATGTAGTTTTTGATGAATCAAGTTCTTTTGCCCCTAAAGCCACAATTGGTTTAAAGGAAGATGATCGAGTAACTACACTTAGAATTGAAAAGGAACTTAAGCAACTTAAGATAAATAACGAACAAGAAGAAAGTTCCCAAAATAACCTGACAGATAATCAAGAGTCTCGACCCTAGGAAGAAGCTGTGAAACTTGAAGAAGTAAATCAGGAATTCTTTAA
This sequence comes from Malania oleifera, assembly GCF_029873635.1. Taxonomy (NCBI): domain Eukaryota; kingdom Viridiplantae; phylum Streptophyta; class Magnoliopsida; order Santalales; family Ximeniaceae; genus Malania; species Malania oleifera. Next base: position 64,502,005 of record NC_080422.1, read on the forward strand.
AGCCTATAAATTTGTCAAAAATCATCCAACTAATCTCATTATGGGAAATCCGTCTAGGGGAGTCAGTACTAGATCACACCTGAGGAGTGGATGCAACCATATAGACTGTGTATCCTAATTTGAACCTAAGAATTTTGAAAAAAGATGAAAATGATGAAAATTGGACCATAACTATGCAACAAGAACTTGATCAATTTGAAAGAAACAAAGTATGGGAACTTGTTTCTAAACGAACACATCAAAAATTCGAACAAAATGGTTGTTTATGAATAAGAAATATGAAGATAGAAACATAATAAGAAACAAAGCAAGACTAGTTGCACAAGGGTACAATCAACAAGAAGGGATTGACTATGATGAAAAGTATGTCCCTATTGCAAGACTAGAAGCCATTAGGATGTTGCTTGCCTTCGCATGTTACAAAGACTTCAAACTATTTCAAATGGACGTAAAAACTGCTTTCTTCAATGGGTATATAAACGAAGAGGTCTATGTTAAACAAACCCTTGGATTTGAGAGTCATGCACATCCTAATTATGTATTTAAACTCTCAAAAGAACTTTATGGGCTTAAACAAGCACCAAAAGCATGGTATGACCAATTAAGTATGTTTCTCTTGGAAGATGGTTTTACAAGAGGACAATTTAACACTACCTTGTTATTGAAACACAAAGGAGATGATATGTTGATTATGCAACTATATGTACATGATATCATCTTTGGTGCTACATATGAAAATATAAGTGAAGAATTTGTTCTGTCTATGCAAGAGACCTTCAGAATGAGCATGATGGGAGAATTAACATTCTTCCTTGGCCTGCAAATCAAGCAAATGAAAAATGGAATATTCATAAATCAAGCCAAATATGTAAAAGATATGCTCAAGAAATTTGGACTATATATCAGGAAAACTAAATCAACTCCTACGAGCATGACAACCAAGCTTGATAGTGATGAAAATGGCAAGAAGGTTGGCCAAAAAATATACAAAGGAATGATGGGCAGCCTACTTTACTTGACTTCTAGCTGGCCAGATGTCATGCTTAGTGTTTGCTTGTGTGCAAGATGACTCACTCGAAAAATGAGCAACTTGAAAGCTATCCCAAGTATAGGAGTTTTATCGTGTAATATTAAGCCCAAGGGCTAGATCGTCTCCTCATGGAATGCATTTTAATCTTAGATTTAACGTTCTTCCAATCAAAATTAAATTGCATTGAACTTGGTTCAGATTCGGGATTTCCTGGGTGGTTAATTCTACTTTTAACAAATTAAATAACACGTAATTTAAAAATCTAAACCTAGCATGCACTAAAATTGAGAGCAAAATGGAAACTCTAATCTACTCAAGGAAACACTGAAACACGCGCTAATTAAAGATGGCAACTTAGAATATGAAATTAAACACGCAATGGAGATGCAATCAAAATTAAACACACTCACAAACAATAAAAATCAAACCTTTAACAAAATTAAGAAATTGGATCAAAACCAAACTTCAAGGGCAACCAAGAACTCAGATAGAAATTACCCCTAACAACCTAAACTAGACTAAACACAATAAAAATGTAAACTTTAATACGACTTGACCCTAAACTAAAACAAGTTTCGACAAAAAATTTAAATTTTAAAACATCAACTAAATTAAAACGGGATTTAAATTAAACGAATGATAAATAAAAACTACTAAATTAAATCTAATAACAACTTGAATTAAATACAAGATAAGTAAATAGAAAAAAAAAATTAAAATCACTTAACAAGTATCCAAACTCTAACTTTTCAATAAACTGTAATAAATAAATAATAAAAAAAATTATTCAATTGCAATAAAAGGAGAGAGAGAGAGAGAGAAGATAGAAGTTGGATCGGTTTGTTCTTGAAGAGCCTGAGGAATAGAGGATGGCCTCTACTGCTGTGGTTTTGGTGCTCAGCTGCAGGCAGGTCCTCGGGTTGGAGATAGAGAAAGGCTCGGAGGCTTTCTGCTGGTCTTGGCAAGCTACTAGTATGGGCGGTGGTCATGGGTTCTGCTGTATATTCTGCTGTAGGCTGAAGTGTGGAGTAGAAGGAAGTCCCAGCTGCTGGAGTTTCCAACTGGTGTGGCAGTTCTGATAGTGCAGAGGAGCCGCAAGACTGCTGGTGGCCGAAGGAACTAATACTGCTGCTAGTATACTGTGTGTGGCTGGAGGAGAAGGTTGAGAGAGAAATAGAGACAGAGAGAGAACTGCTGGAAGGAGAAGGTTGGGAGAGTTCAGGGAGAGAAACAGAGGAATGAAAAGAGAGTAGTCAAGAGGAAAACCATGGAAGAGAAAAGAGAAAGGGAAAAGAAACAAGGGGAACCCTTAGAGGCTGCCAACTAGAAATAAGAAGAAGAAGGAAATATAAAGGGTAGGGGGATGCGCTGCCCTAGGATCCGTGAAGCCACGACCTGACTTGTCCAACCCGACCCAATTATAATTTTTTTTTTCTCATTTTCTCTGTGCTCTGTTCATTGCAAATCTGGCTCTTCTAGAGCCCATTTCTTGCAAAACTTAAAACACAAAAGTTGTATATAATCCTTTCCTCTTTCTCTAGAAATTTGAACCGTCTCAATCAGACCTTGAACAGAAAAGTTATGCATGAAATACGAATAGGTGTCGGTTTTGGTTTTCGATATTTTTCCTGCAACAAAAAATTACCAAAACTTCATAAATAGTGCAATAAAGTTCAAGAATGATGATTTTGGTACTTTATTAAAATATTGAACAATTTTGGACATTTAATTAAAAACATAAACCATAAAGCCCGGGTTAAGATGCCCAATTACGCAGTTTTGACACGTAATCACAAGATTCTAATCATGCCCCATAGAATCGTACCTAAACGTTGTTAAGAGGATTTTTAAGTATCTAGTAGGAACATGTGACTTAGGTCTTTTCTACCCCAAGAACGCTCCATTTGATCTTACCTATTATTCAAATGTTGATTATGGAGGATAGAAAACAGATAGGAAAAGCATTAGTGGCTCGACTTTTTGGCACATTCACTCGTTTCATGGTTTTGCAAAAAGAAAACCTCAGTGGCACTTTCAACAATCGAAATTAAGTATATAGCCGCCAGTAGTTGTTGTGCTCAAGCCTTGTACATGAAGCAGCAACTCGAGGATTTTAAAATTTTAGTGAAAGGGACTCCAATTCATTGTGATAATACCAGTACCATCAACATTTCCAAAAATCTGTGCCTGCATTCTAAAACTGAACATATCAAATTTAGGCACCATTTATCCGAGACCGTGTACAAAAAGGGGATATTGAACTAGTTTACATCAACACCGAGAACTAATTTGCCGATATTTTAGCAAAATCCCTAAATGAGTATAGATTCTACAAATTTAGACATGAATTGCGAATGTATACTCCTAAGGATTTGTATTAAAAGTATGATAAATTCGCATTCAAAAATTTTGTATTTGTTTGGCTAAGTGAGAAAATTCACTATTTCAGTTCTGTTTCAATTTGTTGACGAATTGAGGGTATTCTTTGATGGCTAGGATCCATTCATTGATGAATTGGATGGAATCATCAACGAATTCTATCGGGAAGACCCTTAAAGTAGTGCAATATAACTCATTTTTTCAAGCCCTAACTTTGAGTTCTCTCTCCTTTGGTTCTCTAAAAAAAAAAAAAAAAATTGTTAGCTTTAGTGTATACCCAACAGTGGAGGTGAATTGGGTAATTAAAATTTCCTAGGTTGATTTCAATTCCACAATTAGTAATTCCCAACCTAGGGTTTGTCTAAGCACATACCAATACCCCAACAAAATAACATTGAGCAGATATATAAAACGGATGCAGTAGACTCAGTATTTTCAAATCATTCACAGTATTTAAAGCATGCACAACATTCATATAACTATTCAAATATAAACATACATGTGCATAAATTAAATTACAGAAATATAAAGAGTATATGGAAGAGAGAACCGACACAGGATATGTTATCGAGATTCGGCCAGCTATGCCTACGCCCCCGCCTTGGCTCACCAGCACAAGGATTTCACTATTGCTCACTTAACGAGTGGAGCGAAACTAGTGTTAACTAGTTCAATTAATAGGTCTAACCTCAACCTACACCTTACTAAGATAGTGAACCTAACTTTCCTAATTGGACCTAAGCCAATCCAGGATATTCATAGGGATAGTCTCTCTATTCCGACCATACATCGAGAATGCAACAGATATGAATAATTTGTGTACAATCAAATGTTCTTCTTATGCTAAGTAGATGTGTACAACGATACAGCTCAAGATACACTCACGTATGATGTGAAAATAAGATCAGTTTGAGTATATGATTTGCTTGCTAAAAATAATCCTTAAATAAAAATATATACGATGGATGCTCAAGGATTTAAATCCTAACAGAATATTTCTCAAAATATGTTTTTCCCAAATAAAGTGCAGGAGAATCTAAGGTTTTGGTTTGCTTAAAAATGAACTTGCAAAATAGTATATGTGAGTGGAAGCACGATTGCAATAAGACTTTCGTAGCACAAGTTATATGTGTTCAAGTCTTTCAAAAATAACTAATATAATTTTTTTCTAAATGATATTTATCAACAAAATATATGAGAGATCCAAGCAACTAACTCTCAAAAATAAATTTTCACAAACAAAGAACAAGTAAGAGTATAAGCTTTAAGGAAAATAAATGCCCAAGGTTTTAAGTGCTCTCTTTCAAAATGATTTTTCAAAGATATGTAAAAGAGAGAGGAAGTATGAGTAGTATACTTTGAAAAAATTTGAAAGAATATGACCAAAATGAATATAAAAATTTAAGAGAAAATTTTCTTAATGATTTTGCTAATCTTGGCCTAATTAAGACAAATGAAGGGGTATATATAGACTTCTATAAAAATATGACCGTTGGGGACACGAAGGTCATTTTTGAAAAAGATTAACGATGTTTAACTAAAATTAACCTCGTTTAAACTTAGTAAAAAATTAGGCAACCTGAGAGGGTCGATCGACCATCTTGATGGTTTGGACGACCGTGGTGCCTAGTTTGGTCGACTAGGGAGAATTTGAACTACAAGTTCAGTTGACCAGACTTGAAGCGAATTCTGATCTCCAAGGTTCGATTGACCAAGGTCTTTTGAACTTAAACGTTCAGTCTACTAGACACTTGGGACATCCCCTGAGGTGATTTGGTAGACTAGAGCATTGCAGCTCATTTATGGTCAGTCGACTGAACAGTCAACTTGTTTACCCCAGGGAGGTTCAATCGACCAGGAAGTTGGAGTACATTCCTAGTTGGTACTTTTAGGAACTTAGGTCAACCAAAGTTCTTTATGTGTTGGGGTTCGGTCGATTGAACACACCAAGCTTCTGTAATTAAGCCCTATTCTTATTATGAAGTCACCCCTATTCACATGATAATTGATTCTAGGATTATGGGGACTTTTCATATGATAATTTGGGACCTAAAGTCAATCTATGGTCTTTTAACTTTTTAATTTATCCCAAAAATCTAGTGTGATTGATCGAAGTTTTTGTAAACTTCATTTTAGCCCTAATCTTTAACCTAACCCAGTTAGTTATCTAAGAAATGAGTTTTTGTGTAAAGTGTTGGTCTTTAAGGTCTGTTTATGGTCATTCTAAGCTATCCATTCACATCATGCATGTAATGCATTATTACAAACCATAATATAAAAACAAATGCAATTACAATAGAATGTGTACGTCTTCCTTTTTCTTGCTCTTCAGTTCCATGGAATTCGCCAGATTGATGTGAGCTTCAAGTTCCCGCTGGCTTCCATTTTTTGGTATCTTATGTCTGTGCTGAAATGAAAATATGTTCATGCACTAAATGCACACATAAGGCACTAGTAGTTTGTCAACATCAAAATAGAGATCGGACTCAAAAAGTCAACAAAAATCCCTCCAGTTCTTCTTCTCATCAACCATTAATGATCATCATGGCACCTAAATTGAAGAGGAATGCCGCTAGCTCCTCATGGCAATCGGACATTGCCTAAGGCTCCCCACACGACCATTCTCAGGAACACATTTGTAAGGACTTTGAAGAAGGAAGGGTTCGTTTCGTGTCTCTAGAAGCACGCCTTTAGTACAAAAACATCATCTCCAAACTAAGTGTTGCGTGCGGAAATTATTCCCATCAACTTCTTGGAAAATAACTTTCATATGCTTGTAGACAAGATTATGGTTGTAGGTTGGGAATCTTTACTCAATTTGAATGAGCCTACATTCTTTGGCTTAGTTAATGAGTTTTATTCAAATTTTGTACAATCATCTCCCTAATGCATAACTTATTCCACCATTAGAGGGAAAACAATTTTACTGAACAATGCTACGTTTTTGAAGTTTTGTTGTGTCAAACATACCCTATTAGAAACCTTCCTAAGATGATGTGGCCTACAAATCTTCCATGGTTTAACCCGCATGAGGCCCTTAAGCTCATTACTGGTAACCCCCATATATCTGAGAATGCTAAACCCAAATCCAAAAGGCTCACTATTGAATTTAGAGTTCTACACCATACTATTACGTATAATATCTCGCCAAGACAAGGTGGGCAAAATACAGTGGCCCTTGGGGACATTTTTGTGATGTTTTTTTCTTGGGGCATGGATATGGAATCGATTTTCCATCCGTCATTGTCCAACATATGGAAGAAGAAAAAGGCATAAAAATGGATGTTTGCCTTTTGCTCAACTACTCACACGATTTTTCTCGCATCATGGCATCCTAAGTGTAGGCATACTAGGGACATTACCTGCACATGATGACATCTATACCAAAGCAACCCTACGCCACATGCACTTCATCTAGGATGAACAATCCTTGGCTAGCATAAAAGTAGTTGGGGGACCGGTGGATGAAGATAAGATAGCTATAGAAGAGGATGAAGCTGCAGCGCTGGAGAACATGTTTACCCTTAAGCATAATGGATATTCCTGAGGCTAAGGAACCCTCCGCTGGCACCATTTGGCAGTGCATGGATAAGCTAGAATTGGAGCTAACTGCATGCATTGATGCTATGGAAGAAGGAGCGCATGAATGCCTTGATGGATTTGGAACTCGTATTTATGAGTTTGGTGCTCAGCTTGATTCCATACGGCATGAAAATAATGCTCATATGACTCATGTTAATTTTAGTCTAGCCACCATCCTTGATCTCCTTTGCCATAACAACTAGGATCCCTCTTTTTTTAGGATGGAAAAAGGGGGAGAAAGATTTATTGGTGTTGAGTTTTCTACTAAAGACTAATGCATACTAAGATGTTGGCTGATGTATGCATGTTTTTGTTGATTCGCTGGTATTGATGCATGTTCATGTTTGTATGGATATTTCAAACTTTAACCTTTGTTTATATTTGATTAACTCTTGATGAAACTTGATAGTTGTTTTAGTACTACTTTTGATACTGTGAGAAATACCATTGTATCTTAGAGGTTATGATGCTTAAAGTTCATCACAAGTTATTTTATGACTAATGTGTGCTACTGCTTGCCACTGGTTATTTACATTGTGTTTTACATAAATTCATTTTGAGTTAAGACTTGTTGGATAGTTGGATATACTGTTTCATATTGTTTATCTGGTGGACACAATGGAATAATGTCTATTTGCTGAATATACTGTATACTATTTGGACATACTATTTGTATGTTGAAATATTGTCTATCTGTTAGCAATATTGTTAAAATTTTGGACATACGACTAAAATATTGGATATACAGACTCTCATTGAAAATTTTAGTTTCCGCTTGCTTATTCATATTAAATGAACTTGTAAAAATTTGCATGATCATGAAATATAAAGTTGAATACTTTTATCATGCATAAAATGCAAGCAATAAGGGGGAGGAATGTTTTCTTAAACTTAAAACAAGTATGCATATTTTGAGGGGGAGTTTTTAAGAAATATCATACAAAAACACCTGTGGTTTTCCATCATAAAAAAGGGAGAGATTGTTAGCCTTAGTGGCTAAAGTATCCCAATCTAGTAGGTTTTGATGATGACAACCCATTTTTGTCCCTCAGCTTAACTAATCTGCCCACTCTAGTTTAGGTACAAGACAATAGATTAACACTCGAGCAAGCACAAGGATAAGGTGAATTTCACTGAAGTAATGGTTAAAGCTTACACAAGGAATACCCAAAGCACAACCAAGTGAAGCCATATAAGGTCTTACATGTGTAATGGGTTGAGTGTGAGGTAGAATATTTTGTAACTCTTGTGTTTATGATGTTAGTAAGAATAACTATCAAGAGTTAAGCAAACACATATGCATGTTAGTTCATACTAGTATAGAACATCAAAATGAGTTTTCATATGCATACTAATTCATACTAGTGCATAAGATATCGAAATGACTTTTCAAAAGCATTTTCATGTACAAGATATCTTATACTCTTTTTAAAGCTCATAAGGACAAGTTTAAATAGTCATTAGACTTAATATATTTCATACACACTTGTCTTAGCTTGGTTTATGTCACCCAAAGCCATATTAATTTGAAAAATAAACAAGAAGTGAAATGAATTTTTAGCCTAGTCAAATCGTCAACGATTAGGGGTACCTCATCGATGAATTAGGGTGAATCATTGATGAATAGGAGCAACTCATCGACGAATTTTTTTCATAGATAATTATGTTTTTTTTCACCCACCAACTCGTCAACGATTGGGTGCAATTAGTCGATGACTAACATCAGGCAACCTGAAACAAACAAACTTAAAACGGCTAATTTTTTGTTTGTCTTATCACATTAAATGGCAAAAGACCATACAACGGCTAGCTTGTTTCCTTGTCCTTAAATACAAGATACTTGCATTTATTAATCACATTCATTATTGATCAATTGGTTGTTGCAAGCATTCTCGGTCATTATTTGCTAAAAAACTCTCTTGCTCTTTTGTTCCTTTTACATATCATTTGCTCAAGAGACTAGTGTGAGGATTTACATTGTATTATCAGCTCACGAAGGAGCATTCCCTATATTGTCTACTTTCATTATGACTGTAAATTGATTCTTGGTTAATCAGAGGTTCTTGGTGAACCATATTGAAGAAGGTTCTTAGTGAACTTTGTGAAGTAGCTCTTGGTGAGCATCAGGGATTTGTTCTCGGGTTGTAAAGGATTCTCCGTCTTGAAAATAGATGACATAGTGGATTTTTCAATCCTTGAGTTGGTCTCAAGGTGTGGACATAAGCTAGGTGTCGAAGCACATTAAAATCACGGTGTCAAGATTTTCTCTCTCGCATTGACTTTATTCACTTGTGATTTTTAATTTTCAAATATTTGTGATAAATTACTTGTATCTTGCCAAAGTTTTATTGTTTTCTAGAAACAATTTTTATCAGCGAAAATATTCTATTCACCCCCCTCTAGACATACTCTTGGGTCGACAAACGTATTGATGGATATATTGAGAATTGCATGCTAACTATTTGGACCTCTTGATTATGAACTATATGTTGTTTGATGGTCCTATTGCAAACTGCATGTGTTGGCCTAACAAGGTTTAATCTTGTTTTGATGATAACAAATCAAGGATACCTAAAATGCCTACACAAGTTTTTAGTTTAGGGACTTAAGTAATCTTAACACTTCAAGTTGATGCCCTTGAAGAGTTTGAATGAAAATTCACACTTAAGGCCATTAGACATGATAATCAAGAAGAATTCAAGTTGTATGAGACATGAAGCCTGTTGAAGCAGTGCATAACGCTCATAAGACTTATTGGTAGCTTCACAACATGAAGACTTAGGAACGTACTTTGGAAAATCATGTGAAAGTCTCATGTAAGTACTTCAAAACTCAATATTGAATGATTGAAGTTCTATAGATATGTCATTGGACTTCGATACCTGATTTTATACATAGATAATATTTTCTCAAAGTCCAAAGTAAATTTTCCAATATATGAATTAAGTTTAGAACCAAAAATAATGAAAAACAAGGTTTGCTGAAAGGACATGCGACTGATGATAAATCATCAGGCGACTGTTATAATATTTTTTTGAAAATATACAAACTGACCTATTGGGCCTTGTTGATCGACCCCATTTTTTACTTTCAAAATACACAGATTTTAAAATAGCACAGGCGACCGACCCTACAAGGATAGGCAACTGATGCGCATGTTGAAACGAGTTACAGCGCTGATCTTGTTTCCATATCTTGCATGATTGGTTTCCAAATTAAAAGAAAACCTTAATAAAACATTGTAAAACCCTAGTGTACTATCTAAACTTATTATTCTAGCACAGTAGGGTGACAAAAAATTATAAATAAATAAAATAGAACGGCACATTTATACTTTGAAAAACTCTCTGTTTATACTACTAATGTGTTCTGTACAAATACTCTCAAAAACTAATCTGATCTTTCAAATCTCACATGTTTGAATTAGTTCTGGTGATATACTTTCAAACTTCAACTTTCATATTGTTTATTTGAAGTATTTTTTTGAATCTAACGTGTACTAATCTGCTTATTCGAGGAGAGTTTATCTTGTACAAACAATCTTTTGCTATTTGTCGTATTGTTTGATGGTTTGGGTATTAAATCATTGCCTAGTGAAAGGGATTCTTGTTAGGGAGGCGAACTCCACCTTTGAGGGAGAGAGCTTGTAACTTCACCTAGTAACGAATTTGGGAAAGGAAATCCTCACAGTGCACTGCGTGAGGCAAGGATGTAGGTTGCTGCCGAACCTTATAAAAACAAAGGTGTTTAGCTTCTTCTTCCCTACCCTTTTTACTTTCTGAATGATATAATCTACGTGCTTGAATATATTTTCATTATCGTCTTGTTGATTATTGAAAAGTATTCGATATTGAATCTAGGTAAATATTTTGAGATTGTGTTGAATATTTAAGAACTTGTTGAAAAGAAGAACCTTGCTGAATATTTTGAACTAGCTGGATTTGTTTGAGATCAAATATATATCAGTTGTATGATTAAAGCGTTGATTTGAGCATTTAGAAAACCTTACAACTTTGAATTTGAAAGTAAATAATCTGAGGTATTGATGGGGATTGGCAGGGGTTACCCCTTCCTTTTGTAGATGTTCTGACATGTAGACGACCTCCAGATGTCTACGTTCTTCACTGACACGATGACCACGTTTTGTTCATCGACATAGTGACACATGGACGGCTCCCAGATGTCCACATATATTTGAAGACTTTGTGGAAATACTTGAAGATTTTTCAGCACAAAGAAGCCCGAGTCGTGATTTTGCAAATCCAAGCCCTAGACCCTTATGGGCCCACACTGATCTACTGGGCCCCACACAACTCATCTAGGCCCCAATTAGCTTGGACCTCCCTTTTGATTTTATTTTATTTTATTAATTACATTATGAGTTGTTAGGTATTTATTTTATGATGGGATTGAGTGATTAATAAGTTTTAATTATGAAAATTAAAGTGAGTCGTCCCCCATGACTGTATGGGGACGTTTTGGTCATTCATCATTTAAGGTTTTACTTTGCTATATATATTGCTATTTTCAACGCTAGAAGGCAGCCAAGTTTGATTATTGGATAAAAAGAAAGGTTCTTCTTTTGAGAAAGCTTTGAGCTTTTGTTCCGATCCTTGCGATTGAGTGGCGAGAGGCTACGACGTTCTCCTCGAAGATCAGTTGGTGTAAGACCAACAACCTATCCAACATCTATCTATCACAATCCATCCATCACATATACACCATCTCAGATCATCTCACGCCATCCACACATGACAAATAGCAAGCAACAACCTTTGCACCGGTTTACCGTGATCTTGACAAATTTCTTGGTTTGATTCATGTTCGTGATCATTGGCAAGTTATTCAAAAGATCCACAAGGTAAAACTCATCCCAACACATCCATAACTTTTTTTACCATTTTTTTTAAGATCCCATAAGCCCCTGTTTTGCAAAACCCCATAAAAATCCCGTTTTTAAGCTGACCCTTCTCTGCACAGTCGCCTGACAGTGTCTGTCTTCCGACTTGATGTGCGATTTTCTTTGTCCAAACCTTCCCGTATTCAAAACCCTCGAAAACAAAAGTTGTGTAAACATTGCTTAGCTTTATTTTGACACCAATATCACCTTATTTGGAGTTTTATAGCAAAAGTTATGCCTCAAATACCAAAAGGTAGTCACTGATGAAATTCCATTAGTTGCTCTCGAGATTCCCCAAATTTCTTAGTTTAAACATATATTTGAATGTCAACCATGGGAATGGGAATATGAGTGGTAGCTTATAATTATTTTATTAAATGATTGAAGACCATGTTCATGGCATATAACCTGATTATCTCGTGAAATAACCACCTAGGACTGAATTTGAATCTAACTATATACCTTTTTAAAATCCTTGGACCGCATTATAAAGTATGAATTATTTTGTTTATGTTGGTTGATTAAATTTTAAGTTTAAAGTGTTTATCATGTGTTTGTTGATTGAGGGTTGAACATGAGTAGGACTAGGTCACCCTACCCCGCCCTACATCATCTGAGCATAACAACTAGGGTTTACAATCTTGTCCTACACCATCTTGGTATCAAAGCCAAGTTATAGCCTAGGTTAGAATAGGTCGAGCCCTAAAACCTCATCCTTCTTTGGTTGAATTGACCTCCTTAAGTTGTTGTTGTGAGAAGCAGCCCTTGTTGTTATGATTTAATGGCAACTAGAGCTTGTAACTGTTACCTAGGTCATAGGATTTGTGATGAAAGAGAACTTCCTATGCCTCATAGAGAAAGACCTCCCCTCGTTCCACAAAGGCGAGTGAATCGTCAAGATGATCTTGCTAGGGGACCACTGCGTTATGAGCCTTATGTCCAATATTGGGATAATGAGGACTATGATGTTGATGACCTTCATGTTAGGAGACCTTACCATAGGGACCATCGTGATCCTTACATGGATGTAATGTGGATAGAAGCCCCCACCTATGATGGACAGATGGATCCTAAAGTCTTCCAAGATTGGTTGGCTGGGATGGATGCCTATTTTTATTGGTGTAAGATGACTAACCCTCATCAGGTTATGTTTACAAAAATGAAATTAACGGGGCAAGCCAAACTCCATTGGGTAAATGATGAGAGGCAAGAAGCGAGGTTAAACCATAGACCCATTGAGCATTGGGATCTAATTAATGATAGAGTAATAGAGAAGTATGAACCCCTTAGTTATAAAAAGCACCTTATAGGTGAACTTTACAGTTTGTGTCAAGGTAGCATGGATGTTTCATAACATATGAATTAATTTGATAAGCTAACTATAAAATGTGGTGTCTATGACACTGATAGTCAACAAACCTCCCGATTTTTTCTAGGACTAAAGCCTAAACTGAGGGAAAAATTGTTCCCATATCATATGGAGTCCCTTGAACATACCTGTAGTTTAGCTTATAACTTTGAGCAAAGGAATAAAGATCCCATGGGAAAATGGTTTGATACCTCCTCCCATGAGTCATACTCTCACTAGATTCAGAGTTATGAAATGTCCAGACCAGCGCAATTAGGTCTAGTCACCTTCAAAGAAAGTATTTCCCTAGTCCAACAATCTATGGACAAAGTAAAAGCACCCATGAACATGGCGCTTGATGAGGAAGATGGTGAGAAAGATAAGAAGGAAATGAAGAAGCTAATGGTGAATCCTTGAACACCATAAGTAAATAGTTGTGTGAGCATGAAAGTTGAGATACGCAAGAAGTGAATGTGGATGTCCCTAAGGAAACTGAATCACCCCTTTCTCAGTAGGAAACACCTCTAGTAGTATTAACCCTACTTTTTGAGATTAAGGAGGTTATTTCTGAGCCACTTAGTGAGTCATCTCCCATGAGAGGCAATCAACATGTCACTGACATTGTTCCTCATTCATCTCTATCTCATTTATCACATCGTAGAGTGAAACTGATAGAAAATGAGGAGTTGAATATACAAGTGGATAAATTAAAGGAACATAACGTTGTTCACAAGAGCTTGAGAGTTGAAGTAGTGAATAGGTAGCCTGTAGATCTTATTGCACTACTACTTAAGTTTAGAGTAAGTGAGTTGACTGATGCCTTTGTAAAACACATACACGAGCTACACTCTAAAATTAGAATGACGATCAATCTTAAAAATGAACATTATAAATCTATTTCTAATATTCATTGCAGGTTACAAGAATTTTCAAAGGGTGATATGGTCGCGATATGTATTCTTCCCAAACGGATTCTTGTATGAAAGGTAAGAAAGTTATATGTTATGAAAATGGGTCCTCTAAAGAGTTTAAAAGAAATCGGTTCTAATGCTTATATGATTGATATTCCCATTGAGTATGACATTTGTAATGTGTTTAATGTTGAGAACTTAACCCCATTTCTTGAAGCATCTACTTTCGTAGAGCCTTTTATTTCTAACCCTGTAGGTAATCCCACTTCGTTTTCCATTCATCATGCACTTGAACCACATAAATTCCTTTGCCTCCATCATCGCTGATATCCAAGAACCATGATGAAAGTGAGGAAATCCTGGATAATAAAACCATGATCACATGAGCTAGATCCTATTAGAAATTCTTGATCATGTGGAGAGATAAACCGATTTTAGAGCGCAAGTTGATTTTGAAGGAAGATTTCATTCATCTCAACCTGGAATGTTACTCCTAGCATTTCATCTTTAATTCTTCAAAGAAAAATTCTTTTGGGCCCAGGAGAGATGATGAGGATTGGCATGTGTTACCACTTACTTTTGTAGATGTTCTGACATGTGGATGACATCTAGATGTCTACGTTCTTCGCTGATATGATGACCATGTTTCTTTTGCCAATATGGTGACACGTGGATGGCCCCCGGATGTCCACATGTACTTGAAGATTTTATGGAAATACTTGAAGATTTTTCAACACAAAGAAGCTCGAGTAGTGATTTTGAAAATCCGAGCTTTGGACCTTTTTGGGCCCACACGGATCTACTTTCATGTGTTTGGATGAAAGTGCTTTGTCCTAAATGACAAAGAGGGCTTAAAAAATTTTGATGTCAAATCAGATAAAGGAATCTTCCTAGTATATGCTGAGAATAGAAAAGCTTTTAGAGTCTACAATAAAATACCTCTTTGAATTATATAATCAATACTTGTAGCATTTGATAAGGCTAATACATTTTATCCTAAACATATTGATATTGATGAAATTGAAGTAAGAAAAGGTTTAAAAGACTTAGAAATTCTGGAAACTAAGGACAAGAGTAATGAAATCAATGCAACTTTAAATGATAACTCTCACGGTAGATCTAAATTTCCTATGGAGTGGAAGTTCGTAAGGAATCACCCCAAAGATCAAATTATTGGTGAACCTTCAAGAGAAGTATCCACCAGATCATCATTAAAGAATATATGCAATCATTGTCCATTTCTATCTCAAGAGGAACCAGAGAATATAAATGAGGCAATTAATGATGAATCATGGATAGCTGCCATGCAAGAAGAGTTGAATCAATTTTAAAAGAATAAGGTTTGGGAGCTAGTCCCTAGATCTGCTAATCACTTTGTAATTGGAACTAAATGGGTATTATAAATAAAAAGGATGAGAACATAATTGTAGTCTGTAACAAGGCTAGACTGGTTGCTGAAGGTTACAATCAGGAAGAAGGAATAGATTATGATGACACTTCACTCCGGTAGCTAGAATGGAAGCGATAAGAATGCTCCTAACCTATGCATCCCATAAAAACTTCAAACTTTGCTAAATGGATGAAAAGAGTGCATTTTTAAATGGATTCATAAATGAATAAGTGTATGTTGCACAACCCCTAGGGTTTGAACACTTTCATTTCCTTGATCATGTATTTAGACTAATGAAAGCCTTATATATATTGAAAAAAGCTCCCAGAGCTTGGTACAAACGATTAAGTGGCTTCCTATTAGATAATGGATTTGTTAGAGGGAAAATAGATAACACCCTATTCATAAAGTCAAAAAGATAATGATATGCTACTTGTCACGACGTTCCCCGATGCCAATTGGACAAGATGGTGGATTTTAAAAATGATTATTTTCATGGAAAACAATGGTGTAATGTAGTCGCCACTAACCTTTTGGAGTGTGATTAGAACACTTGATTACTACCTAGTTAAGGGAATAATCAGTCTGCATTACCAGAGTCAGGTTTGGGAGTTTGATTATACAAGAGGAAGGTATTAGCACCCCCTATGTGCCCGTTCTTGCGAACGGTACCTAATTAATTCAAAATCATCCCACAAATAAAATTTAATATGCCTTTGAAATTACTTCCTTTCAAAAAGTGTAAATAAATGCACAAAATAAGATACTATATAAGTATTCCCTCAGAACTAGGGCATATTGTACTCCGAATAGCTCATGCCTCCCTTTTAAATCATCGGAATCGAAAATTGAGAAAGTAATGTGCAAAAAAAAACTCCTGAAATTTTTGAAATTTGTATGATTTTTCAAAGTAGGAAAATACTATTTCGAGAGGTTTTTGAACTCATTTAGGGTAAGAAAGAGTGCCAAAAAAGATCATCAACCTCAAAAATATTTTTTTGGATTTTTTCTTTAATTTTTATTACCTTTTTGTTATTTTCCCCTCTGTTTAATTAAATAAGAAAATTAAAATTAAGAAAAATTACTAAAAAATGAGTCAAAAATAAATTTTAGAATTTTCTCCTGAATTTTCTAATTTTTTTGTGATTTTTCTGACATTTTATGATTTTTGTGAATTTTTAGGAATTATTTAAAGCATTTAAATAAAAATAATTAATAAAACAAAGAAAATTGGTAAAAATCGGTTCAGGGTGGTGAACAGGTCAAACTTTGACCAGTCCGAGGGAAATCAGTTTAAGGTCCGGGTCATGTCACAAGAGACCTGATCCGAGGTCAACAGTTCTTATGGACCGGTCAACGTGCGGGGAGAAAGATCAGTTTAAGGTCCGATCTAGACCTTGTGCCTGCCATGTGCCCGATGTGGAGTGGACAGAGCGAGTGCGGTGGGGATTGGATACATGGTAGCATCAGGATCGTCCTTCAAAGGTAAGGATCCAACGACTTGTAGTGAGCCGCGTCTGTCCAGTATTGATGGCAAAGGGGGCAAGATGGCCACATGTCGTAGGATGGATAGGGGTGCGATGTAACGACCCCAAAATTATTACAATTTTTTTAATACTATAGTGCAAAATAAATACTATTACACTGATATCCATAATACTATTCACTATAACGTCTCGGACCTCAAGTGGTACCAAGGATACCTGTTCAAAAAAATATACCACCTATGCAGCTGGAAAACATAAAAATATATTAAGCTTATTTACAATACCAGAGTTTGAGTATTTCCCAAAATATACATATACACCTCCCAAAAGAAACGCAATGTTCTAGGAGCATACCCAAAAATACAACTCCTAACTCAAAACTTACCCTATAGCTAGGGTAGTACTAAAGTCCCCTCTATGTTGGAGCTTGCTCTGCACATCTATCTGGATTACCTAAAATGTTTGGAATTCTCGGATGAGACACCTCTTAGTAAGACGGAATGAATTACAACCAGTGTGTGGCAAATGAGTTTTACTTAAATAACATAATTATTAAATAACCTATAACTGTGATAACATTTCAATACAAAACATATCATAACTCACACCTATGCCTTTCAAAATAAGCTTTCTATTTGAACATACTTGTAACTGTAGTAGATAGTTCCTATTCTCCGTAAAACAATATACATTCATTTATATTACTATGAAAGCTTTCTTGGATGGATAACTGTATGCATGAATTAACCCCGCATGCTCAGATTGTGCAGCCCGTGGATAGGACATAACTCTGGCTAGCCTACTAAGCTAAGTCAAACTATAAACCTCTATAGTACGATTGACCCCCTGAACCTAGACCTAATTACTAGGGAGCCTCCGTTTCTCTTCTGCGCACAATCTACTGAATAATCCATACTCTATCTAAGATGTGTGGTTGCACTATCTATACTGTAATAGCTACGATACCGTGCTTTGTAATCTGATCTGGTCCATTAGGGTTTTGATACTATATAATACTTTGTCTATATATTACTATTTTACCATGATTTTTGTATAAACTAAAATAACCATAATTCTATATAATAGTTGTAAATCATAGCTCTATAATAAAATGTATATCGTGGTCCTGTAATAACTGTAAATCATGGTTCTGTAATAACTGTAAATCATGGTTCTGTAAAAGCTACATATAATCATGGTTCTAAAAAAGCTATAATATCATGGTTCTGTAGCAGTTGTATAAAACATTGTATTAAATCTCTGTACTATATCTAATATTTCTCATGCCTCACAATTTTAAATGAAAGTCTTATACTATAATCTGTACGGGTAAAACTATATTTTTCTACTATATAAAAATAATATATATATATATATATATATATATATATATCATTTGTAAAAACTTTCCTGCATCCCAAAAATTCTGAATTTTTATAAACATATAATAGATGTAAAATTCAAATCCCATAAACACATGTTATACCTTAATTGATAAACTTCCTGAAAATTAACTGGCTTAACTTATTCCCTTTACGTGATTATCGAGAGGCCTGCTAAAATTCTATAATCACGCACGTGCTTGTAATGTTTGCACCAAAACCATGAAATTTACATTTTTCCCAATTCAATCAACTTTAACCCCACAATTTTAAACATTTAAATATCTCTAAACCCATATTCTTCATTTAATAACTCAAATACCAACATTTAACACCCTTACCTTAACTTTGGAGTGGTGCATGGGATCCTCAAAACATAATTTTGTTCTGATCAAACTGATGAGGATTGCTGATAGGCCTTAGATACAAAGTCTAATCATTGATGGGGTGAGTTTAGAGTGAGAAAATAAGGAGAGAGAGAGAGAGAGAGAGAGAGAGTATTCGCAGCTTCCAGAGATGAGAGAGAGAGAGAGTTTTGAATTTTTAAACAAGAAAATGACATGAAGCCCGTATATACCATTCTATCCTAGGAAAAAACCATTGACAGTTTTCTTAGGCTCCTAGAAAATCGTCGCCGATTTTATCTTTAACCAAGCTAGTTTCATTGTTTACCCTTTTACTCGGTCGCGTTAACTATATAACCGTTGACGATTTTCTTAGTACTCCAGAAAACCGTCGTCAGTTTTCTCCTCACCAAACCATTTTCTTATTTTCTTCTATTTTTCTTATCATTTATATTTTTTGAGTCTTTACAAGTAGTGCTCAAGGGAGGCACCTATCCCACAGTGATCTTGACCTTTGGTAAGTGTTGACTTTTTGAGTCCGATCTCTTTTTTTTATGTTGACAAGCCACCAGTTTCTTATGTGTGCATTTAGTGTTTGAACAGATTATCATTTCAACACGAACATAAGATATCGCAAAATGGAATCCAGCAGGGACATAAAGCTCACACACTCTTGGCGAAATCCACTGAAAATGAAGAGTAGGAGAAGAAGACATCTTGATTTTAATGTGTATTGCATTTATTTTTATTATTTGGTTTGCAATAATGCATACATCTTGCATGATATGTTTTGAATGCTCATATGACCGTATAATAACCTACCTTAGAGACCCTTCGGTCGACCTTCGGTCAACCGACGCGAGGCTTTTAGCTTTAGATAAACCCTAGGTTCCCACACTTGGGTGCTCAAAGTCCCCAACATCACTTTTCATATCAGGGGATTCAATTCAAAGCTAAAATTGAACTTAATTGAAAATACTAAGAGTGTTCGGGCGAGCAAACCCAGGTCGTGTAAAATGGCTCGGGCAACCGATCTAGTCAGCATGTTGACTTTGCGTTTGGGCACCCAAACTCATTTTGAACATATCATCCTCGAGCACCCGAACCTGTGTTAGGACACTTTTTAACTACTCAGGTGATTGAACAACACGTTCAAATTGGGCTTAGGTGACCAAATTGGTTAGTTCGATTAACCGAACTTAGCACCAGGCATCCGAACCTACGAACAAAAATTTTTGACTTTTGTTTGGGCTACCGAACCTACACTCGGGTACTCAAACATAAAAAAATGCCCTTTATCTTTGTGAGTGTTTGGGTGACCGAACCTATGACTCGGGTGACCGAATCTCTCAGGTTGCAATTTTTAATTGGGGTAATTAGGGTTAAAAATTAAAGTTTTCTAATAATACCCAGCATGTCCCTAACGGTCAAAAATTTCCCTCAATCTATATATACCCCTTCATAAGCCAAGATTAGCAACTTTGATAAGCATTAAAATTATTTCAAATTATTTCTTAATCAAAGTTCCCCCAAACAACCGTTTTATTGCAAAATCTTTTTAGGGTCAAATCTTTGTTATACTTTCCAAACTCTCTTTCATTTTTTTTTTAAAACCATTTTTACAAGAGATTATTTTATTTGGGTTTTTACTTGCTTTGATTTTGCACATAGATTTTCAAACGCATGTATTTTTTGTGCAAAATCATTTGAAACCAAAACCATGGGTTCTCTGATTTGTTCTTGAAAAAAGTTTTTGGAAAAAATTTCTTATTAGGTTTTGAATAGATTTACACACCCTTACTCTACTGAGCATACCTCATATCATATTATAGTGCATGTATTGAGCTTTATTGTGTACATCTCTGCTTGTATTTTCAGAAGTAATTTCATGTACAAAATGGTTTTATTGTAACGGTTGGGTTCAACCCGTTAATTGAACTGGGGAGTCTCAGCCCCGTAAATGAGACTGGTTCGGTTCAGCCTGGAATTGAACTGGGGAGTCCATGCCCCGCAAGTGAGACTAGTTCGGCTTAGCCTAGTAATTGAGCTGGGGTTTTCCTCGCCCCGTAAAGAGAGGATGTACAAGACTTTTGCTCCTCCCGATTAAGTGAGCAGGTTTAGTGGAATCCTCGTGGGTATGCCCAAGGTGGGGACATAGACAATATTGGCCAAACCTCGTTAACAAATCTGTGTGTCATTCTCTCCCTATCTCATTTAAATTACTACACTATAAATTTAGTATGTGTATGCCTATTTATTTACTGTTATATTTAGTTACATGCACACATTTACATTGAATGAGATACATGTGTATGCATGAACCAATAGCTTAGTCATTTTTACATACACACATTTTACATTGAATGGGATATGACATATGGTGAATCGGTGTAATTGTTTAAATTAATGAAATATGCTTTAAAACCCAATTCACCCCCCCTCTTAGGATCACACCAATTTCAATAGTCGGGAGTTATGATCCAACGATTTTGGTGGGGAGCAGACAGATAGCCTACATGTCTGTATCCGGGGTGTTCAACACTAACACCAGACGAATAGTCCAAATTTGGCCGTGCATTGGTTTGATCTTAGGGCAATGGGGGCTTCCACGTGTTGACATCTGACGGCTTCAGGGACAAACGTACTTAAACTCAAAGTTTTGTCTCTCTCTTATTTTCATTGTCTCTATTTCGAATCACTTCTTTCTTTCTCTTCTCTCTCTCTCTTTGGTTCACTATCGAAACCATAAATTCTTATCTCAACCTCTCTGATCTCTCCTTCCCACAAACTAAGCTCCTTTTACAACTCCGTCACCCTCTTTCTTTCTCTATTCAAAGTAATCTCTTCTTAGAGATCCCAACCTTCGAAAATGAACTTCCTACTCCCTCTGCTCTTCGTGAGTCCTCTTCTCCAATCCTTTGTTCTCTTAGAGCTTTTTCCAACCCCTCAGTAATCCTAACTCCACATAGTTCCATACCCAAAGTTGCAAATCTATTGACTTCAGTTTCTACCGTAATGGAAAATAGAAAACACCTAGGGCATTGCTTTGGAGGAGAAAATCAGTCGAGAGCTCGAGGGAGGAGCTCCTTCAAACTCTAGAAGCTTACTCCAAAAAACAAGTTAAGTGTCCTCTTAGTTCCTTCTCATTTTGTTTTTTTTCTTTTTTTTAATTTTTTAAAATTTTGTTTGAAATCTATTTAAAGAGTTTAAGTATGATATTGTTCTAAACGTTGGTTGTTCAGGAGTTCATGTTTGCATTTTGCAATTTCGGGGGCTAAATTTAATGCTTGGATTGGTTTAAGGTTTATAATTTGAATATGGTTCGAGGGTTTTGGGTTGCTAGAGGGCTTAGGTCAAGATCTTCAATCCTTAGGTCTAGGGTTATGCTCTCAGGCTCAAGGACAAGGACGAGTTTACTCGTCTTCACCCAATGAGTGAGTAAAGGAGGGTTGACTCAGATGAGTTGACCTAGTGTGTTGCGGACTCAGGTAAACCTGAGTGAGTCACATGACCTCGATCATGCGTGGGTTAGAGAGATTAAGCTTTTGGGCTTTTGGGGTAAGTTTTAAAATGGGCTAGGTTCAATTTTTTAAATAGTTGGGCTTTGTGGGTTTTCAAAAATGGGTTGGGCTTATTTTTTTCAAACATTTAGGCTTTGAGGGTTATCAAAAATGGGCTGGGTTTAACTTTTTAAAATAGTTGGGCTTTGTGGGTTTTCAAAAACGAGCTAGGTTTAATTTTTTTAAATAGTTGGGGTTTGTGGTTTTTCAAAACGGGCTAGGTTCAATTTTTAAAATAATTAGGCTTTGTGGTTTTTCAAAAACGGTCTGGGTTTAATTTTTTAAAACAGTTAGTCTTTGTGGTCTTTTAAAACGGTCTAGATTAGCAAAACATTAGTTGGTCGGGGGTCTAAAATGAAGGTGGGCTTAGTTTAAAAATGAACATATGGGCAGGGGATTTTAAAATGAGTTTGGGTACGGATTAAATGGGTTCTGGTTCAGAAAACCTGAGCCTGAGTCAAGTTTTAATTTGGGTCAAGCATCTGATCTGGCTAATGGGTTTTGAGTTTGAGCTCAAGTTCAAGAACTGATTACGCGCCTAAACTGCGTAATTAGGCATCTTAATCTGGTCATTAGGGCTTATATTTTTAATTAAATGCCTAATTGCTCTCAATATTTTAATGAAGTGTCGTATTTATAATTTTTGAGTTTTATTGAATAATTTATGAATTTTTTGCTTTTTTTTATCGTAGGAAAATTCTTAGGAGCCAAAACCGGCATCAGTTCATAATTCGCGCATAACATTCCCGTTTGAGTTCCGATCGAGACGATTCGAATTTTTGGAGAAAGAAGAGAAGGTTATCTACAACATTCATATTTTGAGCTTCAAGAGAAATGGGATCCAGAAGGATCAAAATTTGGATTGATCACCAAGGAAAAAAAAATGACGAGAAAAAAATAAAAAATAAAAAATGACTAAGTTGATGTGATCTGCCATGCATGGCCTGGTCAGGTTGGCCATCCGGGTCATAGGGCTTCTTCACCCCCCATCCTTATTTGTTCCTTTTTCTTTCTTTCTTTTCCATGGATGTGCCCCCGGCGCACCCCTCTTCCATCTTCTCCTTCCCCAACTCTCTTTCTCTTCCTCCCCCAGCTTCTCTCCCTCTCATTTTCTCTCCCTCTAGTTTTCTCCCCCTCACTTCTCTGTTCCCTGCTGCCTCTCCTCTCTCTTCCTTAGCTTCTCTTGGCTCCCCTGCTCTCTTTGTCTCCCTATGTTTCTCCCGGAATTTTCCCCTGTCTCTCCCCCGCACTCATTCTGCTTCTAGCCATCTCTCTTCAGTCACTCGAGCACAGCCTCCACAACCGCACAATCAACAACCCTCCATAGCAGCCAAAGAAACTCTCCTCTACAACACTAGCTTCGGCAGCACCCTTGTTCCCCTTAGCCTCCACAGCTGTAGTCACCGAGCTGCCACTACTCCATCTCCCTCTCCCTCGGGTATCCTCTGTTTCAGCTGATCACAGCCATCACCCTCTAGCTGCCTTGCTGCCAAAATACAACCAAGAAGACCAACATCAACAACTATTGCAGTCGAGAACCAAACCCTCCTTTGCTCCACAGACCACCACCAAAGACACCCTACTATACAGTCAAGCCCTTCTCCACCACAGTAGCTAGCCGCTCCATTGCAAAAGCTACCAAACACTCGGGCTCTCTCTCTCTCTCTCTTTCTTGTTCCTTCTCTCTTCCTCTGTTATTTTACTTTAAGTGATATTAATGTTTTTTTTTTTATTATTTCAATTGAAGTGTGATTTTAATTTCAGGTTGAATTATTCATCAATATTTTTAAATTCCCCTTTCTTTTATTAAGTATTACGTTTATATTAAAGTTGTTTTCTTTTTTTTGTATAGTTTGCTTCTTCTTTTTTTGTTTGACTAGGTTCGTTTGATTTAGTGCATGTTAGGATTTGGGTTTTGATTCGCGTGTTTGTTTAATTTGTCGAAGGAAATCCCAACCAATCTTGAAAACCCCAAATCTGAACTAAGTTCAGTAACCTTTTAATTACAATAGGGAAAACATGAAACTTGAGATTAAAATGCATTCCCTAAGGAGACGATCTAGCCCTTGGGCTGAGTATTACATGACATAACTCCTATACTTGGGATAGCTTCCGAGCTGCTCATTTTTCAAGTGAGTCAAGTTTTTGGCGCCGTTGCCGGGGAATGTCGGTCTTAGTCTCAAATTAGTGTTTTTCCTATCATTTTAATTAGTCTTACGAAAAATAAAAATAAAAAATAAAAAAGGAAAAAAAAAAGTGAGTTTTGAAAAAAAAAAATAAACACATAATTATGGCTGCACCTGCACCGTGCTTGATAATGGACATTTTGCAGCTTGAATATGCCACTCCATCATCTTCCATTGTTTTGCCCAATGAATAGCTTAATTTCATAATGCAACGTAGGAGGACATCATTGCTACCCCGGTTCTATGGGATGGAATCTGAGTGCCGTTGTCAGCACCTGTCAGAGTTCGAGTTAACCTGTAATATATTTTTCTCTTATGCTAGAACTGATGTGCGTTTATTTATTGCCTCTTTGCAGAATGGGACACATATATGGTTTCATTCCTTGATACCTCACTCTGTCACTGATTAGATTAATATGGAGCGCGAATTTCTGCATATGTTTTATCCCTTACAAAAAACTCAATTTTTGCAGGAACAAATTATTCAGTTTGTGTAGCAGGGTGATGAAACATTTCGAGCATGCTAGGAGCTATTTAAGAATCTGCCAAGTACTTGTCCACATCACGGGTTGGACTCATAGAAGTTAGCTTATTGTTTTTATACTACTTTTACCTCTCATTGCAAGCACTTTGTCCAGACCATGTGCAATGGAGAACCCTTCAACGAGGGTCCAGATTAGGTACTATCATTCTTTGATTATTTAGCTGAAAGTGTCCCACAGTGGAATACACGATTCAATCAGGCACCCATGACAGTACACCCTATCAGCACAATCAATGGTAGAGATGCATATGAGTCGACTTACTATCCAAACAATCCTCCACCTCAATATCAGCCACAACAGATCCATCAGAGTTGTACGCCATCAGGACTTTTTCAGGATAGCATGACACAGATGGAAAACATGCTCTAGCAGTTCATGCAAAATCAAGTCAATCATCATAATGAATTGCGGGATACCATTAATGCGATGAGCACACAATTGGACATCTTAGAAAAAGAGGAATTAACCATGGAACCTCAGTCTAGTCCTCAAGAATACTAGCAGCCACAACAAAAAATACACGATGTTCCTCTTGAGATAGCAGAGGTCACCATCACTTCGAGAAGCAAGAGAGAAGTTCCCCAATTTGAGATGCTCATCGCTGGGCAACTAGTTGTTCTAGCACCTGAAGTTACGATCGAAACAGAAAATATCAACGAAAAACCAGAGGAAACTGACCTAAAAGTGAAGCAGTTAGTTAATGAGGAGACTGATACTAATCAGGAGTACCAACCTGTGGTACCTCATACTCAGAGCTTGGCAACCGTGGAACCATCACTCTCGACTAAATTAGATGTCAAGGAGCCAGATGTGGAAGTAGACCCTTGTAGTGGTAAGATGATATGCCCACCTGATAAAGAGGGTGAGCAGACTGGTGAGAGTCTAATTTTCAAAAAACCAAGTAAAACTTTTAATACTAATGTTTCTGAAGAACTAAAGGTAATTGTTCCAATAGCTTTTCCTCAAACATTAGTTCGTAAAGAAGTAAATTTCATGGAAAATATGCTGAATAAATACCTATTCTTGTTAAAACTAGAAGGTCGATTTGCACAAGTATTGTCTGGTATTTTAAGGCATATTAATTAATTTGAGGCTGATTTTCGTGTAGGTATGAAGACTGGTCCATTATGGCGGCTCAAATTTGGAGACCCACTAATTCGAGTTACAGACTTGCACCCACTAAATGAAATTCCTCCAGAGCCTCCGCCAGACAATTGTGATGTTTTTCTTTTCCTTATTTTCCTTTTATTTTACCTTATTTTATTTTTTTGTTAATTTTTAGGTACATTTTTTAGTAGTTCAGTTTTTCTTTTCCATCACTTCGCCACTCAGGTACGCCCTACATTTTCCGTGCACAGTTTTTCTATTTCCCCTATGCTTTCACATTGAGAAAAATGTTCCACTTTAGTTTTTAGGGGGGGGGGGGGATTGAGCATTCGCATGTGACACTGTGCACGTATATGTATTGGGTTTTATATTATAAAAAAATAAATAAATAATTAAAAAAATTAAAAATAAAAAAGAAAGAGAGAAAAAAAGGAAGAGCACTGAAGAATTACACTAAATTATGCCATGCTTAACATTGTCTTATACCCTTCACATACTTGCGTATAACTTAAGAATTACACACTCGAGTCATTTATTTGTAGTTTCTCTTTATCTGACTTTATGAATCCATGAAGAATTGATTGGTAGTACACTCGTGTTAATCTAACTATATAATTTCTTATATTCACACGGTATCTCATAAGACTAAATAAACACATTCACGTGATTCATTGCACTTAGGGTTTCTTATGAGCACTGAGAGAACACTTGTGGCGACTATGATATCATGTGAGTTATCCTTGAGCTATTTATCGTCCTTTTTAGTGTTAACATCAAATCTAAGTTCATGGAATTCAATTCTCTTTTCTTCTGGATGATTCTTTGTACACTAGTCTCTGTTTTTTATTTGCTAGCTTAGAGGTGACATCTAGCGGGGAGAAAGAAACCTAAGACTTGTAGCCTACTCAAGATATGAAGGCTGAGCCACCCCTAGAAATCGACTTAGTTCATGGACTACTGTTCGAGCTTAATTCCCATTCATGGTGTGAAGATAACAAAAAAAGTGTAATGATTGTTCAAATTGATCAAGAAAAGACAGAAAATGAAGAATGATCATAAGAAAGAATAAGAAAAAGAAATGCACATGAAATGAAATGCTAATGCTCGCTCCACAGAAACACCAAAAAAAAAAAAAAGTCAAGGACATGACACATGTTCTCCATGTACGAAGATTCTTCAACCGATTAATTTCTTGAATGTATTCATGCCTACTTTGTTAATAAGTTGATCTACGGTGGTCTTAGTTAGATATGGCAAGTAGGTGAGAAGATGTTAGGGTCAAGGACTCGACACCTCATAGATAGGCTATATCCTTCTCAGACTAATCCACTCCATATACTTAGTGTTTGTTCCTTTCAATATGTGAGATGTTTGATCGCGACACATCTCCTCACATATGACGAGTGAACCCATTCCTTTCGAGTGTTCTTAAGGGTATACCAATTAGGCCGATTCAAAGCAACCGTTCTGTAGGCGTCCACTGGTACCTTAGGTGTACTGAGTCACACACATCACACACACCTCGAGACTTTACCTGTTTATACTCGAACTTATATAACCGTATTAACTTTGAATTGTGCTGCTAGTTAACTTCATGTGAGTATACTGTCCTTAAATGACATATAAACAATGAGACTTGCATGAGTGATGTGCTTGGAAGTTGTGTGCATTGAATATGAACAAGCTTGTGTGAAATTCAATTATATTATTGTATGTGAAATGGCATGGTTGTGTCGCATGTGCATTAATTTCATGTTTGCTAGAGTTTGTAGTTGTGGGCATCACCCTAAAATTCATTCACGTTATTTGCTAGAGACTAGCAAAACGTTAGTTGGGGGGTGTGATTATGCACTTGAACTACGTAACTAGGCATCTTAATCAGGTCATTATAAGGGCTTATATTTTCAATTAAATGCCTAATTGCCCTCAATATTTTAACAAAGTGTCCTATTTATAATTTCTGAGTTTTATTGAATAATTTTTTAATTTTTGGCATGCATTTATCACAGGAAAATTCTTGGGAGCCAAAACTGGTGTTAGTTCGTAATTCACGCATAACTTTCAACTTCGAGTTCTGATTGAGATAATTTAAATTTTTGGAAAAAGACAAGAAGATTATCTATAACTTCTGTGTTTTGAGCTTTAAGAGAAATAGGCTCCAAATGGATCAAAATTTGGATTGATCGCCAAGAAGAAAAAAAGAAGAAAGAAGAGAAAAAAAATAAAAAATAAAAAAAGACAAAGTTGATGTGACCCAGCCATGCATGGCCAGGTCGGGTTGGCCATCTGAGTCATAGGGTGCACCCCCTTCCTTCTTCTCTTTCCTTAACTCTCTCTCTTCCTCCCTCAGCTTCTCTCCCTATCATTTTCTCTCCCTCTAGTTTTCTCTCCCTCACTTCTTTATCCCTGCTGCCTCTCCTTTCTCTTCCTCGGCTTCTCTCGACTCCCCTGCTCTCTCTATCTCCATCTGTTTCTCCCTGAATTCTCCCTGTCTCTCCCCTGGACTCGCTCTGCTTCTAGCCATCTCTCTGTAGTCACCTGAGCACCAGCCTCCACAATCGCACCACCAGTAGCCCTCCACAATTGCTAGGGTGGCTCTCCTCTGCAACACCAGCTCCGAAAACACCCTTGTTCCCCTCAGCCTCAACAGCATTAGTCACCAAGCCACTACTGCTCCGTCTCCCTCTCCCTCAGACATCCTCTACTGCAGCCAATCACGACCATCACCCTCCAACCGCCTTGCTGGCATAATACAGCCGAGAAGACCAGCATCCAAAACTAATACAGCCGAGAGCCAGGCCCTCCTCTGCTCCATGGACCACCACCGAAGACCCCCTACTGCACAGCCAAGCCCTTCTCCACCACAATAGCCAGCCACACCATTGTAGAAGCTGCCAAGCACTCGGGCTCTCTCTCTCTCTCTCTCTCTCTCTCTCTCTCTCTCTCTCTCTCTCTCTCTCTCTCTCTCTCTCTCTCTCTCTCTCTCTCTCTCCTTCTCTCTCTCTCTCTCTCTCTCTCTCTTGTTCCTTCTCTCTTCCTCTGTTATTTTACTTTAAGTAATATTAATATTTTTTTATTATTTTAATTGAAGTGTAATTTTAATTTCAGGTTGAGTTATTTATCAAGAAGTTTAAATTCCCATTTCTTTTATTGAGTATTACCTTTATATTAAAGTTGTGTTTTTTTTTTTTTTGTATTGTTTGCTTCTTTTTTTTTTGTTTGACTAGGTGCGTTTGATTTAGTGCATGTTAGGATTAGGGTTTTAATTCACGTTTTTATTTAATTTGTTGAAGGAAATCCCAACCAATCTTGAAAACCCTGATTCTAAGCTGAGTTCAGTAACCTTTTAATTTCGATCGGGAAAACATGAAACTTGAGATTAAAATGCATTCCCTGAGGAAACGATCTAACTCTTGGTATGAGTATTACACGACGTAACTCCTATACTTGGGATGACTTCCGAGCTGCTCATTTTTGAGTGCATAAAGAACCTGAGAGAGGGAAGTGGATATTTGCATTCAAGATTATATGCAATTATTATGTAAATTGAACTAAACGGGAGTGAGGGCTTTTGAATTTTTTTACTTTCCCTTCTTTCCTCCTCTGAACTTATTTTTCAGTACTTGTATCTCTCTATGCTTGCCTAGTTAAAAGTCTATGACCTGGTGAGATGAGGTTCTGGGCGTGAGTTCTAGAACTCCTCCTTCAGGTTCTGATCAAGGGAGTACCAAGGGGTGCCTCTTGGTTAGTCTATTTGCACCTTTGCCTTCTCCTCTCCCCTAACTCTCTACTATCAATTCCGGTAGAGCTTTTCTATGGTGCTCTGTCCTTCTCTGCCTTTCTCTAATCTCTCTAAATTTCTATAGTATTCTTCTATGCTCTTATTCTCATTTCTGTTTCAGCGTGAGCCTCCCTATTTAACGAACTCTATTCTTGCGCATGTGATTTTTAATTGTTTTCTAAATTTTATTTGCTAATTGATGTATTATTTCTTTTTTATGTGCGGGTGAACTAGAAGATGCTTCCAACTTGCAACTAGGGATTGGAGGGCATTGTGTTTTCCACTGTATTTTTTATTTTTTTTATTTTTTCATCTACCCCCATATTGTTTTCAGTGCAACATTTATTGGTTATAGACTTTCTTTTTGTATGTATTTCATTCCTCTATATGTATTTCTTTTTTGTATTTTATTTTTTGCATCGTTTTAGTGTATTTTCTCTGCTGTATTTACGTGCAAGATTCTTTGCCACGTCTCATTCCTCCTTGTCCTCAATGAAATATGACCTGATATGCTTTTTCCTTAATTTTGAGCAAAGTCCCTAATGTCAAAATTAGACAATTCTAACCTAAACGAAATCTAGCAAATGAAACCAGTCCTTAAGTTTACCTAGTTGACAACGACTCATTTTTAAAGACTCGATTCTAAAATCTAACAACTTAATTAAAGCTCAATTTGAAAAATAACAAGACTCAATTTTTAAATTTTACCCAGAAGTTAGAAGGATCAAGTTTTAAAATTAAAATTAGAAAGGACTCAATTTTGTAGAAAATTAAGACTTGATTCAATATACCAGGACTCACTTTGAAAAAATAAAACAAATTTAAAGGACCCGATTAAAAATGACTCTGGACTTGAATTTTGAAAAGACACAACTTATTTTGCAACCTTTAAGAAAAAAGATTAATTTTACAACTAAATATTTTTTTATAAAACCTCAGTGCAAAAACGACTCAAAACTTTACTAGAATATCGAGACTGACCTTGAAAACTATTTTGAAATGACTAGGACTCTAACTGGGACTCAAATTTTGAAAATAACTCAATTAAAATTAATCGGGACTCCAATCAGACTTAAAGTTAGCTTTATTATGCCAGGTCCTCTCAAAAAGGCTAGTAAAAATTAGGGTGTCTACACTCATCATACAAATTTATGTTGATGACATTATCTTTGGTGCTACTAATGAAGATTTATGTAAAGGCTTCGCTAATTGCCCGCAAGAAGAATTTGAGATGAGCATGATGGGCGAGTTGACATACTTCCTTAGTCTTCCGATCAAGCAAGCTAAAAATGGTACATTCATAAGCCAGTCCTAATATATTAGAGATTTACTTAAGAAATTTGACATAGAAGGTGGAAAGCCATTGGGAACTCCAACGAGTACTTCTATGAGTCTTGATAGAGATGAAATAAAATAATAAATAAATATAATAAGAAATATCTTGGAGGAGATATTTTGTAACGACCTGCTAAATAAAATTTTTGTTATACTAATAAATACTATGAAATTCCACTGCTCTGTTACTTTCTAATTAATAAAAACCATCACCCTAAGCAGCAGGAAGTTGAAGTCGAGTATCTCCAACCATATACATATACAGAAAAATACCGGAGTGCTAAATTTTCCAAAATATATATACATAACTAAACTAGAGTTACAAAAAAGCACCCTGTTTCCCAAAAAGGCTCACCCTCCTAGCAGGGTAGCATAGTAGCCCCTCTATGTGTGCGCTTGATCTGCTCACCTGGCTAGATCACCTGAAAAATATCAATTAAATGGTGAGGTGACGCTCAATAAGAAGAAACATGCTATTACTAGGGTATAGCAAGTGAGTCATATACTTGGAAAATATGATTTAAACAAAATAATACCATGAATAACAAAACTGAGAAAACCTATATACCTGTTATCATATAAAACATGCTTACGTAGCTTAACATAAACTGATTATTCAAAATGTTCTATTCATAATACTGAAAATACTTACAAGTATAACTGTCATCTGTAAATCTGATCATGATATATATAAATAATGGCTATGAAAATTCCTTGGATGGATAACTGAAGTCATGAATTAACCCCTCATGACTAGGTTATGCGGCCCAAAAGTGGGACCTAACCAGGCTAGCTGACCAGGGTAAGTCAACTGAACTCTAACAGTCAGATCAGCCCCCTCAACCGATATCTGATGGGGAGCCTGTGCACAACATAGGCACAATCGACTTATGAATACCGCCTATTATCTGAATAGGGGTTGCACTCTGAATTGAATAAAGTCACGGTATTGTACTCTGCTGCTGAATATGGTCTATCAGGGTCTGATACCATATACGTAATTGATATTTCTAAAATACTATTTTTACCATGATTTTGTAATAGCTGAAATAACCATAACATTACATATACTGAGCTGAATAAACTCTAATAATTGGATATCTGAAATGTTTGCATAATTGAATAACTGAAGTATCTGATTAACTATATAAACTGAATGTTATGGTCTTGAAATGGGTATAACATAATATTCTGAAAAAAAATACAGTAAAATACAAGTTTCTGTGCGTATACTTAAAATCATGATATTCTGAAAATTATGGAAATCTTGTACTTAACTAATAATAAACTCATGCCACACAATTATTATCAGGCTCGGAAACCGCATAAATAATCTGAATAATAACTTGATGAAAACATATAATTTATACTAAATCATAATAGGTTTGCCTAACATAACATATTTCCCTTACTTGATTTTGACTAAAACCCCCTACTGTATCAGGTCCTACACCTGCAGAGCTTCCCGCTCAATATCCTGAAAACCATATATCCCAGAACAAAATATTACTATTTCTACGTCTACTACATTTCTTACAAGTCCTGGAAAGCCAAATTTCAACAAAAAGGCCTTATCATGAATTTGGGATGAAATTCAACTTCGTCCCACCGACAATCCACTCTGGCAGACTTAAGGAGAACTTCCCCAGGAGCGTCGTGGTGGCTTCAGATCGTCGATCTAATGGTCGATGGGGCCGAAATCGAGGAGAGAGGGAGGAGGAGCCATAAGAAGGAGAGAGAGAGAGAGAGAGAGAGAGAGAGAGAGAGTGAGTGAGTGAATTTCTGCTTTCTGCGTAAAAAAAAAAAGAGTTTCACTCTATTTATACTACGACCTTCATCGATGAGTCACGTCATCTCATCGATGAGGTCACAAAGAAGATTCGTCAATGAACACCATCTCCTTGTTGATGAATTACGGAATTTAGAAAACAACCTTTTGGTATCTTCTCGTCGACAAGACCCTATGTTATCCTTGTCGACGAATCACATGTATTCATCGACGAGTCCTTTATTAAATTCCTAGGTTATTACACCCAAAGTGTTGGGTCGTCTATTGAGCTAGGTGTAATCCTAATAGGGGGGTGAATTGGGTATTTTCAAATTCTTTGACTCTATTTACCTTTTAATCCCTACTTGTATATTTAGCAAACCAAGTTCAATTTACCAAAGTGTTCTTATTACCCAATTAATTGTGTGCAATGTTATTCAACCTACACATGCAATTGAAACAATTTAAATGTAGTGCTGAAAGTGTAGAGTAAATGGAAGAGAGAAGACAAACGTGGTTTTTATGAGGTTCAGCCAACTTGGCCTACGTCCTCGCCTTGAGCAACCACTTAAGGATTTCACTAAAATCCCTGCTCCTTAAATTGGGATGGAGCTTCCCTTACAATCCACTACTTACAAGAGATACAACTCCCTCATACTCCGCTACTTACAAAAGATACAACTCTCTCCTCAAACATCGGTTCACACATCGAACCGTGAATACAATAGAATCTGTAAAAACACTCAAAAATGTTTCCAAGCAAAAGCTCATGAATACAATTCAAAATTCCTAACACATTAACATATGATAAAATCTAAAGCTCATAATGTATGAAACAATATGATCGTTTATTTATGATATGCTTGAACACACAAATCCCTTTTGATCAAGTATCCCAAAAATATTTGTATAAAACAATGCTTTGGAGATCTTAGGTTAGATCTTTGAATATAAAGATAGTTGTGCAGATTGCAAAGATGCCAAACACACTTTGTCAAACAAACAATATTTCTCTAAATATTTCAAACTCAATGTGCTCTTGATAATATTGACTTAATGTATATATATATATGTATCTCTAAGATGATAATGCCAAAGATCAACAAATTTAATATTTGATTTTCAAAAAATATCCTTCACTATGTATATAGATAGTTATGCACTTCTAAGGATATAGGTATATTCAAATAGTTTAGATGTATTAAAAAATATCCACTTTAAACTAAAAATATACTTGAATAAAGGAACTTTAATCAATGGTCAAATACAAAACTTTCTCAAGTACTGAGTTTGTCAAAAATGATCTTTATATGAATGTGAAAACTCAATATCAAGTTTCTCTAAAGATATCAAAATAGATGGTGATATGATATTCTCTAACAAAACTAAATGCAATAACCAAAGCTCAAACCAAGTTCAAGCACAAGATGTATAATAGAGATCTGTTAGAATTGGTGTATTCCCAAGAGGGGGGTGAATTGGAATTTTAAAACTTTTTCACCTAGGTTGATCTATGCAACAACGGTATGAACACAACCTAGGATCAATCTATGCAATTTCCAAACACATAGATAAATATACTGTGGAAATTAAGTCATACACATCATTCACCCATAACATACACATGCAGTAAATATAAAATGCAGAAGTATAAGCAAACGCATGATATGTTATCGGGGTTCGACCAACTGTGCCTACGTCCCCGCCTCAAGCTCGTAAGCTTGAGGATTCCACTAATAGCTCACTTAAGGGTGGAGCGGCACCGTTTACAACCAGGTAAAATTAACATAGGGCTGACTTCAACCTCAACCAGGTCAATTAGTGGGGCTGACCTCAACCTACACGCCTTAACAGGACAACACACCTAACTTTCGTAACCAGGTCTAAGCCAATCCGGGACTATTCCAGGGCTAGTCTCCCTCTTCAAGCCTATGCCTGAAAATACAACCAAAGTGTATAACAATCAAATGGTACAGTGATTATGCTTTCAAGTAAAGAAGATGTGTACCCAAATTTGCGCAATAATATACACCACAAATATGAAATAATTTGTAAGCTCAATGTGGTCTAAGATGTCAACTCTCAAATAGATTTACTATCGTTGTAATGAGTGCGTGAGAGTGCAAACCTAAATGATCTTTGCATCACAGGATATTCAACCTAGGTGCTCAAACAAAGATATTATCCAAACTTCATATATTTCAATCAACAAGTTTTCTCAATACATATATGTATATGAAGCTCTAGCAATGTATAAGTTTGGTTTGCAAAAAGAGTTTAATCTTTGTATTCAACTATAGATATAAATCAATGAATATTGCAACAAAGATTTCTTTTCTCACGCAAACAAATATCTCTTTAAAGATTTATCAAGACAAAGCACACTAGATATTTGAAAGTATTTTGAGAATGTTTTACAACCAAAAGCAAATACAATCTTCTTAAGATGTTGCAATGAAGGTGCAAATCTTAGAAGATCTACCAAAGTCTTCTTAGGATAGACTTATTTACTAAGTCTCCTAAGAATACTTAGGTTTAGCTCACAATGAAAATAAATCAATCAAATATGAATGGGAGAGCAAGCCTATTAACTATAAACACTCAATCAACTTACGGAGGATTTAAGAGATCGAAGAAGGTAAGCATGAGTGAATGGGGATTGGATATGAGTATTATAGGGTTTTGGTTTTTCAAAGAATTTTCCCTAATCAAGGTGGCTAATCTTTCTTAATCTTTGCAAATGATCGCCTATATATAGCCATGGAAGGAAATATGATCGTTGGGGACCTATTGGGTATTATTAGAAAAGTTTAGTGACGTTTAAGGCATTTTAACCCTATTTAAAAAATATTAACTGCGGTAAAAAATCAGGGCAACCCGAGAGGTCTGGTCGACCAGAAATGGTTCGGTCAACCAGGACTCAAATGGCTCGGTCGACCAGGGGTATTTGGAACTGAGTGGTCGATCGACCGAGGCAAGGCGATTTTCCAATTTTCTGAGGCTCGGTCGACCGGGGCATTTTGAACTGCCTAGTTCGGTCAACCAGACCGCTAGGAATTCTCCCGAGGACCCTCCAGTGGACCAGGTAGTTGGAGTACAAAAGTGGTCGGTCGACCAGGAGGTCAAAATGTTGACTTTTATGTGGTTTAGTCGACCGGCAAGAAATGAACTATGAAGTTCGGTCGACCGGGCCTTGGTCAAACTGTTGACCCAGGGCCTATTCGGTCGACCAAGCCAAAGTGAACTGTGTTGCCCAGTCGATTGAAAGTGCACCAAGTTTGCATTTCTATCCCGTATTGACCCAAACAAGTCCTATTCAAGTGCCTAACAAACATATGTGTATATGTATGTGTCCTAAGGTCACTTGGGGTCCAATTTGAAGACACCGAAAAAGTCCGGTGTCGGTCGACCGAAGAGTACGCCCTAGGGTCTTTCTAAGGTCCTTTCTCATTCATGGTTCGATTTGAGCTTACGTAGTAAATCATATATGTGATGTGTGTGAGCTTATTACAAACCAAGTGTCTACTTACTATTACAGACCAATTAAATATATTACATTATGAAATAAAGCTTTGTTCTTCGGGCTTTTCTTAACTTTGTGCACATCTTTATCCTAACACCTTTAGTTCCTGCACAAAACCTCAAACACTCATTAGATACAATGAGTATTTGTCATAATCAAAATCAGGCGTGACCAATAAGGTCAACAAGATCCCTTTAGATTTTCTGAGGTGATTTGCCCAAAGATGATGTGTACAAACTAGACCGTAAGCAAACGTACAACAATCTGCTCAAGTATCTCAGTTTTCTTTTCAACAAGATGTGTTCTTTGCTTTACGTTGATCTTCTTGTGTTTAGCTTATGTACTAGGTTTTAGATAATCAGTATTTACAGTGTCTTACCTTTAGAATTTATCTCAACCGTTGGATCAAGAGATAGCTTGCGTATTTAAACAATAAAAATTAAATTTTTAATCTTTCCAGCAAGTTCAGATGACTACGGTCAAAAGCCTAGATGACCGAAGTTACTTTTATCCTTCGAAAAAATAGCCTGGACACAGGGTCAGATGACCGAGGTCAAGGTTAAGACGACCGAAGTGTTAAGCTCATATGATTGACTCACTCGAAAAATAAGCAGCTCGAAAGCTATCCCAAGTATAGGAGTTACGTCGTGTAATATTAAGCCCAATGGCTAGATTGTCTCCTTAGGGAATGCGTTTTAATCTCAATTTCACGTTCTCCCAATCAAAAATAAAAATGTACTGAACTTAGTTCAGATTCAGGGTTTTTCAAAATTTTGGAGATTTAAACAAAAGCTTAAATTAAAGTCCTAAAACTAACATGCTTCAATTTAAAGAGTAAGGATGGAAACTCTAATCTACCTAAGGAAACATCAAACCACGCACTAATTAAAAATGGTAACATTGATCATGGAATTAAAGCACGTAATGGAAAATCAATCATACGCACGCACGCAATAAAAATCAAATCTTTTACATGAACGAAAAATTATGAACCAAAATCACAAATTAAATGCAGACAAAATGCTAAATTTTTAACATGAGCCAAGAACTCGAACCCAAATATCAAAACACAACAAAAACCTAAATTTAACGAACACAATAAAACTTTTCCTTTTTCTCTTTTTTTTTTTGTATTTTAATTTTTTCAAGAAACCGAACTAAACCTTAATCAATAATAATAATAATAATAATAAAATAACTCAAATAAATAAAAAAAATAAGTATAAATCTAATGCTAATATCAATTGAGAAGAGAAAGAAAGTAAATAGAATTTAATACTAATCATCCAAAGATTCAAAACTTCAAAACATGAATAGAAATTTTACTAAAATTTAACAATAACTAATTAAAAACAAGAGTAAAAAAAGATAAAAGGAAATAAGAGAGAGAGAGAGAGAGAGAGAGAGAGAGAGAGAGAGAAAGGGGCAGCTTGAAGGAGTTGTAGTAGCAGTGGTCTCGGGTTCTAGAAGGGGCTACTATGTTGGCCATGGGAGTGGTTGCACTGGTGCTGTCTGGTGCTTGCAGTAGGAGCTGATGTTGCAGCAACCAGGGGGTTGCTGTGTTGCTACTTTACTGGAGGAGAAGAGTGAAGCCTAGAACATGGCTGGGCTGGGGCTGCTCGGGTGCTGGAGCTAGGAGTCTGGTGTTCAATTGCAGCAGAGGGGAAGTCTCGTGGGCTGGCTAATATGGTAGGTCTGGTTGGGACGGAGAGGAAGGGGGACTAAAGGAAAGAGGTGATACAGAGGGCTGAGAACAAAGAAGAACAAAGGGAGAAGAGAAGAAAAATAGAGGAACTTTCGGGAGAGAGCAGAAGGAGAGAAGGGCTAAGGAAGAGAGAAGGGAAATAAGAAGGAAAGAGAAAAGGAAGAAGAAGAAGAAGAAGGCTGGGGCAGCGCCCAACAAGGCAAAAGGAAGAGCAAGATAGTATTTAAAAGGGCAAAAAATTAGCTTTGCCCTAGACCCACGAGACCAACCCGACCCGGCCATGCATGGCCGGGTCACATCAAATACCCATTCATATATGTATTTTTTTATTTTCTCGTTTTATTTGTTCTCTGCGTTCACAGCCTATTTTGATCCTTCAAGAGCCCATTTCTCACCAAAATCGAAACACAAAAGTTGTAGATAATGCTTTCTTATTTCTCCATAAATTTGAATTGCTTCGATCGGAGTTCGGACGGAAATGTTATGCATGAAATACGATTAGGTGTCGGTTTTGATTCTCAAGAATTTTCCTACGATAAGATATTAATAAAAATTCATAAATTGCGCAATAAAACTCAAGAATGATAATTTTGGAACTTTATTAAAATATTGAACAAATTTGAATATTTAATTAAAAATATACGCCGTAAAGACCGGGTTAAAGTGCCCCATTACGGAGTTTTGACGCGTAATCACACCCCCCAACTAACGTTTTGCTAGTTTATAGCAAATGATGTGAATGAATTTTAGGGTAGTGCCTACAATTACAAACTCCGGTGAACATGAAATCGATGCACATGCAACACAACCATACCATTTCACACACGAGAATACCACTGAATTTCACATAGGATTGTTCATATTCAGTACACATAACCCCAAAGCACTTCACTCATGCAAGTTTCATCGTTTATATGTCATTTAAGAGCAGTATACTCACATGAAGTTAATTAGAGGCACATTCAGAGTTAATGCAATCATATAAGTTCGAGTATAAATAGGTAAACTCTTGAGGTGTGTGTGATGTGTGTGACTCAGTAGACCTAGGACGCCAGTGGACACCTACAAAATGGTCGCTTTGACTCGGCCTAACTGCTATACCCTCAAGAACACTCAAAGAAAATGTGTTCACTCATCATATGTGAGGAGGAGTGTCGCGATCAAACATCCCACATATTAAAAAGAACAACACTAAGTATATGGAGTGGACTAGTCTGGAAAGGATCTAGCCTATCTATGAGGTGTTGGGTCCTTCACCCTAGCATCTTCTCACCTACTCGCCATATCTAACCGAGACCACCCTAGATCAACTTACTCATAAACTTGTCATGAATACATCTGAGGCATTAATCGGTTGAAGAATCTTCATACTTAGAAAATATTTGTCGTGTCCTTATGATATGTATTTGGACCGGCATTGACATTTCATTTCATGCGCATGTGTATTGCTTATTCTCTATTTTGCTCATTCTTCATTTTATGTCTTTTCTTGATCAATTAGGACAATCATAACACTTCTTTTGTAATCTTCATACCATCAATGGGAATTGAGCTCGAATAGGAGTTCATGAATTAATTCTATCTCTAGGGGTGGCTCAGCCTTTTCATTTTGAGTAGGCTACAAGACCTAGGTTTCTATCTCCCCACTAGGTATCACCTCTAGGCTAGCAAATCAAAAACAAAGACTAGTGTACAAGGAATCATCCAGAAAAAGAGAATTGAGTTCTATGAACTCTGATTTGATATTAACGCTCAAAAGAATGATAAATAGGTCAAGGATATCTTACAAGGTGTCATAGTCGCCACAGGTGTTCTCTCAGTGCTCACAAGGAACCCTAAGTGCAATGAATCACGTAAATGTGTTTATTTAGCCTTATGAGATGCATGTAAATACAAGAAATTATATAGCCAAATTAACACGAGTGTACTACCAATCGATTCTTCATGGAGTCATAAGATCATATAAAGAGAAACTACGCATTGTTGACTCAAGTGTGTCATTCTTAAGTTATACATAAGTATGTAAAAGGGTATGAATCAGTGTTAAGCATGGCATAATGCAGTGTAATTCCTCAGTGCTCCTCTTTTCTTTCTCTTTTTCTTTTTGATTTTTTTTTGTTTTATTTTTTTTATTTTCTTTTTGTTTTATATAAAACCCAGTACGTGTACGTACACAGTGTCACATGCGAATACTCATCCCCCCCAACTAAAGTGGAACATTGTCCTCAATGTGAAAGCATAGGGGAAATAGAAAATACTGTGCACGGGAAAAGTAAAGCATACTTGCGTGGTGAGGTAATGGAAAAGAAAAACTGAACTACGAGAAAATGGACCTGAAAACTAACTGAAAATAAAATAAGATAAAATAAAAAGACAAGAATGAAAAGAAAAACATCACAATTGTCTGGTGGAGGCTCTGGAGGAAT
This sequence comes from Malania oleifera, assembly GCF_029873635.1. Lineage (NCBI taxonomy): Eukaryota > Viridiplantae > Streptophyta > Magnoliopsida > Santalales > Ximeniaceae > Malania > Malania oleifera. The sequence goes on from NC_080422.1 coordinate 64,542,694, forward strand.
TTCATCTGGTGGTCGCAGGTCTATAAATTGCAATGGCGGTTCTCCAAATTTGAGCCGCCACACTGGGTCAGTCTTCATACCTGCATGAAAATCAGCCTTAAATGAATAAATGCGTGTCACAATACCAAACAATATGTGCGCAAGTTAACCCTCTTGTGTGGACAAGAAAGGGTCTTTATTCAACATCGTGTCCAGGAAATGTGCTTCTTTACGAACTAATGTGTGATGGGAAGTTATTGGAGCAATTACCTGTAGTTCTTCAGAAGCATTAACATTAAAAGTTTTACCTGATTCCTTGAAAATTAGGCTCTCACCAGTCTGGTCACCCTCTTTATCTGGTGTACATATCATCATACCACTGCAAGAGTATTCCTCCACATTAGGCTCCTTAACATCTGATTCAGGCGGGAGTGATAGTTTCACGGTTTCTGAGCTCGGAGTATGAGGTACCACAGGTTGGCACTCTGTATGAGTATTAGTCTCATCATCAACTAACTGCGCCGCTTCTGGCCCCGTTTCCTCTGATTTTTCTTTGACCTCTTATGGTTCAGCCGTGACTTCTAGTGCTGGGACAACTAAATGTCCGATGATGAGCATCTCAGGTGGGGGGATTTCTTTCTCGCTTCTTGAGGTAGTGGCGGTTTTTGCTGTCTCAAGAGAAACATCATGTATTTGTTGTTGTTGCTGGTAGTAGTCTTGAGAACTAGGCTGAGGTTCCGTAAGTGATTCCTCTTGTTCTAAGATGTCCAACTGCATGCTCATCACATTAATGGTATCCCGCAATTCATTATTATGATTGACTTGAGTTTGCATGAACTGCTGGAGCATGTTTGTCATCTCTATTATGCTTTTCTCGAAAAGGTTTGATGGCATACAACTCTGAGGGATCTGTTGTGGCTGGTACTGAGGTGGAGGATCATCTGGATAATATGTTGGCTCATACGCTTCTCTACCACTAATTGTGCTGATATGGTGTGCAGTCATAGGTGCCTGATCGTATCGTGTATTGCACCGTGGGACATTGTCAACTAGGTAGTCGAAGAACGATAATACCTTATCTGGATCCTTGCTGAAGAGTTCTCTATTGCACATGGTCTGGACAAAATACTTGCAATCAGGGGTAAGAGCAGTATAAAAATAATTAGCTAACCTCCATGAGTCAAACCCGTGATGTGGGCAAGTACTTAGTAGATCCTTGAATCGCTCCCAGCAAGCCTGAATCTTCTCGTCATCCTGTTGCACAAAATTAAGAATCTATTCCTGCAAAAATTGAGTTTTCTGTGAGGGACAAAATGCATGCAAGAATTCATGCTCCATATCAGACCAATTAGTGATAAAGTGAGGTCTCATAGAATGAAACCAAATCAATGCCCTATCCTACAAAGTAGCAAGAAATAAATTCAGTCAAATAGATTCATCAATTTTAGCATGAGAGAAAAACATGTTGCAGGTTAAGTCAAACTCTGCTAAGTGCTGATATGGGCACTCAGATTCCGACCCGTAGAATTCGGGTAGCAATGACGTCCTCCCGTGCTGCATCATGAAATTAAGCTCGTCATAAGGCAAAACAGTGGAAGAGGATGCAGTGGCATATTCAAGCTGCAAAAAGTCCATTATCGTGTGCGGTGCAGGTGTAGCCATTTTTCAAAATTCACTCTTTTTTTCTACTTTTTTTTTTATTTTCTTCTTTTATAAAACTAATAAAAATGACGGGAAAAACACAAATTTGAGACTAAGACCGACATTCCCCGGCAAAGGCGCCAAAAACTTGACTCACTCGAAAAATGAGCAGCTTGAAAGTTATCCTAAGTATAGGAGTTACGTCGTGAAATATTAAAGCCAAGGGCTAGATCGTCTCCTCAGGGAATGCATTTTAATTTCAATTTCACATTCTCCCAATAGAAAATAAAAATGTACTGAACTCAGTTCTGATTCGGGGTTTTTCAAATTTTTGGAGATTTAAACGAAAACTTAAATTAAAGTCCTAAAACTAACATGCTTCAATTTAAAGAGTAAGGGTGGAAACTTTAATCTACCTAAGGAAACATCAAACCACGCGCTAATTAAAAATGGTAACATTGATCATGGAATTAAAGCACGTAATGGAAAATCAATCACACACACGCACGCAATAAAAATCAAATCTTTTACATAAACCAAAAATTATGAACCAAAATCACAAATTAAACGCAGACAAAATGCTGAATTTTTAACATGAGCCAAGAACTCGAACCCAAAGATCAAAACACAACAAAAACCTAAATTTAACGAACACAATAAAACTTTTCCTTTTTGTCTCTTTTTTTTTTCGTATTTTAATTTTTTCAAGAAACCGAACTAAACCTTAATCAATAATAATAATAATAATAATAATAATAATAATAATAATAATAATAATAATAATAATAATAATAACTCAAACAAATAAAAAAAAAACTCAAACAAATAAAAAAAAATAAGTATAAATCTAATGCTAATATCAATTGAGAAGACAAAGAAAGTAAATAGAATTTAATACTAATCATCCAAAGATTCAAAACTTCAAAACATGAATAGAAATTTTACTAAAATGTAACAATAACTAATTAAAAACAAGAGTAAAAAGGATAGAAGAGAGAGAGAGAGAGAGAGAGAGAGAAACAGGGCAGGTTGAAGGAGTTGCAGCAGCAGTGGTCTCGGGTTCTAGCAAGGGCTGCTGTGTTGGCCGTGGGAGTGGTTGCACTGGTGCTGTCTAGTGCTCGCAGTAGGAGCTGATGTTGCAACAACCAGGGGACTACTGTGTTGCTGCTCTACCGGAGCAGAAGAGTGAAGCCTAGAGCATGGCTGGGCTGGGGTTGCTCGGGTGCTGGAGCTGGAAGTCTGGTGTTCAATTGCAGTAGAGGGGAAGTCTCGTGGGCTGGCTGATATGGCAGGTCTGGCTGGGACGAAGAGGAAGGGGGACTAAAGGAAAGAGGAGATACAGAGTGCTAAGAAAAGAGAAGAACAGAGGGAGAAGAGAAGAAAAATAGAGGAACTTTCAGGAGAGAGCAGAGGGAGAGAAGGGAAAGAAGAAGGAAAGAGAAGAGGAAGAAGAAGAAGAAGAAGAAGAAGGCTGGGGCAGCGCCCAACAAGACAAAAGCAAGAGCAAGACAGTATTTAAAAAGGAAAAAAATTGGCTTGCTCTAGACCCACGAGACCAACCCGACATGGTTGGGTCACATCAAATACCTATTCATATATGTTTTGTTTTATTTTCTCGTTTTATTTGTTCTCTGCGTTCACATCCTATTTTGATCCTTCTAGAGCCCGTTTCTCACAAAACTTGAAACATAAAAGTTGTAGATAATCCTTTACTATTTCTACATATGTTTTAATTGCCTCGATTGGAGCTCGGACGGAAAAGTTATGCATGAAATATGAATAGGTGGCGGTTTTGATTCTCGAGAATTTTCCTGCGATAAGATATTACCAAAAATTCATAAATTACACAATAAAACTCAAGAATGATAATTTTGGAACTTTATTAAAATATTGGACAAATTTGGACATTTAATTAAAAATATACGCCGTAAAGACTGGGTTAAAGTGTCCAATTACACAGTTTTGACACGTAATCAATGACCGAGGTTAAGGTTTAGTCATCTATGGTACTTCTGCCAGTTTCTATTTTTCACCCAAAAATCTTCATATGATTGAACTTATTCTTCAGACATCTGAGGAAATTCTTTAGTCAACCGAACTTAAAGTTCAGTCAACCGAAGTCCCCAATTTTTGCATATTTACTTTCCAATTCAAAAATATGTTTTGCTTTCTTTCTTGACTCTTTTATAAAAACATTTTCCAGGGTTTTGACATTATTTCTAATTCCATGAATGTCCCCTAATGACATTTATGAAATGCATGAGTCCTAAAATCATTCATGTTGAGCCTCAAATTAAATCATACAAAAATGCAAATACATGAGGTCTAAGTACCCAATCCTAAGATATACTTGAACTTTGTTGCTTGCATCTTGATTCTCGTCCTCTTTGAGTTCCACGGATCTTGCCACGATATGTGTGCTTTACTTTAAGGCTTCCAGGACTTGTTATCCTTCCGTGCATGCTTAATATGGTTCCTGTTCACAAACTAAATGCACAGATCAAATACCAAGTGATTTGTCATTATCAAAACCAGATTGGACTTATAGAGTCAATATCTACTACCTCCTTCTATTTTTGTTTCCATTTCCCTCCCTCTTTATTATTTAAATCTCATTATTTTTCTAGTCATTACATTCTCCCCTCATAAAATTTCTTCCTCGAAATTTCTTATTCGTATAACTCATCATCCTTTAAAGGCAAAATGGTCTACCTATTTTATTACCCGCCATCACTTATGGTGTAGGAATACCATGGTCACATGTGTAGTTCTGGGAGATTACAACTATAAAAGAAAAATTCCCCCAAAACTAAAATATTACATATCATATACACTATATTACAATTACACTATGCTAAACAAAATAAAATTACAACTACCCTAATCTATACTTCACCGCTGTGTTCACTAAATAAGTGGGGATATTTCTATTTGATCTCATCTTTAAGCTCCTATGAGGCTTCTTTTACCGTGTGATTCATCCACAAGACTTTCACTAACGGTATCCTTTTGCTACGCAATACTTGTTCTTTTCTATCTAGGATCCACACTGGAGCTTCTTCATATGCTAGATCACCACTGAGTTTCGATTCTGCATACCTAATAATATGGGAAGGATTTGGGATGTATTTCCTTAACATAGAGACATGAAACATGTTGCGAATCCTAAAAGAAGATGGTGGTAGAGCTAGCTGATAGGCCACTGACCCAATTTTCTAAAGTATTTCAAATGAGCCAATAAACCTAGGGCTCAACTTACCCTTCTTCCCAAATCTCATGATACCCTTCAATTGTGCTATTTTCAGAAACACATAATTACCCACTTCAAATCCCAGTTCCCGGTGGCAAGTATCCACATAACTTTTATGTTGACTTTGTGCTGCATTAATTCGATCTTGAATGAGTCAGATTTTATCGTATGCCTGCTGTACTATTTTCGATCATAAAACTCATCTCTTACCCAGCTCACTCTAGCATAAAGGGGAATGACACCTCCTACCATAGAGTGCTTTAGAAGGGGCCATGCCAATACTAGCCTAGTAGCTATTATTGTATACAAATTCCACCAAGGGCAAATACTGAGTCCAGCTACACCCAAAATCAAATACACACGCTTGCAACATATCCTCAAGTACCTGAATCGTTCTCTCTATCTGACTGTCTGTCTGAGGATGAAAAGTGGTGCTGAATGCTAACTAAGTCCCCATTGCCTCATACACGCTTCTTAAATATCACGATATAAAATGTGGATCACGATCCGAAACTATGGATACCGGCACTCCATGGGGTCAAACAATCTCCTGTATGTTTGCTAGTGTGTTCATAGGGTAGCCAACTCTGATGGGAAAAAAATGAGCTATTTTTGTCAACCTATCAATAATCACCCAAATGGCATTCTAACCATGTGGCGGCGGTGGTAGCGTAGTAACAAAATCCATGGATATGTGGTCCCATTTCCATTTAGGAATGAAAGGTGGCTGCAACTGACCAGCTGACCTTTGATGCTCAGCCTTAACTTGCTAGCATGTCAAGTACTGCTGCACAAATTCTTTTATTTCTTTCTTCATACCACTCCACCAGAAATACTCTCACAAATCCCTATACATTTTTGTACTGCTACGATGAAGAGTATATAAGGATCTGTGTGCCTCTTCTAGAATCGTCCTCCTAATACTGTCATCTGCAGGCACACGCAATCTGGTGCAAAATCTCAAAGCCCCGTCGTCAGAAATACTGAGTTCCTTTCCCTGACCATCCTGTATTCTGGCTATCACTTCTACTAATTCTGCATCATCCCCCTGAGTAGCTTTAATCCTTTCATAAAGTGTAAGTTGTACCACCAAACTGACAATAAACGCCTGAGGATTATCTGCCACTAATTCCACGCCAAGTCTTTCCAAGTCCATCTGAATTGGGTGCTGAACTACTACTGCTAGCTGTGCTGTATCTCCTTATTTACGGCTCAAAGCATCAGTCGCTACATTTGCTTTACTCGGGTAGTAACTGATGGTGCAGTCATAATCTTTGATGAGTTCTAACCACCTCCTTTGCCACATGTTCAATTATTTCTATGTAAAGAAATACTTTAGGCTCTTATGATCCGAAAATATTTCACATCTCTCCCCATATAAGTAATATCTCCAGATCTTCAGTGCGTGTACAATCGCAGCCAATTCCAGGTCATGAGTAAGGTAGTTCTTTTTATATTCTTTAAATTATTTAGAAGCATATGCCACCACCCTACTGTGCTGCATCAGTACGCAACCAAGCCCTTTCAAAGATATGTCACTATAAATCACATACCCATCACCTCATGATGGAATCATCAGAACTGGTGTAGTGACGAGCCGTTGCTTTAGTTCCTAGAAACTCTGATCGCATTCTTCATCCCACACAAACTTGACATTTTTCCTGTACAAATATGTGAGAGGCCCTAACAAAGCTAAAAACCCCTCAACAAACCGATGGTAATAACCTACTAGCCCCAAGAAACTTCTAACTTCTTGCACATTCTTCATCCTAACCCAATTCACCATGGTGTCAACCTTACTAGGATCCCCTAAAATACCATCCCCTGAGATCACATGGCCTAAAAATGCAACTTGCTCAAGCCAGAACTCACACTTACTAAACTTAGCATAAAGCTTCTCTTCCCCGAGTGTCTGTAGTACCTGCCTCAAATGCACCTCATGATCCTCAAAACTTCTCGAGTACACCAGTATATCCTCAATGAAAACCACTACAAACTGATCTAATACTGATGAAAAATTCCATTCATCAAGTTTATGAACAAAGTTGGGGCATTCGTTAGAACAAAAGGCATAATAAGAAATTCATGGTGCTCATACTTGGTCTTGAAGGCTATCTTTGCGATGTCCTCTGCTTTTACTCTCACTTGATGATACCCTAATCTAAGGTCGATCTTGGAATATACCCGTGTACCCTAGAGCTGATCAAACAAATCATCTATATGGGGTAGAGGATATTTATTCTTAATAGTAACCTTGTTGATTTCTCTTTAATCAATACACATCCTCAAAGACTTGTATTTCTTCTTTACAAACAACACTATAGCTTCCCATGGCAATATACTGGGTCGTATAAAACCCCTATTCAACAAGTCTTGCAACTGATTCTTCAATTCCCCTAATTCAACTGGAGCCATATGATAAGGAACCTTAGAAATCGGTGTTGTCCTTATAGGTAAATCTATGGGAAAATCCACCTTGCGTTTGGGAGGCAACCTTGGTAGCTCCTCTGGAAAAACATCTAAAAATTCTCGTACAACTGGGGTACTATTAAGCTTTGATTCATTCTTTGACGCTTCCTTTACAAAAGCCAAAAACCCCTGACTTCCATCTTGGAGTAGTCTACTTGCCTGTATAGTTGATACTATCTACAATGGAGCATGTACACATGAACCAACAAGCTTGAATTCTTGCTCACTAGGGGGTCTAAAAATTACTTCTTTCTTATGGCAATCAATACTGGCATGATTAATTGCCAACCAATCCACTCCCAATATTACATCAAACCCACACATATCAAACACAATCAGGTCAACTGGTAGCACTCTCCCCTGAATTTCTATTGGATAACCTCTGAGCACCTTCTGACACCGTATCACTCACCCTGACGGTGTAGCTACTAACAATTCCATATCTAATAATTAGGTCTCACTTCTAGATAATTTAATGTAGGATGGAGAGACAAATGAATGTGTAGCACATGAGTTAAATAAAACAATAACTAGATATGATAAAACAATAAAAGTACCTGTCACCACATTCGCGACAGCCTCAGCATCACCCGGCGTCAATGCATAAATTCATGCCAGAGCCATATTCCTCTGCTGACCTCCTCGAGCCTCTTGATAACCTCCCCGATAGGACCTAGGAGTTGAGACCTAACTTGGTGGAGGCACACACGTACCGTGTGACCGGGTCTCCCAAAATGATAACACACATCTTTCCCTTCCTTGCACTCCCCCAAATGACGTCTCTCGTATGTCTAACATATTAGGGCAACATACCCTGGTTCTCGTGAGGTCCTGTCATTTGCCGCTGATCTCTCCTATCTTAACCTCCTCTCCATGGACCCCTACTGGAGAGCCATCCTGAAAACCCTAAGGCATAGGCCTCTTCCTTTAACTCTGAGCTACTATACCTCTCTATATACCACTTTCAATTATCGTAGCTTTGTCTACAACCTCCATAAATGTCTGAGCCCTAAAACCAATCACCTGCTCAAAAAAATTCTGCCTCAGTCCCTCTTCAAACTTTCTTATCTTTTTCTCTTCATTTAGTGCTAGATGTGGGGTAAAACGTGACAACTCAATAAACCGAGCTGCATACTGGGATACGGTCATCTGTCCTTATACCAGGTGCATAAACTTTGCTTCCTTCGGACTTTGAACGACAGAAGGAAAATATCGCTCAAAGAATAGCTCCTTGAATCGGTCCCATGTCACTAGTACTAGAACGGACCTCTGCTCCTCTATCAGTCGCACTCATCTCCACCAGTGCTTCGCCTCCCCTATCAGTTTAAATGCTGCAAATACTACCTTCTTCTAATCCGTACAAGGAAGCACAACCAACATCTCTTCAATGTCCTGGACCTAACTCTCAGCCAAACCTGGGTCATCTCGTCCAGAAAAGGATGGGGGCTTCATCTGCGTAAACTGCTTAATCGAGCAGCTACGCTCCCCAGAGCTTCTGGTCATCTCAGCCATCATCTGCTAGGTGACGCTACGTAGTACTGTATCCGTATCACCACCAATCATGCTAGAAGGTCCTAGCCTGTCTCCCCCAACATTAGTGCCACTGCTTCCTAGGTCCATCCTGAAAACAAAGAACATACTTTAATAATCTTATCTCTTACATAGACCTAATTTATTTTATTCCATTAAAATCCTATATTCATAACTAGCTACCTTCCCTGATCTTAATTCAGGATGCAGTTTTGTAACCTAGACACGCAACTCGACAATGGTTTACTATGGTTTTCGTGAAATCGTCAGAAACCACCACAAAAAAATCCTATACCCAGACTACATAACAAACCTCAAATCATTTCCTATACTCTGGTATTGCTTTTGCTGCACTCTAAAGTCTACAAAACCTAGCAACCTAGGCTTTGAAACCAAATTGTAACAACCTGCTAAATAAATTTTTTTTATACTAATAAATACTATGAAATTCCACTACTCCGTTTTTTTCTAATTAATAAAAACCATCACCCTAAGCAGTGGGAAGTTGAAGTCGAGTATCCCCAACCATATACATATACAGATAAATACCAAAGTGCTAAATATTCCCAAAATATGCATACATAACTGAATTACAGCTACACAAAAATACCCTATTTCCCCAAAATGCTCACCCTCATGGCAGGGTAGCATAGTAGCCCTTCTACCTGCGAGCTTGATCTGCTCACCTGGTTGGATCACTTGAAAAATATCAATTAAATGGGATAAGGTGATGCATAGTAAGAAGAAATATGCTATTACTAGGGTGTAGCAAATGAGTCATATACTTGGAAAATATGATCTAAACAAAATAATACCATGTATAACAAAACTGAAAAAACTTGTATACCTGTTATCATATAAAACATGCTTACGTAGCTTAACATAAACTGATTATTCAAAATGTTCTATTCATAATACTGATAATACTTATAAGTATAACTATTGTCTATAAATCTGATCATAATATATATAAATAATAACTGTGAAAATTCCCTGGATGGATAATTGAAGTCATGAATTAACCCCTCATGACAAAGTTGTGTGGCCCAAATGCGGGACCTAACCTGGTTGGCTGACTAGAGTAAGTCAACTGAACTCCAACAGTCAGATCGGCCCCCTCAACCCATATTTGATTGGGAGCCTGTCCACAACATAGGCATGATCGACTTCTAAATACCACCTATTATCTAAATAGGGGTTGCACTCTAAACTGAATATAGCTACGATACTGTGCTTTGCTGCTGAATATGATCCATCAGGGTCTGATACTGTATACATAATTGATATTTATAAAATACTATTTTTTACCATGGTTTTGTAACTTTTGAAATAACCATAACATTACATATACTGAGCTGAATAAACCGTAATAACTGGATATTTGAAATATCTGCGTAATTGAATAACTGAAGTATCTGATTAACAGTATAAACTGAATGCTATGGTTTTGAAATGGGTATAACATAATATTCTGAAAAAAATATTGTAAAATATAAGTTTCTGTGCATATATTGAAAATCATGGTATTCTAAAAATTATGGAAATCTTGTACTGAACTAACAATAAACTCATGCCACACAATTAAATATTGATATTATCAGGCTCTAAAACTACATAAATAATCTGAAAAATAACTTTCTAAAAACATATAATTTATACCGAATCATAATAGGTTTGCCTAGCATAGCATATTTCTCTTACCTGATTCTAACTAAAACCCCCAATTGTATCGGGTCCAACACCCGCAAGGCTTCGCAGTCAACGCCCTGAAAATCATATATCCCAAAACAAAATATTACTATTTCTACGTCTATTGTATTTCCTACAATTGCTAGAAAGCCAAAATTTAACAAAAAGGTCTTACCATGAATTTGGGATGAAATTTCATTTCATCCCACCGACGACCCGCTCCAGCAGACTTAGTGAGAACTTCCCCAGGAGCGTCGTGGTGGCTTCAGATCATCGATCTAGCAGTCGACGGGGCCGAAATCGAGGAGAGAGGAAGGACGAGCTGTAGGGAAGAGAGAGAGAGAGAGTGAATTTATGCCATTTCTATGTAAAAAAAAAAACTGACTTCCACACTATTTATACTACAGCTTTCGTCAATGAGTCACGTCATCTCGTCAACAAGGTCATGAAGAAGATTTGTCGACGAACACCATCTCCTCGTCGACAAATTTCAGAATTTAGAAAACAACCTCTCGGTATCTTCTCGTTGACGAAACATACCCTCGTGGATGAGACCCTGTGTTATCCTCGTTGACGAATTCCCCGTATTCGTCAACCAGTCCTTGATTAAATTCCTGGGTTATTACACCCAAAGTGCAATGTCCTTTGTTTTTGCTGCCTCCTTCTGTTTCTGTTTTCATTTCCCTCCCTCTTTATTATTTAAATACCATTATTCTTCTGGTCATTACATATTTTTAGATTATTTTTTAAAGATATTTATATATAAATATATTGGAAAAGATATTTTAGTTACTTAAAAGCTAAGTTATGTATTTTCTTATATATAACTCTCTTTCTAACTCTCTCTCTCTCTCTCTCTCTAGAACCTGCGCCCACTCTCTTTCTTTCTCTAGTCTGTTCATAGAGTAGTTGACTTTAATAGGGAGAAAATGAGAATTCTTTGTCAGTTGGTCTACGACCATGCAAATGGCATTCTGTCCATGGAGCGCCGACGATAATCCTTAACGAAATCCATCAATATATGATGCCATCTCCACTCAGGGATGTGGAGTGGCTGCAATTGTCCCACCAGTCCATGGTGCACAATCTTTACCTACTAGCGTGTCAAACACTACTCCATGAACTCTGCATTTTCCTCTTTATGCCGCTCCATTAGAATGACTCCCAGAGGTTTCAGTACATTTTAGTGCTGCCAGGATGCATTGTGTAAAGGGATCCGTGTACCTCCTCTAGTATAGCCCTCCAAATATCGACATCTATAGGTACACATAGTCTAGTACGGAATCTCATAGTTCCGTCATCTAAAATACTAAACTCCTCTCCTTGTCCCTCCTACACTTTACCTATCAGCTCTACTAATTCTGCATCATTTCTTTGTGCGGCTTTAGTCCTATCTTTCAAGGTAGGATATAACACTAGTTTGGCAATAAATGCCTTGTGATTGTCCTCAACTAGCTCCATGCAGAGCCTCTCTGAATCCATCCAAATTGAATATTGAATCTCTACTACTGACAATGTTGTTTCCACTGATTTCTGGCTTAGAGCATCAGCTACCACATTTGCTTTCCCTAGGTGGTAGTTGATAGTGCATCATAATCTTTAATAAGCTCCAACAATCTTCTTTACCTCATATTTAATTCTTTCTGGGTGAAGAAATACTTTAAACTTTTATAGCCAATGAAGATTTCACTTCTCCCGCCATAAAGATAATGCCTCTAGATCTTTAGAGCATACACCACTGCAGTTAACTCTAAATCATGTAATGGGTTGTTCTTTTCATACTCCTTAAGCTGTCGAGAAGCATAAGAAATAACCCTCCCGTGCTACATCAACACACACCCGAGTCTCTTCTGGGATGCGTCACTATATATAACAAACTCATCCTCTCTTGATGGAATAGATAATACCGGTGCAGTGATCAATCACTTCTTCAACTCTTGGAAGCTCTACTCATACTGATCGGTCCATTTAAATCTCATGTTTTTCCTTGTGAGTCATGTTAGTGGACCTGATAATCTAGAAAAATAATTCACGAAATGCCGGTAGTACCCTACTAGACCTAGGAAGCTTCTGATCTTCTGAACATTCACTAGTCTTAACTAATTCACTATTGCTTCTATTTTACTCAAATCTACTGATATGTCGTCCCCATAAATCACATGCCCTAGAAAAGTGACTTGCCTCATCCAGAATTCACATTTCTTGAATTTAGCATATAACTTCTTTCCCCTTAATACTTGCAACACCAGCCTCAGATGATCCTCATGTTCCTCAAAACTCTTCGAGTAAACTAGTATATCATCAATAAATACCACAACAAGCTGGTCCAAGTACTAATGGAACACCCAATTCATTAGGTCCACAAACACTATCGGTGCATTAGTCAATCCGAATGACATTACCAAGAACTCGTAGAGCCCACACCTGGTTCGGAAAGATGTTTTTGTAACGTCATCTACTTTAATCTTCACTTGGTGATATCCCAACCGAAGGTTAATCTTCAAGACCTAGCTCCCCTGGAGCTGATCAAATAAATCATCCATTCGGGGAAGATGATATTTATTCTTGATTATCACTTTATTTATTTCTCTATAATCAACGCACATCCTCGTAGCCTTGTCTTTCTTTTTCACGAACAGGACTGGTGCTTCCCAAGGCAACACACTAGGCTTGATAATCCTTCATTCAACAATTCCTAAAACTGATAGTTCAATTATTTCATTTCAGCTAGAGCCATCTAGTAAAGTGCCTTAGATATTGGTTCTGACCCTAGTAGTAAATCCACAGCAAATTCAATCTCTCAATTTGGTGGAAAACTAGGTAATTCCTCTAGAAAAACATCTCGACGTTTCTCTAACTACTCGAATATCAACTTGCTTCAATTCTTCCTTTGGCATCTCCTTTATATAAGAAATATACCCTTAACAACCACCATAAAGTAGCCTGCTCACCTGAAAAGATGACAATAACTGTGGCGAGGTGCGCACATGTGATCCCACAAATCTGAATTCCTGCTCACATGGGGTTTTGAAAATCACTTATTTTTTTTATGCCAATCAAAGTTGGCATAATTAGCTGCCAGCCAGTCTATACCCAATATCATGTCAAACCCCTGCATGTCTAATACCAAAAAATCGACTAGTAATACTTTCCCCTGAATGCCCACTAGATAGTTTTTAAGTACCCTACTACACCTCACCACTAATCCAATCGACGTGGCTATTGACAACTCAACATCTAATAGTTGTGCCTCAATCCCAGATAATTTAACATATCCCAATGACATAAAAGAATAAGTTGCACCTGAGTTTAAAAAAAAACAACAACTTTATATAGTAAAGTAGTAAGAATACCTGTCACAACGTCTCCGGCAGCCTCAGCGTTTCACGACGTCAATGCATAAACCCTCGCCAGAGCTGTGTTCCTCTATTGGCCTCCTCAGGGCACTTGATAACCTCCCTAGAATGCATTGAGTGTTGGTGTGTGGGTCGACCGTTCCTGATATAATCATGCCATATGGCCGAGTCTCCCACACTGATAAGAGACGTTCTCTCCCAAACGGAATTCTCATGTATGTCTCTGGCCACACTTAAGGCAAGTGGGATATATATGCTCGCCTTGAAAACCACGGTGTCCTATCATTTGCCTCTGACCTCCACTATATCGGTATCCTCTTCATAAGCCTTGGCTATAACCCACTTGAAAACCTAGAGGTGTGGGTCTCTTTCTCTGGCTTAGTGTTCCCACATCCCTCTGATTGCTCTCATCTGCTACTACAACCCTATCTACTAGTTCAGAGAAATCATGTACCTTTAGAACTTCTACCTGTTTATAAATGTCCTACCTCAAGTCCCTTTCAAACATCATTGCCTTCTTAGCCTCATCTGGTACTATATAAGGAGAAAATCGTGATAACTCAATGAACTTTGCCACATACTGCTAAACTATCATCAGCCCCAGGGTCAAACTCAAAAACTCCTGCACTTTAGCCTCTCTGATAGTGGCAAGAAAATATCTATCAAAAAATACCTCACTGAACCAGCTCCAGGTCATAGCCACTGGTATAGGTCTATACTCCTCTAATAATTTTGTAGCCTGTGACCATCTCTCGACGTCGTTTATTAATTTGTACATGGAATAGAGGACCCTCTGCACATCAGTGCAGTGGAGCATTGTTAGTACTCTCTCGATCTCCTGTATCTAGTTCTCATCAACCGTAGGATCAGCTCCTCCTAAAAACACTAGATAGTTTATCTTAGTAAACTTCTCTATCATACACCCCTGTGCTATAGACGGGCCTCCTTGCTCCCTAGAGCTTTGTGCAATCTCAGTCATAACCCATTGAGCTACACTGCGCAAAACAGCATCTGAATCCCCGCTGCCCATGCTAGAAGGCCCTACACCATCATCACCTCTCGCGTGAGCACCACTACCTCCACGGTCCATCCTACAATAATACCAAATTATTCTAAGAATCCGAACCTCACAATGCTATTCATACATTAATCTAACCAAGATATCCTTACACCACCTATTACTAATTTAAGGTCTAGTGGTACCATATGGAAATAGAAACCGTTGATAGTTTACTATGGTTCTCTTGAAATAGTCACCCCAAGAAAATCATAGAAACCACCCCAAAGTTCCTGCTTCCAGACTACAAAATAGAACCCTAAATTCCCATCTTAATTTAATAATATTAACTCACTGAAATTTTGTTCTATCCCATTTCTATCCTTCCCAAAATTTCATTCCTCTATTTTGGGATTGTTTTTCGTTGTACACTAGAGTCTATAGAACCTAGCAACCAGGTTCTGATACCAAACTGTAAAGACCCAAATTTTCATACCATTTAAAAAAATAAATAAATAATGTAAAATCATACTACTTTAAAAATCTATTATAACATGTTTATAAGACAACATACCTATGCAGCAGAAAACATGAAATCATTTAACTATAATCACAATACTAGAATTTAGTATTTACCCAAAACATATATATACCCCTCTAGTATTTTCTACTAGATCATCTAAGATCTATAGAAAATTAATTCTTCCAGCATCCACTTACCCTACAGACAGGGCAGCACAAAATTCCCTTTATCTCTGAGCCTGATCTGCTCGTCCAATTGGATCACCTGAAATATTTAAATTACTAGGATGAGACAACTCTCAGTAAGATGAAATATGCTATTAGGAGTGTGTGGCAACTAAGTTTACATGTACAATATACTTTTAATCAACTAAAGCTAAGATAGCATGTAAAATAGAATACAGTATAACTCACACCTATGTGGCTTAAAATACAATTGTATTTAAACTTACTATTTAATCATATTTTTAGTATCTATAGGTATATCTATAATTGTGAAAAATTCTCTGGATGGATAACTGTATATTATGATTTGACCCCTTATGACAGGGTTGTATAGCCCATAAGCAGGACTTAACACTGGTTGGCCTACCAGGATAAGTCAACTGAAACCTTTGTCGTCAGATCGGCCACCTCAACTCATTTTATCGGGTAGCCTACAATCTCTCCCAAGGCATGATTGACTACTCATAAAATCCACATACTATCTGAGATATGTGGTTGTACTCTATACTGTAATAGTTGCGGCACCGTGCTTTATAATCTAATCTTGTCCATCAGGGTCTAATACTATATAATATTGTTACATATATCTTACTGGTTTAACATGATTCTGTTCAACTATAATAACCATGATTTTGTAAAGCTGTATTAACCATAACGCTGTAATAAACTGATCTGAATATATTATAATGACTATATGTTATGGTCCTATAATATCTGCATATCATGGTTCTGTAATCTGTGTATCATGGTACTGTGAAAACTATATTTCAGAATAAAACTGTAATATCTGAATAAACTGTGTAAATCATGGTTTTATAAAACACTAAATAGCCATAACTTTGTAAATAAAATTGTATAATATATGTATCATAATTCTATTAAACTATATAACCATATTTATGTAAAAGCTGAGTACAATTCTGTACTCTACTAATATTTCTTATGTCACACAAATAAATAAAACTCATTAACTATAATCTATAAAACTGTACATTTTCTTACTTTGAAAACCCATAAACATATACTGCACTTTTCTGGTAAAAATTAATGATTTAACTGGCATAACATATTTCCCTTACCTGAGTAACTAAAATTCATTTACTATTTTTCTAATTTATGCATGCAGTGTTCGTCATTCCAAAACCTTGAAATGATACACCTATGTATATATCCCTCTCAATCAACTGAATATCCAGAATAATTATCATATTCACGTTTTCCCAGAACACGCATATTCATACTTTCCTAAACTATAAATTAATTATTATCTTTACTTGGGTTCCTGAGAAAACACTTGTTGGGATCCTCAACCCATGCCTTTGGGGTTTGAAAACCCAAACCCTAAAATCATAACACTCCAGTTTAATCAACTAAATTTCAGTATATTTTCATCTAACACAATATCTTGGTTCAGAAAAGCCTACTAACTATACAAATCCTAAAATTGTCCAGTTATCCTAATTTTGGGATGGTGCCTAAACTTCTCAAACCAAAATTCAACTCTGGTTAAGTTGTAGTTAATTTCCCCATGATCATCATGGTAACTTATGATCATCGACACAGGTAAAATCAAGGCCGAAATCATAGAGAGAAGTAAGGGGAACCAAATTCTACAGAGAGAGAGAGAGAGAGAGAGAGAGAGAGAGAGAGAGAGAGAGAGAGAGAGAAAAGGAACTATTTTTCTCGCCAAAATCTGAATTTTTGCGTATATATAGGTGGCTGGCCATGTGGCTTTGTGGACGAGACATGTGGACTTGTCGAAAAACTTATGAAGGGAGTTTGTCGACGAAGGTGATGAGTTCGTCGACAAATCAAAGGGTCTGAATTTCCCCTCACAGTATCCTTTCATCGACGAGACACTGAAACTCATTCACGAACCATATAAGGGCGTTTTTTTATGAAACCAGGGGGTTCGTCGATGAACCCTGCTTTTGTCCCTTTTGGATTTCCTTTCCCTCCCATTTATCTCCCTTTCTCTTTATTATTTAATTGCTATTATTTTTCGGGTCTCTACATATCACAATTCACCAATAGAAGTCAACTAATAATGACATATCATAATTTGTCACTGAAAGTCCAACTAATAGTAATGGATCCATATCCATCACTAATAGGTAGGTTTTTAGTAATGAATTGAAAATTTTCACTAAAATCTAAGTAGTAGTGATGAATTTTGAGTTAAACAATACTATGAGTCTTAGTAGCAGTCTTAATTCTTTCAGTGACAAGTAACATTCGTCACTAATATTTGCATAGTAGTGATGGTTTCTAGAATCGTCACTAATTTCAGTTGAGCTTGGTTGGCTGGACTACAAGTTAAGTGAGTTGGAGCAATTGGGCTGGTTTGGTTTGGGCTAGTTAAATTAGGATAAACAAGCTTTCGAGATTAGGCTTTCAGTTGGGCTAGTTAGATGGTTTTTAGGCTAGGAGTTGGGTCAATTGACTTAGCTCAAGGTTGTATTAGGGGTGTGGTGTGGGTTAGGTTTGGATCATTGGACCCAAGTTGGGTTGACTGGCAACCAAGTCAAGCTGACCCAAATATTTGGGTCTAATCTAGTTTACTGGATTTAGGTATTTTGACCCGAGTCAATGCAGTTTGACCCAAGTTTTGGGTTGAATATTTAAGTCTATTTGGGAATTTAGGGTTCTTTTGGGGCTTTAGATTAGGCTCTATTTGTGGGGTTTTGGATTTTTATTTTGGGGTTTTTAAGGGTTTTGTTTGGGGGATTTTTTTATTTTGGATCTTTGATTCTGTTTGGGAATTAAATGGGATTTTTGGGACTAAGTGGGAGTTGTATGGGGGTTTGGATTCTTATTTTGGGGACCTTAAGGGCTTTGTTTGGGGATTTTTGGGGCACTAATCAATATTCAAAAACATTTTTGTGATTTGTAACAAATTTAACACTTTGTTAAACTCAAACAAGCATTCATGGTTAAAAGAGATAAAAGTATGGATTTGGGGACCTACTTTGGGTATTTTCACTGAGTTGTTTTCCTTGTAGCCTATGGACTTTGCTTTAAGAACTTTGCTTCGTTCCCCTTCTTTTTGCGTCTATCTAAATGCTCATTCCTACCGGCATATTTTCTTTCTAAATGATTCTTTTCAGTCTCTCCAATTTCTCTATTTTTAGTCTTTTGTATATCAAATTTCCCCAACCTCTCCAAGTTAATTTCAGTCTCTTCTACGTTCACCCCCTTTTATTTATAGACAAGCTGACATGGGTACCAACTTTATTGAGAATGTTGAATGTGGCTAGCCACTGGAACTAGCCATACTGAGAATTGTTGCATGGAGAAGGGAAAGGCTTGCATGCCTTGTCTGCCCTAGGAAACAATCAATGTGATGAGACTATTAGGTTGGGCTTATTTGCTGCCACCAGCCCAAATTTGGGCTTCTATTGGGAGGAAAAGGCCATGTCCATAATTTAGTCACTTAAAACAGACCCCAAAGGGCTCCCACCTTCAAAAAATAGGCCTAAGGTGGCCCCACATTGAATTTTAATTACAAAAGTGTGTCCAAAAGGGCCCAATATGCTTTGATTTACAAAATTAATATTGGAATCCCTTCTTGTGTATGTTGGTGATGAAGAAAACCCAACAACAACCATCCCAAGAGTGAAAACCCTAATTTTATATGTATTTTCTTTAAAAATGTACTTGTGATGCACAAGAGTGTAAAATAACTTGTATAAAGAACCCCTTGCATGTAATTTCAATTCAAAACACGGCGAGGTCGAGAGAATTGAGAGAAACAACTAGGTGAAGACCTTACATAGCAACAAAACCAATTAATTAAGAAGCATTAAGATTAAAGAATTAAAATTTCTAAAGCTTTTGCTAAATAATCAGACAAAATGGAGTGTCTATGGCTACCGATATAAAAGTGGTATATCTTTTAATTTCACTTTTGAATAGTTATATAAAAATCCTTTTTTGGTGAGTGGGATTAATGATGTGATGTCTAATAATAAATTTAATTTTCTCAGTATAAGTTGACTACTTAACAACTTAATATTTTTTTTCTTGAAATTGCATAGTTAATCTTGATATGAATATTGGATTTAAAAACTTTAAAAATTTCATTAATTATGCTTTGTCATTTGAATTAGATTTGTCTGTGTGTGTGTATATATATAATTAAGACGTGGATAAGTGCAGCTTAGGTTCGGTAAGATGAGCCAATGCATGTTTATTTAATTATTTATTTGAAAAGTTAGATTAGATTTTCTTTCTAACGAGGCAAGAGGACAAGGCTACACTATGAGGGAAAGAAGGAATCTGGTTTTGACAAATGTGTGTATAGTCCACCACACCCAACTCACCCGCAAAAGCTAAGAGCATAATATGAACCCAATGCCCGAGTTCCGCGAGTTTTTTCCCGTTTTATTCCTTTCTTTTTTAAATATATTAAATAATATATTTTCTGAAAAAATATTTCCCAAAATAATCCTGACGTAATCTGGCTACTTGGAGTAGCGAGATTTAAGCAAATCTTACTATTTGAAATAGCGAGATTTGTCACGTGTCATTTCAATAAAAAAAAATTATTTAATATATTTTTTAAAAAAATAAAAATTTGGGAAATAAATTATTATGCTCAATAAATCAGGAAATAATTTATTACACAGAATAATTTATTTCTCTATTTATCATTTTTTAAAAAAATATATTAAAAAAATTTATTGTATAATAAATTGAAATTTTGAACTTTATTTTAAATTACCAATTTTAATTGTACCCTGAAATTAATATATATATATATATATATATATATATATATATATATATATATATATATACACACACACTGACAGTTTGTTAAAGGGACAGAAAATATAACATTCAAAAATATTATTTAATTTTAAAAAATATTTAAAAATAATAATATATATTTAGAGTTTGAAATTTAAATTATGAATATGATTTTTATGTATTTGTACAAAAAAAAAATATTTTTTTTATAATTTTACCCAAATTTAAATTTGACTCTCGAATTCAAATTCCCAAATATAATTTTTTATTTTAATTATTAACTGATTTTTTATGATCGATAAATAGAAAAAATCAAAGTAAAAAGTTGATTCTTTTTAAGAAACAAAAAAAAAAAAAAAAGTGTGTTGCCTTTTTTGAGGTTAAATATTCTTAAGTCAAAGATTTGTGTAATTAATGTATTTATTTGTGGATTCTAATTATGTGGAATACTTTTTCTAAGACTACTTTTTAGGTGTTTCCACTTATTATTTTGTTCAATTAATAAAAAAAATGAGAGAAGATTAAGATATGATAATTATGTATACATTTATTATTCAAAGTAAAGATGGATTATCTTTATTATAAGAGATGAGAAAAAAAAAATGTTAAAGACTTGCTTAGTTGTGGAAGATATTTTTTATTTTCTAATATTTAAAATTTTAAAAAGTTATAAAAAATTAGCTTTTTTTAAAAAATATTTTGAATATACATATAAAAAAGGTATAAAATTGGGTGTAAATACCCAAAAAATATAATAAATAAAAGAAATTGAAAAAAAAAAAGATTTTTGGCTGAGAAAGGAGAAAAATCGGCGACAATTTTCTGGAGAGGAGAGAACCGGTGACAGTTTTGGGGATTTGTCGCAGGACGGTAAATAAAAACCATTTCAAACTCTAAATAATTCTCTTTACATTTTTTTAATTTATTATTTATTAAATATAATTTTGCCTAATTATCAACAAGACATTCAAATTAGGATCATTTGTTAGCAATTTTTAAAAATTAAATTGTGGTATCCAAAATAATATGTGAATCGCTTTAATTTAAAATTTTAAACAGAAGATAGTGTTTTTGAGATTTAGTGAAAAATATAAAAATATATGTTTTAAAATTTTGAGATTTGTTAAAAAAAATATATATTTATCTTTATATTTAATATGAAAATATATATTTAAAAAAATTATTCTGCGTAATAATTTTTTCGGCGTAATAAATTGGAAAATAATTTATTACGCAGAATAATTTATTTTCCTATTTATCATTTTTTTTAAATATATTAAATAATATATTTTTTATGGAAATGACACGTGGCAAATCAAATCTCGCTACTTGAAGTAGCGAGATTACGTCAAGACTATTCCGAGAAATATTTTCCCAGAAAAAATATTATTTAATATATTTAAAAAATACAGGGTTAAAACGGGAAAAAACTCCAGCCGCTATTAAATGAGCTTTTTTGTATTCCCGATAAATTGCAAATATTAGGTTTCCGGAACATTACTATAAACACACACACACACACACACAAAACTTCAATATTCCCTAGTGTTACGGTGGTGGGTCAT
Organism: Malania oleifera; assembly: GCF_029873635.1. Classification (NCBI taxonomy): domain Eukaryota; kingdom Viridiplantae; phylum Streptophyta; class Magnoliopsida; order Santalales; family Ximeniaceae; genus Malania; species Malania oleifera. The sequence goes on from NC_080422.1 coordinate 64,564,669, forward strand.
GGACGCCATGTGCTTGCATGTGCTGTGTCTTTCCCTGCATGGCCCACTACCTCTCCCTTTTCAGCAAAATAAATGGGCTTTCTACATATTCTTCGCCTTCTCATTCCTCTTCTTTTCCACTCTCTCTCTCTCTCTCCCTCCCTCTCTCTCTTCTTGGTTTCTGACGCTCTTTCTTGGATCTGCAGAACTGCATCTCCTGCAACTTGTCTCTAACTGCAGTCACCCTTTCTCATGCTCATTTCTTTTCTTACCCAGTGAAGCATAAGCGGTGAAGCAAGGTACTTAATTAGGAGTGATTTAATTTAGTCAGTGTATCTCTATTCCATCTTTTCTCCGCAGCCAAATCCATGAACCAAGGTGTTTATGTTTCATTCTAATGAACCAGCTTTAATGTCTCAATTATTATTTAAACAAACAAATATCCTATTAACACAAGATCTCTCCTCTTTTCTGAAACTCTTCTATCCTTATTACTCCCATAGCTCTTACTTCAATGATAACAATTAGAAAGAAATTTTTAGGAAGGTCGTAATAATAACATGGACAGAATTTGTTTTTTTTTTGTTTTTTTTTTCTGAAAAAAAAAACACAAATATTAAAGATGGCCAATCCATGCTAAAATTTGAAGAGAAAACCCATATATATATTATTAATAGTCTAGGCACGAAGCCTACGAATGATGCAAAACCTTCCTTGTGTTTGTATATCTTCATGTTTTTTTTCTTCTACTTTCTCATCCTTAACAGAATGCGTGCCCCTGGATCATTCAAGAGAGATTTTCTGAAGAAATGGCTAATGGGTCTCCAAATATGCAGTTCTCTGAAGAAGAACATGAACATATTGGAGAGGAAGAAGGCTATTAAGCTCTCGGCGGACATAGCCGTGGCTTCCGCCAGAAATGCTGCAACCTGTTGGAGTGACACCCTTCTCGCCAACGCTTCCAAAGATGACAGAAACAAAATCATCATTCAACAGGTATTAGGTCATGGCTATAGTGACATTATAAACAAAGCACCAATCAGATCACAAGTCATTTGCAGCAAAAAGAGGGTTAGAAGCAGTAGCATCTTGAGAAGAAGCCGCCGTATCCGCAGAGCCAAGAAAAGAGCAACCCAAAGGGTTGTAGCCACCTGTACGGCAAAGCAATTGGTGAAGAAAAGAACACAAGTGCTCAAGAGCCTCATCCCTGGAGGAGAAGCCATGAATGAGCTATTCCTGATGGAAGAAACCGTTGATTATATCGTTTCTCTTCAAGCTCAGGTCGATGTCATGCGGCGTCTCGCAAAGGCAGCTGAGGTCTCAAATCGTAAATAATGGAGATGCCGAGGCCATTAATAGTGGAATATCAATATTTGTTTTATATTTTGGTCATTTTTACAAGTCTATATGAAGGAGAAAGGAGCTGAGTAGAGTTTAGGCATGTACAGATGAAGCAAATTAGCGCAAGGCAGTCAGATTCCATTTCCTTCTTTTCTGCTTTTATATTATTAATGTTACTAGGAGTTGCACAAAGCTTTCACAAGTTTAATTTGGTCAGCTTTAATTCTTTTCAATATCTGGTTGTTTTATTTTTCAAATCTAGGTACGAGCAAAGAAAAGTGAGTCTCCGACACAGCCTACCAGAAGAAACGCAAAGATTGCATGTTTGTGTTGAGTGTACGCTGGGGCGCTACGCCAGCGTACCTTGGCACGTTGCTCCTGCTACGCTTCACGACGGTGACAAAGCATTAAGATGTACAAAATGTCAGCCCCTTGAGACTAAAATATATGCATCGGTTTTAATTAATGGATTAAAAGTTATATGAACTGGGACGACAGAACAATCAATTTAACGGGACAAATGATCTACTGATAACATTAATTAGGGAGAACCAACAATTTTTTAATCAATATAAACGGGGCGTAATGCGCAATTTAACATATATAGATCCCTTAAGAAACCATGTTTCATAAAGAATGAGAGAACAACGGTGTCTGATTTACACCTCAACTAAAATGGCACTGACAGCCGATAAGAGAAGAGAGAGAAGAAAGATAAAAATAAAGCAAAGTGCACATGGTACCGAACTTGGCATGAATATACCAGAGCTAAAGTGGTGATGGGGATTTGGGAAAAAAACGACACATGCTGGTCTTCACATGCGGATAATCTAAACCACTTTGGAGCATCCAAGTGGGATGGAAAATTCATCATGTGCCATTGTTTGGTTTGGTTTTCTTTCCGCCTTCACGCTTAACTCAATGGCTCATTAATTACCAATCATATTTTTCTTTGTTTTTGTTTCCACCTTCAAGCTTAACTCAATGGCTCGTTAATTACCAATCGTGCTTTTCTTCGTTTTTTTCCCAATTATATATTGAGTTTAAGATTGAATATTCATATATTGAATTACTCGTAGTCATATATTCTATTTTCAAGAGGGGAAAGAGTTGGAAGTCATAAAGAGTCCCTCGCTTAGTATTTAGAATTAATCATGTTTGCAGTATATCCCTGCTCCTAAACTAATTCAATGCCTGCCCCCTCCTCTTTTTTTCTTTTTGGATGCTGATATGCCCATAACAAATCACGCTAATAAGGGCAGGTCAACGCCTGTCCCATACTTTCTCCAGGTCTGACTTTCTGACGAGTGATTAGCTCCGACCTAATGAAGAGGAGGAGAGATTCACGCCGACGCCCTTAAAAACCGAGTAATAGGTGCGCGCACTTATGGTCGGAGAGCGATTCGCGCCCCCACGCAATAAATCTGAGCCAACCAGCGGTCGACTCAAGCCCCTATAAGAAGGGATTGGGAGTACAGGCAAAGGTAAGTGACATAATACTATTCTACTGTTGCATTTAGCCTTCCTAAAAGCCTTCCTCTTACTTAGGCATCGGAGTGATCCCCCGGAGTACACCCCGGGTCCTCCAAGCCTTAGTTCTTTTCTTTTTTCAGGTCAACGAGAGTCGAAGGAGCATCCCAACTATTTTTTTACCCCGCAACAGTTGGCGCCGTCTGTTGAAAATTACTTTTAGGAGGCGATATTATCTGGCTCTCGACTTTCAAACATTCAAGCAATGCCGACCTCGCGCAATTCTATCTCCTTCCCTGATACCAAAGAACCATCCTAATCCCTCCAATGGACCTCTGACTCATCTAGTGTCAGTAGGGAGGAGTTCCTTGCCTTCCAGAAGGAAATGAAGGACATGCTCAACCAACTCTTACAACAGAAGAGTCAAGAAGGGCACGTCCTTCCCCTACCGCAAGAGAAACCCAGCGCAGACAAACAAGTTGACGAACTAATAGAGAAAGAAGAGAAAACTCACCCTGATAAAAAGGTAGAAGATGCAAATAGCATGGATGTCAACCAACAAAGATCCACCGAGCTCGAGGAAAGAATAAAGAAGATATATTACATAGAGAAGATGATGAAAGAAGGCAGAACCAGGCCCTACTATGGTGAAACATCCCTAAAGTCCGCGAAATCTCCGTTCAGCAAAGAGATCATGGAAGCTCCATTGCCTAGTAGATTCAAGATGCCCACCTTTGAGAGATACGAAGGTTTGTCTGACCCCATTGATCACCTGGAAAATTTCAAAATGTTAATGCAGCTGCAAGGGGCTCCTGACGCCATCATGTGCCGAGCGTTTGCTACCACCCTTAAGAGTACCGCCAGAGACTGGTATCGAACTCTTCGACCAGGATCTGTTGGTTCCTTCCAAGGGATGGAGCAAATGTTCATTGGCTACTTCCTTAGTAGCCGAAGAGTTGCCAAAACAACAGGCCATCTAATGAATATGGTGCAAGGGGACCGGAAGACTTTAAAGAACTTCATGCATCGATTCAACACAGCGACCCTAGAAATCCGCAACTTAGACATGGGGGTAGCCTTGGCCGCCCTGACAACGGCCCTCCAACCTGGAAGTTTCTTATACTCCTTAAGGAAAAAACCGCGGTGGACATGGGGGAGTTAATGATCCGAGCAGAGAAATACATAAACTTGGAGGAGATGATGGACACGAGAGGAAATCGTCTAGAGCGGAAGAGGAGAAACAACGGCAGAGAATCTGGAGACACATATAGATCTATAAAAAGGCACGAAACTAGTGCACTGCAAACAAGTCAAAAGAGTAGAGGACAGCACAACAAGTTCTCCACCTACACACCTCTAAATGTACTGCGCTCAGAGTTGCTGATGCAGATAAAAAAGAAGGACTAAGTCTTATGGCCTGAACCTATGCGAACGCCTCTACATAAGCGGAACATGTCCAAGTTTTGCACATTCCATAGGGATCACGACCATGACACAGAAGAATGCATTCAGCTGAAGAAAGAAATTGAAGTCCTAATAAGGAGGGGACATCTGTCAAGGTTTGTCAAGAAAGAAAATCCACAAAGGGAACCATTCGAGCAGAGGAGGCATGGCACAAAAGAGAAGGAAGAGAAAGCTATTGGTGAAATTGCGGTGATCTTTGGAGGATCCGCCAGTGGAGGAGATAGCGGGAATGCACGCAAAAGATATGCTAAACAGGTGTTGACGATGGAAAAAGGGGAAACCAGTAGCAAAGAAACAAGAAAGGTGATGCCATAACCTTTGACAGCGGAGATGAAGAGGGAGTGCAGCAATCGCATGATGATGCACTGGTGCTCTCCCTACTCATAGCCAATTACATGGTTAGACGTATACTGATAGACAACGGGAGTTCGGCCAACATCATGTTCTGGTCGGTCTTGGTAGGGATGAAGATAGGCAAGGAATGATTGAAGCCCGTCTCGACCCCCTTGGTAGGATTTGGGGGAGACAATGTTCACCCCTTGGGAACAATCACGTTACTAGTAACAATAGGAACAACCCCGCAGCAGGTAACAACGTTGACAGAGTTCCTGGTGGTTGACCGACCTTCGGTGTACAATGTCATCTTGGGTCGCCCTTTTCTTAACGCAGTTCGGGCGGTAACATCAACTTACCACCTCAAAGTTAAATTCCCTACACCACAAGGGATAGGATATGCCAAAGGAGATCAGGCCGCTGCCCGGAGTTGCTATGTAATGGCTTTGAAAGGGAAGAAGGAGGCTAAAGAAGCTCTAACGGTGGAAGACCTAGAAGTCAGAGGAGAGTATCCCTAGATCAGTACATTACACGGAGATATCAACCACATACCACTGCGAGGCCACCAGGAGAAAAGTATACAGATCGGGAATCACTTGCCCGACACCTTAAAAGCGGAGTTGACGGAACTTTTGGACGAATTCTCTGATTTGTTCGCATGGTCGGCAGCAGACATGCCCGGCATCGACCCTGCTGTGATAGAGCACCGGTTGCAGGTCAACCCCAACCACCGACCTGTGAAACAGAAAAAAAAAAGGAGCTTCGCGATGGAGCGGATCAAAATAATTGACGAAGAGGTGACGAAACTGTTGCAGGCCAACTTTATCCGAGAAGTGGACTACCCCGAGTGGCTGAGCAATGTGGTCTTGGTCAGGAAGCCTAATGGAAAATGGCGCACCTGCATAGACTTCACGGACTTGAATAAAGCATGCCTAAAGGACAGCTTTCCTCTCCCTCGAATTGATCAGCTAGTGGATTCGACCTCGGGGCACGAGCTCCTCAGCTTCATGGATGCTTACTCAGGGTACAACCAAATCCCTATGAATCCAGCTGATGAAGAAAAAACTTCTTTTGTCACCGACAGGGGTCTATATTGTTATCGGGTGATGCCCTTCGGCTTAAAAAATGCGAGGGCCACATATCAGAGGTTAGTGAAAAAGATTTTTAAGGAACAGCTCAGAAAAACAATGGAAGTATACGTGGACGATATGTTGGTGAAGAGCATGGAAGCAGGGCAACATTGTAAAGATTTGAGGGAAACGTTCGAGCTCCTCCGCCGGTACCACATGAGGTTGAATCCCTCAAAGTGCGTGTTCGGCATTTCTGCAGGAAAATTCCTGGGCTTTATGGTGACTCATAGAGGTATAGAAGCAAATCCGGATAAAATACGAGCACTGCTTGAGATGGAGGCTCCAAGGACTAAAAAGGAAATCCAAGTTCTGACTGGGAGGATAGCCTCCCTCAGCAGGTTTATCTCCTGCTCAGGGGACAAAGGCTTACCTTTCTTTAGAGCACTACGGAAGAAGGGAGGATTCGAATGGGGGATAGAGCAGGATGAAGCCTTCGAGCAGCTTAAGCAATACCTCGGATCCCCTCCTCTCTTGACAAAAGCAAAGAATGGGGAAGACCTCTATCTATATATAGCTTCCACAGAGAATGCCGTCAGCTCGGTCTTGGTCCGGGAAGAGGGTAGGAAGCATCAGCCTATATATTACACAAGTAAGGTGTTAAGTGGCGCCGAGAAGAACTATGGTATGGTGGAAAAAGCCGTCTTCTCCATCATCTGTGCAGTGCGGAAATTAAGACCCTATTTTCAAGCCCATAGGATTGTCGTGTTAACAAACCTACCCATGAGACAAATTCTACAGCGACCGGAGAGTTCGGGAAGGATGACGAGGTGGTCGATAGAATTAAGTGAAATTGACCTATAGTATCAACCGAGGCCCGCAGTCAAGGCTCAGGTACTCACAGATTTTACAGCAGAAAGGCTCCCTGAGTCATCCACTAAGTCGGAGGAGTGGACATTGCACGTTGATGGGTCCTCTAATGCTGCTGGGGGGGGGGGGGAGCCGGATTCATCCTTTCTGACCTAGAGGGCAATGAAACTCTCTTCGCCCTAAAACTAGAGTTCATATCAACCAACAACGAGGCAGAGTACGAAGCCCTGTTAGCCGGCCTGCGCCTGGCGGAAGCATTAGGGGTGGCACAGATCAAAGTACTGAGTGATTCCCAGTTGGTGGTAGAGCAGCTTAAAGGAGAATTCGAGGCTAGGGATCCAAGAATGAAAAAATATCTCTCCAAGGCAAGAGAGTGCATAGAGGCATTCGCCCAGTTCGACATAGAACACGTACCGAGAGCAGAGAATAAAAAGGCGGACGCACTCGCTAAGTTAGCCTCGGCAACCGGTTCGGAATGGAAAGACACTATCTATCTTGAACGCATAGGGAAACCCTCGTACGAGGAGGACAGAATTAACTCAGTGGCGTCCGAATTCAACAAGGACGATTGGAGAGCGTCCTTATTCCTATACCTCCAAGACGGATCCTTACCAGAAGATAATAAGGAGGCTCAAAAGGTGAGAAGGAAAGCGGCAAGATATACGTTGATGGGCCAGGAGCTTTACAGGCGCTCCCTGACATTGCCCTACCTTCGATGTTTAAGCAAAGACGAAGGGGAATACATACTACGGGAAATCCACGAAGGAGTATGCGGAACCCACCTTGCCAGTAGGGCTCTAGCTCACAAAGCTATGCGACAGAGATTTTTCTGGCCTACAATGAAGAAGGACGCGGTGGAGCTCGTCAAAAAATGTGACAGATGTCAAAGGTGCGCAGTGGTACCACATGCACCCTCTAGTCTACTCTCCCTTCTAACCAGTCCATGCCCTTTTGCTCAGTGGGGGATAGATATCCTCGGACCTCTTCCACAGACGACTGGCCAGAAAAAATTCTTGTTAGTAGCAATAGATTATTTCACTAAGTGGGTAGAGGCCGAACCCCTAGCCACCATAACAGAGCGGAATATTACACGCTTCGTGTGGACCTCATTGGTTTGCCGTTATGGCATTCCCTCAGCGATAGTTACAGACCACGGGAAGCAGTTCGACAACGACCGCTTCAAAAAGTTTTGTTCGGATCTATCTATTAAACTTCTCTTCGCGTCGGTGGCACACCCCCAGAGCAATGGACAAGTAGAGAACATGAATCGGACGATTCTGCACGGACTAAAGACGCGCCTCGAATCCATGCAAGGTAACTGGACAGAGGAACTCCCTTCCCTTATGTGGGCATACCACACCACCAAGAGAGCAGCAACAGGGGAAACCTCGTTCATGCTTGTCTTCGGCGCAGAAGCAGTCATCCCAGCAGAGGTGGGGATACCATCTTGGCGAAGGCAATACTTTAACGAGTAGACCAATAGCGAGGAACTCAGATCAGAAATAGACCTACTGGAAGAGAGACAGGATTAGGCGAGTATAAAAGTTGCCGCGTACCAGCAGAGGGTAGCAAAGTACTACAACCACCGCGTGAAAGTACGGAATTTTCAGCCAGGAGACTTAGTCCTGAGGAAGAGGCAAACAACCCGTCCGAGCCAGGGTCGCACAAGCTAAAGCCTAACTGGGAGGGCCCATACAAGGTCACTACTGAGATAAAACCCGGGACCTACAAGTTGGAAGAGGTAGGGGGGAAAGAAATCAAGAACACGTGGAATTCCGAAATGTTAAAGAAATATTATTCTTAAGAACCGCTTTTTGTAGCGCTGTAATAAAAGTGTCTTTTACAAAAAGTTGCATTACAACAATAGAGGTTGAAAAATTCAAAATACATGTTCGGCTCCTACATGCTAGTTTGCTTTACTCCCCTCTCCAACTTCCACCTCCTCCCCTTCTTCATCCTCCTCTAGGTCCTCTGCAGACTCGGGACTCTCGTCGCCATAACCATGAGAGCTTACACCGTCAAGAGGAATCTCAGGATGTTTAGTCCTTACTTGATCCCGACACCTTCTGAAACCAATTCGATAAGCTTTGGAGGTGTCAATAACGAATTGGTTTGACTCTTTGTACTTCCTCACCGCAGTTCGAGAAGCAGAAGCAGCAGCAGCAGCCTCTCTGGAAGGAAGTTCCTCCCTATGAAGGTGATCGATCTCTGCCTGCAGAGCCCGCTCGCGGGCCTCGGCCTCGTGCAGTTTGTTCTGCGCAAGGACATATTTTTCCCGGGTATCGAGGGTTTGGCGGTACATCTCCGCGACCTTCTCCTCCTGGGCTAGAGCCATCGTCGCCAGCTGCAGAGAATACCAATAAGGAAGTTAGCAAGGCTATGCATAAGTCCAAAAGTATAAAGCCCACTTTGAATAGGCACCTGGTACAAAGTATGGCGAATTTTTGTCGAAAGGGCGTCAGGAAGGGTACATTGGGCCTGCACAAAATCCTCAGCATGCACAGCCCGACGGAGGGCAGAGGCAGAACGGGTCGGCTCATGGAAGATGGCTTCAACTTGAGCCTAAGAGTTCGTAGGAGGAGCAGCATGGACCTCATCAGTAAGGGCGCCGGAATCCCCTACTGCGGGTGCATCCCTGTGAGAGGATTCTCCTTCAACCTCCCTTCTCTTCTTCCTGCTCCTGCTAACCCTTTGCTTTCTAGCCTCTCCCATGAGAGATTCATACCTGTTGAAGTCCATGTCTGCAAGGATAAAAGAGACAAGGAGTAAGAACACCAACAGTAAAGACGACAACCAAACATACACACATATACATAACAAGGGGGGAGAATGACTTGAAGAAATGGGGCTGATTCCCCACTGCACGAGGACACGCTCCTGGAGCAGCTCCTCGTGAGGGATAATCCCCTGTTCACCGAGGGCACGAAGTTCTTTAAGGATGGCCTGCTCTTCGGGGGAAAGTCTGGGGAGGAGATGGCGCACCTGAACTACAAAGGAAAAAGGGGTGAAAGGAGAAAAGATGAGTTAGATGGATCACCTACGTGTAAGCCCAGCAAAAGAGGGTAGAAAAAGATAACCACGTTACCATTAAGAGGAGAAGACCAGACAAAGGAGCCTGTGTAATCCAGCTCTCCCGACGCAAAGAAGTAACGGGTCTTCCAGTTATGGATGGAAGAACTGCCTGGTGAGAAAAACTTATAACCTGGTAGAGAGTTGAAATAATATAGCTCTTTCTCTGCAGAGTGAGATCGCATTTGGAAACAACTTCTGAAGAGGGGGACGGTAGGCTGATGGCCCAAGCGGAGCAGAAGCACAGCAAAACAGGTGAGCGAAAGATAAGAGTTCGGAACAAGTTGAGATGGTGCTATGCGATAAAAACGCAATACATTAGAAACAAAGGAGGGAAAAGGGAGCGTAAGACCCAAATCTAGATAATCGGTATACAGGCAGAGCTCCTCGGATTTTTGGTCAAGGGCGGATTCGGAAGCAGTGGGTAACCTAACAGTGATATTGGATGGTATGGCAAAAAAATAACGAACATTTTGCAGGTCGGAAGAGGTGAGCTCACAACGAGCGCTCCGAACAGTTGTAGGTACTCTTAATGGCTGTGAGGAGGTCTCCATAGGAAAAAACAAGCCTGAAGGAAACACTACCTAAACCCAAGGGTCAAACGAGCAAGCAACAGCAAAGATCAAGAAGAAAGGAGGCCAAGACAGATCAAGACAGTAAAATTTCGCACAAACAACTAGGCAATCTTACAAGACAAGATCAAACATACAAAATTAGCGTAAGAACAATGAAGAACATGAAGAACAACAAGAAAAAAATGCTATAGAAAGGGAAAGCATACCTAGCACCAAATAAGGGACTTGTGGAATGGAGGAGAGTAGAGAAGGAAGCAGTTCTCTTGGAATGAAGATGAGTGTGGAATGAAGGAGTCCACTGGCCTTTATATAGAGAGGAGCGCACGAATCCCTTTGGCGGGAATCTCAAGAATTTTCATTTACGAGAAGGATTGCGTCTCGAGGGAGGCAAAGGACACAGAAAATCTCTGACAAGTGCACAGACGAGGCTTCCCGAGGACAAACGCCACCTCGGAAACACCAAGTTGCCTCGGACACAACGTTGGATGGGTGGCCATCAATAATGCTTTCCTCCAACCCACTTTCCGAGGTAGAACGCATTTAAAACCTGCTTTTTTGTATCTCTCGCAGGACAAAAGCGTGCAGCGATGCCTCGGGAAAGTGAGATAGACGCGAATGACGACCCAACAGATGAGCACGACTCGTCGGGTAGAAGGCCCAAAATGGCGAGCACGACTCGTGAGGCCAGAGCAACCCAACAGATGAGCATGACTCATCACGCGGACGGCCCAAAATGACGAGCACGACTCGTGAGGCCAGACCAACCCAACAGATGAGCACGACTCATCACGCGGACGGCCCAAAATGACGAGCACGACTCTTGAGGCCAGACCAACCAACAGATGAGCACGACTCATTAGGAGGATGGCCCGAACTGACGAGCACGACTCGTAAGGCCAGAACAACCCAACAGATGAGCACGACTCATCACGCGGAAAGCCCAAGCAACGAGCATTATTTGTAGTGCCACACAGCCGAGTAGGTTGGTTAGCTTGGCCTGATTATTCAAAAAGCTCAGAAGAAACACCTCGGCCCGATCTCTCTTCAAAGAGCTCGGCACGAAGAGTTCCGCACGAGTCATTCTCAGACAGCTCGGCACGAGTCACTCTTCAAAGAGCTCAGCATGAAGAGCTCGCCTGAGTCTTACTTCGAAAAGCTCGGCATGAAGAGCTCGGCCCGAATCTCTCTTCGAGGAGCTCGGCGAGAAGAGCTCGGCACGAGTCGTTCTCAAAACAACTCTGCACAAAATAGCTCGGACAAACTCAGCTCAGCACGAGTCACTCTTCAAGAGCTCGGCATGAAGAGCTCGGCGCGAGTCTCTCTTCAAAAATCTCGGCAGGAATCCTTCTTCGAAGAGCTCGGACAAAAAGAGCCCGGCCCGAACAGCTCGGCAGGAACAGCTCCGCACGAATCCTTCCTCGAAGAGCTCGGCCCGAACAGCTCGGCAGAAACAGCTCGGCACGAGTCCTGCTTCAAAGAGCTCGGACAAAACAGCTCTGCACAAAACAGCTCGGACAAACTCAGCTCAGCACGAGTCCTTCTTGAAAGAGCTCGGACAAAGGAGCTCGGCCCGAACAGTTCAGACAAAGCAGCTCGGCGCAAATAGTCGGCAGCTTAATTATTCTTCCCAAAAAAAAAAAAAAGAGGAAGAAGGAGAAAAAGAGGAGAACACGAGGAAGTGTTAAAACTTCTAAATGGAAAGATGCAAACACAAATAATTATTCAAAATTCTATCTAGAAATTTGAAACTGAGGGGGGGACAACTGATATGCCCATAACAAATCACGCTAATAAGGGCAGGTCAACGCCTGTCCCATACTTTCTCCAGGTCTGACTTTCTGACGAGTGATTAGCTCCGACCTAATGAAGAGGAGGAGAGATTCACGCCGACGCCCTTAAAAACCGAGTAATAGGTGTGCGCACTTATGGTCGGAGAGCGATTCGCGCCCCCACCCAATAAATCTGAGCCAACCAGAGGTCAACTCAAGCCCCTATAAGAAGGGATTGGGAGTACAGGCAAAGGTAAATGACATAATACTATTCTACTGTTGCATTTAGCCTTCCTAAAAGCCTTCCTCTTACTTAGGCATCGGAGTGATCCCCCGGAGTACACCCCGGGTCCTCCAAGCCTTAGTTCTTTTCTTCTTTCAGGTCAACGAGAGTCGACGGAGCATCCCAATTATTTTTTTACCCCGCAACAGATGCCTTTTACCTCCGAGCCAAAAAACAAGAAGAAATAAATGAACCTCATAGATGTTGATAGCATAATCTACTTATCTAACAGAGTTTAATTACGAGGGAGGTAAATTGGGTTATTTAAAATAATATTTGCGGGATTTTTATTTACTTTTATCCTTAGATATTTTAAACTTACACAATCACACTATCAAGATGTCTAAGCAGTGATCGTACTATACCAATCAAGAGTCTTAGATGCGAATATAAATTTGAATGTGAAATCTAAATTTATAATACAAAATCGAACTTTAAGTAATTCAGTTAATCAAATTTGACAAAGTTTGATTTTCAGTAATTGTCAATGATATATTCAAGTAACAAATTCAGTGATTCAACCTTTAATATCTTTCAAATTATGCTTCAAATGTATAATTAATATCAAAATCAGATTTTCAACAATGAATAATGTTTTTCTTAAAACATTTTTTCAGTAAAGCAATTTATTTTTATTTGAGCACTTAAACTTTAATCAGGTGATCAATTACAAATACTTTACCTCACGTTTTTCACTCAAGGATCTAGAGTTTTATGCTTGCTTAAATTTTTAGTTTAACAACTCAACCATACAACTGATATATATTCAATCACAACCAAACCAACATTAAAAAAGATCCATTAATATTCAGCAAGTTTCAATTTTTAGAAAATTTTCAATGAGATTAAAGCATACACGCAGGTTATATCTTACAAAAATTGAAAGAGTAAGAGAAGATGAGATTTAAGGTGCACTCCCAATAGGGGGGGGGGGTTGAATTGGGTTTTAAAAATTTCTTTCCAAAACTTTAGTTTAGTATAATCCTTTTCAATTTAATTTTATACCATTACACAAGTACAAGAATTATTATCAATCACCTTACTCAAAATCAACCAACAATCCTATGTATGAAAATAACAAACCAATTCCCAATTTCAATTCTTCAATAGATAAACAAACTTAAAAATCTAAATTTATTTTCAATAATGAACAATGATATAATATGAATTTATAATTTTAGAAGATTGATTTTAAGTGCCTTGTAAATTTCCTTCAATGGAATAATTAATTTAACAAGATTTACCTCAGGTGTGATATTCAGATACTCAGCAAATAAATCTAATCAGAAATTTCAATCCAACCAATATAGTTCTTTAATTTAAAGATAATCAAATCAGTATTCGAGCAATTTCCCAATATTCAGCTAGATCTCAATAATTAAATAAACATGCATAGAATTTATATACTTGTAATAATGTAAATAGATTAAAGGAAGAAGAGAGAAAAACCAATATTTTTACAAGATTCAGCCAGTAGCCTACTTCCTTACCTCAAGCAACACGCTTTGAGGATTCCTTTTCAACTTTGTTACCATGTGATGTCACAACCTCTCTCCATTCGAGATGGAGATCCCTCCCTAACGATAATACCCCTCTTGCTAGGCGAGGATCCAACAATCCTAAATCGTCAAACAAAACAGAAATAAGAACAAATTTGTTCGTATAAGCAATACTCTTTGTTGGTGCAAATTTGTACAATTGAAATTCAGTATACTTCAATCAAAAAACAATATAGAAGCTGAAGTACAGAATAATATCACTACGGTTCTAATTTAAGAGTGAAGAGATTCAGAGATTGAATCAGAATTTTAGTTGAAACTTTTGCAAAGGTAAAACAACTCTTTTAGACTACTTTCAGCAATATGATTTCAAAAATATGATTCGTATGCGAGTTGTGTGTTGCCTTAATTTTCAAAAATATCAAGTACATATAGAGTAATAAAGTTTTGTTGGCCTAAACATGGTTCTTCAAGCTTGTTTTGATGATAAAAAATAAAAGATAATTTAATATGTGTTGGTTAAGGGGTGATGTTTCAGGAAAGACAAAGTTCAAAAGAAAAGAATTCGAAAGCTTACGTGTTCATAAAAGCCACATCTATATGTAGAGTGATCCAAACGATAGCTCAAAACAACACCAACATAAGCAAAATATATGGACACTTAAAGCTGACTCAAAGCTTAAGTCAAAAGGAACGTAAAGAAAAATACAATGAAAGGCTTGAAGAGTAGAGTATTAGGCCTTAAGGACAATGTTGTAAGTACTTCATGTTTGAATATCTTATGAAATATGTTTGAAGCTCTTCCAGGGTTATTAATTGACTTAGAGTCCTTATTTAAAACCCCCAAAAATGTTTTATAAGAAATTAAAGCAAAAGTGTAAAAAGGATTTTTGAAAATTGAAATAAAAAATCTGAATTTGGTCTACCCAGACGACTGAGGTGTACCCTTAGAAGACTGAAGATATACCTTAGAAAAGTGAAGAATTAGTTCAGTCTACTGAAGATTTTTCTAAAGGAATACAGAAAAGGTAGTACACCCTCAGAAGATTGAACCCTTAGTTAAGTCATTTGATATAAGACTTAAGAAGACTAAATTCGATACTTCAGTCATTCGAACACTGTTAACAATTAGAAATTTTAAATGTTTTAAATTTCAAATAATGGTTTCTTGTACCTCAAATTTTCTAAAAACTTGGAAGACACTGCAAGTAATCTTGGGCAACACAAAATTACTTTTCTAGGCTTATAAATACATGGTTTTGCAAATCAAATCATACAAAGAATTGAAAAATCTGCTGAAAGCTAAGCTAACTTGCTATCAAAGTTCTCTCTTACTCCAATTCTTGCTCAACTGAATTGTTGAATCTCTACATTGCTGATCACCATTCTTTGAGTTCCCATTTCTGATTTCTCATATGGAGAAGGAACTTGGTGAATTTTTACTTCAGTTTCAATCTTATTTCAATTTGATATTTGATTATTGAAGTATTTAGTTTTTGAAATTGTACTAATATGCTCTTTAAGAGAATATTGTTGTACGAAGAAATTACTTCTTATTTCTTATAGTTCATGGATGATTCCACATTGTTGGATCTTTAATCGAGTGTGGGGTATCACTTGGAGAGGCATTGCTTTTGCCTAGTGAAGAAGTGGCTAAGTGTGGGGAATCACTTGTAATGGTTTGCTTTGCCCAGAATGGAGTTCAATAGGGGAATCCTTTGGTAGTATTGGCCAAAGGTGAGGACGTATGTTGGGGATAATCCGAACCTCGTAAAAATCTTGGTGTCTCTCTTTCCCTACTCTTTGTTTTGAGCATCTATATATTTTGTTGTGTAGAATAACAATACCAAGATCTGTTTTGAAGAAACGATCGAAGAGATAACACAAAGTTTTATTACAATAATTGGATTACAACAATATGTCCAACCATGCACTTGCTAAATGAGCTTCAATGGTGAAAGGACAACAAATAGAAAAACAAAAGAGGACAATTGTTGACCCTATGGGTCACACCCGGTTTTGATAATGAAAAATACTCTTTGTATTTGATGGCTTTCAAGTTTGTGTGCAGGATTATACTAACTGAATTACTTGATGGCATGAGAAGACCTAAAAACTAAAGATCCAGAAGATTGATCATGAGTTGTAATTCATATTATGTTTATCTTGGGCATGTAATAGTAATATAGGAAATGGTATGTAATAATTTATGTGCATCATGCATGTAGGAACTTATAAGTTCAAGACCATAGTTGAAAGACCTTAGGGATGGTCGATCGATGTTGAATTTTTTCGACAAGAAAAATGACCTTAGAAAGGCCCTAGGTCCTAGCACTTGCACATAAGAAAGTCCCCAACATCACTTAATATATCAGGGGAGTAAACTAAAACAAAATAAGACTTATTTGAAAATCTTGTGAGTGGTTGGTCGACATAACTTGTGGCATTCAAAACGCCTCAGGCGACTGAACCATGGACAGGTCAACTTGTTCACTTGTGTTTGGCAGATCGAACAATTTTTTAACATATCTTCCTTGGTTGACTGAACACTTGTCAAGTTACTTTTCACCAACCGGCACCTAAACCCCACATTCAAATATACCTCGGGTGACCGAATTGGCAAGTTCGGTTAACCGAACTTCAGACTGAGCACCCGAAACACGGTCTTTTAGAAAATCGTCTCGGTTCAGCAAATGAAACTTATTTTCAGGTACCTAAACCATTAAAATGACTTTTTTCACTATGTCTGTTCGGGCACCTGAACCTTAGATTGGGCACCTAAAAACTCTCGGGTTGCTTATTTTTTTATCGAGGTTAAATTGTTTAGACAGGGTTAAATTTGCTAAACATTTTTAAACAAATTTAAGAACACCCTATGTGTCCCCCAAAGATCATAATTTACCCTTTCTTAATATATTGAGGTTCATTTGTCAATATTAGTGGTGATTAACAAATAGGATTAGCCAAAAACTCTCTCGAATTTCCTAAACCCTATTTGTTCATCCTTGTTTGTGATTTTTTTTGGAGGGTTGAGCAAAGGATTTTTTTTCTCAAATTTTTTATAGTAAATCTTTGATTTGGAAAAATCTTCAAGCCAAGTGGATCTTTGCATAGTTATTGCAAGACTCATTAGGGCTAATATTTTTTTGTGTGCAAAAATATTTTACAAGCTCAAATTTCAATATCTCATTGTGCATTGTTATTGAGAAAATTATTTTCGAGTTATTCTAGATTTCTATTAGTTTGAATCTTTCAAATCCTAAACTAAGATTGAGATTTTATCATTACTTAGTTTCAATGATTCCCTTCTATAAACACTTGTATGTTTGACTTGAGATAATCTGTCACGCCCCAAACCCGGAAATGGGACCCGGGGGTGAATTTAGTAACCTAACTTGTTTCTGTATCAATTAAAACATACATGATACCACATACAAAAAGGGTTCGACCCCGTAGGGTGAATGGATGTTCCGTTTACATACACATAAACATCCATACTCCTCAAAATACATAGCGGAATACAATCTTTCTATACATAAACGGTACCATACCAAAGTCTATAGCATACAAGGATATACATTCCCATAATACAAAACATACGCCAGGTGTCTACAAAAACCATCCCAACAACTTGGGTACAAAAACTCGTACCTAGTAGGTACTAGCAGTAGCTAACGACACCCCTACTCCCAGATGCTAGGATACTACTTACAGCCACCTGAGGGACCTGAAAAACATTGTACATACACTTGGGGTGAAACACCTCTCAGTAAGGGAGAAAATAGATTATATTAGTGTGTGGCATACCAGTGTTATTTTGTATACTTCATAACACTATAAAATACGATACAGTTCAAAAAATTTTCATACATATACATACAGTTCTAGTATTTTCACAAAAACCATTCCAGTACATACGATACCCAAAATATACGGTCAGTGTTGTCACACTAGTTCGCAACTACACAAGGTCACGTCATCTCACAGCGACTACATTGCTACATACGCAACTACGCTGCGACGACCGAGGCCTACAGTGATTACATTGCTCTATATGCAACTACACAAGGTCACCTAGTCTCACATCGATTACATTGCTACATACGTAACTACAATGCGACGAATCAGGCCCAATAGTGATTACATTGCTACATACGCAACTACACAAGGTCACCTAATCTCATATCGATTACATTGCTACATATGCAACTACACAAGGTCACCTAGTCTCACATCGATTACATTGCTACATACGCAACTACACAAGGTCACCTAGTCTCACAGCGATTACTTTGCTACACACGCAACTATGAAGCAACGACTCAGGCCCACAATGATTACATTGCCACATACACAACTACACAAGGTCACACAGTCTCACCATGATTACATTGCCACATGCACAACTACGTTGCGACGACCTAGCCCACAGTGATTACATTGCTACATACGGTTTAGAATACACCCTTCGGTCACCAGCCGGAACATACGGGTGATATTTCACACCCCGGATATAGAGTCAGTCACTCTCGCCCACGGTAGTTAACCAATACATGACTGTTTTACAAATCCCTGGAATCATTTTGGAATTCACATTCCTATACATTTCAACGTACGGTAATTAGCCGCGACATAACTGTTTTACAAATACCTGGAACAAATACATACAACCATACATACGACACTTATTTGGTTTACGGAAAATCATATCAATTAAAATTTCATGTATACAGTTTATGCAAATATGGATTACGATCACCTCAATAGTAAAATTTTAACATAATCAACAGTTTCCAAAACAAAGTAGAGATGATACTTGAAATCCCCAATTTTCCCAAAAATTGTAACTCGAAACTCCCACATTTTTACCTGATAGATTTCCCCGAATAAGCAGCCAAAACATACATATGATCGTAGCCTACAAGCTTATGGATCCCGATTTTGAAAATGGATTGATACAAACAGAATCCCTTTACCTTAACCCGAAATCCAACTATGAACTCTACGGTCCTCAAAACTACGAACCGAGACTCAGAAACCTACAAACCACAACATAGTACATGCTTACAATCCATACTACTACACATATACTAAATCAAAAATGAAAACCGAGACTTACCTCGATTTTAGCCCTAAACCTGAAATCCTCCGAATCGTGATTTCGATCCGCTAGAAGCGTAGAAAATCCTTCACTGATTTCTCTAGTATCATTGGATTTATAAACCGAGCAACAATCAGCAAACAAAACTAGAGAGAGAGAGAGTGTAGGGAGAGTTCTAGAGAGAGAGGGAGAGAGTGTTTGGGGAAACTTAGCCCCAAAGCAACCCAAAATATCCTTTATAGCACCTTTGACCCGAGTAGATTCGTCGACGAATTCTTCACTAGCCTCGTCGACGAATCGGCAGCCTCATCAACGAGCCGGATATTCTAAATTTTCCTAAACCCCTCGACTTTTTATCATCGACGAGCTTTTGAATTTCGTCGACGAGAAGCCTTCTACCTTCGTCGACGAATTATGGCCTCATCGACGAATTCTGTGAAATTCCATTTTTGCCCCTCTTTTACATAATAAATCCATATATTACGATTCGAGTTTTTACAACCTCCCCTCCTTACAAAAATTTTGTCCTCGAAATTTGTAATCTCTCATTGCAGCTACATTTATACTATTACACACATACACACTTTGAAGTGAAACGGCGGCCCTTTATACGCAACCCTATCACGATACATACATACACACTCTAAGGAAAACGGCGGCCATTTCTACGCAGCCCCTTCACGATACATACATACATACTATAGAGAATACGGCGGCCATTTATACACAGCCCCATTACGATACATGCATACATTCCCTCACTTATGGTGGAGGAATATCGTGGTTACATACATACACGGTCTCGGGAGCTTACAATACAACAGGACCCTCCCAGAGACTAACCACTAAATACAATATGATAACAGAGGTTTACATACATACATACATTCTTATGCCACCCTGCTATCCAAGTACTACTAAGAACAACTGCAGATACTTCCGGCGTATTTTTGTTTCCAGTTCCTAAGAAACTTCCTCAACCTCATGGTTTCACCACAATACCTTCACCAACGGTATTTCTTAGGTACGAAGCATCTAAACTTTATGGTCCAGAACCTGAATAGGTATTTCTTCATATGCCAAAGTATCCCCAATTTCCAACTCATCACAACTAATAACATGAGATGGATCCAACACGTACCTCCTAAAGATAGATACGTGAAATACATCATGGACCCTCGAGAGTGCTGAGGGTAGCACAACTCTGTAGGCTACCGGACCCACTCGCTCAAGTACCTCGAATGGTCCAATATACCTCGGGCTTATCTTGCCCTTCCTTCCGAATCTCATCACTCCCTTTATCGGAGCGATTCTAAGGAATACTTTACCCCCCACGTCGAACTCCAACTCACAGCGGTGAACATCTGTGTAACTCTTCTGCCGGCTCTGAGCCAATCTAATCCTTTCCCGAATCAAACCTACCTTCTTGGATGCCTACTGCACGAGTTTAGGTCCTAAAACCTGACGTTCACCGACCTCATCCCAATACAAAGGAGATCGACACCTTTGACCATACAAAGCCTCGAACGGTGCCATCCCTATACTAGCTTGGAAGCTATTGTTATAGGCAAACTCCACTAGTGGCAGAAATTGAATCCAACTACCACCGAAGTCCAATACACAAGCTCGTAACATATCCTCCAACATCTATATTGTCCTCTCCGACTCTCCATCAATCTGAGGGTGGAACGCTGTACTGAAAATAAGCTTCATCCCTAATGCCTCCTGTAAGCTCTTCCAAAATCGAGACATAAACCTTGGATCCCGATTTGAAACAATGGACACCGGTACTTCGTGCATTCTCACAATCTCATGCATGTACATATCAGCTAGTCTACTCAAAGAATAGCTAACCTTCGTCGGTAAAAATGAGCAGATTTTGTCAATCTATCCACAATTACCTAAATAGAATTCTGCCCATGATGCACTGACGGCAATCCGGTAACAAAGTTTATGGAAATATGCTCTAATTTCCACACTGGTATAAGTAAATACTGCAATGGCCCTGCCGGTCTCTGACGTTCAACTTTCACCTGCTGACACGTCAGATACTGTTCCAAAAACAGGGCAATATCCCTCTTCATACCACTCCACTAGAAGAACTCACGCAAATCCTGATACATCTTCATACTACCCGGATGTACCATATACAAAGAACGATGCGCTTCCTCCAAAATTTTCTTTCTAATCTCATCGTCATTTGGAACACACAGTCTGGTCCCAAACCTTAACATACCTCTGTCAGAGATGTTAAAATCCACAACCAAACCCTACTGCACTTTCTCCACAATCTCAGTTAACTCCGCATCACTAGCCTGCGCGGTTTTAATACGCTCAAATAAGGTCGGCTGGATTACCAAGCTAGCAACAAAAGCTTGATGATCACTATACACCAACTCTATGCCAAGGCTTTCCAGATCTCGTTTGACATGATGCTGAGCTACAACTGCAGTTACTGCTGCATGCTAAAATTCCGACTCAATGCATTTGCTACCACATTAGCCTTCCTTGGGTGATAACTGGTCGTGCAATTTTAGTCCTTAATCAACTCTAGCCACCGCCTTTGCCTCATATTCAGCTCCTTTTGCGTAAAAAAAGTACCTAAGGCTTTTGTGATAAGTGAAAATCTCACACTAAACACTGTACAGGTAGTGTTGCCAAATATTCAAGGCATAAACTACAGCAGCTAACTCTAAGTCATGTCTAGGGTAATTCTTCTCATACTCTTTAAGTTTGCAAGAAGCATAAGCTACCACCTTACCCTGTTACATAAACACACATCCCAAATCTTTCAGAGACGCGTTGCTAGAGATCACAAAACTCCTATCCCCTGAAGGAATGGTCAATACTGGAGCCGTAACCAGTCGGTGCTTCAACTCGAGAAAGCAGTGCTTGCAATCACTAGTCCAGTCAAACTTCACTCCCTTCTTAGTCAACCGTGTCAGAGGTCCAGATAATTTAGAGAATCCCTCTATGAATCAACGATAGTAACCCGCCAGTCCTAGAAAACTTCAAACCTCCTGAACACTCTTTGGTCTAGCCTAGTCGACCACAGCTTCGATCTTTCTAGGATCAATAGAGATATCGCTCTCAAACACCACATGGCTTAAAAATGCGACTTGATTCAACCAGAACTCACACTTTTTCAACTTAACATAACATACAATTTCTTCTCCCGCAGAATTTGTAGTACCAACCTCAAATGGTACTCATGCTCTTCCGAACTCTTCGAATATACCAGAATATCGTCGATGAACACCACTACGAACTGGTCTAAGTATTTATGGAATACCTTGTTCATTAGATCCATGAACACTACCGGTGCATTAGTTAACCCAAACGACATAACCAAAAATTCATAGTGGCCGTATCTAGTTCGGAAAGTCATCTTTGCAACATCCTTAAATCTAACCCTTACCTGATGATACACTGACCGTAGGTCAATCTTCGAAAAGACTTGCATTCCTTGCAGCTGGTAAAAAAGATCATCTATACGAGGCAAAGGGTAATGGTTCTTCACCGTCACTTTGTTGATCTCATGGTAGTCAATGCACATACGCATCGACCAATCCTTTTTCTTCACAAATAATATTGGAGCTCCCCAGGGCGAAACACTAGGTCGAATGAATCCCTTGTCCAGTAACTCCTGCAACTGCTCCTTCAACTCCCGAAGTTCTATTAGAGCCATCTGGTACGGAGATTTAGAGATCAGTGCCTTGCCAGGCAAAAACTTAATAGCAAACTCCACCTCACGATCCGGAGGTAGACTGGGTAAGTCCTCTAGAAACACAACCGGAAACTCGTTGACCACCCGAATATTATCGAGTCTCAACTCATTTTGTGGCAATTCCTTCACACAAGTTAGGTACCCCTGACAACCATCCAAGAGTAACCTCTTCACCTGTAATGCCGATAAAATCTGCGGCGTCGAATGCACACACGATCCTACAAACTCATATTCCTGTTTCCTAGGAGGTCTAAATATTACCTTTTTATGACAATCAATGACCGCATAGCTAGAGAACAACCAATCCATCCCTAGTATGACGTTGAAACCTGACATGTCGTATACTACAAGATTTGCTGGTAGCAGTCTCTCTTGAATCACCACTGGGCAGTTTCCTAGCATCTTACTACAAACTGTTACACTCCCAGCCAGCGTAGTTACCGACAACATCTCATTCATCACACCAGTTTCAACCCCACACAACTTCACAAAACTAGCAGATATAAATGAATGGGTTGCCTCCGAATAAAATAAAACAACAGCTCTATTTAAAAGCAATAACATGGTAGCTGTCATCACATCCCCAGCGTGTTCTGCATCTGTTGGAGTAAGTGAATATACTCTTGCCGGAGCCGAGGTTGCCTGGTGGTTCCCTCGAGGCATCGGATTACTCCCATAGTTCTGGCTCTATGTAGGCATAATCCTTCTCTGTTCCTGACAGCTCTTCGCCATGTGGCCTGACTTGCCACAGTTGTAGCAAACACCCCAGAATGGCTGACATTCGCCATCATGCCATTTACGGCATTTGGCGCATGGTGCGGAGGGTGGATCCTCCTGATAACTCGGCCGCTTAGTGTTCTACCAATAACCAGAGCTATAATTCTTCTTCTTTTTCCACTGACTCTACTGATGACCACTCTGAGAACTAGAAGATACTGGCCTCTTCCCCTGAACCTGTACTACCTCATCTCCCCGAAGGTTAGTCTTAACTATGGTGGCTTTATCCACCAGGACAAAGAACTCACGGATCTGCAGCATCCCCACAAGACGGCGGATGTCTTTCCTTAAACCCCTCTTGAACCTCTGAGCTTTCTCGTGCTAATTCGGAACCAAGTACGACGCGAATCGAGAAAACTCGATAAATCTGGCAGCATACTTCTGCACCGTCAAAGTACTCTGTATTAGGCCCGAAAACTCATCGGCCTTCGCATCCCGAGTGGAGACTGGAAAGTATCTCTTCGAAAAATACCTCCTTGAAATGGCCCCACATTATACCAGATGGACAAGCTCTCTACCTCTCAAGCAGGCTCACTGCCGTCCACCATCGCCCTGCCTCCCTGGTCATCTAGAAGGTAGCATACAAGACCTTCTGCTTTTCAGTGCAGTGGAGGACTTCCAAAATCCTCTCGATCTTCTTGACCCAGTCCTCCGCCACTATCGGATCAGGTCCTCCTATAAATGTCAGAGGGTGCATGTGTGTGAACCTCTCGATGGTACACCCCGCATTAGTAGAAGATATCTCGCATCTCCTAACACTCTGCCCAATCTCTTGGATCACCTGTCTCTCCAAACCACGAGACACAAAAGGAGACTCATCTCTTGCCGTCTCCTTGGAGCCACTCTCCAAGTTATTATCCTTGGGCTCTATTCCAAAAAAAGAATAGGAATTGGTTAGAATTCCTACATCGTACGCAGTTAACACAATCATAGACCTAACCATGTCAGCTACTACTCTCACAGGTCTAAGTTTGTCCCGTCACACCGACACGAAAGTTGTCAATGGTCTGCCCCGCCTTTACTAGAATCGTCATCCTAGGAAAAACATGGAATACCACCAACAAATCCCAATCTAGCAACAGAACAACCCTCAACCAACACTACCCATTTCCTACATCATATACTCTGGTATGTACACTTCAATACTCCTAACCAAGTCTACAAGACCTAACCACCTGGTTAGCTCTGATACCAAGCTGTCACGCCCCAAACCCGGAAATGGGATCTGGGGTGAATTTAGTAGCCTAACCTGTCTCTGTATCAATTAAAACATACATGATACCACATACAAAGAGGGTTCAACCCCGTAGGATGAACGGATGTCCCGTGTACATACACATAAACATCCATACTCATCAAAATATGCAGCGGAATATGGTCTTTCTATACATAAACGGTACCATACCAGAGTCTATACCATACAAGGATATACATTCCCATAGTACAAAACATACCCTAGGTGTCTACAAAAATCATCCCGACAACTTGGGTACAAAAACCCTTACCTACTAGGTACTAGCTGTAGCTAACGACACCCCTGCTCCCAAATGCTAGGATGGTACTAACGGGTACCTGAGGGACCTGAAAAACATTGTACGTATATTCGGGATAAGACACGTCTCAATAAGGGAGAAAACAGGTTATATCAGTGTGTGGCATACCAGTGTTATTTTGCATACTTCATAACACTATAAAATACGATACAGTTTGAAACATTTCCATACAGTTTCATACATATACATATAGTTCCATGCAGTTCCAGTATTTTCACAAAAACCATTCCAGTACATACGATACCCAAAGCATACAGTCTGTGTCGTCACACTAGTTCGCAACCGCACAAGGTCACCTCGTCTCATAGCGATTACATTACTATATACGCAACTACACTGCGATGACCGAGGCCCACAGTGATTACATTGCTCCATATGCAACTACACAAGGTCACCTAGTCTCACATTGATTACATTGCTACATACGCAACAACAATGTGACGATTCAAGCCCAATAGTGATTACATTGCCATATGCAACTACACAAGGTCACCTAGTCTCACATCGATTGCATTGCTACATACACAACTACAATGCGACAACTCAAGCCCAATAGTGATTACATTGCTACATACGTAACTAGACAACGTCACCTAGTCTCACATTAATTACATTGCTACATACACAACTACACAAGGTCACCTAGTCTCACATCGATTACATTGCTACATACGCAACTACACAAGGTCACCTAGTCTCACAGCGATTACATTGCTACACACGCAACTACGAAGCGATGACTCATGCCCACAGTGATTACATTAGCACATAGGCAACTACACAAGGTCACCCAGTCTCACCATGATTACATTGCAACATGCACAACTACGCTGTGACGAACTAGGTCCGCAGTGATTACATTACTACATACACTGTAGAACACACCCTTCGGTGACCAGCCGGAACATACTGGTGATATTTCACACCCCGGATATAAAGCTGGCCACTCTCGCCCATGGTAGTTAACCAATACATGGCTGTTTTACAAATCTCTTGAATCATTTTGAACTCACGTTCCCATACATTACAGCGTACGGTAATTAGCTGCCACATAACTGTTTTACAGATACCTAGAACAAATATATACAACCATACATACCACACTTATTTGGTTTACGACAAATCATATCAATTACAATTTCAAGTATACAGTTTATGCAAATATGGATTACGATCACCTCAATAGTACAATTTTAACATAACCAACAGTTTCCAGAACAAAGTAAAGATGATACCCGAAATCCCCAATTTTCCTAAAAACTATAACCCAAAAATCTCATATTTTTACCCAATAGATTTCCGCAAATAAGCAACCAAAACATACATACGATCGTAGCCTACAAGCTTACCGATCCCGATTTCGAAAATAGACTGATAGAAACAGAATCCCCTTACCTTAACCCGAATTCCAACTACGAACTCTACGGTCCTCAAAACTACAAACTGAGACTCCAAAACCTACAAACCACAGTACAATACATGCTTACAATCCGTACTACTGCACATATACTGAATCAGAAATGAAAATCGAGACTTACCTCAATTTTAGCCCGAAACCTAAAATCCTCTGAATCGAGATTCCGATTCGCTAGAAGTGTAGAGAATTGTTCACTGATCCTCGCAGTATCATTGGATTTACGAACCAGGCAATGATCAGCATACAAAACTAGAGAAGGAGAGTGTAGGGAGGGTTCTAGAGAGAGAGAGAGAGTGTTTGGGGAAACTTAGCCCCAAAGCAACCCAAAATATCCTTTATAGCACCTTTGACCCGAGTAGATTCGGCGACGAATTCTTCACTAGCCTTGTCGACGAATCGGCAGCCTCGTCAACGAGCCAGATATTCTAAATTTTCCTAAACCCCTCTATTTTTTCTTGTCGACAAGCTTCTAAATTTCTTCGACGAGAAACCTTCTACCTTCGTCGATGAATTATGGCCTCATTAACGAATTTTATGAAATTCCATTTTTATCCCTTTTTTACATAATAAATCCATATATTACGATTTAGGTTCTTACATAATCACTATACTAAGTGTTGATTGTACACATTTACACCTCTGAGCTTATAAGTTCCTATATTATTGATGTGCATTGATTATACTGTTCTGCATTGTAGTACATAGTCTGCTTAGTTAAGAAGCATTTACGTTTACACAAAAATTATTTACATTCATTGTATTCCAGGCGTGAGCCTGAAGAGGGAGACTAGCCCTTTTGAAAAGTCCCATATTAGCTTAGACCTGGTTATGAAAGCTAGGTGCACCATCCTGGTAAGGTGTAGGTTGAGGTTAGCCCCACTAATTGACCTGGTTGTAAAGGTTGAGGTTAGCTCTATGCTAATTGACCTCATTGTAACCGGTGCCGCTCCACCCATTAAGTGAGCTTTAGTGGAATCCTCAGGCTGAACGTCGATAACATTTCTTGTGTCGTACTTAATTTTCGCACTTAAATTTACGCACTTGAATGTTGTCATTTTAATTATGGTGAATGGTTCAAAAATACTGAGATTGCTTCAATTGCTTTACATTCTTGTTCGATTTGATTTCAGCTAAACTGGTTAATGCTTAGAAGGACCCTAGATTGGGAAATACTGATTGTGACTTGAATTTGACTTAGGAAATTTTTAAGTTTCCAATTCACCCCCCTCTTGGGAATACACCAAAGCTAACAATAATTTTACAATCAAGATGTGTGTAGTGTTTCGGTGGGGGGGGGGGGGGTCTTATTTATAGCCTTCGATATGTGGAAGAAGCACATGTGTGGCTCACTTACCATTGAATGTGGTGCTAGCTCACCTACCATGGCCGACTTTGACATTAGTGGCCAATTTTCACATTAGTGGTCGTCTTTGACATTAGTGGCTAACTTTGACATTAGTTGTTGTCTTCGACATCAGTGGCCGACTTTGACATTAGTGGTCGTCTTTGACATTAGTGGTTGTCTTTGACCTTATCTGAACCGAACGTCAGGTAAGTGTGCCAATTAACTCCTGAAAGGTGGGCATTGCACATATATACACCAATACCCCCCTCAATGTCCACCTATGCTCTTGAACCAATTCCAAGAGCATCCTTATGCTTTTGGAAGTCGGAACTACCCAATGTTTGGGTGAAGATATTTGCATGATTGTCATATTTTGGGCAATACTTCATCTCAACAATCTCATCCTTAATGAGTTCTCGTATGTAATGATACTAAATCTCAATGTGTTTGGCGTCTTTTGTATGGAACATCGGATTCTTACTGATAGCTATGGAACTTTGATTGTTACAGTGAATCAGAGTTACAACATTAATCGTTATCTCAATATCAATAAGAAGTCTTCTTATCCACACAGCTTCACATGAGATGAGACAAGCTGACTTATACTCGGCTTTTGTGGATGATAGCGACACTGTTGGCTGCTTCTTACTTGTCTACAAGATAATTCCATTCCCAAAAAGAAAACAATATCTAGAAACTGACTTTCTGGAATCAATATCTCCTGCCCAATCAGAGTCAAACTATCTAATTAGGGAGTTTCCCGATGTATAAGAGATGCCAAAAAGAGGAGTCCCTTTTATATACTTGATGACTCTTATTCCAGCATTCTAGTGAATTTCTCATGGCTTATTTGCAAATCTACTCAGAATACCAACTACAAAATTGATATCGGGCCTTGTGTTGCACAAGTACACCAAACTTCCAATTAGGCTTCTATACCTTTTTGTTTGAACAAGTGGAGAGGGATCTTCAATGGAGAGCTTAAGTTTTACTTCCATTGGAGTAACCATTGGAGGGCATTCTGCCATCCCAAATGCCTTCAGTAACTCTTGAGCATATCTTTGCTCACAAATAAAGATTTCTCCTAGATGCTGCCACACTTCAATGCCTAAGAAGAAGTGGAGTAGCCTCAAGTATGTCATCTTGAATTCTAAGCATAGGCCTTCATAGATGTTGTGCACAAGATCATCTACATATAGTACAATTATTACGTACATCGCATTCTCCTTCAGTATATATAAATTTGCATTACAGGTACTTCTACAAAATCCATAATTGGTGAAGAAAGAATCAATCCTCTGCTACCAAGCTCTGGGGGCTTGTTTCATCCCATATAAAGCTTTTTTCAACCTACACACTTTGTTGTCTAAATTTGGTAATTCAAATCGAAGTGGTTGCATCACAAAAACCTCCTCTTTAAGATGACAGTTGAGGAAAGTAGACTTCACGTCCATTTGAAATAGTGCCCAACTTCTGTGTGAGTAGTAGCCAAAACCAAATGGATTGTTTCTATGCGTGTCGTTGGTGCAAAGGTTTCAGTAACATTAAAACCTTCCACCTAAGAAAATCCTTGTGCTACAAGGTGAGCTTTGTACTTATTTAAAGTATCATCAACTTTATATTTTACCTTCCATATCTACTTTGTGCTGATTACCTTCTTATGAGGGGGACGATCCATAATCTCCCAAGTATCATTTTTCATGATGCTTTTCATATTTAGCTTCCATAGCCATTTTCCACTTCGGATTAGCCAGCGCTAGATCTAGGCTACTTGGTTCCTTAACTGTACTGATTATATCAGCCATTAAGGCCATATTTACAAAGTGTTATGCTGATCGATGTCGTTCCTCTATTCACTTCGACATTTGAGGTCCATCAAGTTGTGAACTTTGATTCACAGGTTCTCGATTGCCTTCGTCAAAAAGTTGTTGTACCCACCTAGGGTATGGCTTCTGAACAGGTGCTACTGGTACAACAGGCTGGTTTTGAATTTTTTCATCATTCACCTCAATTTGCTGCTCTATATGAGGCACATGGTGGGTTACTTTATCGATTAATGATAAAGTAGGTTGATCTCTATCTTCCATTGAGTGTGGTCCTTCATAAAATACCACATCTCAGCTTATGATGATCTTCTTTACCTATACATCATATAGACAATATGCCTTTGATTCTATATTGTATCCCAAGAAGATGTACTTGCGACTCTTGTCATCTAACTTCCTTCGACTGTCATCTAGAACATGCACAAAACCTATGCAACGAAATGTTCTAAGATAAGAAACGATTGGTTTTTTACCAGAGTAAGCCTCGTGAGGTGTTTTGTTCCCTAGATATTTAGTGAAGCATCGATTGAGGATATACACAGTTGTATTACCAGTTTATGCCCAAAATGATTTTGGAAGGTCTTGTGCCTTCATCATTGCTCCGGACATCTCCATCACAATGTGATTTTGTCATTCCATAATTCCATTCTGTTTTGGAGTTTTTGGTGCTGACATTTGGCGCTTGATGCAAATGCACTACAAAAATTGTTGAACTCCCATAATGTGAACTCGCCTCCTAGATCTATTCAAAGTTTCTTTAACTACAAACCCGTATCATTTTCAATAAGTTTATGCCACACTTTAAATTTTACAAAAGCCTCAGCCTTATCATGAAGAAAGTACACCCACATTTTTCTACTATAATCGTCGACTAATAGCATAAAATAGAAAGATCCTCCTAGTGCAGGAGTAGTCATTTTACTATAGAGATCTAAATGTACCAGCTCTAGAGGAAGCTTTGATTTGTTGTTGCTCTCTTGTGGAAATGACATACGATGTTGCTTGCTATGCATGCAAGCTTCACAAGGCTCTGCAGTGTCAACTACTATAGGAAGACCAACCAATATTTCCTTTATCTACATCTCCTTCAAAAATGCATAGGAGATGTGTCCAAATCTTTCATGCCAAAGTCTATTTGTTGTATCTCTTATTGTTGCAGCAATTGCCACAAACTTAAACAGGTTATTCTTTCGAATACCTTCACCCACAATGTTGCCATTGTTATCAATGATCTCAACTTTTGTTTTCATAAATTGTACTTCATAGTGACGGTAAGTGATAGAAGCTATAGATAAAAGATTCCTCTTAATTTGAGGAACATAAAGGATATATGAAAGAGTTTTACCTTGGACATTCATGGTTTTTAAGGAAATGGATCAAGTGCCTTTTACTAGACACTTTGCATTACTTATGACAATCACATTCATAGGTTCATGTAGAGGCTTAAGGGAACCATACTAGTCCTTTTTGTTGGTCATGTGTCGGGAAGCTTCACTGTCAAGTACCCAGAAGCAATCTCCTAGTACTGTTTGAGCAGTTGAGCACATTTCTTCTGTAACAATGAAAAGATCTAATTCTGGTTCGGTACAATTTGCTACCTGTATGAAATTCCATTTAGGCTTCAATGTGTTGTTCTTTTCATCGTTGATACGTTTTCTACAATCCTTGGCTGCAGGCCCCTTTTTGTTGCAGTAGTAGCACATACCAGAAAATCTCTTCTTGTTCTTTCCTTTATTCTTTTCAACATTATTGTCGTTGCCTTTGATCTGCATGATGAAAGAACTACTACTTTCATTTTCTCTGGTTCTCAGCCTCGTGTCCTCCTCTAGTAGTAAAGCACAGAATTCCTCAAAGGTTAGTGCAGGAGTTCTAATCTGCGTGTAAAAAGCATTTACCAAACTGTCATATTTTGATGGCAGCACTCGAATACATTTTCGAGCTAACTCCTCACTAGTATTTGCTATGCCACTGCTGCCATCTAATCACACAATTTTTTATTCTAGTAATGAATATTTCTACCAATTCTCTGTCATGTAGCTTTTTTGCAGCAAGTTAATTCTCCAAGTTCTAAATGTGTATCAGGTTCTTTATTTCATATTGATTCTTCAGACCATTCCAAGCGTTTGCAACCTTGGATGTATGCTAGATCAACGTAAGTATAGAATCAGATACACTTGTGAAAATAGCACAAAGTGCATCTGCATTCTGCCTCTTCCACGCTTTGACGAGGGCAGCATCTAAAGGGATGATAACCTTAGTATTGGTGGGATCAGGCATGCCAATTGGTTTTGGATCCATAACTTGAGTTGTATCAAGTAGTTCATATGAATCCAGAATAGCACTCATCTTGAACTTCCACAAAGTGTACTTCGTGCCATCTAGCTTTCCTTCTATGAATGCTAGTGGACATATCCAAAGTGTTGGTGGAGATGTAGTAGTTGAAGATGAAGTTCCTGCCATTGCAATGTCTCAACAATTATAGTTGTTTCTTCTTTGTAGCCTTCAGCTCTGATACCATGTAAGAATAACAACACCAAGATTTTTTTTGAAGAAACGATTGAAGAGATAACACAAAGTTTTATTACAACAATCATATTACAACAATCTATCCAACCATGCACTCACTAAATAAGTTTTAATGGCGAAAGGACAACAAATAGATAAAAAAATAAAAAGGACACAATCTTGGAGTCGAGATGTGTGCAGTGCCCCGGTGGGGGGGGGGGGTCTTATTTATAGCCTCTGGTCCATGGATGAAGCACATGGGTGGCTTACCTACCATGGTAAGTGGTGGTAGCTCACCTACCATCACCGACTTTGACTTTAGTGGCCAACTTTGACATTTGTGACCATCTTTGATATTAGTGCCAACTTTGACATCAGTGGCCGTCTTTGACATCAGTGGCCATCTTTGACATTAGTGGCCGACTTTGATAGTAGTGGTCATCTTTGACATTAGTTGCCGACTTTGACATTAGTGGCCATTTTGACATTCATCATTGTCATTTTCCTTTTTTTTTTTTTTTTTTTTTGAAAATAATAAATCGAGTACCACGGTGTGTAAACCTCCCCCCCCAACTTGAAATGTACATTGTCCTTATTGTCCAAATTGATGGCATGATGCAAGCCTGCAAAAAGGGGCTAAAAAGAACACGAGAGAACAAGAATAGTTAAAATAAAAGAGAAGAAAGAGAAAAAAAATAAAAAATAAAAAAAAAATAAAAAAATAAAGATACAAGAACATAAAAATAAAATAAAGAAAGTGAAATATATACAATACGTGAAATATATACAAGACTACAAGACTAAATGTAGTCTAAGTTGAGGGGAAGTCCTAGTAAACAGAATCCACCACTTCCTCTCCAGTGTTAACACGAGGGAAATCTTCCAAAAATAGTTTTAGACGTTGCCCATTTACCTTGAAAACATTACCATCTTTGGGATTTTCAATATCCACAGTGCCATGAGGGTAAACTGCCTTTACTATGTAAGGACCTATCCAACGGGATCTTAGCTTACTTGGAAACAAGTGAAGCCTAGAATTGTACAATAAGACCTTTTGGTTAGGTTCAAATTGTCTCCTTATAATATGTTCATCATGAAAACCCTTTAATATAAACAGTTCAGGCGGTACAACCATCCATGGAAAACAAGGAAACCTATATACAAATAAATGTACAAAAATGAATAAATAAATAAATAAATATATAATCGTTAGTACTAGTAGGCGGTAGAAAAACCAGCCATGGTATATACATATATATAGATATATAGTATTATGCACTTCTTCTTCTTCTTCTTCTTCTTCTTCTTTTTCTTTTTCAAACTTAAAATGAATCCACAGCAACGACGCCAAAAATGCTTGTCATTTTATTTTGTTCATCATTGTCCAATTCCCAAGCGTAGGAAAATTCCATTGTCAAGCATAGTAAATCTTGGAGTCCCAAGGTCATTTCCATAGGGATTCAATTGGTAAGTTTAAGAGTTCATACATCACACATTAATTCAGAGTGAGAGGTGTGGGGATTGATTTTAATGAATACAACTGTCACTTGATTATAACAATTTAATTAAAGGGTTAGGCTTTAGATTTCATCCTAGTCTCATCATTGGTAATCAAATCTCATCTTTATAACTCAACCAACATCAATATACCTATTGAACTTGATCGGAAAATATATCGCTTCAAATGCATAGGTTTGACAAAAATTGTTGAATAATGTCAAATGAAAATATTTTAGCAAACTTTTAGAATGTAAGAACAAAAAGCATTGGTTGTGTCAAGATTTAACTTGTCTACAATCAATCAAGAAGTTTACAAAACCAAAAGTTTTTAGAAAAAGATCATTGAACATTAACCAATCTTAAACATAAAATACTTGAAGACTGAGATGAGAATTACCAATAATAAGATGTAGGACTCCACCCTTAGCCTAACTTGAAATTTAGTTGGCCATTAGAATGAAAAGAAGAAATACTTAAATTAAAAACTTCCGAATGTTTACAAGGAAATGAGAGAGAGAATACAAGAAAATGAGGTAGCTCCCTAAGGCTAACACAAGCCTCTTATTTATAGGTTGACAAACTACTACTTCCACTGCAAAACCTAACACAATTTATTAGTTACACTCCTATACCTACCACAAACACCTTCACCTACCAAAATGGTAGTTGCATTCCTTGTGATGTTGAAATTTATTGTTTAATCTCTTCACCTTTCTTCTAACTCAAGGTTGGAAGGCTAAACATTGTAATTTGGACTTTCTCGTGAAATGCAAATTTGTAGGTCTTGAAGTCTTCTTTGAAATGCAACCAAGTTGAAATAAATTGGACAATCGAGTCAAAAGTTATGACCGATTTACCAAAGCTACACAAAACTGCTACATTACTTCAATTAACCCGAATTAAAGCACTATTGGATGTTATTCAATTCTTCCAAACATCCTTCCTCACTTCACAAATTAGTACTTTGAATACTTAAAGTCTTTGCAGCCAATCCATACTCCACCCGAGGGCTAATCAATTATTTATTGCAATTTACCTTCAAATCACAAAAATCACACAATAAGTTCTATATGCATATTACGTAGATGATTTACTTATTTCTGGGCACTAAGATGGCGTATAAATGTTCATAAATATGCAATATTATATACTAATCACACCCCCCAACTTGCACATTGCTAGTCCCTAGCAAATATTTTAAAGAAAACTTCAAATAAAGTACAAAATTGGAAAATAAAGCCACTTTCGTAGGGAAACACGATTGCATTTAGCGCATGCAACAAGCCTTTAAACCCCTATGTTCCCCCTAGTGGACGAGTTAAGTCTCGTGAGGGCTTGCAGAGATGCTACCCACAAACATCATTCATGCTGTCAAAAGAAAATAACAACGACTACAGTAAAAATAAAAGTAAAAAAAAAACAAAATAAAATAAAGTAAACTACTACTACCTTAGAACAAAAAATAAAACTTAAAACAAGAACTCCCTTATCAACTTATGAATTTTAAACTAGTTCAATAAATAGAATGCTCAATTAATTAATTTACTTATAAGTAATACAAAGTTTTTAGCGAAAAACTCAAATGCATCAATCCAACTCTCAATGTGTAAGTGAATTTAGCCATTGAAAATAATCCAAGTTATCCAAATGCAGATGAATTTAGATCATTCCATTTTTGAGTTTTGACTTCAAGACCTTACCATGGTGTCTCTCAGAAATAAAATCTCTCATTGAAAATAGGGTAAACATCCACCCAAGAGCTCATGTGAACAAGAGTATTTGACTAGCAATTTCAAGTATAATTCACAATAATAGAAAAATGGCACAGATGGAACAAGTCTCGAAAACTGGGTAATGAATTATAATCTTGATAAGTGGCATGTTAGTGGCACATGATTCATTACAATTATTCAACATTGAAACACACGACAATTCATAGAATCAAAAAGGACTTTCATTGGTTGTAATGTAATTCGGGTAAGAAGGAAAGGGGATCAAAATTGTGATGGTTTTCAATGTGGCTTAGGACACTACCAATGACCATCACAAATTCTAACCTATCCAAACACATAGTTAAATACCCAAACATAAAATGGGATTGAAAAAAACCCACCATACAAGGTTGTAAACCTCAATCTTTAAGAAGTTATTGCTCGAGAGGGCTACAAATGGGGCATTAAATATGGCACCAACATGCTAATAATAAAGGGTATGCCCTGAGTTTTTTTTTTTGTTTTTTGTTTTTTTTTATAGAATGAACCCAGTCCTATGTTCCTTCAACGTTTACAAGCCACTGCCAACATTGCCAACTCTTGAACAATATTTACCCACAAAAGATTTCCCTAAGCTGGCCAAGAATGGGGAAAACACTAACAGCTCAAAAACAGGGTACAAATGATTTTGAAAGTTAGAAGAATTAAGGCTCGAATTTTCAAGAGGGCCTAAGATCAAGTTCTATAAATTGCCACAATTCAGTATTGAATAATAATAAGGCTTAAATATATGTCACTAACAGTGGAAAATTTATGTATTGAATTAAAATTACCCCCAATTGAAAGATAGGCACAAATATGACAAGAAGGTTTAAGTCTCCACTTGATTTGTAAGGACCTCATTCACAAGCATTAATAACTCAAATATGTTTCAAATGGCTTGTAGATGTGCACGAGTGAGATGCCAAATTGATGATTAAGCATGTCTCAAAACAAAGTATTACACTAAGTCTATGAATCACATAAGAGCATACTAGAAATCAAACAGAGTTTAAATTCACTCATCAAAAAGTCTTCTCTCTTTCTCACTCCTTTTTCAAAATAAAAAAATAAAAAAAATATAACTGATATCTTCGCACCCCCCAACTTAAATTATGCATTGCCCTCAATGTATATAGATGAAATAAGAAGAAAAGATTAGGGAGAGTAAGGAGAAGGTACAACCTTGAGAATGAGTTTACGACATATTTGTAATTAATGGGTAAGAAAAAGGACAAAACACCAAAATCAAAGTAAATGTCTAGGCTGCGCATGCCGGTAATCTTATCATGACAACAAATTTGGGAACTAGGAAGGAATGCCTTTATTTGATGGGGTTTTTCTCTAGCCTTCCAAACCTGAATGATCTACCTACAACCAACACAGACAGTAGGATAAGAAGACAGGTTGTCTGCTCTTTCAAAAAAAAAATATGGAAAATGAGATGTAATGGTGCTTATAAATGGAAGTGAATGCACAATGGTTAGGCACTCAAGACATCCGTTTGATTTTGCACTCCAAAATTTTCTAGCTTCTCTTAAAGGCTCTCAATCATCCCCATGGCAGGATCATCATCCAACCCAATTCCGGATCTGAATGTGGCACTAGATGTGACGACCAGTCCTAATGAGCTACTAAGATATATCCCTGGTCTATCTTATTTTTCACCTCAGCTCCAAGGTGATGTGATGAAAACTGAAATGGTAATGGCCACAATGTCTGATACAAGTGCAGCTTCCCATGCGATTTCTCTGAGTGCTCAGGTGATCATGTCGATATCTCACTTGACCCAACATTTGCAGAGTCAGAACACTACTATGAACCGCCTCCAAAATGAGATTTCCTTTTTGCAGCAGAAATCCCGAGAAGACCTACAAAAAGTAAAAGACTTGTGGCAAGAAAATAAGGAGCTGAAGCGAAAGGTCAATGAGCTGAGGAGGCTGGTGGAAAATTACTCCAACAATCTTGGGCCTAGGATAGCAGGGCTGGAGGAAAGTCGGGAGCATTTCCAGAAGGAACATAAACGGCTCAAAGCCATGGTGCAAGGAAAGGGCAAGACCTCCTGCTTTTCAACTTGAGGGGGGAGGCATGACAGAGATTCGGTCGAAGGGTCTTTTCTCTTTTTCCTTTTTTTTATTTTTTTTATTTTGAAAATAATAGACCGAGTACCACGGTGTGTAAACCTCTCCCCCCAACTTGAAATGTACATTGTCTTTATTGTCCAAAGTGATGGCATGATGCAAGCCTGCGAAAAGGGGTTAAAAAGAACACGAGAGAACAAGAATAGTTAAAATAAAAGAGAAGAAAGAGAAAAAAATAAAAAATAAAAATAAAAAAAATAAAAAAATAAAGATACAAGAACATAAAAATAAAATAAAGAAAGTGAAATATATACAAGACTACAAGACTAAATGTGGTCTAAGTTGAGGGGAAGTCCTGGTAAATAGGATCCACCACTTCCTCTCCAGTGTTAACACGAGGGAAATCTTCCAAAAATGGTTTTAGACGTTGCCCATTTACCTTGAAAACATTACCATCTTTGGGATTTTCAATATCCACAGTGCCATGAGGGTAAACCGCCTTTACTATGTAAGGACCTGTCCAACGGGATCTTAGCTTACCTAAAAACAAGTGAAGCCTAGAATTGTACAATAAGACCTTTTGGTTAGGTTCAAATTGTTTCCTCATAATATGTTCATCATGAAAACCCTTTACCTTCTCTTTATAAATTCTAGGGTTCTCATAAGAATCTCTTCTTAATTCTTCAAGTTCATTTAACTGCAAACGACGATGGTCACCGGCCATTCCAAGATTGGAATTCAAAGTTTTAATGGCCCAGTAGGCTCTATGTTCCATTTCCACAGGTTAATGGCAAGCCTTACCATAAACTAGCCTATAAGGAGACATACCCAAAATGGTTTTGAAAGCAGTGCGGTATGCCCAAAGCGCATCAATTAATCTCAAGGACCAGTCTTTACGATTCGGGTTTACCGTTTTTTCAAGGATATTTTTAATCTCCCTATTAGCCAATTCTGCTTGCCCATTAGTTTGCGGGTGATAGGCTGTTGAAACTTTATGGGCGATACCATATTTTTTCATTAAAGTTTCAAAAGATCTATTACAAAAATGTAAGCCGCCATCACTAATGATTGCTTTAGGCATCCCAAAAGGAGATAAAAGATTTTCTTTTAAAAACTTGATCACAACCTTGTGATCGTTAGTTCTCGTTGGAATAGCCTATACCCATTTGGATACATAGTCCACCGCTAAAAGAATGTATAGATAGCCAAAGGAGGAGGGGAAAGGACCCATAAAATCGATGCCCCAACAATCAAAAATTTCAATAATCAAAATAGGGTTTAAGGGCATCATATTTCTATGTGTAATCCCTCCTAACCTTTGGCATCTATCGCACCGTTTGCAAAATTCATGAACGTCTTTAAAAAGAGTGGGCCAGTAAAAACCACTTTGTAAAATTTTTGCGATGGTTTTTCTTGAAGAGAAATGCCCACCACAGGCTCAACTATGACAAAATGAGATGACACCTTGAGTCTCTTCATTTGACACACATCTTCTCAAAATATGGTTTGGACAATATTTAAACAAGTATGGGTCATCATAAAAGAACCGCTTGACTTCAGCCAGAAATTTTTTCCTATCTTGGGCATTCCAATGTGATGGAAGTTGCCCAGATACGAGATAGTTAACAATGTCGGCGTACCAAGGTAGGTTCGTCACAAGGAATAGTTGTTCATCCGGGAAACTATCTCTGATAGGGATGTGCTGTAGAGGGTTATCAAATACCAGTCGGGACAAGTGATCAGCCACAACATTTTCAACTCCTTTCTTGTCTTTAATAATTAAATCAAATTCTTGAAGAAGCAAGATCCACCGGATGAGCCTTGGCTTAGCATCCTGCTTAGAGAGCAGATACTTGAGTGCAGCATGATCTGTAAAAATAACAATAGGTGAACCAATGAGATATGACCGAAACTTGTCCAGTGCAAAAACTATTGCTAGTAACTCCTTTTCTGTGGTGGTGTAATTCATTTGTGCATCATTAAGAGTTCTACTAGCGTAGTACACCACACAAGGTTTATTATCTCTCCTATGCCCTAGCACCGCTCAAATGGCATAACCACTTGCATCGCACATAAGTTCAAAAGGCATGTTCCAATCTGGTGGTTGCATTATAGGCGGAGAAATTAACATTTTTTTCAGTTTTGAAAAAGCCGTTTCATATGCATTTGTCCACTCGAATGGAACATCCTTAGCAAGAAGGTTGCACAAAGGACGTGCAATGGCACTGAAATCTTTTATAAACCTTCTATAAAACCCTGCGTGTCCAAGAAAGGACCGCACATCCTTGATGCAAGTTGGTGTAGGCAAATTTGAAATAATTTCTACCTTGGACTTGTCTACTTCTATCCCCTTAGCAGAAACGATGTGGCCCAACACAATACCTTGTGTCACCATAAAGTGACATTTTTCCCAATTTAAGACGAGATTTTTCTCCTCACATCTAGTGAGGACACAACCTAAATTTTCCAGGCATCAATTAAATGAGTCACCAAAAACAGAGAAGTCATCCATGAAGACTTCCACAATTTCCTCAACCATGTCACTGAAGATACCCATCATGCACCGTTGAAAATTTCCCGGTGCATTACACAATCCAAAGGGCATTCTCTTGTAAGAAAATGTTCCAAAAGGACAAGTGAATGTAGTTTTTTCTTGGTCCTCTAAGGCAATCTCGATCTGATTGTAACCAGAATACCCATCCAAAAAACAGTAGAAAGAGTGACCAGCCACTCTCTCTAGGACCTGGTCCAAAAACGGAAGCGGGAAATTATCCTTCCTAGTGTAAGAGTTCAATTTTCTGTAATCAATGCACACACGCCAACCCATTTGAATACGAGTTGGAATTGACTCATCATTCTCATCAACAATCACAGTCACTCCCGACTTCTTTGGTACCACTTGAGTGGGACTAACCCACTTGCTATCAGCAATGGGGTAAATGATACCTGCATCCAAAAGCTTCAAGACTTCCTTCCTAACTACCTCTTTCATTATAGGGTTCAATCTACGCCGTGGTTGGCGAGATGGTTTGGCATCTTCCTCAAGGTAAATCCTATGTGTGCAGACCAAGGGGCTAATACCTTTGATATCAGCTATGCTCCATCCTATAGCACTCCTATGGGATCTCAACAAGTCTAACAATTTGGCCTCTTGGGCTTCCTCTAATGTAGAGGATATCACCACAGGGTAAGTCTCTCCCTCACCCAGAAAAGAATATTTTAAATATGATGGCAATGGTTTTAGCTCAGGCTTGGGTGGTTGGACATGAGATGGTAAAATTTTAATCTCAGAAGGAGTTAACTCCTCAAATCTAGGAATCCAACCATGAACTTCAAAGACCTCAACTATATTGATAAGAGAGCGGAAGTGCCCCGCTTTGGGGTTCTCAACACAGTCATCCTCCACAACATTTACCAGGCATGCTTCAAGAGGGTCTTCATAAGAGAAGGCATCTAAGTGTTCCTGCGAAATAGCATCAATGCTATTAGCTTCAAACACATCACCATCATCCCCAACTTGCTTCATGACATTAAAAATGTTATGTTCAGCAGTCATGTTCTCAAATGAGATTTTCATTAAACCATTCCTGCATTGGATGTTAGCATTGCTCGTAGCAAGGAATGGTCTACCAAGGATAATAGGAATGTGGGAATTTTTGGTCACCATTTGTTGAGTATCCAGTACCACAAAATCAACAGGGTAAAAGAATTGATCCACTTGTACTAAAACATCCTCCACGACTCCCTTAGGGATCCTAATACTTCTATCTGCCAATTCTAAGGTCATCTTTGTTGGCTTCAACTCTCCCAACCCAAGTTGTTCATAGACAGAGTAGGGGAGAAGATTCACACTCTCCCCCAAATCAAGTAAGGCACGCTCGAATTTGAATTCCCCTATCACTATGGAAATGGTCGGGCTCCCAGGGTTTGTATTTGGAAGGTGTAGTTGCATTCAGGATTGAGCTCACTTGTTCAGCCAAAAGGACTTTGCTATGCACATTATGCTTTCGCTTCATAGTGCACAGATCCTTTAAAAATTTAGCATATGCAGGTACTTGCTTTATGGCATCAAGCAGAGGTATATTCACCTTCACTTGTTGGAACAATTCAAGCATTTCAACTTTACACCTTCCCTTTTGAGAAGCCTTGAGTCTTTGTGGGTACGGAATGACTATTGGATCTTTTGCAACAACTTTCTCACCCTCAATCTCTTGGGGCTCTTGCATCACCTCATTACTCTTAGATTCATGAATAGGCTCTTTGAAAACATTGCTTGAAGAGCCTTCATCATTTCCTTTTGAAATCTCTTTTTGTGGAATTTTTCTTTCAACTTTCTTACCACTTCTAAGGGTAATGGATTTAGCATGCTCCATAGTCACCTCAGAGTCACTAGTACTTGCAATACTATGTTGACCCACTGGATTAGCTTGGGGTTGGGAAGGAAATTTACCTTTTTCTTGTTGAGGTACCCCAACAGCAGTGTTCAACTTAGTAATTTGAGCTTTCATGTCCCCAATAGATTGAGTGATTTGAGAAATTGATTGACTCGTGTGGGCTAT
Source organism: Malania oleifera (assembly GCF_029873635.1). Classification (NCBI taxonomy): domain Eukaryota; kingdom Viridiplantae; phylum Streptophyta; class Magnoliopsida; order Santalales; family Ximeniaceae; genus Malania; species Malania oleifera. The sequence goes on from NC_080422.1 coordinate 64,606,530, forward strand.
GAATTGTTGCAATTGATCCTCCAGAATTCTTTTATGAGGGGGTTGGTATGGTGGAGCATTTTGTTGCCCTAGAGGGGCATATGCTTGAGGATGATTTTGAGTATACCCTTGAGAACTTTGACTTTGATGGAATTGGGCTCCCTGCCCTTGAAAATTTGGTGGGGCATGGTGATTGAAACTTTGAGCAGGAAATGAAGGATTAGCCACCTCTTGATTCCTCCAACTAAAGTTAGGGTGATTTGACCACCCTTTGTTGTAAGTTTCAGAGTATGGATTGTTGAAGGGCCTTTTGAATTGATTCAACGAATTTACACTTGCCTGACCACTAATCACTTCTTTGAGAGAGGGAATGGTGAGACACTCACTAGTGGAGTGTTCCTGGGTCTCACAAATTGCACAAACATTTTCCAATCTGGGTCCAGTGGTAACCTTATTTACCCTTTTCATTTGCAAAGCCTCCATTTGCCTTGTGAGGTTTGCAATCTTAACTAACACATCGTCCTTTTCTTTGAGTTGGTACATCCCTCCTCCACTCTGAATACCAGTGTGCCTTGATGTTCCAATGGATTGAGGAGTGCCCCAAGTTTGGGCTTGTTCCGCCAAAACATCAAAGTAATCTAATGCATCCTCAGGTGATTTGTTTAAAAACTCACCATTGCACATCAAGTCTATATACTGGCGATTCTTAGGTGAAAGTCCTTGCATGAAAAAGTTCAAAATTTGCCAAGTATCTAGACCATGATGTGGAATGGTTTGTAGAAGCTCCTTGAAGCGTTCCCACACTTGATGAAATTCTTCATTTGGTTTTTCAGAAAAATTTTGAATTTGTTTGGTCAAATCAATGGTTTTTTGTGTGGGAAAAAACTTCTTCAAGAAGTCTCTTTGCATTTCTTCCCAAGATGTAATATAATGAGGTTTAAGGGAATATAACCATGACTTAGCTTTATCCTTTAAAGAAAAAGGGAAAAGCTTAAGTTTAACCATATCTTCAGGGACAACGGGGTTAGTAAGAGTTGAACAAACCTCTTCAAATTCCTTTAGATGTAAGTAAGGGGACTCTGAATCCATCCCATGAAATGTGGGCACCATCTTAATCATTTCAGGTTTCAACACAAAGTGGTGAGCTTGCATTGGTAAACGAATACAAGAGGGCTCACTAGACCTTGGAGGATTGAAATAATCTCCTAATGTTCTTGCATGTTGAATGACGGGAAAATTTTGAAAATTTTGAAAATTTTGAAATTGTTGTGCCCCCATTCCTTCTTGGTCTTGCATATTACGCTGATTTCCGAAGAAAGGCAGCTGCCCCACTTGACCTTGGCGAAAGGGTTGGTTGTTGTCACCCCCTTGATTAACTTGAGCGAATAAGGGGTTGGCTTCTCCATATTGGGGTGGAGCATTCCTGGGAGAATGAATTCGGCCTCCATTTCCATCCCTCTCATGTGGAAGTTCTTGGTTATTTTGTGGTTCCAATGCCATTGGTCCTCCAGAGGATGAGGGTCTTCTTTGGAAATTTATGGATGGAGGTGCTTGGATGGGCTCTTCCGAGAATTCTAAGTGACGTTGAACTAATCTAGAAGGCCACTCCCTAACTAACCTATTAGTTCCATCACGAACCCAACTCGACATACACTATGATTACAAAATTCAATAAAATGAAATAAATAATTAGTTCCTGCAAAAGAAAGAAAATGTCACTACAAGTTAATATAAACAGTTCAGGCGGTACAACCGTCCATCGAAAACAAGGAAAGATAAATAAAAATAAATGTACAAAAATGAATAAATAAATAAATAAATATATAATAGTTAGTACAAGTAGGCGGTAGAAAAACCAGCCATGGTATATACATATATATAGATATATAGTATTATGCACTTCTTCTTCTTCTTCTTCTTTTTTTTTTCCAAACTTAAACTGAATCCCCGGCAATGGCGCCAAAAATGTTTGTCATTTTATTTTTTTCATCATTGTCCAATTCCCAAGCGTAGGAAAATTCCATTGTCAAGCATAGTAAATCTTGGAGTCCCAAGGTCATTTCCACAGGGATTCAATTGGTAAGTTTAAGAGTTCATACGTCACAAATTAATTCAGAGTGAGAGGTGTGGGGATTGATTTTAATGAATACAACTGTCACTTGATTATAACAATTTAATTAAAGGGTTAGGCTTTAGATTTCATCCTAATCTCATCATTGGTAATCAAATCTCATCTTTATAACTCAACCAACATCAATATACCTATTGAACTTGATCGGAAAATATATCGCTTGAAATGCATAGGTTTGACAAAAATTGTTGAATAATGTCAAATGAAAATATTTTAGCAAACTTTTAGAATGTAAGAACAAAAAGCTTTGGTTGTGTCAAGATTTAACTTGTCTACAATCAATCAAGAAGTTTACAAAACCAAAAGTTTTTAGAAAAAGATCATTGAACATTAACCAATCTTAAACATAAAATACTTGAAGACTGAGATGAGAATTACCAATAATAAGATGTAGGACTCCACCCTTAGCCTAACTTGAAATTTAATTGGCCATTAGAATGAAAAGAAGAAATACTTAAATTAAAAACTTCCGAATGTTTACAAGGAAATGAGAGAGAGAATACAAGAAAATGAGGTAGCTCCCTAAGGCTAACACAAGCCTCTTATTTATAGGTTGAAAAACTACTACTTCCACTCCAAAACCTAACACAATTTATTAGTTACACTCCTATACCTACCACAAACACCTTCACCTACCAAAAACACCTTCACCTACCAAAATGGTAGTTGCACTCCTTGTGATGTTGAAATTTATTGTTTAATCTCGTCACCTTTTTTCTAACTCAAGTATGGAAGGCTAAACATTGTAATTTGGACTTTCTCGTGAAATATAAATATGTAGGTCTTGAAGTCTTCTTTGAAATGCAACCAAGTTTACATAAATTGGACAACCGAGTTAAAAGTTATGACTAATTTACCAAAGCTGCGCAAAACTGCTACATTACTTCAATTAACCCGAATTAAAGCACTATTGGATGTTATTCAATTCTTCCAAACATCCTTCCTCACTTCACAAATTAGTACTTTGAATCCTTAAAGTCTTTGCAGCCAATCCATACTCCTCGCTAGGGCTAATCAATTATTTATTGCAATTTACCTACAAATCACAAAAATCACACAATAAGTTCTATATGCATATTACGTAGATGATTTACTTATTTCTGTGCACTAAGATGGCGTATAAATGTTCATAAATATGCAATATTATGTACTAATCAGTGGTTGTCTTTGACATTAGTGGTCATCTTTGGAATTAGTGGCTGTCTTTGACATTAGTGGTCATCTTTGACATTAGTGGTCGTCTTTGACCTCATACATTTAGAGGGATGATAACCTTAGGATTGATGGGATCAGGCATGCCAATCGGTTTAGGATCCATACCTTTAACTCTATTAAGTAGTTCACATGAATCCACAATAGCACTCATCTTGAACTTCCACAAAGTGTAGTTTGTGCCATCTAGCTTTTCTTCTTTGAATAATGGTGGATGTATCGGAAGTGCTAGTGGAGACGCAATAATTGAAGATGAATTTCCCGCCATTGCAACGTCTCAACAATTATAGTTGTTTCTTCTTAGTAGCCTTCAGTTGTGATACCATATAGAATAACAACACCAAGATCTGTTTTAAAGGAATGATTGAAGAGATAACACAAAGTTTTATCACAACAATCTATCCAACCATACGCTCACTAAATGAGTTTCAATGGAGAAAGGACAACAAATAGAAAAAAAAGAGAGGACACAATCTTGTAGTCGATATGTGTGTAGTGTTTTGGTTGGGGGGGGGGGGGGTCTTATTTATAGCCTCTAATCCATGGAAGAAGCACATGGATGGCTCACCTACCATGCTAAGTGGTGGTAGCGTTTCTACCATGACCGACTTTGACTTTAGTTGCCAACTTTGACATTAGTGGTCGTCTTTGACATTAGTGGCCGACTTTGACATTAGTGGCTGTCTTTGACATTAGTGGCCATCTTTGACATTAGTGGCTGTCTTTTACCTCATCTTAACCATACGTCAGGTTAGTGTGCCAATTAGCTCGTGGAAGGTGGGCATTGCATACATATACACCAAAATATTGTGTGTGAATGCAAAGTGCGGGTAGCTGAAGTTAACAACTGAGATTAACAAGAAGACTCTTAATAAAAGAAAGTATGTTTTGATTAAACATTTGCGGAAACATAAAAAGGGTGTACGTTGATTAGTCATTTTTGGAAATCTTTGTTAAGAGAGTGCAAACAATTTCATTCAATACAGAGCTACAATCAAAAGTTGAAATTGCCAAAAGGCTACATATTTTATCTTGGTTTGGTATCTTTGTTTGTTTACTTTAAGTTGTTGATTGGTTATTTAGTTGATCAAGTTTTGATTACTTGTGTTGTGTTTTGGTTCAAGTGATTAAGTCTTTGCTGTGCTAGTATTGATTCAATAAGAGGTTAAGATTTAATAAAAGGCATTAAAATTTTAGTAACCCAATTCACCCCACCTCTTGGGACTACACCTTCAACTTTCAATTGGTATAAGAGCCGGGTTGTAGCAATCCCTTACTAGAAGCTACATGAAGATCTATATGACACACCTAGGAGTAGCTCCCTTTGGAGATGGCCAATCATCTACTAAACCGCATATCTTTTGCGGTTTAAATTATACATTTGGGAAACAAAGAATGAGGATATATATTCAAACCATGGATTGGAAAGCATGGAAGGTTGTCACACATGGTGACTACATTTCTACTAAAACCGTAGATGGCAAAGAAGTCCCTAAAGAAGAAAAAGACTTGACTGACAATGACTTCAAAATAATGCAAGTAAACTCTAGTGCCATGAATGCACTATATTGTGCTTTAGATGTTAATGAGTTTAATAGGGTCATGGCATGTAAATCAGCCAAAGAAATTTAGGACAAATTAGAAGTAACTTGTGAATGAACTATAGATGTTAGAAATAGTAGAATTGACATGCTCACAAGCGAGTATGAGGTTTTTAAGATGAACCCGGATGAAATCATAACAAATATGTATACGAGGTTTACATATATAATAAACTCCCTGAATGCATTTAGGAAAAAATTACTCAACTTATGAAATAATCTGGAAAATCTTTAGAGGACTTCCTCCAATATGGGAACCTAAAGCTACAACAATTACGGAAGGAAGAAATCTCAAAAATACATCTCTAGATGAACTAATTGGATCTCTTCTCACCTACAATATGACTATGAAAGAATGGAACATTGAAAATAAAATAAAATTTCCATAGCTTTTAAAGCTTCTAAAGAAAGTTTAAGGGAAGAAGATAATGAACCCAGGGAATTAGATGTTGAAGAATTAACATTTATAACTAAAAGACTTGGAAAATTCTTCAAAAGAAACAAAAAATTCACTAGAAAATTCAAAGGCTCAAAAACTGAAAAAGGTGAAACTAGTAAAAAGGACTTCAAAAATAGGAAAGACCCACCTACTTGTTACCATTGTAAAAAGGTCGGACACATCAAGTGGGTTTGCCCTCAGCTTAAGAAAAAAAAAACAAGAAGAAAATGCCAGAAATGAAAGAAACATGGGATGATATAAGCTCAAGCGAATCGGAGAATGGATCTAGCGAACAAGAGATGGCAAACATGTGCTTTGTGGCACACAACAAAGAAGTAAACTCTTACTACTCCTCCTCAGAAGATTCTAGTGATGAATTGTGTAGTGATTCGTACAAGAGTATGCCATCCTACAAAGAATTCCAAGCCAAATTATTTGCTCTTCATAATAGGTTTATTAAAGTATCAAAGAGAAACATAGCTTTAAAAGAACAAAATGAGAATCTTAAAAATCAGCTAGAATCGTCAAAATTTGCTGAAAAAAGAAAAAGAATCTCTTCTTGACAAACTAATGGAGAAAATAAACACTATGTCTCAAGAGCTGAACAAATTACAAGAAAATAATCAAAGCAAGAAAGAGCTAGAAATAAATGACCTCAAAAGTCAAATTGAAGATAAAGAAAAGATTATTTATAACTTTACAAGAGGTAAAGAAAACTTTAAGAAAAAGGTAGGACAACAAAAAATGGCTAACAATAATGAGGGAATTGGTTACAATTGAATTACAAACAAAAGAAAGAAGAATCATTTCATGGGATCCTTTGTAAAACAAGCTAAACACTATGCAAGTACATCCTCCACAAACATTCATGAATATACTACTTGCTACTTGTGTAAAAATAAGGGACATATAATGTTTAATTGTCCACTTAAGAAGAAACATGTCAAAGTAAAGAATGAATGGAAGATAAACACTAAAACTAGACAAGAAATAAAAAGAATTAAGAAAGTTTGGATTCCAAAGGTAACAATAGAAATCCTTTCTTGTAGGTTTGCTTTAGATCCACTCCATCAAAAGAAAAATGGCACTTGGACAGTGGATGTTCTAGACATATTACGGGAGATAGATCAAAGTTCACCACCCTCACTCAAAAATATGGTGGATATGTAACCTTTGGTTACAACGCAAAAGGAAAAATTGTCAAAATTGGTAAGATAGGTAAAGAATCCTTACTCACCATTGATGAGGTTTTGCTAGTTGATGGTCTAAAGTACAATCTTTTAAGTATTAGTCAACTTAGTGACAAAGGGTTTGACATAATCTTTAAGAAGGAAAAATGCATAATACAAAATCCTAATAATCAGGAAATTTTGTTCACACCATACAGAATGAACAATGTGTATTGCATAAATTTTGATAGTCTAATTTCTCAAGATTTAACTTGTTTGGCTGCCATAAGTGAAAATAGTTGGCTTTGGCATAGAATATTAGGACATGCAAGCGTTGACCTTTGATCTAAACTATATAAGAAGAGCTTAGTAAAAGGCATACCTAATACAAAGTTTATTAAAGATAGAATTTGTGATGCTTGCCAACTTGGAAAATAAATCAAGACAAGTTTTAAAAAGAAGAGACACATATCAACTAGTAGACCCCTATAACTCATGCATTTGGATTTATTTGGTCCTACTAGAATCAAAGCTTAGGAGGAAAACAATATGCCTTCGTGATAGTTGATGACTACTCTAGATATACAAGGGTATTGTTTTTAGCAAACAAAGATGAAGCTTGTGATATGTTAATAAATATATGCAAAAAACTTCAAAATAAGGAAGGTTAAAATGTTTCAAACATAAGAAGTGACTAAGGAAGAGAGTTAAAAAATAATGATGTTGAAAAATTTTGTAATGACCATAGAATAAGCCATAATTTTTCAGCACCTAGAACTCCACAACAAAATGGAGTTGTTAAAATAAAAAATAGAATCCTTCAAGAAATGGCTAGAACTATATTAAATGAAAATAATCTATCTAAATACTTTTGGACTGAAGCTATAAATACAACTTGTTATGTAATGAATATGGTTTCCATTAGATTAAAGCTAAACAAAACACCTTATGAATTATGGAAAGGAAGAAGGCCGAACATAACTTACTTCCATGCTTTTTGATGTAAATGTTTTGTTATTAATAACAAAGATCACTTAGGGAAATTTGATGCCAAGTCGAATGAAGGAATTTTCCTAGGATATGCTACAAATAGTAAGGCTTATAGGATCTATAATAAAAGAACACTAACCATCATTGAATCGATTCATGTAAACATTGATGAATCAAATCCTTCTACAAAAGAAATCAAAAATGAAGAAAATGATGATAGTTCACAAAAAGAGGATGATCTAGAAATCAAAAAATAAAAAACAGAATACAATGAAGAAACTTCAAAAGATAATTCAATAGAAAATCTTGAATTACCAAGAGAATGGAAGTATATAAGAAATCACCCGCAATATCAAATTATAGGTGAACCTTCTAGAGGTATGACCACTTGATCATCATTAAAGAATCTATGCAAACATTATGTCTTCTTATCTCTAGATGAACCTAAAAATGTTGAAGAAGCTTTAAATGATGTCTCTTGATAATTGTTATGCAAGAGGAGTTAAATCAATTTGAAAGAAGCAAAGTATGGCAATTAGTCCTCAAACTAGAAAATCATTTAATCATCGAAACTAAATGGGTATTTAGAAACAAAAAGGATGAAAATGGTATATGGTAGTTAGTAACAAAGCTAGACTTGTAGCTAAAGGATATAATAAAAAAGAAGGGATAGATTACGATGAGACTTTTGCCCGTATGGCAAGAATTGAAGCTATAAGAATGCTTTTAACTTATGCATCCCATAAAGATTTTAAATTATACCAAATGGATGTAAAAAGTTCCTTCTTAAATGGTTATATTAATGAAGAAGTATATGTAGAACAACCCCCTGGATTCGAGGACATAAAAAATCCTGATTATGTGTTTATATTAAATGAGGCTTTATATGGGTTAAAACAAGCCCCTAAGGCTTGGAATGAAAGACTTAGTGGGTTTTTAATAGAAAAGTGATTTTCAAGAAGAAAAGTTGATAGTACCGTGTTAATCAAAACTAAGAAAGATGATAAGCTGCTAATTCAAATTTATGTAGATGATATAATATTTGGTGGCACTAATGATAATCTATGTAACAAATTTTCAAAAAGTATGCAAGAAGAATTTGAAATGAGGACGATGAAGGAATTAAACTATTTCCTTAGACTACAAATTAAACAAACAAAGAATGAGACTTTTATAAGTCAATCAAAATACATAAAAGACATGATTAAAAAATTCGATATGGAAAGTAGTAAACCTGTAGGAACTCCAATGACCACTTCCATTAGCCTTGATAAAGATGAGAAAGGAAAACCTTTAGACATGAAGTATTATAGAGGAATGATTGGAAGTTTGTTATATCTAATAGCTAGTAGGCCCGACATAATGTTTAGTGTGTATATGTATGTACCTTTCCAATTAGCACCCAAAAACTCACACCAAATAGCTGTTAAGAGAATTTTAAGATACTTGATAGACACCATGGACTTAGATCTTTGGTATTTTAAGGACACCGGATTCAAAATGATTAGCTATTTGGATCCTGACTATGCAAGGTGTAAGTTAGATAGAAAAAGTACTAGTGGTACTTGTCACTTTGTAGGATGATCACTAGTCTCTTTGTTTTCTAGAAAGCAAAACTCCGCAGCTTTTTCCATAGCTGAAGCTGAATATGTAGCAGCTAGTAGTCGTTGTGCACAAACACTATACATGAAACAACAACTAAAAGACTATAATTTAGAATATTCAACCATTCCAATAAAATGAGATAATACAAGTGCAATAAATATATCCAAAAATCCAATATCACATTCAATAACAAAACACATTGATATAAGACACCATTTTTAAGAGATAACGTTCAAAAAGAGGAAATATCACTTGAATTCATTAATACAAATGATCAATTGGTGAACATCTTTACAAAACCTCTCGATGAAGAAAGATTTGTAACAGTTAGAAGAGAACTTGGATCACTAAATAATAGGGAATTGGTTTAGGAAGAATTCAGAATAAGAAAAGAAAGATCTTTGAAAATTTACAGGCTTCAGACGACTGAGCTTGGAAACTTAGACGACTAAACACTGTAGCACTAAAGATTCAGACGACTGAACCTAGACTTCAGTCTTCTGGAGTGTTACTGCTAGTTTCATACTCTTATTTTAAAATTTTTCAAATGGCTGAACTAAAACTTTAGTCTTCTGAAATTGATGGACATAAATATTTAAACTCTTTAAGGCCCTAACTTCAGCCTTCTGAACCCTATTCTATCACTCCTCCAAAGCTCTCTCTCTGTCTCCTTCCATTCTCACCCAACAACTCTGCAATCCAAGGCTCCAAAACTCAAGATTAAATCATCCCTACGGATTCTAGGGTTTCTAGGAATTGAATCTTATTCGTTCTTTATCTCCAAACATGCCATGCACCAAAACCACAGCGAGCCTTAGAACATTTTCAGGAAGAGATTAGCAAAATAGAAAGAGGGGGCTCCTTGCACCTCAAGCAAAGCTTCACTACCATGCTTCTCTTCGTTCCACTGTTCCCATTCTCGGTAAGGTATTAGAAACCACCTTCTTCAATGAAGAATTTCCTGAAATCCTACCACTGTTTAGGGAAATTGGTTGGTTTATTTTTTTTATCCATCAAGCCAAAGGCATGTTTCCAAACCTCATCAAAATTTTTTACGCTAACATGGTTTATAGTGAAGGGGTTTTGTGTACCAAGGTTCGGGGTAAGAAAATTGTCTTGAATCCTAAACTTTTGGCTCCTATTTCAAAAATAACACCCGGAGATTTTGAATGTCCTACTTTCACTCAGTCATGGATTTTAGAACAAGATTTCCTCCCGAAGCCTTTTTACCTTTAGTAATGGAAAATGAGCCGATATATTTTGGGCATCCTCCATTGTATAAGGAACTTAATTTTAATGCCCAAATCCTCCATAAAATCATTTCCTACAACATCATACCAAAAACTGGTTCTTTTAATCATTTATCCTAATTGAGTGTTTTTTCCAATGTGGATGTGGGCCAAACTAGAATCCGCTAGAGTCACTCTTCCCTAGGGTGGTGCCTTGAATCTAATATTTGCCCAGTTCAATCTCACCAATCCATCTAAACTATTCATCAAACGTACATGATATGGCTTTTTAATATCCACCACCTCAAAGAAAATGGGGTATGACAAAGGAGATCATGGTTGGTACCTCAAAAGAGGCAGGCCTCAACGCACTTTTGCAACAACTCCTCCTCTTCCTACACATGACCAGGGTCTTCCTGTAGACGCACCATCCTGGTTTATGGATTTTTGGAATGACTTCTCCTTCGTCCGCTCCGCAGTGAGGTCCGAAGTCCAGAACATTCAAGAGAAGGAGTCATCACTTGATCACCGCCTCATTCATAATGAGGAGCGTCAAGCTAGTTCCCCTTGAGGTGGGGATCCTATGGATACAAGTTCAGCTCCTCGTAGTGATGATGAGGAAACTGAGGAAGGAAGTGATGATGAAGAAGAGGAAGATATGGAAAAAAAGAAAGGTTTTGAGGATTAAGAGCAAGATGAAGAAGGGAAAGATGAAGAAGATGACGAAGAGGTTGATAGTTAGATCTTTTGATGTATTACGAAACTGAATTTTAAATCTTTTTGGATGTATTCAAACACATAGTTTGTGTGTTGCCTCACTTTTATTTATGTATGCTTGTAATGACTCGTTGGGTGTATGGTGACTTTTTGTTTCTATCCTTAGTCTATTTTTGAGTAATGACAAAGGGGGAGAGAAATTGGTAGCACAATTGTTAGCAAAGATGAATTGAATGCAATGACAAAGATGAATTGTAAGCAAGATGAATTGTAAGCACATAATTGTAAGAAAAATGAATTTTAAGCAAAGACAACGATGAATTGTACGCACATATGAATTATGAGTGACAAATATAACTTTTGACTCTTTTGATCTAACATATGCTTGATTGTAAATTTGAAGATGTTACAATATATTGGAAAGTGTGTATTCTTGTGATATACTTGCTTGGTTTTTTTGATCTATTTTGAACTTTCTACACTTGATATCATTACATTTCAAAATCATTAAAAGGCATGCTTATTGTGAAGGCGAGCCTTTTCTAAGAAACCCTCGTCTTTGCTCCTTGTTTGTCATAATCAAAAAGGAGGAGATTGTTGGCCTAAGCATGGCTTTTCAATATTTTTTTGATGATAACAAATAAAGGATAATTTACTATGTGTTGGTTAAGTGGTGATGTTTCAGGAAAGAAAATGTTCAAAAAATAAAAAATAAAAGCATTGGAAAGCTCACGTGTTCATAAAAGCCACATCTATATGAAGGGTGATCCAAACGATAGCTCAAAACAACACCAACATAAGCAAAATATGTGGAAACTTACTCAAAGCTCAAAATACAATGAAAAACTTGAAGAGTAAAGTATTAGACCTTGAGGACAATGTTGTAACTACTTCACATTTGAATATCTTATGAAATATGTTTGAAGCTCTTCTAGGGTTGTTCATTAACTTAGAGACCTTATTTAAAACCTTGAAAAATGTTTTATAAGAAATCAAAGCAAAAGCGCAAAAAGGATTTCGAAAAACTAAAATGAAAAATCTGAATTTGGTCTGCCCAGACGACTGAGGTGCACCCTCAGAAGACTAAAAATGTACCTCAAAAGACTAAAGAAATAGTTTAGTCTACTAAAGAATTTCTTCATAAGACTAAAGAATTAGTTCAGTCTACTGAAGATTTTTTTGAAGGAATATAGAAGAGGCAATATGCCCTCAGAGGATTGAACCCTCAATTCTGTCATCTAATCTAGGACTTCTGAAGACTGAACCCTCAGTTCAGTCGTCTGACCTTATGTCTAGTTCAAATTTTTCAATGGGTGAAAGAACATCAGAAGATTGAATCCGATACTTCAGTCATCTGAACACTATTAACGGTTACAATATTTTAAATGTTTTAAATTTCAAATAATTGTTTCTTATGCCCCAAATTTTCTAAAAAACTTAGAAGACACTCCAAGTAATCTTGGGCAACACGAAATTACTTTTCTATGCTTATAAATACATGGTTTTGCAAATCAAATCATACCAAGAATTGAAAAGGCTACTGAAATCTATCTTGCTGTCAAAGCTCTCTTTTACTCAAATTCTTGAACAACTAAATTTTTGAATCTTTGCATTGCTAATCACCATTCTCTGGGTTCTCATTGCTGATTTCTCATCTGGAGAAGGAACTTGGTGAATTTTTACTTGAGCTTCAATCTTATTTTAATTTGATATTTGATTATTGAAGTATCTAGTGTTTTAAATTGTACTGATTTGCTCTTTGTGAGAGTATTCTTGTATGAAGAAATTACTTCTTGTTTCTTGTAGTTCTTGGATGATTCCAGGTTGTTGGATCGTTAACCGAGTGTGGGATATCACTTTGAGAGGCATCGCTTTTGCCTAGTGAAGGAGTGGCTAAGTGTGGGGAAACACTTGTAACGGTTTGCTCCACTTGGAAAGGAGTGAAACAATGGAATCCTTTGCTGGTATTTGCCAAAGGCAAGGACGTAGGCTGGGGATAAGACGAACCTCATAAAAATATTGGTGTCTCTATTTCCCTACTCTTTATTTTCAACATCTATATACTTTGTTGTGTGTGAATGCAAAGTGCAGGTAGCTGAAGTTAAGAACTGAGATTAACAAGAAGACTCTTAATAGAAAGTATGTTTTGATTAAACGTTTGTGAAAACCTAAAAAGGGAGTACGTTGTTTAGTCATTTGCAGAAATCTTTATTAAGAGAGTGCAACAATTTCATTCAATACAGGGCTACAATCAAAAGCTGAAATTGCAAAAAAACTGCATATTTTACTTTGGTTTGGTATCTTTGTTTGTTTTACTTTAAGTTGTTGATTTGTTATTTAGTTGATCAAGTTTTGATTACTTGTGTTGTGTTTTGGTTTAAGTGATTAAGTAATTGCTGTGTGAGTATTGAATAGACAAGAGGTTAAAATTTAATAAAAGGCATTAAAATTTTAATAACCCAATTCAACCCCCTTTTGGGACTACACCTCAACTTTAAAAAATATCAAGTATATATAGAGTAATAAAGTTGTTGACTCTATGAGTCCAATCCTATTTTGATAATGACAAATCACTTGATATTTGATATGTGCATTGAGATTGTGAACAGGAATAATATTTAGCATGCACGGAAGGCTAGAAAGTCATGGAAGCCATGAAGATTAAAGTATATACATCTTGGCACAATCCATGGAACTAAAAGAGTAGAAGAATGAAGATGCAAGTGACAAGTTCAAAATCGTCATGGGAATGGGTATTTAGAACTGAATGTATTTACATATTTCATATGATTTAATTTGAAGCTCAAAATATACCCTAGACTGACCTTAGGACTCATAGATCTCATGAAAATCTTTAGGGGATATTTATGGACTAAGAGACCTTTCTTAAAACCCCGAAAAATATTTTGTAAAAGAGCAAAGAAAGAGAGAAAAATATATTTTTGAAACTAAAATGAAAAAAACCATGAAGTGTACTGATCAAAAGACCGAAATCACTGCCTAGAAGTTTGAGGTGTCAACTTCAGAAGACTGAAGTCTACGCTCAGTCGTCCGAAGATTCAATTTCAGAAGACTAAAGTTCAAGCTTAGTCGTCAGAAGAATTTCTTCAGAAGATCGAAGATTAAGTTCGGTCTTCTGAAGATTTATTGGAGAAACATAGAAACAGGCAGAAGCACATCAGTAGACTGAACCTTGACTTCAGTCGTCTGAACCCACAACTTCAGAAGTCTGAACCCGTACTTCAGACGTCTTACCCTATGTGCAGATCAATTTTCCAAAGCTTTAAGAAACTTCAGTAGTATGAATCTTAGACTTCAGTTGTTTGAACCTGCAGGAAATTTGAAAATATAATCTTTAGTGAGAAAACATAAGGGTTATACACTTGATCAATTTGATCCAATGGTCATGACATATCCTAAGGCCAAGTTTACCTATAAAATCAACCTTTAAACCTTAGTGCCCCATCTTTTGGAATAGAATTGAGAGACTTGAACATATTGCAATACGATTACCTGCAGTCCAACTTATACTCATCACGTTTGGGCAAATCATCTCAGCAAAACGAAGGGATTTCATTTACACATCTTGATAGCAGGCTTTGGTGATTGAGGTTTGGTAAACAAGGGATTGGTTTGCATTTTCAATATATAGATATCTTGAAGATTTTTCATATCTCATACTTATACATCTATTACCTTTATTGAAAAAGAAAAATCCTTGTGTTGTTACATATAAATTTATTTGTGAAAGGATTTTCTAAACATTGAATATTTGGTGATCTTCAAGTTCCTATTTTCATTCAAAGACTCAATATTTTTGTTATTGCAAAATCTACTTGATTGAAAAGTCTAAAGGTTCTCAATATATATATATATATATATATATTTGTGTGAGAAATATTGTTGTGACAAGTAGTGTTTATATCTTTGCAATACTCAAAGTATTTTATTTATTCAGAGATTCAATGTCACTAATTATTTGATAGTAAGAACTTAGATCTTCATAATGTTCAATACCCATTTTTTCATAAGATCACATTCGGTATTCTTGCATCTAGTAAGTTGAACTAAAACCCTAAGTTCTCCAAAGAATTTACATATATAAATATTTTGAGAGATTTGATCAATGGGAAATTTTGTGAAGCATATCATTCATATAATGATTACATCGTTACATACATCCTGAGTTTGAAGTTTTATCATATGGATATGTTTTAGGTTTTCCATTGTACTCACTAACTTTTCAAGAAGCAATATTGAGTTGTTTTGCAGATTTGAAATTCTATATTGTAATCATGGTTCGGGTTGTGAACCGGGTGAGGAGGAAGTTGTGCCTCTTGTAAGCAGCAGATGTAAGGGAAGCTCTGTCCCAGTTAAAGGAGCAGGGATTTAGTGGAATCCTTGAGTGGGTTGCTCAAAGCGAGGATGTAGGCTAGGTTGGCTGAACCTCGTAAAAACTGTGTTTGCCTTCTCTCTTCCTTTACTTCATTTAATTTCCACAACACATTTGATTACCTATCTTGCATGTGTGTATGTTGAATAAACCCACACGCACTTGATAATTAATTGGGTAAAATAGAATTTATTGAGATAATCATTGAATCAAATTTCAAACCCCTTGCAATTAATTTGGTAAATATAGAAATAGGGATTAAGTGGTAAATAATCTTAAAGAAGTTTAAATACCCAATTTACGCCCCTCTTGGGATTACACCTGAATTAACAAAAGTTTCTTACCGTTTCCCCCAAGTTTCCTCTTTATTTGGGAGCCATGAAATCAGTTTTGGAAACATTGATCAACACTGTTTAAAACTTAAGCATGTACCTCAGTCAACTAAGGCCTGCTGGTCAGTCAGCCGATCTCTTTAAAATCAGTGTATTTTGAAAAATAGTGTTTAGTCAGTCAACTATATTATAAAAGATCAATCAACTACTTCAATTATGTTTGCTTATAAATAATCAGGTCAATATGTCAGTTGCCTAATGTTAAAACATCAGTCGCCTCTCCTCTTGCTAATACTTTTTTTCTTCAAAATTTGATTTCAAAACTTAACTTTAAAATTGGAAAACATATGTGTGACTTTATGAAAATATTTTCCATGAATCAAAAATAGGTCTCTAAGTCAATGAAATTTCCTAAGAGCTTCAAACATCCATATTGAAATTATTACATGAGTTTTTTTTTAAAAAAAATTGAGAGTTATGGTGAGATCCCAAGAGGGGGGTGAATTGGGTATTAAAAATTTCTTCCTAGGCTAAGTGTATTTAGTTTTAAACCTCAACCAGTATTACTCAACCTAGGGTCATTCAAGTAGTCTCAAATCCCCTAAATAATCATGTATGCCATGTTTAAAATAAATATGACATTCTCAACACATTTGGCATTAGCATACAAATACCACATCATATCTCATTTAAACTTTGAAGCATGTATGTAAAATGATTAGCCATGGAATGCGAATATACACATGTGTAGTATATCTCATTTAAACTAAATTTGTGTATACAAATAATTAAAATAATAGATAAACAAGCATACACATATGGAAATTAACTTGAATAAAATAAATGAGATAGAGAGAGAGAGAGAGGCATACATGATTTGTTCTCGAGGTTTGGCCAATACTGCCTACGTCCCCGTCGTGGGCATACCCCTCAAGGATTCCACTAACCTACTCACTTAACCGAGTGAAGCAGAAGCCATTTACAACTCCGTACGGGGCAAAGCCTCCCTAGCTCAAATTAAGGTGCTGAGTCACAACCAATACAGCCTCTCCTTACGGGGCAAGGAATACCCCAGCTCAATTACTAGGTCGAGTCCAACTGGTCTCCCTTACGGGGTGGAGACTCCCCAGTTCAATTTACCAAGCTGAACCAAAGGTGTCCCCTTTATGAGGTAGAGACTCCCCAGCTCAATTCACAGGTTGAGCCAAACTTGTACATAAAAAACATTTTGTACATAACAAATGCTTCTTAAAAATGAGCAGGGATGTACACATTGAAGCTCTAAAATGTACTCTCGTATGATATGAAATAAGATCAAGAGAGTAAGGGTGTTTTTCTCAAAATAAATTTGCAATCTTTGACAATGATATATATGTTAAAATATCTCAAAGATTTGAACCCAAATATATTATTGTCAAAAAATATTTTTCAATAAGAAGTAGAAGAACCTAGGGTTTTGCTTTCAAACAATTTTTGCACAAATATATGCAAATGATCTTTCAAAAAATAAGTGCACAATAAAACCTCCAAAGATCTTAAATTGCAAGTTCTTTCTTCAAAAATGATATTCAAAAATATTGTTCAAGAAAGCTAGGGTTTTTAGCTCAAAAATATTTTTCCTAGTAAACACACGTGAGCTAATGAATATTGCAAAGAGTGTGCAAAGATTCACAATGCCATAAAAAATTTCTCCACAAAAATTTTTATCAAAGAAAATGTGGGAGAAGCCTTAATCTTACTCTCCAAAATATTTTCTAAAAATCAAGACTTGTGTGACAGTAAGTGCATTTGAATAAACAAAATGCTAAAACAAAATGCTCTCTTCCCAAAAAAACATTTCAAATAATGAGTGAAAGAGAATTTGAGAGAGTATAAAAATTTTACCCAAAAAATAATTGTAATAAAAATGTTGTGGGGGGGAACCTAGATTAAAAATTAGCTCAAACAGATATGAGAGAATTTTTGACTAATCAAAGTTACTAATCAAGCTTGCAGAAGGGGTATATATAAAGTTCATAAATTTTTGACTGTTGAGGGACATACTTGGTATTTTTCAATTTGTTGAATTAAAAAATTAATTGCATTTAAGCATAGGAATTGAGGTCAACCTAAGAAACTCGATCGACTGAGCAAAGGCGATTTCCAATCGTTCGATACTCAGCTGGCTATTGCTTTTGGACAATCGGCTAAGCATCGCTCATCGGTCATTCGCACACATTTTGCCCTTCGTTCGTCAGTAAACTAAGCCCTAATAAATGGCTAGATAATGAACTTGGGTCAACTGATCAAAGTGTCGGTTGATTGGACAAAAAGCATATTCCATATTTCAAAGTGGTTGGTTGGCTGAGGAATGTTAAGTTGAAAAATGGCTGATTGACTGAGCTGTATAAAAAATTATTTTCTAGTCAAAATTATGGTCGGTTTGCGGGGCTGGTCGACCAAGGTCTATAAAACGTAAAATATTTTCTCTATTTTTTATTGTAAAAATATTTCAAAAACCCTTGTATGATTTTGAGTTTTATGAAAAATATTTTTGTTGAAAATTTATGAGCCCTAAAGTCAGTCTATGGTCATTGTTTGATTCCTTACAGCCAGTCTATGGTTATCCTAAGCTTTTAATCATATCATGTATGATATTGCATTATTACAAACCAAGAAACTAAAAATACATTTACAAATTTAAAAATACGTGTCTTCTTTTCCTATGCTCTTCTGTGTCTTTATTAAACACACCAAACAACATAATCTTTAAATCTCTTCTGGCTTCCATTTTCCCTTTACCTCATGTGCATGTTAAGATATAGACCTATTCAAACACTAAATTTACACATAAGATTCATGTGCTTTGTCAGCATCAAAACAATAATCATTCTCAAAAATTCAACAAAAATAAAACATTCTAATCACCAAGTCTTCATGCTTTGGCTTCAATTCTATGTCTAGCTTGAATGCTTTCTTCAATATGCTTTATATTTATCATTAGTCGGGGCTTCAGGCACTGAAAGTGAAGTAGTTATCCCAATAGCCCTGGGGGGGGGGGGGGAATGAATTGGATTATTGAAAAAATTTATTGTTCCTTTTATATGGATTCTTGAATTCCTTGTTTTATTAAACATATGGATTTGCTGATTATCAATCACACAACAAAAACTTAAATGAACAAGAAATTTTGAAACCAATATTCAATCTACAACCACACACCAACCAAGTAACCAATCAAACAACCAATCATTCAATCAAGATGCAGCACTTTGGCAAATTCAACTTTTAGTAAGAATTTTAATATAGCCCTGTGGGTATTTATGTAAGCCCTGTAAAGAATGTAATTTATTTCTTTAGTGCAAATCCCAACCGACTCAGAATTTAAATAAACTCTTAGTTAATTCGTATTTGGGTGTTAACAAATCAACATACTCCATTTGAGGTTTCTGCACAGTATATTAGTCAACAAACATACTCCCTTTCGGTTTCCGCAATCCCAAATCAAAATTAAACTTTGATTTATTTAATTTTCAATGCACGCAGTTTATATGATTAAGAAAATTCAAACATCCACACAATTTATATTTTTTCTAGAATTTAAAGAGAGTAAGAGAAAGAGAGTGACACCGAGTTTTTACGAGGTTCGGCTTATCCCCAGCCTACGTCCTCGCCTTAGGCAAACCACATAAGGATTCCACTATACTTGTTCCTTTTTTAGCAGAGCAAAACTATTACAAAAATCCCTTTTTCAGGAAGAGAAATCTCTCCAAGCGACAACCCACACTTGGTCCAATGATCCAAGTCAACCTTAAATCGTAAAAGATCTACAAGATATGAATAAAATCTGCGTACAAGAACACTCGCAAAAAAAAGCAAATTTGTACAAGTTAGAATATTTAATATACTTCGAAAAGAATACTCAATAGACAATATGAAGCTCAAGATTTAGATATCATCGAAGGTTCTTTCTTAAAGATAGAGAAAACTTAGTTGCAAATCAGAACCAAGGCTTTTGATCAATATGCAATTTTGCAGAGTTCTCTCAACAAGATTGTGAGCAAGTATGGATTTAGGAGAATATGAAAGTTGGATGCTTGTATTGCTTGAGCTATCAAGTTCATTAAGCTAAAGAGGTATTTATAGAGTTTTTTTGTGAAAAGGGTTCCTTATTTACCAAGTTTACTTGGAGTGTTTGGTCAAATCTACGAAATATTTGAAATCCTAGAATTAAATTTGAAAATCATCCCATTAAGTTTGAATTTCAAAATCTCCGTGGAGTCAATCGGCTAACTCACTCGACTGGATCAATTTTGTGTAGGTTAGTCAGGTGGGCAGGAGACTGACAACATTCTGTCTCTCCAAAAATTAATTCCTATAAATTTTTAATCATCTGACTCAACCATCTTCAAAATGGTCAGTCGGCTACACAGACCGGGTTGTTAGTCGGCTGACTAATCCTAGTTCAAACTGTCAGTTGGCTGAGCAGGTTTATTCATTCTTCATATTTGTTAGTCGGCTGGCCAATCTTAGTGTGTTCTAGTTAGTTGGTTGACCAGTCCATTCTTTTTCCAAATATTTACATTTTTGATTTTAAAACTCTAGTTTTTTTTTTTTTTTTTGAAAGACTCAAATATAACTTTTCAAAATCATTTTCAAGGGTTTTTCAAGAATTGGTCTCTAAGTCTTTGCATAAGAAAGGGCTTCATATATCTATATAATATTGATTTGAAGTACTTATAATTGACTTTCTAAACATGAACTCAATAAGCACTAAGTCTTCAAGCTCCTTTCCATCTCCCGAGGTTCAGCTTGTTCCAGATAAGCTTTGAGCTTTCATTTGTCATTTTGCAATACTTATATACTCCAGAATGCTTTCATTTGATTAGCTTTATTTGCAAGCTTTCTTCCATGGGAGTACTTTGATCTTTCAAACTTGAAATAATAACACTTAACAGCTCATGTCAATGTATCCTTCATTTGTTATCATCAAAACAAGATTGAAAAGTCTAGTTAGGCCAACAATCTTTCCGTTTTTGATGATGACAAACGAGGAGCAAAGATGAGGGTTTCTTTGAAAAGGCTCCCCATTAGAATAAGCATTCTTCAAATATTTTAAGTATATGAAATCAAATACATATATCAAGCTTATGAACACACATAATCCATTATAATTAAATATAGCATGTAGAGTGCTTCATGTGCTTTAATATGTTCAATATGTTCACAAGGTGTTTTAACTAACATGATGAATATGCTTCAATCAACAATCAAAATATTTAGGATGTGCTCAAGACTTTAAAATAGTCAATATGCTAAAAAATATCAATATGCGCAAAATATCATCTTTGCTTGCTATACTCTCTCCCCCTTTGGACATCATTCAAAAAAAGGGGAAAAGTATCATTCCATAAAAAAAGTCACATTGGTACAAGCAACGGAACCAAGCTAAGTGTTTGACATACAGAATATCGAATAGATAAAAAAATAAATTACAAGATTCAGTTTTTGAGTAGAAGAACAGTCTAAAAAGTCAGCTTTCAGCATCATCAGAACAGTCGGCAGGGTTTTTGGTCAGTTAATTGACTGTTGAACTTTTCTAAAGTTTTGCTTCTTTACACAATTTCTCTACTATGAAATAGGCCAACCCCTCTTCTAAGTGTTATGAATCTATTTTCTGAGAGAGGTTTAGTAAAGATATCAACCCATTGATCATTTGTATTGAT
Source organism: Malania oleifera (assembly GCF_029873635.1). Classification (NCBI taxonomy): domain Eukaryota; kingdom Viridiplantae; phylum Streptophyta; class Magnoliopsida; order Santalales; family Ximeniaceae; genus Malania; species Malania oleifera. The sequence goes on from NC_080422.1 coordinate 64,628,032, forward strand.
GAATTCAAAAGTTATATCTTCTTTTTGAACATGATCTCTTAAAAAATGATGTCTTATGTCAATGTGTTTGGTTCTTGAGTGTTGTTAGCTTTGGTGTATTCCCAAGATTGGGGGGTGAATTGGAATTTTAAAATTTATTCCTAGGTTCAGCTAATCGAACAGTAGTATATTCGCAACCTAGGGTCTGTCTATACAATTCCAAATGCGCAGATAAATATAACATGCGAAAATTAAAATTATGCTCAACATTCACCAATTATAACATACGTGTGCAGAAATGTAAATTGAAAAAAGATAAACAATGCACATAAGATAAGTTATCGTGGTTCGGCCAACTGTGCCTACGTCCCTGCCTCTAGCTCGCAAGCCTGAGGATTCCACTAAAGGCTCACTTAACGAGTGGAGTGGCACCTAATACAACCAGGTCAATTAGCGCAAGGTTGAGATCAACCTTTACAAACGCTCCTTGTGGGGCGGAGAAGGCCCTAGGTCAAATTCACAGGGCTAAACCGAACCTGATCCTTCCGAGTTGGATCAAACCCCCTCATGCCACGCCCGGAAATACAAGAATATTTTCACTCAAATGGTATAGTGATTATGCTTTCATGTAAAGCAGATATGTGCCCAATACGTGCAATCACATACACATCAATAATGTAGGTCATGTAAGCTCAGTGATGTTTATCTTTGTGCAAGCAACACTCAACAAGATGTGATAACAAGTATACTCAAGAGTGTTCTAAACAAGTTATATCTTTGAAACAAATTAAATCAAATCTCAATAGCAAATCAGGGTTTCAAAGATGCTAATCAAATATTCAAACTAACTCAAAATATTTTCCTTCAATGTAATGAGTTCAAGTGTAGTTTGAAAAATATTATAGCTTGTAGAAAATGTTTTTACACAACAAAAACAAAGTTAAGGGAATCTTGCAATGACAATGCAAAGATCTCTAAGCTTGTTAGTTTATCTCAACACAAGATTTATAGTATGAAAATCTGTGGGATTAACCTAAGCTAAACTCCCCAAAAATAATATCTCAATCACACAATCAAGTGGGAGTTTTTAGCAATACCTAGTATACACTAGTACAACCAATATACTCTCACAATACTAAAATGTATCAAGGGAATAGAAATTTGAGAGTATGTACACAAAAAGAGTATTTGAGATAGAGAGGATTTTTGCTAATTAGTTTTGGCTAATCTCATGTTAATCCTCACAAATGAATCCATATTTATAGACAAGGTAAAAAATATAACTGTTTGGGACCTATTGGGCATTATTAGAAAAGTTCCAAAATGCTTAAGCACATTTAAGCCTCATTAACCTGTATTTACCTTGGTTAAAATAATTTTAGCTCGGCAAGGTTCGAGTGGCTGAATTGTGGTTCAGTCGCTCGAACAGACACAGTTAAAAGTGTCCTTTAAATTAGTTTGCCAGCCTGAGTATAGGTTGGGTAGCCCTAACAAAAGTCAGAAACATTTGTTTGTAGGTTTGGGTGCCTAGTCCTAGGTTCGGTTAATCGAACCAACCAATTCGGTCTCCCGAGCCCTATTTTGAACGTGATCATTTGGGCGCCCGAGTAGTTGAAAAGGAACCTAACACAAGTTCTGGTGCCCGAGGTAGATACGCTTAAAATACGTTCGGTCACCCGAGGCATGGTCAAAATGTTGACTTCTCAATAGTTCGAGCGCCCGAGGTGATTTCTTCACCTAGGGTTCAGTCACCCGAGCTCTCTCATACTTTCCTTAATTTGTCTAATTTTATTTTAATTCTTTCCCCTGATAATGTAAGTGATTTTGGAGACTTTGTGCACAATGTGTAGGAACCTAGGGTGCCCTAAAGTCATTCCGTCCCTATGGTCAATCTACAGTCATTTTGAGAGCTTACAAATACCTACATGCATGACATGTAGGCATTATTACAGACCATATATTCTAATTACTATTACAGATCCATATTACATAAATTGAATTACAATATCTTCAGGGTATACATGCTTTGCTTTCATGTGCCATTACTTGATCTGCTAAAATGAACCTGCACATACACTTGAAAGCTATCAAATACAACAAGTGTTTGTCATTATCAAGACCGGTTGTGACCTATCAGGTCAACAAGTGTGAAATAGGATTTTTAGATATGTTTATCGCACTCGTGTTGTCACACTTAATCGGTATAGTTGTGTATTTTAAATTAAAATTTCTTAATTGCTATTTCATATATAGTGTTTGTACACAACAATTCCCGGCTGCTACATATTCTACCTTTGCAGTTGACAAGGCCATGGAATTTTGTTTCTTTGAAAACCAAGATACCAATGATCTTCCTAAAAAGTGATACGTGCCACTTGTACTCCTTCTATCAATTTTTCATTCGGCATAATCTGTATCCGAATAGCTAATCATATCAAAGACGGTGTCTTTTGGATATCATAGTCCTAGTTCAACTGTGCCTAATAAGTATCTTAGAATTCTTTTTACATCAACTTGATAAGATTCCTTAGGTGCTGATTGAAATATGTGCACACATACACATACTAAACAATATTTTGGGTCTACTAGCTATTAAATATAGTAAACTTCCATTCAAACCTCTATAATACTTTATATCTACAGGTTTTCATTTCTCATCTTTATCTAGGCTGATGGAAGTACTAATAGGGGTTCATATGGATTTATTATTTTCCCTATTGAATTTTTTGATCATTTCTTTTATGTATTTTGATTGACTTAAAAAAGTTCCATTCTTTACTTGTTTAATTTGTAGTCCAAGAAAATAGTTCAATTCCACCATCATGCTCATTTCAAATTCTTTTTGCATACATTTTACAAATTCTTTACATAGATATTCATTAGTAGCACCAAATCATATATCATCTACATAGATTTGAATTAAAAGTATGTCATCTTTCTTGGTTTTAATGAACAAGGTACTATCAATTTTTCCTCTTGAAAACTCATTCTCTATTAAAAATCCACAGTCTTTCATACCAAGCCCTAGGAGCTTGTTTTAACCCATATAAAGCCTTAGTTAGTCTAAACACATAATTAGGATTTTCCATATCTACAAATCTGGGGGGTTGTTCAACATATACCTCTTCATTAATATGCCCATTTAAGAAGTCACTTTTAACATCCATTTGGTATAACTTAAATTCTTTGTAGGATACATAAGCTAATAGCATTCTTCTAGCTTCCATTCTGGCTACAGGGGCAAAGGTTTCATCATAGTCTATCCCTTCTTCTTGGTTATACCCTTTAGCTATAAGTCTAGTTTTGTTTCTAATAATTATACCATTTTCATCCCTTTTGTTTCTAAATACCCATTTAGTTCCAATGATTGAGTGATTTTCAGGTTCGGGTACAAATTGTCATACTTTACTTCTTTCGAATTGATTTAACTCTTCTTGCATAGACATTATCCAAGAGTCATCTTTAAGGGCTTCTTCAACATTTTTAGGTTCATCTTGAGATAGGAATGCATAGTGATTACATAGATTCTTTAAAGAAGATCTAGTTATTACACCTTTAGATGGTTCACCTATAATTTGATATTGAGGGTGACTCCTTACATACTTCCATTCTCTTGGTAATTCAAGATTTTATATAGGTTTATCTTTTGAGGTTTCTTCATTTTCTCCTTTTTCTTCCTAGCTTTCTAGATCATCCTCTTTTTGCAAAACATCATCCTTTTCTTCATTTTTGACTTCTTTTGTAAAAAGGTTTGATTCATCAAAGTTTACATGTATTGATTCAATGATGGTTAGTGTTATTTTGTTATAGATCCGATAGGCTTTACTATTTGTAGAATATCTTAGGAAAATTCCTTCATCCGACTTAGCATCAAATTTTCCTAAGTCATCTTTGTTGTTGAGAACAAAACACTTACACCTAAAAACATTGAAGTAAGTTATATTAGGCCTTCTTCTTTTCCATAATTCATAAGGTATCTTGTTTAGGTTTGTTCTAATAGAAACCCTATTAATTACATAGTAAGTTGTATTTACAGTTTCTGTCCAAAATTACTTGGGGAAGTTATTTTCATTTAGCATAGTTCTTGCCATTTCTTGAAGAGTTCTATTTTTCATCTCAACAACTCCATTTTGTTGTGGAGTTCTTGGTGCTGAGAAATTATGGCTTATTCCATGACCATTAGAAAATATTTCAACATCTTTATTCTTAAACTCTCTTCCTTAGTCACTTTTTAGGTTTAAAACATTGTAACCTTTCTCATTTTGAAGTTTCTTGCATAGAGTTATTAACAAATCACAAACTTCATCTTTGTTAACTAAAAATAGTACCCATGTGTATCTAAAGTAGTCATCAACAATCACGAAGGCGTATTGTTTTCCTCCTAAGCTTTGAGTTCTAGTAGGTCCAAATAAATTTAAGTGGATGAGTTCTAGGAGTCTACTAGTTGATATTTGTTTCTTCTTTTTAAAAGTTATATTGATTTGTTTTCCTAGTTTGCAAGCATGACAAATTTTATCTTTGATAAGCTTAGTATTAGGCAAGACCTCTACTAAATTCTTTTTAGAAAGTTTAGATATAAGGTCCATTCTAGCATGTCCTAATCTTCTATGCCAAAGCCAACTATTTTCACTCATGGCAACCAAGCAAGTTACATCTTGAGAAATTAGGCTATCAAGGTTTATGCAAAACACATTATTCATTCTATGTGATGTGAATAGTATCTCATGATCCTTAGGATTTTGTATTATACAAATTTCTTTCTTAAAGATTATTTCAAATCCTTTGTCACTAATTTGACTAATACTTAATAGATTGTGCTTTAGACCTTCTACTAGAAAGACATCATCAATGGTGAGTGAGGAATCTTTACTTATTTTACCAATTCCGATAATTTTTCCTTTTGCGTTGTCACCGAAGGTTACATATCCTCCATCCTTTTGATTGACGGAAGTGAACCTTGATCTATCTCTCGTCATATGTCCTAAACATCCGCTGTCCAAGTGTCATTTTTCTTTAGATGGAGTGGACCTAAAGCAAGCCTACAATAAAAGATTTATGTAGTTACTTTTGGAACCAAAATGTTTTTAACTCTTTTTAAGTCTTGTCTAGTTTTAGTGTTTATCTTCCATTCATTTTTCCTTTGATGTATTTTTTCTTGAGTGGACAATTAAAAATTATTTGTCCCTTATTTTTACACATGTAGCAAGTAGTATGCTCATGAATGTTTGTGGATGAAGTACTTGCATAATGTTTAGCTTGCTTTACAAAATATCCCATGAATAAGTTTTTCTTTCTTTTGTTTGGTGTTCCATTGTAGCCAATTCCTTCTCTATTGTTGGCCATCATTTGTTGTCCTACCATTTTTTTTAAAGTTTTATTTACCTCTAGTAAAGTTGTAGATAATCTTTTCCTTATCTTGAATTGAGTTTTTTAGATCATTTATTTCTAGCTCTTTCTTTTCATCTTCATTCACTTGAGACTTTGCTAATTTTTGAGACATGTCATTTAATTTCTTCTCAAGCTCATCGATTTTTAAGTCGTTTTCTTTTTCAACAAATTTTGAAGATTCAAGCTTATTTCTAAGTGATTCATTTTGTTGTTTCAAGGTTATGTTCCTTTTTGAGACTTTGATAAATTTATTATGAAAAGAGAATAATTTAGCTTGAAGTTCTTTATAGGAGGGCATACTTTCACATTAATCATCACATGAATTTTCCGAGAAAGAGTAGTAAGAATTTACCTCTTCGTTGTGTGCCATGAAACACATGTTTGCCATTTCTTGCTCACTGGATTTGCTCTGTGATTCACTTAAACTTGTGTCATCCCATGCTGCTTTTACTGCAGGCTTCTTTTTCTTCTTTTTCTTCTTGAGCTGAAGGCAGTCCAACTTGATGTGTCTGGCCTTTTTACAGTGATAACAAGTGGAAGGTTCATTTTTGCTCTTGTATTCATTTTTACTATTTTCTCTTTTTTTAGTTTTTGACAATCAGAAATGTCTAGTGAATTTCTTATTTCTTTTGAAGAATTTTCCAACTCTTTTAGTTATGAAAGCTAATTCTTCATCGTCTAATTAACTAGAGTCATTATCATGTTCATTTGAATATTCTTTTGAGGCTTTTAGAGCTATAAATTTCTTATTTTTATTTTCAGCGTTTCTTTATTTCATAGCCATTTCATAGGTTATAAGTGATCCTATGAGTTCATCTAATGAGGTTGTTTTGAGATTTCTACCTTCCATTATGGCTGTGGCTTTCGGTTTCCAAATATGTGGAAGTGCTCTTAGAATTTTACGAATCATTTCATAGGTGGAATATGTTTTCCCTAAGGCATTTAGTGAGTTTATGCTATATGTGAACCTAGTGTACATGTTTGTGATGATTTCATCAGAATTCATCCTAAAGGTTTCATATTCACTAGTCAACATATCAATCCTATTGTCTCTAACATCTATGGTGCCTTTGTAGACTACTTCTAATTTATCCCAAATTTCCTTTGCTGTTTTACATGCCATAACTCTATTGAATTCATTAGCATCAAGGGCACAATATAGAACGTTTATAGCACTAAAGTTAACTTGCAGCATTTTGTGATCTACTTCGGTCATTTCCTTTTCTTTCTTCCGTACTTCTTTTCCATCCACTAGTTTAGTAGGGATTAAGTTACCATTTGTGATGATCTTCTATGCCTTCCAATCCATTGTCTGAAAGTAGATTCTCGTACGTTGTTTCCAAAAGGTGTAGTTGAGTCCACAAAATATGGGTGGTCTAGTTGAGGATTGACCCTCACTAAAGGGACCTACTCCTATTATGCCATCTAGATCTTTATATAGCTTCTTGTTAAGATTAACTATAACCTGGCTCTGATATCAATTGAAAGTGAAGTAGTTATCCCAAGAAGGGGGGGGGGGGTTGAATTGGATTATTTAAAAAATTTATTGTTCCGTTTATATGGATTCTTGAATTCCTTGTTTTATTAAACACACAGCTTTGCTGATTTATCAATTACACAATAGAAACTTAAATGAACAACAAATTCTAAAACCAATATTCAATCTACAACGACACACCAACCAAGTAACCAATTAAACAACCAATCATTCAATCAATATGCAACACTTTGGCAAAGAATTCTTATATAGCCCAGTGGATATTTATGTAAGCCCTATAAAGAATGTAATTTATTTCTTTAGTACAAATCCCAACCAACTTAGAATTTAAATAAACACTTAGTTAATTTGTATTTGGGTGTTAACAAATCAACGTACTTCCTTTGAGGTTTCTGCAAAGTATATTATTCAACCAATGTATTCCCTTTAAGTTTCTGCAATCGCAAATCAAAATTAAACTTTGATTTATTTAATTTCCAATGCACGTAGTTTTTATGATTAAGAAAATTAAAACATCCACACAGTTTATATTTTTTCTAAAATTTAAAGAGAGTAAGGGAAAGAGAGTGACACCTGATTTTTATGAGGTTCGGCTTATCCCCAGCCTACGTCCTCGCCTTAGGCAAACCACCTAAGGATTCCACTATACCCGTTCCTTTTCGAGCGGAACAAAACCATTACAAAAACCCCTTTCTTCATGAAGAGAAACCTCTCCAAGCAACAACCCACACTTGGTCCAACGATCCAAATCAATTTTGAATCATCAGAGATCGACAAGGTAGGAATAAGAATCTGCGTACAAGAACACTCTCAAAACAGACCAAATTTGTACAAGTTAGAACACTTACTATACTTCAAAATGAATACTAAATAGACAATATGAAGCTAAAGATTTAGATATCACCGAAGGTTCTTTCTTAGAGATAAAGAAAACTTACTTGTAAATAAGAACCAAGGCTTTTGATCAATCAGCAATTTGATAGAGTTCTCCCTGCAAGAATGTGAGCACGTATTGATTTAGCAAAATATGAAAGTAGAATGATTGTATTGCTTGAGCTATCAAATTCATTAAGCTAAAGAGGTATTTATAGTGAATTTTGTGAAAGAGTTTCCTTATTTACCAAGTTGACTTGGAGTGTTTGCTCAACTTTGCGAAAAATTTGAAATCCTAGAATTAAATTTGAAAATCTTCCCATTAAGCTTGAATTTCAAAATCTTTGTGGAGTTAGTCGGCCGACTTACTCGAATGGATCAATTTTGTGCAAGTCAGTCAGCAGGACAGACAGTTGACGTCATTCTGTCTGTCAAAAAATTAATTATAAAAAATTTTCGATCGGCTAACTTAACCACGTTAAAAATGGACAGTCGGCTGGACAGACTAGGTTGTTAGTCAGTTGACTAACCCTAGTTCAAACTATTAGTTGGCTGAGCGGCTTTATTCATTCTTTGTGTTTGTTAGTCGACTTGCCAATCTTACGGTGTTTTGGTAAGTCAGCTGATTAGTCCATTCTTTTTCCAAATATTTTCATTTTTGATTTTTAAACTCTAGTTTGTTTTTTTTTTTTTTTTTAAAGACTCAAATATAACTTTTCAAAATCATTTTCAATTGGTTTTCAAGAACTGGTCTCTAAGTATTTGTATCCTAAAATGCTTCATATATCTGTATAATATTTATTTGAAGTACTTTCAAATGACTTTCTAAACATGAACTCAATAAACACTAAGTCTTCAAGCTCCTTTCCATCTCATGAGGTTCAGCTTGATCCCGATAAACTTTGAGCTTTCATTTGTTACTTTACAATACTTCTATACTCTGGAATGCTTTCATTTGATTAACTTTTTTTGCAAGCTTTCTTCCATGAGAGTACTTTGATCATTCAAACCTAAAATAATATCACTTAACAACTCATGTTAATGTATCCTTCATTAATTATCATCAAAACAAGATTGAAAAGCCTAGTTAGGCCAACAGGCACAAGTTTTGAACATTCCTTTAAACACATAAACTTGATCTCATGAACACTTTTGAATCCTGAAACCTTACTTAAACAAACAAGTTAAGTATCTTTAATATGTTATCATCAAAACCTAAGATTAAGCCTTGTTAGGCCAACAATCTCCCCCTTTTTTGATAATGACAAATAAAGAGTAAAAATGAGTAACCCTTAATAAGGTTCCCCCTTATAAAAAGCATATTCTTAACAAGATGTGTAGAGTAATGAGATTGCATATCAGAGTTCATATTTTTCTTTTAGCAATGGACAAATGTCATGATATCAGCATTTATTAAATAAAACTCCCCCTAAAAAAAATTTATACTATATTCAATAAATTGTGAATTTCATTCATGAAGTTAAGTTCAAATCATGTATAATGTGTCAAAATTATGTATAGTGTGCCTGAATTAGCATTATCTAATATTAGTAATATCAGGTTACATCAAAATCAGATTTCATGCTTATAATGTTTTTTAGCTCAAACAACTTCATGCTCAATTATCAAAAACCTTCATATGCTTAGTTTTGCCCAAACTTCTCTCCCTTTTGATATCAACCAAAAAGAGAAAAATTATAAGAATAGGATGTGTTAAATTTTTTAGTCTGATCCCTATTTTGATGTTGACAAATCATCTGTATCTTGTGTGTTCACTAATTGTGTCAACAGGTTTATATTTCAGCACGGACATAAGATCCGAGAAAATTGAAGCCTATTGGACTTATATTTTATGTATTTCAAACGTATTCCACCCAGAAGGGAAAAAGGAGAAGACACTTCATTTAATATGCACATCCATTTAAGTCTTTATATTTTGGTCTATAATAAATGCATACATCCTGCATGATATGGCTTAATGCTCATATAGGTCATAGAAAGACCTTAGGGTAGACCTTGGGTTTGTATACCCTTTAACTAAATTTCTGCAAGCTTATTCACATAGGATTGAAAAAGCACAGGGGCTAAATTAGACTTAAATGCACAATTTTGAATTGCCTCAGACGACCAAACCTTGGCGTTATACCTCGGTCGACCAAACTAGCCTAAAGACAAACTATTGACTAAGGTCGATCGACCAAATCGTAATTGAACGTACTGTCCACGGTCGATCGAAACAAAAAAATGACATTTTCTACCTTCCCCGGCTGCCCGAACGTTAGTTCAAAATCACCTCAGGCGATCAAATGAGTTTCGGAAAATCGAACCACTTGTTGGGCGACCGAACCTCGACCTATTGGAAAATTGCCTTGGCCTAGCCAACCGGACACACACTCGAGTACTCTTGTGCTATATTTTCCACATTTATAAATTATGCATATTGTGGGGGGAGCCTTTTCAGGCTATACCCATTTTCCTCTAATGCGTTTGTCATCATCAAAAAAGAGGAGATTGTTGGGTTTTGTGTCTGATCCTTTTTTTTTATGCTGACAAAGCATATGTATCTTATGTGTGCACTTAGTGTGTCAACAAGTTTACATTCCAGCATGGACATAAGCTACGAGAAAAGGGAAGTGTATTGGACTTAAAGTTTATGCATTTTAGGTGTATTCCACGCAGTTGAGCAAAAAATGAAGGCACTTCATTTAATTTGTATATGCATTTAGGTCTTTATATTTTAGTCTGTAATAAATGCATACATCTTATATGACATGAGTTAATGCTCGAATATGCCATAGACTAACCTTAGGGCAAACCTTGGGTTTTTATACCATTTAACAAAATTGCTGCAAGCTTCTTCACACAGGGTTGCAAAGCACAGGGGCTAAATAATACTTAAATGCACATTTTTTGAATAGCCTCAGGGGACCAAATCTTGGCATTATAAATGGCTCAGTCGACTGAACCAGCCCAAAGTCAAATGATTGACTAAGGGTCAGGCGACCAAACCATAATTGAATGTATTGAACATGATCGATCGACACTTAAAAATGTCTTTTTCTACCTTCCTCAGCCACCCAAACTTCTAGTTCAAAATCCCCACACGCGATTGAATTGTGAGGTTTGGAAAACCGAACCACTTTTTGGGTGACCGAACCTCGAATGATTGGAAAATCACCTCTGCCTAGCCAACTAGACTCACCCTCAGGCACCCTTGCGCTATATTGTTCACATTTATAAATTATGCATATTGTTGAGGGAGCCTTTTCAGGTTGTACTCAATTTTCTCCAATGCATTTGTCATCATCAAAATGGGGGAGATTGTTGGCTTTTCGAGTCTGATCCCTATTTTGATGCTGACAAAGCATCTGTATCATATATGTGCACTTCGTGTGTCAACATGTTTACATTTCAGCATGGGCATAAGATATAAAAAAATAGAAGCCTATTGGACTTAAAGTTGAAATTAGGAATAGCTTGCCATGAGGGGGGAGGGGGCGAATTGGCTTTTAAAAATTTCTTTTAATTCCTTTTTTGAATTCTTCAACTTATTTTATTTCTTTTAACCAATTTGTGACTTTATTTGTTCAATTTGTTAAGCACTCAAGAATTCAGTTTCTTTACTTAATCCTTAACCATACAAACATCTAATCATTCAACCAAACCAATCAACTATAATTAGAAAGCAAACAAATAAGCCAATACACAGAACTTATGTAATATAAAAACTCAAAATGGTTGTTTGTTCATATTAGCCAAATTTGAACCAAACCCTGTAGTGAATGAGAAATTATGCTTGCTGATGTAAAGTCCCATATAAATGAATCCAATCACTCTTTCAAAATATTTAGAATTCAAATAAACTCTTGGTAAATTTATCTTTGGGATGTTAACCAAGTAACGTACTCCTATATGGTTTCCGCAAGATATGGTGGAACCAACGTACTCCCTTTCGGTTTCTACAACCCAAATCAAAATTGGACTCTAAGTTTACTTGATTTCCAAATATGCGTAGTATGTATAATTTAGATATTTTAAACATCCACGTAGTTGTATATGAACTGAAAATAAAGAATAGGGAAAGAGAGAGTGAGATGGGGATTTTTACGAGGTTCGGCTTATACCCAGCCTATGTCCTCGCCTTTGGAAAACCACCAAAGGATCCACTAAACCTATTCCATTGACGGGTGGAACAAAACCTTTACAAGCGATACCCCATGCTCAAACACTCCTTCACTTAAGCTAGAGCCTACCTCTCCAAACGATGTCTCCTCGTTCAGTCACTCCTTAATTAGGTTAGAACCCGCCTCTCTAAGCAATGTCCCCTTACTTAACCAACGATCCAAACAATCCTTGGAATGTCAAAGAACTACAAGAAACACAAGATAAGATCTGCATACAAGTATACTATCTCAAAGAGCAAGTTAGTACAATTTCAGCACTATATACTTGAATGTAAAATATCAATATGAAATACAATGAAGTTCAAGTGTAGAATTCACCAATATCCTTCTTAGATGAGGATTAGCAGTAGAAATTCAGAAGAGGAAGTATTAGCACTTCAGAATATCTCAGCAAAAGAGATTTGCAATGAGTGAGGAAGAGAACTTTGGAAGAACAAGAGTACTTTCAGCTTCTCAAAATAGATTTTTCAATTCTTGGTTGTATTTTGATTTGAAAAACCATGTATTTATAGTCTTTCAAACTTGTTTCCATGTTGCTAAAATTTCCTTGGAGAATTTCCCAAGTTGTTAGAAAATTTGGAGCTCAAACGGCTATAATTTAAAATATTAGACTTTAAAAAATTTTCCCGTTGAACAGTGGTTAGATGTATGAAGAGTCAAGTTCAGTCATCTGAAGTTCCTGAAACCCTTTAAAAAATGAACGGGACACAGAGTCAGATGTCTGAAGAGAGGGTTCAGACATCTGAGGTGTCATGTTCAGATGTCTGAAGTGTCAAGTTCAGACGTCTGAACAGCTACTTCCTGTTTCAATTTTGTCCCAGAAACTCTTCAGATGTCTGAAGAGTTGAGTTCATACTTCTGAAGTGGTTCTGTGTGCTGTTTAGACAGCTGAATTTCCTCCTGTGAACAGTGTTCAGATGGCTGACAACTGTGACCCCACTTTAGTGTTTTGGTCATAACTTTTTTTGTATAAATCCAAATTAGGTTTTATTGGTGTTAAAAGAAATCTAAGAAAAAATCATATAACTTGTATGTTGAACACTTTTTAAAATAAAGAGTTTTTGATAGAGAAAAAGTCACATCAATGCGGATGTATAAAAACTGAGAGCATTTGGAAAAACTCTTTTTGGTGCTTTTTCATTCCAAAAATGATTCTACGCTTTTTAAAATAATTTTTAACCTTATAAAAATATTTTCCAAGTATGTTAAAAGGTATCTAGGTCCAAGACGTTAACCTAAGAGCTTCAAAATATTTCAAATGATATTTAAACATTAAAGTACTTACATAAAGACTTCTAAGACTTTTCTCATTCTAGGTTCTTGAGTCTTCATGTTTTGTCCTTGGATTGAGTCAATCTTTTCTTCAAGCTTTCATATTCTTTGAGCTTTCTCACTTTGCCTTTCTTTGTGTCTTTTGACTTTAATACATTCCTTGGCATGCATGACCTCATATTCTTCAAGGCTTAATATATCATCTTTAAATCCATGCTTTGACTCATTTAAGCTTTATTTGATCCTTGTGAGCACTTTTATCTTACTTTCTCATATGTGAGGCTTGAAATAACATTACTCACACAAATATGTTAAATTCCACTTGTTTGTTAGCATCAAAACAAGATAACAAGATTTTAAACCTTATAAGGCCAACAATCTCCCCCTTTTTGATGATGACAAACAAGGAGCAAAAATTTGAGTAAGCCTTAAAAAGGCTCCCCCTTGCATTAAGCTTCATCTTAATAAAATCAATATTAATTTCATCAATTATGCTCATCACTTCCTTTTGGTTTTACAAGCTTTTTTAATCAATATTAAATACTTAAATACTTCTTTTGAATAGATATAATGTTCATGCTTAATTATGCTCAATTTTTGCTTCACAACTTCTCCCCCTTTTGACATCAATCAAAAAGAAAAGAAATGATTTAAATTCAAATACAAATCATTTTAAGCATGTCAATAACCATGTATTCCAAACATATGTACACACTCAAGTTATTGTTTTTCAATATAGCATGGGTAGTGTGTAACTCACATCATTTATTCAAGATACCAACTAAAATTAATTTGATGTTTTCTTTTATTTTACCAATTTTAAATTTAATTCATGAAATCAATTGATTAATGATTCATGACACTCCCCCTGAATTCAATACATTCAATTTTGTTATTAATTTTGCTTTTATCATCCCATGTAAAATATTGAATCATATTATGTATCAAATATCAATATCATGCTAAGATCATCAATGTCACATCATGCTCATAGACACAATCATGCTCATAAATAATTTGACTTTGTGATACCAAGTGAGCTTTTAGATTTGATATTTATTGAAATTTTTAACATGTGAAACCAAAAATACTTTATAGTTACCAAAGCTTAATATCACATAATGTATAGTTCATGGATACCAATATAACTACTATATCTTTCATAGCTCATAGATAAAGAGCAGTATGTTTATCCATGTGATTCCTTTAAAGTCATGCATGTTCAAGAATTATCCTTATATCAAAAATTTATGCTTAAGCTCAATAATCTCATTCTCAATTTTGAACATAGTGAGCCATACTTTTCAATAAAAATCAAGTCAAGTTAATTAATACACATATAGCATATAGCATATCAATACGTCACATGTATGCAAGTAAGCATGTAGCATGTAACATCAAGGCACTTACATAATAAGCTCAGATTTGATATTTTCTTTATATTTTCTTAAGTTAAGCCTTGTTAAAAGTCATCCTATGATTTTGTCCAACAATGTTATTTTCTATTTTATATATGTGTGAAGTCATTATTTTATTTTTGGTACCCATATTTTCTTGGGTCCGAAGGATTTTTCAAGGGAGGTTTCTTTTATTTTCCATACTTGTTTGGTTTTAACACATTTCCTCTTAAACGGATATTCAAACTTTATATGCCCCTTTTTCTTGCATTGATAGCATATGGTGTTTGTGTAGGCATTAGAAGATGTGCAAGTATAGTCTTTGGATTCTTTTGAGAAATATCCCATGTAAGAATTCTTTTTCTTTTTATTTTCAATTCCATTGAAACCAATGTCTTCTTTATTTAGAGACATTATTTGTAACCCAATCATCTTATCAAGGTTTGCTTTTCCTTTTGTGAAGTTGTAAATAATTTTATTCTTATCTTTGATTTGATTCTTTAGATCATTTAACTCGATGTATTTCTTGTTATCAACCTTCTTTAATGATTTCTCTAATTCTAGAGATAATTTTCTGATTTTATCCTCTAATTCAGAAATATATATATCTTTCTCATATACGGTAGAGGATAAGGGTCGAAGGTCTTCTATCATTTGGTCATTCTTGCTTTCTAGTTTCTCAATTTTCAAGTTGTTTTCTTTTTCAGTAAGATTTTTGGATTCTATTTCTTTCATTGCTGATTCATACTTATGTTCTAATTTCTTGAGTTTTGAGTCTTTATCTCTTTCGATATCCTCTAGGAATTCTAACTCTTTCATTAAACTTTCATTCTTATTCTTGAATAAGGTGTTTTGTTTATTTGCTTTCATCAGCATCTTATATACTTTGAATAGATCATTTTGAAGTTCATCATAAGATGGCATACCCTCATCACTTGATTCATCACTACAAGAATTATTTGAAGATTTAGTTGGGGAGCTTTCTTCATTATCCCGTGCCATAAAGCACGTGCAAGCAACCTCTTGGTCACTTATTTCATTCTCCGAACTACTTGTACTATCCCAAGTAGTGGCTTTCATGGCCTTCTTGTTTTTCTTTATAGACTCTTTCTTTAATAGTGGACATATCGGTTTTAAATGTCCATCTTTATTGCAATTGTAGCATTTAGGAGTTTTATTCTTTGATTTCTTTTTGTCGATATCTTTTTGTTCTGATTCGGTGTCTTGATTTCTTCTTTTGAATTTGTTTCTCCTTCTTAGTATCCTTGCTAGCTTTTCAGATATGAAGGCTTCTTCATTTTATCCATTTCACTACTTGAGCTTTCTTTTAAGGCTTTAAAGGATATTGATTCTTGGGCTTTGGTTTTTCCATTCTTTTCATTCATTGCCATTTCATATGTAAGGAGAGAACCTATAAGTTCATCTAAGGAAGTGTTTTTCAAATTTCTTCCTTCAGTTATAGCAGTGGCTTTTGGTTCCCATACGGTTGGTAGCCCTCTAAGAATTTTCCTTATCATTTAATAAGTAGTGTAGGTTTTTCCTACTACATTTAGGGAATTGATTATGTGAGTGAACCTAGTAAACATATTTGTAATTGATTCATCCGGGTTCATCAGTAAGGCTTCATACTCACTTGTGAGCATATCAACCCTATTATCCCTAACATCCGTTGTTCTGTCATAACTAACCTTTAGCCTATCCCATATTTCCTTAGTTGATTTAGAAGCCATTACTCGATTAAATTCATTAGCATCCAAGGCACAATATAAAGCATTTATAGCACTTGAATTTGTTTGGAGCATTTTATAATCTTGATCGATTATATCTTTCTTCTCTTTTGGGATTTGTTTTTCATCTACTATCTTAGTGG
Source organism: Malania oleifera (assembly GCF_029873635.1). Classification (NCBI taxonomy): domain Eukaryota; kingdom Viridiplantae; phylum Streptophyta; class Magnoliopsida; order Santalales; family Ximeniaceae; genus Malania; species Malania oleifera. The sequence goes on from NC_080422.1 coordinate 64,644,493, forward strand.
AAATTTGATCTCCTTCTATAACAACTTCCCATACTTTCCAATTCATCGTTTGGAGATAAATTTGCGTTCTCTTTTTCCAAAACATGTAGTTCAAACCACAAAAGATAGGAGGCCTAGTTGAAGATTGTCCCTCTCCAAAGGGAGTTATGCCTAAGTTAGCCATTAAGATCTTTTTACAACTGCTTGTTAGGACTTGTTATAACCTTGCTCTGATACCAATTGAAATTAGGAATAGCTTCCCAAGAGGGGGGTGAATTGGCTTTAAAAATTTTTTTTTAACTCCATTTTTTGAATTCTTAAACTTTTTTATTTCTTTTAACGAATTTTTAACTTATTTGTTTAATTTGTTAAGCACTCAAGAACTTAATTTCTTTATTTAATCCTCAACCATACAAACATCCAATCATTCAATCCAACCAATCAACTATAATTAGAAAGCGAACAAACAAGCCAATACACAACACATACGTAATATAAAAACTCAAAATGGTTGTTTGTTGATATTAGCCAAATTTGAACCAAGCCCTGTAGTGAATGAGAATTTATGCTTGCTGATGTAAAGCCCTGTATAAATGAATCCAATCACTCTTTCCAAATATTTAGAATTTAAATAAACTCTTGGAAAATTTATCTTTGGGATGTTAACCAAGTAACGTACTCCCGTATGGTTTCCGCAAGATATGGTGTAACCAACGTACTCCCTTTCTGTTTCCGCAACCCAAATCAAAATTGGACTCTAAGTTTACTTGATTTCCAAATATGCATAGTGTGTATAATTTAGATATTTAAAACATCCACACTGTTGTATATGAAATGAAAATAAAGAATGGTGAAAGAGAGAGTGAGACAGGGATTATTACAAGGTTCGGCTTATACCCAGCCTACGTCCTTGCATTTGGCAAACCACCAAAGGATTCACCAAACCTGTTTCATTGATGGGTGGAACAAAACTTTTACAAGCAATACCCCAAGCTCAAACACTCCTTCACTTAGGCTAGAGCCCGCTTCTCCAAACGATGTCCACTCGTTCGGTCACTCCTTAATTAGGCTAGAGCCCACCTATCAAAGCTATGTCCCCTTGCTTACAATCCTTGGAATGTCAAAGAACTACAAGAAACTGAAGATAAGATCTGTGTACAAGTGTACTCTCTCAAAGAGCAAGTTAGTACAATTTCAGCACTATATACTTGAATGTAAAATATCAATATGAAATAGAATGAAGCTCAAATGTAGAATTCACCAATATCCTTCTTAGATGAGGATTAGCAGTAGGAATTCAGAAGAGGAAGGATTAGCACTTCAGAATATCTCAGTAAAAGAGATTTGCAATGAGTGGGGAAGAGAACTTTGGAAGAACAAGAGTGCTTTCACCTTCTCAAAACATATTTTTCAATTCTTGGATGTATTTTGATTTGCAAAACCATGTATTTATAGTCTTTCAAACTTATTTCCATGTTGCTAAAGTTTCCTTGGAGAATTTCCCAAGGTGTTAGAAAATTTGGAGCTCAAACGGCTATAATTTAAAATATTAGATTTAAAAAAACTTACCTGTTGAACAGTGTTCAGATGTCTGAAGAGTCAAGTTCAGTTATTTGAAGTTCTTGAAACCCTTTTAAAAAATGAACTTGACACAGGGTCAGATGTCTGAAAAGAGGGTTCAGACGTCTGAGGTGTCGGGTTCAGATGTCTGAAGTGTTGAGTTCAGACATCTGAATAGCTATTGCCTATTTCAATTTTATACCAGAAAATCTTAAGATGTTTGAAGTGTCATGTTCAAACATCTGAAGTGGTTCTATATGCTGTTCGAATAGCTGAAGTTCCTTTAATGAATAGTGTTCAGATGGCTGACAGCTGTGACTCTGCTTTAGTGTTTTGGCAATACCTTTCTCTATATAACTCCAAATTAGATTTTCTTGGTGTCAAAAGAAAGCTAAGAGAAAATACTACACGTTTTGCGTTGAACACTTTTTAAAATAAAGAGTTTTTGATAGAGAAAAATTCACCTCAATGCATATGTATAAAAACTGACAGCATTTGGAAAAACTCTTTTTGGTGCTTTTCATTCCAAAAATGATTCTAACCATTTTAAAATAATTCTTAACCTTATAAAAATATTTTATAAGTATGTTAAAAGGTATTGAGGTCCAAAAAATTAATCTAAGAGCTTCAAAATATTTCAAATGATATTTAAACATTAAAGTACTTACATAAAGACTTCTAAGACTTTTCTCATTCTAGGTTCTTGAGTCTTCATGTTTTGTCCTTAGATTGAGTCCATCTTTTCTTCAAGCTTTCATATTCTTTGAGCTTTCTCACTTTGCCTTTCTTTGGATCTTTTGAATTTAATACATTCCTTGGCATGCATGACCTCATATTTTTGAAGATTTAATACATCATCTTTAAATCCATGCTTTGACTCATTTAAGTTTCATTTGATATGTGTGAGCACTTTTACATTACTTTCTCATATGCGAGCCCTGAAATAACATTAGTCACACAAAAATGTTAAATTCCATTTGTTTTTTAGCATCAAAATAAGATAACAAGATTTTAAGCCTTGTAAGGCCAACAAAAGTTTATGCGTTTTAGACATATTTCACGCAGAAGTACAAAAGAAGAAGACACCTCATTTAATTTGTATATAATTTGGGTCTTTATATTTTGGTTTGCAACAAATGCATACATCCTGCATGATATGACTTAATGGTCGGATAGGTCATAGAAAGACTTTTGGGCTGACCTTGGGTTTTTATACCCTTTAACAAATCTACCGCAAGCTTCTTCACACAGGGTTGAAAAAGCAAAGGGGCTAAATAAGACTTAAATGCACATTTTTGAATAGCCTCGGGTGATAGAATCATGGCGTTATAAATGCCTCAGTCAACTAGACCAGCTTAAAGTCAAACTGTTGAGTAAGGGTCTACGATCGAGCAGTAATTAAACGTACTGCCCACAGTCGACTGAAACTTAAAAATGACTTTTTCTACCTTCCCCACTTGCTCGAACTTTTAGTTCAAAATAACTCGAGTGACTGAATTATGAGGTTTGGCAAACTGAACCACTTGCTTGGTGACCGAACCTCGAACGATTGTAAAACTGCCTTGGCCCAGCCAACCAGACTCACCCTCGGTCACCCTTGTGCCATATCGTTCACATTTATAAATCATGCATGTTGTTGTGGGGAGCCTTTTCCAACTGGACCCATTTTTTTCTAATGCGTTTGTCATCATAAAAAAGGGGGAGATTGTAAGCTTTTTGAGTTTGATCCCTTTCTTGATGCTGACAAAGCATCCCTGTCTTATATGAGCATTTAGTGTGTCAATAGGTTTACATTTCAGCACGGCAATAAGATATGAGAAAATGGAAGAAGCCTATTGAACTTAAAGTTTATGCAATTAAGGTGTATTTCACATAGAAGAACAAAGGTAGAAGACACTTCATTTAATTTATATATGCATTTAGGTCTTTATATTTTAGTCTGTAATAAATGCATACATCCTACATGATAAGACTTAATTCTCGGATCGGCCATAGACAAACCTGAAGGCAGACCTTAGGTTTTTATACCTTTAAACAAAATTGTGGCAAGCATCTTCACACAGGGTTAAAAAAACACAGGGGCTAAATAAGACTTAAATGCACATTTTTTAATAGCCTCGGGCGATCAAATTTTGGCATTATAAATGCCTCAGTTAACCGAGCCAGCCTAAAGTCAAAATGTTGACTAAGGGTCAGGGGACCGAACCATATTTGAATGTACAGACCACGGTCGACCAAAACTTGAGCATGACTTTTTCTACCTTCCTCGGCCTCCTGAACTTCTAGTTCAAAATCACCACGGGCAATTGAATTGTGAGCTTTGGCAAACTGAACCACTTGTTAGGCGAGCGAACCTCAAACAATTAGAAAATCACCTTAGCCCATCCAATCGGACTCACCCTCGGGCACCCTTGCACTCTATTGTTAACATTTATAAATTATGCATATTGTTGGGTGGAGAGTTTTCAGGCTATACACATTTTGCTTTAATGCATTTGTCATCATCAAAAAGAGGGAGATTATTGGCTTTATGATTCTGATCCCTTTTTTATGCTAACAAAGAATCTATATCTTATATGTGCATGTAGTGTGTCAAGAGGTTTACATTTCAACACAGACATAAGATACAAGAAAATGGAAGCCTATTGGACTTAAAGTTTATGGATTTCAGACGTATTTCATGCAGAAGAGCAAAAGAAAAAGACACTTTATTTAATTTGTATATGCATTTAGGTCTTTATATTTTAGTCTGTAATAAATTCATACATCCTACATGATATGACCTAATTATCAGATCAGCCATAGACAGACCTTAGAGCAGACCTTTGGTTTTTATACCCTTTAACAAAATTTCCGCAAGCTTATTCACACAAGGTTGAAAAAGCACATGGGCTAAATAAGACTTAACTGCACATTTTTGAATAGACTTAACTGATTGAATCTTGGCATTATAAATGCCTCTATCGACCGAACCAACCTTAAGTCAAACTGTTGCCTGAGGGTCGGCGACCGGGTGGTATTTAAACGTACTGTCCACAGTCGCCTGAAACTTAAAAATGACTTTTTCTACCTTCCCCAGCTATCGAAAAGTTTAGTTCAAAATAACTCAGGTGGTTGAATTGTGAGGTTTGGCAAATTGAACCACTTGCTGGGTGACCGAACCTTGAACGATTGGAAAATCACCTTGGCCCAGCCAACCAGACTCACCCTCGGGCACCCTTGCGCTATATTGTTCACATTTATTAATCATGCATACTACTGTGGGGGAGCCTTTTTAGGCTATACCCATTTTTCTCTAATGCGTTTCTCATCATCAAAAAGAGGGGATTGTTGGCTTTTTGAGTATGATCCCTTTTTTTATGCTAACAAAGCATATTTATATTATGTGTGCACCTAGTGTGTCAATAGGTTTGCATTTTAGCATGGTCATATGATATGAGAAAATGGAAGCTTGTTGGACTTAAAGTTTATACATTTTAGGCGTAATCCACACAAAAGAGAAAAATAAGAAGACACTTCATTTAAATTAAAAACACGAGAAATCAAACCAGACTTAATTAAAAAGACTAAATTAAAACTCCCACTAATTAGATAAACAAATAAATAAATTTAACAAGAATTAAACACTTGGCAATGTCCAACTTAAAAAGAAATTTCAAATAACATTTAAAAAAAACTAAACTTTATTCGGTATTTAAAGACTAAACAAAAATAAATAAAAGAGAGAGAGAGAGAGAGAGAGAGAGAAACAGGGCAGCTTGAAGGAGTTGCAGCAGCAGTGGTCTCGGGTTCTAGCAGGGGCTGCTGTGTTGGCCGTGGGAGTGGTTGCACTGGTGTTGTCTGGTGCTCGCAGTAGGAGCTGATGTTGCAGCAACCAGGGGGCTGCTGTGTTGTTACTCTGCTGGAGGAGAAGAGTGAAGCCTAGAGCATGGCTGGGCTGGGGCTGCTCGGGTGCTGGAGTTGGGAGTCTGGTGTTCAATTGCAGCAAAAGGGAAGTCTCGTGGGCTGGCTAATATGGCAGGTCTGGCTGGGACAGAGAGGAAGGGGGACTAAAGGAAAGAGGAGATACAGAGGGACGAGAAAAAAGAAGAACAGAGGGAGAAGAGAAGAAAAATAGAGGAACTTTCGGGAGAGAGCAGAGGGAGAGAAGGGCTAAGGAATAGAGAAGGGAAAGAAGAAAGAAAGAGAAGAGGAAGAAGAAGAAGAAGAAGAAGAGGAAGAGAAGGAGAGAATGGGGAGCCCTCGGGCTGCCTGTGCAGGGGGAGGAAGAGAAGGGAATTTAAAGGATAGGGGGGGAAGCCATAGACCCGGATCCAGCCAAGATGAATCTGACCCGGCCCATTTGAAAGGACTTGAATTATTATATTTTTTCATTCTTTTTTGTTCTCTGTTCATCACAAATCTAACTCTTCTAGAGCCCGTTTCTCATAAAACTAAAAACACAAAAGTTGTAGATAATCATTTCCTCTTTTTCCAAAAATTTGAATCGTCTCGATTGAAGCTCGAACGGAAAAGTTATGCATGAAATACGAACAGTGTCGGTTTTGGTTTCCGAGATTTTTCCTACAACAAAAAATTACCAAAACTTCATAAATAGTGCAATAAAGTTCAAGAATGATGATTTTGGCACTTTATTAAAATATTGGACAATTTTGGACATTTAATTAAAAATATAAACTGTAAAACCCAGGTTAAAATGCCCAATTACACAGTTTTGATGCGTAATCACATACATCTTGCATGATATAACTTAATTCTCAGATCGGCCATGGACATACCTTAGGGTAGACCTTGGGTTTTTATACCCTTTAACAAAATTGTCGCAAGCTTCTTCACACAGGGTTGAAAAAGCACGGGCCCTAAATAAGACATAAATTCACATTTTTGAATAACCTCGGTCAATCGAATGTTGGCCTTAATAATGTGTCGGTCGACTGAACCAGCCTAAAGTCAAACTGTGAACTAAGGGTTGGGTGACCGAATTGTATTTGAACGTACTGACCACGGTCGATCATAACTTTAAAATGACTTTTTCTACCTTCCTCGGCTGCCCGAACTTCTAGTTTAAAATCACCACGAGTGACCGAATTGTGAGCTTTGGCCAACCAAACCACTTGTTGAGCGAGCGAACCTAAAATGATTGGAAAATCACCTTGCCCCAGCAAACCAGAATCACCCTCGGGTACCCTTGTGCTATATTGTTCACATTTATAAATTATGCATAATGTTAGGGGAGCCTTTTCAGGTAGTAGCCCTTTTGCTCCGATGTGTTTGTCATCGTCAAAAAGGGGGAGATTGTTTGTTTTTGAGTCCAATCCCTGTTTTGATGCATAGAAAACACTTATATCTCATGTGTGCACTTAGTGTGTCAACAAGTTTAGAATTCAGCATGGACATAAGATATGAGAAAATGGAAGCCTATTGGACTTAAGTTTATGCATTTTAGATGTATTCCACGTAGAAAAGCAAAAGAAGAAGACACTTCATATAAGTTTTATATGCATTTAGGTCTTTATATTTTTTCCTATAATGAATGCATACATCCTGCAAGATATGACTTAATGCTAAGATAGGTTATAGATAGACCTTAATGCAAACCTTTGCTTTTTATACCCTTTAACTAAATTACCACATGTTTATTCACACAGGGTTGAAAAAACACAGAGGCAAAATAATACTTCAATGCACATTTTTTAATAGCCTCGGGTGGCCAAACCTTGATGTTATAAATGCCTCGTTCGACTGAACGAACCTAAATTCTAACTGTTGACAAAGGTTCAAGTGACCGAACCATATTTGGATGTACTATCCATGGTCAATTGAAACATAAAAATAACTTTTTCTACCTTCCTTGTTTGCCCAAAATTTTAGTTTAAAATCAACCCGGCGACGGAACTGTGAGGTTCGGCAAACCAAACCACTTGGCGGGCGACTGAACCTCAAACGATCAAAAAATTTCCTTCGACCAGCAAATTGAACTCGCCGTCGAGCACCCTTGTGCTATATTGTTCACATTTATAAATTATGCATATTGTTGGGGGAGCCTTTTTAAGTTGTACCCATTTTGATTTGATGCGTTTGTCATCGTCAAAAAGGGTGAGGTTGTTAGCTTTTTCAGTCTGATCCCTGTTTTGATGTTGACAAAGCATCTATATCTTATGTGTGCACTTAGTGTGTCAACATGTTTACATTTCAGAACAGACATAATATACGATGAAATGGAAGCCTATTGGACTTAAAGTTTATGCATTTCAGGCATATTCCACGCAAAAGAGTAAAAGAAGAAGGCACTTCATTTAATTTGTATATGCATTTAGGTCTTTATGTTTTCGTATGTAATAAATGCATACATCCTGCACGATATAACTTGATGCTTTGATAGGCCATCGATAGACCATAGGGCAAACCTTGGGCTTTTATACCCTTTAACTAAATTGTCGTAAGCTTTTTCAAACAGGGTTGAAAAAGCATAGGGGCTAAATAAGACTTAAATGCACATTTTTGAATAGCCTTAGGTGACCGAACCTTGGCGTTATAAATGCCTTGACCGACCGAACCAGCCTAAAGTCAAACCGTTGACTAAGGGTCGGCAACTGAACTGTATTTGAACGTATTGTTCACAGTCGATCGAAACTTAAAAATGACTTTTTCTACCTTCCGCGGCCGCCCGAATGTTTATTTCAAAAGAACCCTCAGTGACCGAATTGTGAGGTTTGGCAAATCGAACCACTTGCCGAGCGACCGAACCTCGAACGATTGGAAAATCGCCTTAGCCTAGCAAACCAAAATCACCCTCGGTAACCCTTGTGCTATTTTTTTCGCATTTCTAAATTTTGCATATTGTTTTGTGGAGCCTTTTCAGGCTATACACATTTTGCTTCCGATGCGTTCTTCATCATCAAAAAGGGGGAGATTGTTGGTTTTTTGGGTTTGATCCATTTTCTGATGCTGACAAAACATCTATATCTTATGTGCGCACTTAGTGTGTCAACAAGTTTATATTTCAGCACGGACATAAGATACGAGAAAATGGAAGCCTATTGGATTTAAATTTTATGTATTTTAGGCATATTCCACACAAAAGAGGAAAAGAAGAAGACACTTCATTTAATTTGTGTATACATTTAGGTCTTTATATTTTATGTACCCAGTTACGCACAATCACATACACAACTGATATGAAGTAATATGTAAGCTCAATGTGGTTTAATATATGCTCTAAAATAAATATTTTCTATCAATGTAATCGGTGCATGAGAGTGCAAGCAATGTACACTTTGTATCACAATATGTTCAATCAATGTGCTCAAACAAAGATATTAATCCAATCTCAAATATATCAACCCGCAAGATATTTCAATCGTGTAAAGTTCAGGTAATGTGTATGCTTGGTTTGCAAAAGAAGTTTTAATCTTTGTATTTAGAAAATGATATATGAATCAATGAATATTGCAACAAAGATTTATATCACATAAACAAATATATTTTCAAGGGTATGTCAAGATAAATAACACATGATATTTGAAGATGTTTGAAAAGATTTTGCAATCTAGAAACAAATACCAACTTCACAAGATATTGCAATAAATATACAATACTCAAAAGTTTAATGCAAGTTTTCTTATGAGAGATTTATCAACAAAAGTCCCCTAAGAATACTTAGGTTTGACTCTTAATAGAATCGTATCAAGCAATCGCAAACCTTTATAGCAATCAATCACTCAAAACAAACTGACAATGGATTTTGGAAATAGTAGAAGATAAGTACGAGTGAATGGAGCTTAGAAATGAGTATTATGGGTTTTGGGAATTTTAGAAAATTTTTCTTAATGAAGATTGTTAATCCCATGCTAATTATTCCAAATAAGAGGGTATTTATAAACTTCCCCAAAAAATATAACCATTATGGACATAGATGGAATAATTATGAAAGATTTAATGATATTTAATTATTTTAACCTCGTTAAAAAGTCCTAACCACAGTAAAACAAAGGTCCAACTTGAGAGCACCGGTTGATTAGGACAATTTCGGTCGACCCAACTTCTTAGGGTTCGGTCGAACGGGCATGAAATGAACTGTGGTCTTCGATCAACCAGATATATAAGTCCGAAGGAGATTTTCAATATATTTGAGGTTTGGTCGACTAGGCTGAATTGAACTAATCGTGTCGGTCGACTAGATCGTTGAGTTCCCACACGTGGGAACTCGGTCGACCAGGAGGTCAAAATGTTGACTTCCCTGGGTGTTCGGCTGACCGGGGTCAAATTAACTGCGTGAGTTTGGTCGTCTGCGCTATGGTCAACTTGTTGACGTAGCACCAGTTCGGTCGACTAGGAATTTTTGTACAGGGCAATTTGGTCAACCGAGTGTGCACATTTAGAGCATTTCAGTCCTATTTCAAGCATTTAATCACCCTAATCAAATGACCAATCATATGTATGCATGAGTTAGTGTTCTAGGGTCATTTCTAGGACTTTTTGAGTGCACTGAAAATATCCAACGTTGTTTGACATAAGTGTGATTTCTAAGGTATTTCTAAGGTCATTTTCATATTGAGCTTGCCTTAATAGTCATGTAGGTGATGCATGCAATTATGACAAGACATAGAACCTAATTACTATTACAGAACCTTTGCATAAGAATGAAGTATAATACAATAGAAATTGGATCTTCAACTTTAATCTTCTCTTTGTGCATTTTTATCTGTCAATTTAATTTCCTACACATAACCTCAAACACTCATCAGATATAATAAGTATTTGTCATTATCAAAACTGGGCATGACCTATAAGGTCAGTAAGTGTTACACAACTTTATGGTCAATCTAATGCAAATAAATTCAATTAATTTAAATATGCAGTGGAAATTAAATTGAACAATAAAATATAACAAGCATGCACCAGAAAGCGGTAAATAAGAGATGACACTCATAAATGTTATCGAGGTTCGACAAACTGCCTACGTCCCCGTCTTAGCTAACAAGCACAAGGATTACCACTATAAGGCTCACTTAATGGTGAAGCGACACCTAAAACAACCAGGTCAATTAGCATAGGGCTGACCTCAACCATTACAAACAATCGTTATCGGACTAGATTACCACCCTCTCAGGCCACGCTTGGAATACAACAAATTTCTTAAACAGATTTGCGTACAACAAGTATGCTTCTTTTCTAAGTAGATTATGTACCAATCTGATCAATACACCGCCAAATGATATGATGAAGTAAGCTCAACATGGTCTAAATGTCTACTCTCAAAATAATGATTTCAATCACAATGCGTGAACAAAGATCCTTAACACACTTTAAATATCTAAATAAATATTTTTTTCAAAATATAAACCTCAAGAGATATTTAGATTTAGTTTGTAAAGATGATTTAATCTTTGTGTTCAAGATGATAAAATCAATCAAAGGATATTGTTACAAAGATCTTTTAGCACATAGACAAATATCTCAACAAATATTTCTTAAAGTAAACCACACTAGATATTTGAAGATGATTTGAAAAGTATTTTTAGCAATCAAAATGCAATGCGAACACCTTGAGATATTGCAATGAGAATGCAATACTCAAAAACTCAAATGAAGTTTTCCTAAGGATCACTTATCAGCAAAGTCTCCTAGGAAAAGCTTAAAACTTTACTCTCAAAGAAAATAATCTCAATCAACCAAGCAAGGGAGAGCAGTAGCTTAATAATAAGAACACTTAAGCACACACTTACAAAGGGATTTTAGCAATAAGAACTGGTAAGAGTGAGTGTAGGAGGCTTCAAAATGAGTATATGAGATTTTTGAATTTCAAAGAATTTTTCTAATCAAGATTGCTAGTTGGGGTATTAATCTTTTCCAATAAGAGGATATATATAGAGTACCCCAAAATTAAAACTGTCCAAGACATATAGGGTATTATTAGGATTGTTTTAAAACTTTTAAGGAAAGTTAACCCCGTTTAAAAAATTGAATAGCGGTAAAAAAAATTGTCCAGCCCATAAGCACCGGTCAACCGATCTTGAGGTTCGGTTGACCAAGTGACAAAGTTTGGTTTACCATACAAAAAATGAAATGCGAGTTCAGTCAACTGGACTAAGGGTCTTAAAGGTGATTTTCCCAACTTCGCGCAAGTTCGGTCGACCAGGTGATTTTGAACTAGGTAGTTCGGTCGACCGAGCAGTTGGAATCTTCCACGTGGGGATTTAGTTGACCAAAGCATTGCCTATATAAATCTGGTCAGTCGATCTAGGGGTCAAACATTTACCCGATGGGAGTACGGTTGACCAAGTTGTATGAACTTGGCAAGGTATGGTCGACCGTGCTATGGTCAAAATGTTGACCTATAACCGATTCGGTTGACCGAATCTTTTTTTACATTCTAGTTTGGTCGATTGAACGTGCATTTTTAATGCATTTCAGTTCTAATCCCCTTATACATTAACCTTATTCATATAAGCACATATGTTTATGCATGCATGTGGGTGCTAAGGTCATTCTAGGTTTTGTTGAGCTTTCCTATCATATCATGCATGTAATGCATTTGATTATTACATACCATTTTTCTCCAATTTACTATTGCAAACCCGTATTACATTAAATGGATTTAAAGTACAACACAAATATGGTCTTCAGGGTCTTATATGTTTATGCATGCATGTGGGTGCTAAGGTCATTCTAGGTTTTGTTGAGCATTCCTATCATATCATGCATGTAATGCATTTGATTATTGCATACCATTTTTCTCCAATTTACTATTACAGACCCGTATTACATTAAATGGATTAAAAGTACAACACAAATATGGTCTTCAGGGTCTTTAAGCTCTATTTTATGTGTCATCATCTTGATTTGCCAATTATATACCTGCACATATCCTTAGATAGTCATCAAATACAAGAAGTATTTGTCATTATCAAAACCGGGTGTGACCTATAAGGTCAACATTCTCCCCTTTTTTTATGATGACAAATAAATCATGCAAAAAATGGGTATAGCCTTAGAAGGCTCCTTCTGACAATGTGCATAATGTAAAGATTTATCAATGTAAATAATTTTTTCATTTAAGTTAAATTTTAATTCAACCTAATTTTTGCCCTCTCTTATGCATCTCCCCCTTTTGGAAACAGCAAAAAGGGCTATGAAATTAATAACCTTAGGGAATGGGTATAAATCATTAATATACAAGATAAGTTTGGGAATTTTAAAAATTTCGGCAGCATGTTGTTTAAAAGTAGGACATTTCCTAAAAAAATCCTATATAAAAATAACCTGTTTAGAGTTTTTAAGATCTAACAATTTATCCACAACTACTCAACTTAAATAATTCCAGTATGATCAATACATAAAACATAAATACAGTCATCATCATGCAGTAGATATGAGAGTTGTGCATTGTAAAACATAATCAATTTCATAATGTCCAAGCCAACGAAAGATACTAATTGTTATATTAATTGTTAGACTTTGAGATTATTAGAAAGTTCCCCCTAAGTTTGCGCAAACTATGAAATATCTAGGAAGCATCTTTATTATGCATGAGACCTAGTTCACGTATAATTTGTATGAACCTATCTTCTAGAAGTGGTTTAGTGAAGATATTCGCCCACTACTCACTAGTGCATATAAACTCAAGAGCCACATCCCCTTTCTGCACATGCTCACGAAAGAAGGCATGTCAAATTTCAATGTGTTTTGTTCATGAAAATAAGTTAAGATTTTTAGAGATGTTGATTGCACTAGTATTATCACATTTAATCGGGACCGTATCGTAGTGCAATCCAAAGTCTACAAGTTATTGTTTCCTATAAAGAGTTTGAGCATGAAAACTTTGATCCTCAATATATTCTACTTTGGCTGTGGATAAGGCAACCGAGTTCCGTTTCTTGTAGAACCAAGAAACGAGAAATTGTCCTAAAAAGTGACAAGTGCTGCTAGTGCTTTTCCTATCAACCTTACTACTGACAAAGTTAGCATCAGTATAACTCACAATCTCAAAAGTAGTATACTTTGGATGCTATAAGCCTAACTCTATGGTTCCAACTAGATACCTAAGGATTTGTTTAACTGCTAATAGATGAGATTCCTTAGGAGCGGCCTGAAACCTAGCACACATGCATACACTAAACATGATATTAGGTCGACTAGCAGTAAGGTATAGAAGACTCCCAATCATGTCATGATATAATTTTACATCAACAGGGATTCCTTGTTCATCTTTATCATGCTTATTGGAAGAACTCATAGGAGTGCCAAGAATTTTGCCATCTTCCATGTTAAATTTCTTTAACAAATCCCTAACATACTTGGACTGGTATATAAAAGTTCCATATTTAGCTTGTTTAATTTGTAGCCCTAAAAAGAAACTAAACTCACCCATTATGCTCATTTCAAATTCACTTTACATGCACTTGGCAAACTCATTACACAACTCATCATTGGTTGCTCCAAAAATGATATTGTCAACATAAATTTGAACTAAGAGCATATTATCATTTTTGGATTTGATGAAAAGTGTAGTGTCAATCTTGCCACGGGCAAAACCCATTCTCTAGTAGAAAATCGCTAAGCCTCTCATACCACGCTCTAGGAGCTTGTTTCAATCCATACAAGACCTTAGACAACCAGTATACATGATTTAGATATTTATGATTTTCAAAACCGGGTGGTTGTTCTACATACACTTCCTCATTAATGTAACCATTTAGAAAAGCACTTTTAACATCTATTTGAAACAATTTAAAGTTTTTAAAAGCAGCATAAGCAAGTAGCTTACGAATGGCTTCGAACCTAGCAACAAGAGCATAGGTCTCATGAAAACCAATTCCTTTTTCCTGATTATAAGCCTGGGCAACTAGTCTAGCCTTATTCCTACTTACTACCCCATTCTCATTTTTCTTATTTCTATATACCCATTTGATTCCTATAATTGTATGATCATTAGACCTAAGAACTAGGGTCCACACTTTGATTCTTTCAAATTGATTGAGTTCTTCTTACATGGACATCACGCAAGACTCATCCTCTATTGCTTCTTTAATATTTGTAGGTTCTTCTTAGGACAAGAAAGGAGAATGACTCACTAGGTTCTTCAATGAAGATCTTGTGGTTACACAATGGGAGGGTTATTATAGGATGGTTCCTAATGAATTTCCAATCCCTAGGCAACTCCTGAATTTCATTGTCATTGATATCATCTTTAGATGATTTATCATTAATTTCTGAATTTTCACTTGCATTGTTTTCAATAGATAACTTGTCTAATAATTTTCTAATGTCAATGTCATCTTCATCATCTTTATTAGAAAATGGATTAGATTCATCAAATACAACATGAACTGACTCAATGATAGTTAAATTTCTCTTATTAAATACTTTATGTGCTTTACTATTAAGAGAATAACCTAGGAAAATGCCTTCATCAAATTCAAAATCAGGTTTCCCTAGATGCTCATTATCCCTAAGTACAAAGCATTTACATCCAAACACATGAAAATAAGAAATATTAGGTCTATAGCCCTTCTAGATTTCATAGGGTGTTATATTAAGAGATGGCTTGATCATAACCATATTCATCACATAACATGTAGTATTAATTGCTTCAGCCCATAAATATTTAAGTAGATTATGTTCATTTAGCATTGTCCTACCCATTTCTTGTAATGATCTATTCTTTCTTTCTACCACGCCATTTTGTTGAGGAGTCCTAGGTGCAAAAAAATTATGTGATATTCCTTCTAGATCACAATAATTTTCTATGCCATCATTTTTTAATTTAGTGCCTCTATCACTTCTTATGTGAATTATCTTATAGCCTTTTTCATTTTGAATTCTCCTGCATAGCTTGGTAAACATTTCACATGAGTCATTTTTATGTGATAGAAAAAACACCCATGCGAATCTAGAATAATTACAAAAGCATATGATTTTCCACCTAGACTTTGCACTGAATTAGGACCAAATAAATCTAAGTGAAGCTTTTCAAGTGGTCTAGTGGTAGGTATGAATTTCTTTTTCTTAAAACTTGATTTTTTTTGCTTACCCATTTGAAATGCATCACAAATTTTATCTTTCACAAATGGTGTTTTAGGGAATTCCTTTACTAAATCGTTTCTTACTAGTTTTGACAATAAGTCCATGCTAGCGTGTCCTAACCGCCTATGCCATAACCAACTAGTTTCATTTATTGCAGAAAAACAAGTTACTTGTTGTGAAGCTAAATTGTCAAAAGTAGTAGTATATACATTTTCATGTCGGTCTGCAGTGAAAATAATTTTATGGTCTGATTTATTTTCAACTATGAATTTATCATTTTCAAATGAAACCTTATATCCTTTATCACAGAATTGGTTTATGCTCAATAAATTATGCTTCAAGCCATCAACTAATAGAACATTGTCAATAACTAGGGAAGAATCCTTACCGATCTTACCTACACCAATGATGTGTCCTTTTGCATTGTCGCCAAACGTCACACTCTCTATCCTTGGGAATGATTGATGCAAATTTTGCCTTGTCGCTAGTCATATGCCGTGAGCACCCGCTATCTAGGTACTACCTGTCCTTGGAGGAGGACGATCTCAAGCACACCTGCAAGATAGACTAAGTGATTAACAATGGTCCCCAAATTCTGTTGAGTCCACGGGGGTTAGTGACTGGATCACCCTTAACTACCCACACCTTTCTAATTTTTACATGCTTATTCCTAAGTGGACAATCAAACTGAATGTAACCAATTTTTTTGTATGTAAAACATTTCATTCTACACTTAGGGTCTTTAGGTGGGATTTGAGATTTTGATTCACGTTTGAAATGTCCTAAGTAAAGATTAGGCTATCTAACATTTTCAATGCCATTAAAACCTAGACCCTCTTTACTTATAGAATATCTTTGGGCACCAAGTAGTTTTTCAAAATTGCGTTTTCCCTCGGTGAATTTAAAAACAATTTGGAGCTATCCTCCAATTTTCAAAGCCTTGTCTTTTATTAATGAGGTATGAGGCTCATTCTGTTTTTCCTGTATCATTGAAAATTCCTTTAATTTTAATTTCAAATCCAAATTTTTATTTGTTATTTTCTTAAGCATTTTAAGAGTATACAAATATTCCTGTTACAATTCATTATACAAAATCTTGCTATCATCATTATCAAAACCACTAGAATAATAAAATGAAGCTGAGCAAAAAAATTGTACCTCGTGGTCTTCACAAGCCATTAGGCACAAATTTGCAATTTGGTCGTCACTAGATTTAGAGTTTGAGCTACTAGTACTATGAGTGTCCCAATCGACCTTTAGTGCCTTCTTCTTCTTTTTGGACACTTTCTTTAGCTGTGGACATTCTGCCTTGATGTGTCAAACTTTTCTGTAGTTGTAGCATGCAGGAGGATCATCCTTTTGCTTCCTTCCACTTGACTCTCCCTTTTCATGTTTTTGAGTCTCGAAATGTTCTCGTATACTTCCTGTTCTTTTATAGGAACTTTCCAAACTTCTTAGTTAGAAGAGCCATATCATGTTCTGATTCTGAACAACTCTTTTCACTGGAATTGCTAGAAGATGATCTGAGTGCTGTTACTTTCTTAGTTTTGTTCTGCTCACTCAGTCTTTCATTTATTGTCAATTTGTATATGATGAGCGACCCGTTCAACTCATCTAGTGTCATTGCTTTCAGTTTCCATCCTTCTCCCATGGTTGTAGCCTTTGCCTCCTAGACTGGTGGTAATCCCCTAAGAATTTTCTTGATCATTTCATAAGTGGGGTAAGTATTACCAATAGCATCCAATGAATTTGTGATGTAAGTGAACCTAGTGCACATGAATTGGATTGATTCACTAGAAGACATTTTAAAAGCTTCGTATTCACTTGTAACCATGTCTGTTATACTGTCTTTTAAATCTTTAGTGCCATCATATGTGATTTCTAATTTATCCCACATTTATTTAGCAGTTTTACTCGCCATAACCCTATTAAATTCATTTACGTCTAAAGCAATGTATAATAAATTCATTGCAATAGCATTTATTTGAAAAGCTTTCATCCTCATCTATATATTCATCTTCAGTCATAGGTACATTTTCTCTCTTTATGATTTTGATAGGAATATGATTTCCTATGGACACAACCTTCCATACTTTCCAATCAATATTTTGGGGAAAGATTCACATTCTTTGTTTCTAGTATGTGTAGTTAACACCACAAAAGATGGGTATTCGTGTGGATGAGTGTCCCTCACCAAATAGGGCTACAATGATGTGTGCCATTGTGATATTTTAGAGAAAACGTTTAAGTCTAGTGTAACCTCGCTCTGATGCCAAATGTTAATTTAGGTGCAATCCCAAGAGGGGGGTGAATTGGGTATTTTAAAATCTAGGTCACTCAAGTCCTCTTGCATTTTGAAAACTTATGACTATACACGTACAACCTAGATGACAAGCAATTCAATATTTCTCAACTTATCAATTTAATGTTTGACTTAATTAAGCAAACTGAATTATCCAATTACCTAACATACAAAACAAATCGATAAATAAGTATAGGCGAAAATTAAAATAGTTAAGGGAATGAGAGATGCAAACACCAAATTTTTATGAGGTTCGGCCTACTCTGGCTTATGTCCTCGCCTTGAGCAAAACGCTCAAGGATTCCACTAAACCCGCTCCTCTAACTGGGACGGAGCTTCCTGTTACAGTTCGCTGCTTAAAAGAGGCGTAGCTTCCTCCTCACCCTGGTTCACAACCCAAAACGTCAATACAATAAAATGATTACAATTATCTGCAAACTAAAATTCCCCTCAACAAGCTAATGAGTATAATCAAATCCTAATACATACTCAAATGATATAACTTGAAGTTCAATGGAGTGTATGTAATATGTTCAATGAAATATTTAGCACTAAATGATAAATGATCGTTGTATAAAAATATGTATGAGAAATATGCTCCAAGGATATAATCAAATGTATGATCTTTTAAAAATATTTGAACGACAAGGTTGCTTCAAAAATCTAATCAAATATATGATACTTATAAAAGTATTTGAACAACCCAGCCCTCTTTGTTGTGCCCTATAAAAAATTTCCAACAAATAAACCCAGCCCTACTAATTAAACTTTTGTAGCCCACCATTTCATCTATTAAACCCCCTCTTATCGGGTGATAGGGGTAGTTGTAGAGGAGCGGCTGTGAAATGGAAAGCGCAAAGGTATTCATATTACAAATCTTACTAGAACATCTAGAACTACTACTACCGCAAATCCGTGATCACACATGAATACCTCGCCTTCAAAAAGAGGTGAGGATATTCTCCATAACATCAACATTCCACCAAAAAGCTTGCTATGCCTCCACTGGCTCGGATTTAGGGAAGGAAGTTTATTCCAAAGAATTAAATCAAATATGTTTTGCAATAATAAAACTTAGATGAAATCTTTGAATAAATAATTGAAGTGATAGCTTTCAAAGATTCAAAGCTTTAGCAAATCTTTTTCTCATAGAAAATCGTCAAACAATATATATATATATATATATATATATGAAAAACTCAAGTTTAGGCTCTCAAAGAATATTTAACAATAAGTTTGTGAGAACATAAACACTTTGAGAATAAAAATTGAATATCAAAATACTATGCTTTGTTTATCAAACGTCAAAGACACTATTTTGCTTGCAAAAATATGAGTGACTGCCCTTTGTTCGTGAGAATAGTGAATGCCCTTTGATCATGAGAGTAGTGAATGCCCTTTGATTGAGATAATTTTCTTATCTTTACCCATAAATTTACAACATTCGTGTTTAACTATTGTAGGGTAATGCTCAGAAATTAAAGATGAAATTAAAAGTGCAGGTGAAGGCCACGAATGCAAAGGTCATGTATGTGAGGGTTGTAGCTTTTCATTAAGAGAGACATGCACGTGAAGAAGGAAAATAAAGAAATAAAAGCTCAACATTGTGAAAGCAATTAAGAGAACAAACGCAATACAAACCTATGTCTTATGCATGGTCGCAAGCTTAAAAGAAGAAAGGAAAGCCATGTAAAATTCCAATGAGGCCAGCAGCTTAAAGAGTCATGCATAGAGTTCCCAATTTTGTACAAAGAAGGAGGCCCATGCGCCACCCTAAAGGTGTGTCTGCCATAGGGGTTTAGGGAGAGAAGTTGGTAGTTGTTTTATAAAATGCTGTTGTGCATTGAAATTAAGAGGGGGAAGAGGGTTGGATATTTCTAGGTAGCAGGAAAGGAAATAGATAGCAGCTTTATTGAGCTATTATTTTGTGCATGGAGGAGACAAACCAAGAGGAACAAGCAGCAGAGAGCAAGGAGACATAGCAGCTTACAAGTTGTTATGTGCGCAAGGTAATAGGGAGTTATAGATGTGCACAAGAAGGACCGAAACGGTAGCTTAAAAGCTGTTGTGTGCGCAAAAACTCTAGTTGATTTTTAGCAACACACACACTCTCTCTCTCTCTCTCTCTCTCTCTCTCTCTCTCTCTCTCTCTTTTTCCCTCCCTCCCTCCCTCCCTCCCCTCTTCTTTGCTCATTTGTTTTTCTTTTTTCTTTTTACTTTATTTTTATTTCAATATCTTGTTTCAATTTATTATTGGAGTGAGTTTATTTTTGTTTAAGTTATTATTGGGTTGAGTTTATTTTATTGTTGAATGGTTTTTATTAGATTAATGAAGTTCTTACTTTTCGTTCATTATTTGAATGTTGAAATATTGATTTGTTTGGTTTGTTTAATTTCCTTATAATTGTTTTATTACTTGAATGAGAAATTTGATGAGTAATATTAGTTGTGTTGGTTTAGGTAATTGTTTAGGTTTTATTTGCATTCATGGGATGATTTAAAACACAAGGAGACTCATATTTGGTTAAGTAACAAGGTGGCGCCCAAGGTGTTTGATAGAATGTCCATTAGAGCATGAACATATATTTGGCCATTCATTGTTAGAAATAATGGATTAGATGATGTTGTTGGATGTGGTTTAGCTCCCCGAAGCAAGGATAATCATTATTCATTCAACACATGTCCTCAATTTCTTATAATTTAGGGATCAAAATAATGTCGGTGACACGAACATTGGCGCGTGAATTTTTGAACTTGTTACGTAACTAGGTTTTATGTCTTATTTGGATTATTTAAGCATGTTGCGTGTTTAAGTTCAATTAGCGCAGTGATTAGAATACTTACCATCTCACACAAAAGCAAGAAAATAATCATCTTCGAATCATGTCCGGAAACCCCATTCCATTGTGCATATCATGTTAGCTAGTTATAGATTTTAATTTTATTTATTTTGGGTAGTAGTAAAATTTGGGATTCACTCATACCGTTCCCTATGGAGATGACTTTGGGACTTACTCAATTACTACTTGTCAACACTCTTATACTTGGGACTTAATCTCTAAGGTGTTTTTAGAGTCAAGTCATGCCCCCCACCCCCCCTCTCTGTGGTAGCTGGTCGCACCATATGGTCGAATAAGGCTTTAGTTTCTTTGATGAATTGAGGCTTTAGAGGCTTGGTTAAGCATCTGATTTGAGCTTTGTGCTTCTCAATTACTCCATTGGCTTCTCACATTGCTTAATTCTTTGGTTTTAACCTGATTTTCCTAAAACATGAGCAAACACTGCATAACTCTAAACTATGGTAAGAAAACATATTTACAAGATAAATGAGAGCAAAAAAAAGATGAATGGGGGCCTAAAATAGTACATTTTAGGAACACATCACAATCCTTTTAGTAACATGAACAACCCATATAGCATGTGACAAGTTATGATGATCCTATACAATTTTTCGCCACGGCGATGCATAAAAGAACCGTTCATTTACATGCCTTTTCTTATTCCTAGACCAAAGGCACCTCGTAAAAATATTGATGTTTAACTAAGGTTGTTAATTGATGAGCTGAAATAACTATAGGAAAAATGTGTGGAGACATTTGATGTGGAAACTACGAAAACATTTCGATCATATGCTGCACTATTGTGGACAAATAATGATTTCCCCGGTTACGGCAATCTATAACGATGGAGCGCAAAAGGATACATAGCATGCCCAGTATGTCATGTAGATGTTGGGTGCTTATCCTTGAAGCATGGACAAAATTTATGCTTTATGTGTCATTGTCGTTTTCTATCACCTGGACATCCTGGGAGGACTCATTTTATTAGAAGTTTTAATGGAAGACTAAAAAAAGTTGTAGTCAAATCGACTAAGTGGGGAAGAGATATTAAACCAATTGAAGTTGATAAGAAATGTGAAAATTTGGGAAAGCACAAAGTATTAGAAAAAGGAAACGTGATGAGATTGAGTTAAATTGGTCCAAGAAAAACATATTTTTCAAGTTGCCATACTGGAAAGATCTTCCACTATGCCATAACTTGGATGTTATGAACATTGAGAAGAACATTTTTGAGAATGTGATTGATACATTGTTGGATATAAATGGGAAGACAAAGTACAATGCAAATTCTCGTCGAGATATGGAAGAGATGGGAAAACAACTTGAGTTGCAGCTACTTCATGATGTGGACAAGCTTCTTATGCCATCAGCATGTTACACATTTTCAAATGATGAAAAAATTATTTTCTCTGAATTGTTGAAATCAATTATATTCCCTTATGGTTATGCATCTAACATATCTCAAAGAATAAGTATGAAGGAAGGTAAGATGTTAGGAATGAAAGGTTGTGACTAAATAGGTTCTACCAGTTTTCCTTCATGGATACTTGATTGACAATGTTTGCTCAGTGCTGATTAAGTTGGGAAGTTTTTTCCAACAGTTGTGCTCAAAGAAATTAAGCTTGAATGTACTTGAATGGTTTGAGGAGGACACTGTAATCATGCTATGCAAGCTTGAAAAAATATTTCCTCCAGCATTTCTTTGATGTTATTGTCCACCTAACCATCCAATTATCAAGGGAGGCCATTATTGCAGGAACAGTGCAATATCGTTGCAAGTATCCATTTGAGATGTAATTTTTTTAATGAAACAATGTTCACATGATTTCCTTACTTTAGTTGTAAATGTCACTACTGTTATGTAAAGTGCACAGGTTCTTGTCAGTGAATGTACTATATGTGCAATAAGGCACGAATGGAAGGTTCAATCATTAAGGCATACATTAACAGTGAATGTCTTGCATTTTTCTTAATGTATCTCCATGATATTGACACGAGCTTCACTCATAATGAGCGAAATAAAGACATTCATGGTAATTATGAAGATGAAGAACCCATCAACTCTGTATTTTGAGCAAATGTTTGGCCATTGGGTGGATGGGTACATAATTTCATTAGTATGGAGGACCTTGCAAAGACGCATTTTTACGTCCTCAATAATTATGATGAAGTTGTTCCATATATCGAGTACATGGTTTCTTAATCCATACTTTGCACTGTATATATATATTGACATTAATATGTACTATTGTTACATATAGTGAACATAAAGCTGAACTTTTGAAGCAAAACGAAAGGAATGTTAATGAAAGACATAAAAAGTAATTTATTAATTAGTTTGGGAGCTAAGTAAGTAACAATTTTTTTGTGATTTTGAAGCAATGTAAAGTTTCAATATTGACAATTAACTCATCTAAACTTGACTTTACTAAATCAAAGTTATGTATTATAATAAAGAACGAGTGGCAAGTAAAGATTTGTATGCATTGGCATGTGGTCCGGATCAATGAGTTAACCACTACAGTGGTTTATTTGTCAATGACTTAAGATTTCATACATAGTCTCTTGAACTGCATAAAAGAACCTAAAAATGTGGTGCTGTCGTGCTAGGCACATAAGGAGATGAGGATATTGACTACTTTGGTATCTTAAATGACATTATTGAGTTAAACTATGGATCCAATAGACACGTCTACTTGTTCAAGTGTGACTGGTGTGATATTAGCAATAAAAAAAGTGGCATAAACATGGATGCCTACTTTACTAGTGTTAGTTTTAGTAGAACATGGTATCAAAATGACCCTTTTGTTCTAGCAACGCAGGAAAAACAAGTATTCTACCCTAAGAACACAAAAATTTAAGGGTGACTGGCATGTGGCAGAAAAAATTCAGCCTAGAAATTTATATGATATTACAGAATTCCCATACAGAGAAAAGAATGTCATCGAGGATGCTTTCAAACGAGCTGAATCATCTGTCAGTGCAGCAACTCAATATGATGCCAATATGGCATCGTGCGGTGACAATTATGTTGTTAAGGAAGGAGCTGATCATATACCATTGAATAGGGTTGGTACCATGGCAAAACATATTGTGACTGCTAACATGGGAATCGATGATATGCATGTTGACTTCATCAATAATGATGGAACTGATATTGAAGATGAAATAATGGTTGATTACTGTAGTGATGAGGAAGAGATACTATGAAGTGATGATGATATCGATGTTGGGAATTTGTAATCATATTGGCATTTCATAGGGGGTAAGCATGTTATGTTATCATATTACATTCCATGTACTTAATGTGTATAAATAACTGAAAATATAGTTTTTATAATTCTATTTAATATGCAATTATCTTATTCAATGTTGCATATAATATTGTAGACATGGCACCAAGAGGTCTTCAAGGACTGAGGCATAGGCTGGCTAGTACGGCCAGCCAAGACCATGTCGTAGATCCGATATAGTCAGGTGAGCCATTGGGAACAAAACCCGATCATTAGCCATCAACTGGGAAGACCAAAGGTGAGTTACTTACCCCACATAAGCAGCACTGGTAAGATTATGATTCTTTAATTTTTTAAATAAATTGATTGTCTTATATAGGAATATATACATATATATTATAAATACTTGAACTCAATTTTCAGCATCGACTTCATCATCACAGACGAGGTCATGATGTGGTATAGCAAAGAACCCCATGCTACGAAGGCACATATAGATGACGCAGCAGCGTATTAGGATAGAAATTCCTCTAGGCTACATGCCACCGATGTATGATTGGTGCCAGCACTGGGTAGAGGAGGTCAACATTATATGCCTACAATTTGGTCTAGTCACATGCTACAACTTGCTACATGTGACTGAGGAGCAGCGTTTAGTTCTCTACGAGTGCATATTGGTAAGTTTTCCAACATGTTATATTACTTTTAATATACTTTATTATTTACTATCTAACATTCTGTATGTATTTCATACACAAACAAAGCTTGATATTGACATTTTCACCAACCCTTATGTCAAAAAGGCAGTGAATAAGAACTTGTGTGCTAAATTTAAGAGTTATCGCCACATCATGCACAAACATTTTAAGAAGATGGGAGATGAAGTTCAATAACACCCGCATGATATGATCTCTCAATAAGATTGGGAGATGATATGTCGACATTTTTGTGACTCTTACTACTAGGTGATATATTTAGGTTACTACATTTTTGTATCCATATGAATTATTATCTCATTAAATATTTTCTGTAGGAAATATGCTGAATAAATGCTGAGAACTGAAGCAGATTAGATACGATGCATTGTGGTGGGTCAAGATTATTTGTGCATCATCGAGGGGTAATTTCTATAAAACTAGCTTAGTGTTACATGGAAAGTGTTATATATGTTTACATATACAAAGTTGTTAATATAAAATTTGATATGATAATGTAGCATGATCCCATCACTTGACAACCAGAGAGTAGGTCTTCCCTTTTGCAGAGAAAACATCAAAGGAAGTTGGGGGAGTGGTGCTAGTATGCTGAAAGCAAACATGTTATTATGTTATAGTATTTAGTCAACTTTTGAATTAAACAAGCCATAAATGAGTGTGTTGTTTGTCTGTTAATGTGTATGCTTGCCTTGCTTGCATGCGTAGGGACTTATAAATGGTTAGAATGCATGCATGTGTGAGAATGCTTGTGCATGAATGTGTATTCATGCATGTGTGAATATATATATATATATATATATATATTTGTGTGTGTTTGTGTGCGCGTGTGTAGAGACCCGAAGAATTATATAAATTAAATAATAAAAGAAATGATAGAAAAGGATTTTTCAAAATGGGGTTTTAGCAGGGTCTCGTCGATGAGGGTAGAGTGCTCATCGACGAGTAGGCTTCTAGGACTCATTAATGGGGACTCGTGTCTTATCAACGAGATATTACCGTGATGGCTGATTTTAGTGCCTAAATTCTCAGACTCGTCAACGAGGTCACGTGTCTGGTCGATGAATCTGCCTTTTATAAATAAGCCAACCTCGGGATTTCAGCAACATTATCATGCAAAAAATCACACTCTTTCTCTCTCTCTCTCTCTCTCTCTCTCTATCTATCTATCTATCTCTCTCTCTCTCTCTCTCGCTCTAAAATCATCTTCCCCTCATTCCCTCTTCATTTTAGGCTTCAATTCTTGCTAGTTCGACGATTGGAAGCCACCACGCTACTCCTGAGAAGATTCTCTTCAGATCTACCAGACTAGTTCATTGGTTAGGCTAACTTAGGCACCATCACAAAATCTAAGTAAGTTGGTTATTTTAGGCTTTATAAGTTATTTGGTGTTTCTAGAATAAGGGAAATGCTTTAGGTAGAATAATAATGAAGTTTTGTCGGGGAAAATGTTATTTCAGGGTATCGAGCGAGGAAACACATGGGTATAAGTTTGGAGTATTTTGTGGGCTTCTTAGTAAGTCAAGTAAGGGGATAAATGAAGTTGGTATTTTTCATGAAATTATTATGAATTAAACAACATTTATTTTTAGAGAAATATATATATGATATAGAATTATGTTTGGGAATACTGTTATTTAACAAGGAAATGATTTTGACACATTTTATATGGAAATATAATTTCAAAATTAATTATGAGTTTATAAGACTAAGTACATTTGTGTGGCATGAGTACAATATTTCTATGAAAATTATGCTACATTGAAATATTATGATTTTTCCAAGATAAGCATGTTATAGTAGTTTTCAGGAATACCCTAAAAATAGTATGGAAACTATGGTTTTAAGATTATGTTAAATAGTGTAAGAGTTTATGTTTACTATGTTATGAAATATGCCAGCGCAAATGCCATGATTCTTATGTTATGAAATTTGTCGGTGTAAATGTTGTGATTCCTATGTTATGAAATATGCCGGCGTAAATGTCATGATTATTACATTATGAATTATGCCCGCATTGATGTCATGATTATGTATAATATATAGGAAATCATGAAATATATTTATGTCAAATATTATGCCGACATTGATGCTGGCATTATGAATGCTTGATTTATATGCTTGGTGATTTGATTCCTTAGGTTAAAGGAGTATTTATAGACCTTTTAGAGTCAGTTTCCTTGTTTCCCAAGTTGCTTGGAGTGTCCACTAAGTTTTTATAACATTTAGATTTGAAAAACAAATTTTTAGAATTTTTCCGTTAAAGTTCAAAATTTAAATTCCAGTAGGGTCAGTCGGCTAGGTCACTTGACTGAGTCATTTTTGTATAGGTCAGTTGGCTGGACAAGTGGCTGACACCATTTCGTCTGTCCAAAAATTAATATGTTTAAATGTAAGTTGGCTAATTGAACAACGTTCAAAATGGTCAGTCGGCTACACAGTCCTTGTGTCAGTCAGCTAACTGAACTCAGGTCAGCTTTGTCAGTTGGCTGGACAGTTTAGTTTAAAGATCTCAAAGGTTTATGGAAGGTCTATTGGCTGAGGAGCTAGAGTGCAATCTGGTCAGTCAGCTGAGTATTCCATTTTTCAAAAATTTTCATTTTTTTTTCTTTTTAGATTTTAAACGCTTGTTATTTGAAAAACTTAATTTTGACTTTTAAAAATTATTTTCTAGAGTTTTCAAAAACTGGTCTCTAATTCTTAATTGCATCCTAAAGAGCTTCAAAGTATTTCATAAGATATTTAAAATATGAAGTACTTACGTAAAGACTTCTAGGACTTTTGACATTCTCCGCGCTTACGTCTTCATGCTTTTCTTTGGCTTTTTTGCTTGGCTTTTCTTTGGCTCTCTTACTTTGCTTTTCTTTGGGTCTCTTGACTTCAAGCTTTGTTAGATCATCTTTGCATCCATGCTTTGATTCCTTTTATATGATCATCCTTCTTTGAAATATAAGCTTTAGATCATCCTTATGAGCTTTTGACCTTGTGTTCTCTTACTTGAATCCTGAAATATCATCACTTAACAAAATATGTTAAGTTTGACTTGTTTGTTAGCATCAAAACAGGATGTTAAGCTTTGTAAGGCCAAAAATCTCTCCCTTTTTATATGATGACAAACAATGAGCAAAAGTTTGAGTGAGCCTAAAAAGGACTCTCCCTTACAATAAGCATCATCTTAACAATATTTGTAATATCAACGTCCACTTCAATATTAATTTCAGTATTATGCTTATATATCCAAATAACATCATTCGTGATCAATATCAACATTCAAGTTCAAATACTTCTCTCCCAACTTAACAACATCAAGCTTAATTTTTGCTCAAAACGTTTCTCCCCTTTGACATCAATAAAATGGAGTAAGATGTAAAAAATTATTAAGTTCAAATAAAATCACATTTAGAACATGTGAACAAGTATATCACATGAACACACACTTCCCAAAATATCATAATGTAGTTAGCTTCAATAGTCAAATAATCATGCATATTTCATATTTGTAATTCATATTGCATATGTGTTGTAACATCTTTAAGTTCACAATCAAGCATATGTTGCACAACATTCATATTAGCTAAAATTCATCATGCATATTTCATACTTGTCATTTATAGTTCATCTTTGCTTTCAACATTCTTTCCCTCTTTGACATTAATTCATGATACCAATTTGTTTTTTTTATGATACCAATTGAAAATTAGATAAAATCATAATACAAGCAATAAGTCATAACACTTCCCCTAAATTTAATACATTCAGATTTGATAACAATTATGCTTTTAAGTTTATCATCTCATGCTTCAAATATTGATTTATATCATGTTTATGCTCATGGATACTAATATAAAGAGTAATACTAATATCATGTCAATATTATCAATATCATAACATGCTCATGGATATAATTATGCCGTCATACTCAAATTTTCAAAATATATTGAGCCATAAATCATCAATATAAGTAAAATCATTTTCATGTCTTTGGCATTATCAAGATATCAGCATGCGAGCATGTAGCATATCAGCATAACACATAAGCAGGGAGCATATCATTGTTATTTGCATTGTACTATAATTTTGCTCAAGTGTTTCTTATACTCAAATATCTTTTCTTAATTCAAAACTCATACAATAAGCTCAGATTTTCTTTCTTTTGACTCCATATAAATTCCTAAAATTCATCTTTAATACTTTCTAAGTTAAGCCTTGTATGATTCATTTATTGATCGAGGCCAACAATATTATTTTCATTTGTCGAAACTCATCTTTGAGATTTTTTCTTCTCCCATCTTAGTACCCATATTTTCTTGGGTCTGGACGGTTTTACAAGAGAAGTTTCTTTTACTCTCCAAACTTGTTTAGTTTTCACACCCTTTCTTTTTAATAGACATTCAAACTTTATATGTCCCTTCTTCTTACATATGAAGCATGTGGTATGAGTATAGGCATTAGAGGAAGTGCTGACATAGTCTTTAGATGCTTTTGCAAAGTATCCCATGTAAAGATTCTTTTTCATTATATTTTCAATTCCATTAAATCCTACGCCTTCTTTGTTTAAGTACATTCTTTGTGATCAAATAATTTTGTCAAAATTTTCTTTTCATTTTGTGAAATTGTAGATTGTTTTAGCTTGATCTTCAATTTTTCCTTTAAGATCACTGATTTCTGAATTTTCTATATTTTTACCATTTTCTTTCACCTTTTCTTGGTTTTGAGACATCTTAGTAATTTTATTTTCTAATTTAAAAATATATGTATTTTTCTTTGTCCATAGAAGTTTTGGAATTTAGATTCTCTAGCTCCTTTATTATTTTCTCATTCTTGCTTTCTAGTCTTTGGATTTTAAAATCTTTTTCATTTTTAGCAAGTTTTAAAGATTCCAACTCTTTCATAACTCCTTTATTCTTGTTTTTCAATGATGTGTATTGTTTAGTTACGTTAACTAACATCTTGTGCAACTTGAATAGATCATTTTGTAACTCTTCATAAGAAGGCATACTTTCATCATTGGATTCATTAGATGACTTAGTGCAAGAACTATTAAATGATTTGGATGAGGAACTTTCCTCATCATCCCAAGTGATATAGCAAGTATAAGTAACCTCTTGGTCACTTGATTCATTATCAGAACTACTTGAACTTAGATTATCCCACATAGTGGCCTTCATAGCCTTTTTCTTTTTCTTTTCAGAATGTTTCTTAAGTTTTGGACATTCCAGTTTTACATGTCCAACTTTCTTGCATTTGTAGCATGTAGGTAGTTCTTTCTTTTTTTCTTTCTTCTTAGTTTCTTCCTCATCTGAACTTAAATTTTGAATTTTTATTTTGAATTTATTTTTCCCTCTTAGTATTCTTAGAGGTTTCTTAGATATGAAGGCTAGTTCATCTTCATTCATTTCATCTTTATCTTCATCACTAGAATTTTTGTTTGAAGTTTTAAAAGCAATTGATTCTTGGGTTTTAGATTTTCCACTTCTTTCATTCATAGACATTTCATATGTAAGAAGGGATCCTATGAGTTCATCTAAGGATGTATTTTTGAGATTTCTTCCTTCCGTTATAGCTGTGGCTTTTGGTTCTCATATTGAAGGAAGTCCTCTAAGGATTTTATGGATCATCTCATAGGTTGAGTATGTTTTTCCTAAAACTTTGGGGGAGTTTATAATATCTGTGAACCTTGTATACATGTTTGCAATTAATTCATCCAGTTTCATCTTGAAAGCTTCATACTCACTTGAGAGCACGTCTATTCTACTATCTCTAGCATCAATGGTTCCTTCATAGGTAACTTCTAATATGTCCCAAATCTCTTTGGTTGATTTACATGCCATGACCCTATTAAATTCATTAATATCTAAGGCATAATATAAAGCATTCATGGCACTAGAATTTACTCGCAATATCTTATGGTCATTTTCGATCCATTCTTTTTCTTCTTTAGTTACTTCTTTACCATATACGGTTTTACTAGGAATTAGGTCACCATGTGTGAAAACCTTCCAAGCCTTCCAATCCATTGTTTGAAGATAAATTTCCATCCTTTGTTTTCAAAATGTATAATTTAAACCACAAAAGATGGGTGTCCTAGTTGAGGATTGACACTCTTCAAGGGAGGTACTCCTATTTGTGCCATCTAGGTCTTTATATAACTACTTGTTAGGATTTGTTATAACCCCACTGTGATACCAATTGAAAGTTAACGTGTAGTCCCAAGAGTAGAGGGGTGAATTGGGTTATTAACATTTCGTTTAAATCCTTTTATGGATTCTTTTAGAGATTTTTCCACTTGTTATTGATTTAGCAACCACATAATCAATCAAACCAATCAACAAAATATTCAATCAAAATATGCTATGCAATCTTTTCAAAAATTCTCAACTTTTATAAGAATTCAAAGTACTTTTTTATTTGTAGCCCTATGTGTATGATTGTTTAAAGGCCTGTAGTGAATGTAATTTGATTCAATGCAAACCACAACTCAAATCCCAAACAACTCAGAATTTGAATAAACTCCTAGTTAACTTGTCTTTGGCTGTTAACCAATCAATGTACTCCCTTTGTCGTTTCCGTAAAGTATTAATCAACCAACATACTCCGTTTCGGTTTCCGCAATCCAAAAAATAAATTAAACTTCAATTTATTTAATTTCCTAATTAAGTAGTATATATGATTGAGAAATTAAATCATCCACGCAGTATATATAGATGTGTAGGAATTTAAAGAGAGTAAGGGAAGAGAAGGACACCACATTTTTTACAAGGTTTAGCCTATCCCCAGCCTACATCCTTGCCTTGGGCAAACCACCTAAGGATTCCACTATACAAGTTCCATTCCGAGCAGAATAAAATCGTTACACAATCCTTCAGTAGGCTAGAGTAATCACCTCTCCATGTGATACCCCATGCTTGGGCATTCCTTCAATAGGCTAGAGTAATCATTTTTCCAAAAGATACCCCATGCTTGGTCAATGATCCAACAACCTAGAATCGTCAAGAAACAAGAAACAAAAGTTGCATACAATAATGCTTTCACACAAAGTAGATTAATACAAATTCAGCACTATGCACTTCAAAATTTAAATATCACGATGAAATACAATTGAAGCTTAAGATAAGATATCACCGGAGGTTCTTTCTTAGGATTTGAAAAACTTAGTAGCAAATTATAATCATGGCTTTTGATCAACAAAAATTTAGTAGAATTTTCCCAGCAAGAATTTGAGGAAGAGTAAGCTTTGTGAGAGGTTGAAAGTAGGATGCTTGATTGCTTGATTTGTATGCTTGGTGATTTGATTCCTTTGGTTAAAGGAGTATTCGTAGATTTTTTTAAGTGAGTTTCCTTATTTCCCAAGTTTCTTGGAGTTTCCACCGAGTTTTATAACATTTAGATTTGAAAAACTAATTTTTAGAATTTTGCTGTTAAAGTTCTGAAACCTAGGGTGTAGTCCCAAGAGGGGGGTGAATTGGGTTATTTAAAAATTCTTAGTCTTTTTAAGAGTTTTTGACTTTTTACAATCCTTTAAAGACTTCTTATGTTCTTATTGATTAGGAAATCCACACAAGCACTGCCTTCTTCTATTCGATCCACAACCACAGCATACACAATCAATTGATTAACTATTCAAGCCAAACAAACACCATACAAGTAATTAATATTAGCTTTGCAATATTTAGCAACCCTGTTCATGAATGTGCAAGTCATATATTTGGATTTTGAACTGAAAATTAAAATTTTTCAAGATCAGAATTTAAATAGACCTTCAGCTAATAGGTTTTGGGTTGTTAACCAATCAACGTACTCCCTTACGGTTTCCACAAAAAATTGATTAACCAATGTACTCCCTTTCGGTTTCCACAAGCTCAACACCAAATTAGGCTTTGGTTTACTTAAAAGAACTACAACATCCATGCAGGTTATATTTTTGTTGAAATTTAAAGAAAGCAAGGGAAAGAGAGTGACACCGCTGTTTTTACGAGGTTCGGCTTACCCTAGCCTACGTCCTCACCTTAGGTCAACCACCTAAAAATTTCCTTATACCTTGTTCCTTCTGGGTGGAACAAAAACCTTACAATAATTAACCTCTTTTTCAAGAAGAGAAAGCTCTCTAAGAAACAACCTATCTTGGTCCAACGATTCAACAATACGTTGAACTGTCAAAGATCTACTAGTAAGGAATGGATATCTGCGTACGAAAACACTCTTATACATAGAGCAAGTTGTACAAGTTAAATCCCAAATCGTACTTCAAAACCAAAACTAAATAGAAAATGTCAATCTCAAGGTTTAGAAGTCACCAATGGTTCTTTAAAGATTTAGATGCAACTCAGAACCAAACCCTTGTTTTGAATCCAACAATTTCGTAGAGTTTTCCTCCCAGCAAAAAGGTGTGAGTAAGATTGAGCTTTAGGAGAGTTTTAGCATAGAAATCGTGTATTGCTTGCTTGTATTTTTTCATTGAGCAAAGGAGGTATTTATAGATTATTTTAAGGAAAAGTTTCCTCATTTAACATGGAGCATTTAGGTAACTTTTCAAAAGATATTAATTCAGAGAATCAAGTTTGAAAAACTTCC
This sequence comes from Malania oleifera, assembly GCF_029873635.1. Classification (NCBI taxonomy): domain Eukaryota; kingdom Viridiplantae; phylum Streptophyta; class Magnoliopsida; order Santalales; family Ximeniaceae; genus Malania; species Malania oleifera. Next base: position 64,677,719 of record NC_080422.1, read on the forward strand.
CGCAAGTTTGAATTTTAAAATTCCCCATAAAGTCGGTCGGCTGACCCACTTGACTGAGTAATATTTTGCAATATTCAGTCAGCTAGAAAGACAGCTAACACCATTCTATCTCTCAAAAAATTAATTATGATAAATTGTCAGTCGGCTGACTAAGCCACATTCAAAATAGTCAGTCGGCTGGGCATTTTCAATTCATTGAGTCAATTAGCTCGACAGTTAACTTTGCTAAAAGTTTTTTGTTAATCGGCTTACTGAACCATGTTCAAATATAGTCAATCGATTAGGTACTGTCAGTTGGTTGGGTACTGAGTCAGTCTGCTAGGCAGTCATATTTTTCAAATATTTTCTAATTTTTTATTTCTCTAAAATCTAGTTTACTTGAAAAACGTAGTTATAAGTTTTCAAAAACATTTCCAAGAGTTTCTCAAGTGCTGGTCTCTAAGTCTTTATATCTTAAGGAGCTTCGCATATCTAAATAGCAATGACTTGAAGTACTTACAAATAGTCTTACAGCCTGTTGACATTCACTTTTGACTTCAAGATCTGCTTGGCATTTAAGCTCTTCATTTTTCGTTCATTGCTTCAACATACTGAGAAGTTTTCACTTGATTGACATTGATCTCCAGTTTGTTTCCATGATTAACCGTAAGTGTCCTTAGACTTGAAATAAAACCACTCAACAACACATGTTAAAACATCATTCATTTTGTTATCATCAAACCAAGATTAAAAAGCCTAATTAGGTGAACAAGTTCAAAATTTAAATTCCCACAGGGTCAGTCAGCTAGGTCACTCGACTGGGTAACTTTTGTATAGGTTAGTCGGCTAGATAGGCGGTTGACACCATTATGTCTGTCCAGAAATTAATTCATTTAAACGTCATTCGGCTGACCGAACATCCTTCAAAATGGTCTATCGGCTGGACAATCCCCGTGTTAATTGGCTGACTAAACTCAAGTCAATTTTGTCAGTTGGTTGGAATGTTCAGTTTAAAGATTTCAAAGGTTTATAGGAGGTTAGTCGGCTAAGGAGCCATAGTGCAATTTGGTCAGTCGGCGGAGTATTCTATTTTTCCAAAACTTTCATTTTTTTTTTAATATTTTAAACCCTTGTTATTTGAAAAACTCTTTTTTTACTTTTCAAAATTATTTTCCAAAGTTTTCAAAAATTGGTCTCTAAGTCTTAATTGCATCATAAAGAGCTTCAAAGTATTTCATAAGATATTTAAAATATGAAGTACTTACATAAAGGCTTCTAGGACTTTTGACATTCTTGACGCTTAAGTCCTAATGTTTTTCTTTGGCTCTCTTGCTTTGCTTTTCTTTGGCTCTCTTGACTTCAAGCTTTATTAGATCATCTTTGCATCCATGCTTTGATTCTTTCTATATGATCATCCTTCTTTGAAATATAAGCTTTGAATCATCCTTATGAGCATTTGAAGTTGTGTTCTCATACTTGAATCCTGAAATATTATCACTTAACCAAATATGTTAAGTTCCACTTGTTTGTTAGCATGAAAACAATATGTTAAGCCTTGTAAGGCCAGTATGTCCTCATACACCTTACTTCAGCCCAACATACAGAGACTTCAATTTTTATCTCGAGTCTTCCAAATATTGAACATCAACATAACCTTACAAGAATCAATAGATAACTATCAGTTGACTATGACGCGACCCAAAGATTTCATATTAGTTGTCCAGAACCCACATTTCATGTTTAGCATATAACTTATGCTCTTATAATATTTGAAAAATTAGTCACAAATTTTGTTCATGCCCATCTTGAGTCTTTGAATACCCCTAAATTCATCTATAAAAATTATAATGAATTGATCCAAGTAGGGTTGAATAGCTTGATTCATTATATCCATGAAAATGTAAGGTGTATAGGTAACCCCAATTGGTAATACCAGAAACTTATAGTGATTTTACTATGTACTCAATTCTATCTTTAGGATATGTAATTCCCAAATCTTAGTTAGTGGGAATTTAATTGCAAATCTATAATGACCCGACCCTTTATACGGACCCAAATGTCACTTAGTCATACAAAATGCCTCTACCTGTTCAAGATACATAGACAACCCACCCTAAGCAGGGACATACGGGTGTAACTCATACATAAATGGAATGTAAATATTGCAGGGAAACATAAACATTCATCGGGATTTCTAATAGAAATATACTAGAGTTTACTGTTGTATCCTCAAATACATTTATGCAGACTTAGAACATATCCTATAAATACAACCCTAAAAAGATACTCCAACTAAGTTCAATATACACATAGTCCACTTACGTATGCTACAACCAAAAACAATTCTCCAAATCCCTTAAGAAACTAGGACCGACATCCTGATGGACCTGAAAGCAAAGGTTGTATAATGGAGTGAGATACTTCTCAGTAAGGAAGAAGATATTACAACAGTGTGTGACCACGTAAGCATATTTCAATTAAAACTGGCACATATAAAGTATTTTTACGATACTATAACATATGAGATTTATTTGCACATTCAAGTATTTAAATCATGCATATGAATATTTGAACAATGACCAGCTTGGTATGACAAATTTTTCCTATTTTCCCCGTGGAACGAGTTGTGCACTGATGCCTTTGATGTGCCCTGTTTGTGCAGACACTGCCGAGCATCTATTCTATAGTTCGACTGCCTCCCCTGGTCTATTATTTCACCAGTGATTACAAACTCCTACAAGCTGACTATCTTAAGTACCCACACTGATCCTCATGGGTGGTTATACTATACTCCTAGCATCGAAACCGTGCATATGAAAGTTTAAAGTTTTTTTCAACCCCATCACTGAAGTTTTTTTCAACTTATTTTGGTAGCAAGTTGTGTTTCCATATATCATGTATACAATTTATAGTGAAAACATAACAACCTATGCAATTCTAGTATGTTCACAAACTTATTCAATCACTTTGAGTATAAACCGGCACACAGTCTCTCGGTTTATCCTTTTTAGCTATAAACCTCGGTATATAACCGGCACCTATTTTCCACATTTTAGTATAGAAAAATGGAACTCTAGTTCCTATAATTCACATATATCGTATAAAAGATTTCCACATACCATTTCAATACATATGTCACACTAAGTTTGATCAAAAATCGCTATATAGTATGTAATACAATAAACATCATTTAACCGAGAAATAAGGGATTCAAGCATCTCCTACATAAATAGTAATGTAAATAAAGAATTTTTGTAAAGTTTGGAGATCATAAACCAAAATCCTTATTTTTACCAAAATTCATAAAATCGGTAAACCGACATTTTCACTCGATGAAACTTAGCAAATAAGCAGTGAAATAATACGTATAAGCATAACCTATCTTTTTAGCGGTTTAGTTTTTTAAAAATATCGTTGTAAAAAAATTCCCCTTACCTTAAACCCAAAGTGATACCACATTCGAAACAGTTCAAACCGACAACCCGGGATCCTCAAAACCTAAAAACCATAGAACATAGCTTCTCTGAAATCTAGACTACTATATAATTGCTTAATCAAAAACGGAATCAGATCTTTGCCTCAATTTTTGGGAGAACCCGAAAATCTTCAAAATGACGATCTGATCCGCTAGAGTTGTAAAGCTTCCTTCCCCGATACATGCAAGAACCTTCACTTTTAGAAACAGACATCAAACGACGAAGGATTGTAGAGAGTGAGAGAGAGAATCGTAGGTTAAAGAGAGAGGGAGAGCTTTTGGGAGAAAATCTAGCCCTTGAGCAACCAAAATGGATATTTATAGGGCTTTTAACCGTGTCAAACTCATCGACGAGCCGGAATCTTCGTTGACGAATCTGCCACACAACTCGTTGACCAAGCCATACCTTCATCTCCGAGCCCAGTTTGGATATTTTCACTGACCTGCTTGGTATTTCCTTGTCGAGGAGGCTCTGAATTTCGTCAACAAGGTACTGAAGGAACTTCGTCGATGAACCTTCTACCTTCATTGACGAACCTTGCTGGAAAACCCCCTTTTTCTTATTTATGTGTTCGGGTCTCTATAATCTCCCATTCTTATAATAATTTTGTCCTCAAAATTTACTAACTACTGCTAACATAATTTTTCCTTATAATTCCGCCTTATAAAAGAGTCGACATTCACCAACAAAGAGACTTCGATTCAAATTCATTACATACCCTTACATATGGCGAAGGAATACCGTGGTTACAAAAAGATACTTCGGAAGATAACATACAAATACAAAATTCTCTTGAATATCATGTCATTTAATCTAAACCACCTATACTAATTTACATACTTATGTACTACCAAATAACTATGGGTACTTTTGGCGTATTTCAAATTCTAATTCCCATCAAGCTTCTTCCACCACATGGTTATGCCATAATACCTTCACAAGAGGTATTTACTTAGTCCGTAACTACTGAACCTTCCGATCCAAACCTGTACCGGAACCTCCTCATAAGATAAAGCATCATTAATCTTGAGAGGTTAGTAACTCAATACGTGTGATGGATCTAGCATGTACTTCATCATTAGAGACACGTGAAAGACTTCATGGACTTTAGATAATATTGGGGGTAAAGCCACTTGATAAGCAACTGACCATTCAAGGATCTTAAAAGGCCCGATATACTAAGGACTTAGGATCCTTAGAAATACCATATCTCCTACATCAAATTCCAACTCTCGTCGACGAGTGTCCGCATAACTCTCCTGTTGACTCTAAGTTGCTTTGATTCTTTCCCTAATCAACTCGACCTTTGCAGAGCTCTGCTGAACTAGTTTTGGACCCAATAACTGTCGCTCACCTACCTGATCCCAATACAATGGAGATCGACACCAACGACCATATATTGCTTCGTAAGGTGACATCTCTATGCTAGCTTGGTAACTGTTGTTATATGCAAACTCAACAAGTGGTAGATATCACATCCAACTATCACCAAAATCCAGTACACAACCCCGCAACATATCCTCTTACATCAGAATAGTCCTCTCTGACTGTCCATCCGTTTGCAGGTGAAAAGACGTACTGAATGTCAGTTATGATCCCAAGGCATCTTGTAAACTCTTCCATAAAGGAGATGTAAAATGCGGATCTTGATCTAAAACAATAGAAATAGGGACACCATGGAGTTGTACCACCTCATGCGCATAAAGCTTAACTAGCCTATTCAGAGAGTAGCTGACTCTGATTGGAATGAAATGTGCACTCTTTGTCAGCAGATGCACTATTACACATATAGCATTTTGCCCATGCACCACCATAGGTAAACCATCACAAAATCCATCATGATGTGCTCCCATTTCCAATCAAGAATAGCAAGTAACTGAAGTGGTCCTACTGGCGTCTGGCGCTATGCTTTGATCTGCTGACATGTCAGGCACTGCTCTACAAAACGGGCGATCTCTCTTTTCATGTTGGACCCCCAGAAAGATTCCCTCAAATCCTGCTACATTTTCGTACTACCAGGATGTACAGTGTAGAGTGAACAGTGTGCCTCCTCCATAATGACCCGTTTAATCACGGCATCATTTGGTACACAAACCCTGACGCGAAATCTCAATATCCCATCGCCAGAGAAATTGAAATCTAGATTCAACCCTTTCTGAACTCCTTCCATAACCTTAACCAACTCAAGATCCCCCTTTTGCACAACACGGATCCTCTCATGCAAAGTTGGCTATACCACCAAGCTGGCAAGAACAACCTGATGATTTCCTTCCACTACCTATAAGCATAACCTTTCAAGGTCCATACTGATTTGATGTTGAACCTTCACTACTGAAACCAACGCATCCATAGACTTCCAACTCAGAGCATCAGCTACCACATCTGGGTGATAGCTAATAATACAGTCGTAGTCTTTAATTAACTCAAGCTATTTGTGTTGTCTCAAGTTCAGCTCTTTCTGGGTGAAAAGGAATTTAAGACTTTTATGATCGGTAAAAATCTCACACCTTTCACCATATAGGTTGTGCCTCCAAATTTTCAATGCAAACACTACCACTGCTAATTCCATGTCATGTGTGAAGTTCTTCTCGTATTCTTTGAGTTGATGAGAAGCGTAAGCAACTACTTTGCCTTGCTGAATTAGAACACAGCCAAGACCCTTTTTCGAGGTGTCACTATAAATAATAAAGCCTCCAACACCAAATGGAATAGTCAGAATTGGAGCAGTAACCAGTCGCTGTTTTAGCTCCTCGAAACTTAGCTCACATTCATTAGTCCAATTGTACCTCACGTTCTTCTTCATGAGTTGCATCAAAGGACCTACTAAATTGGAGAACCCTTCTACAAACCGACGGTAGTAACCTGTAAGACCTAGAAAACTTATGACCTCCTGAACATTATGTAGTCTCACCCAATCCACTGCTGCCTCAATCTTACTCAGGTCCATTGATACACCTTTTTAGACACTAGGTGCCCTAAAAATGTAATATGTTCTAGCCAGAACTCACATATTTAGTTTAGCATATAACCTCTTATCCCTAAGCATTTGCAATACCAGTCCCAAATGAACTTCATGCTCTGTAGCATTCCTAGAATACGCTAGGGTATCATCGATAGATACCACAACGAACTGGTCTAGATATTCTTGAAATACCATGTTCATTAAATCCATAAATGCTGCAGGTACATTAGTCAAACTGAAAGGCATAACCATAAATTCGTAATGGCCATATCGAGTTCGAAATGCTGTCTTCAGGACGTCCTCCGCTTTCAACTTCGGCTGGTGATACCTAGAGCGTAGATGAATCTTAGAAAAGATCCGCATGCCTTGAAACTGATCAAACAAATCATCGATCCTGGGTAGTGGATATTTATTCTTTATCGTTACTTTATTTAGTTTTCTATAGTCATTACACATTCTCATCGACCCATCCTTCTTCTTCACAAATAACACCGGTGCTACCCAAGGAGAAACAGTTAGTCGAATGTACCCCTTATTAAGCATCTTCTGAAGCTGTTCTTTTAACTCTCTTAATTCGGCTGGAGCCATACGATAAGGAGTTTTCGATATTGGTGCCATACCTGGAGCTAATTCTATAGCAAATTCCACCTCACGGTTCGGAGGTAGACCTTCTAAGTCCTTTGGAAACACATCAGGGAACTCACGAACTACAGCAATTATCTCCATTTTACTTTCTTCTGCTAGCGTGTCTTTCACAAATGCCATATACCCCTGGCACCCTCTACAGAGTAGCCTTCTAGCTTACATAGCCGAAAGGATCCATGGTGCAAAACGCACACATGAGCCTAGGAATTTAAATTCCTGCTCCCCTGGCAGTCTGAACAACGCCTCTCTCATGTGGCAATCAATACTAGCATAACTAGCCAACAACCAGTCCATCCCTAAGATGATATCAAAGCCAAGCATGTTATACATCACAAGGTCGACTGGAAATATCCTCCCCTGAATTTTAACTAGGAAGTTACAGACTACATAGCTACACCCGACTGCAGTCCCAAACGACATAGCCACTACTAGTTCATAGTCTAACCGTTGCACCTCTAACCGACACAGTTTAACAAATCCTCGGGAAAAAAAAAAAGAATGTGTTGCCCTATAATAAAATAATGTAATAGCTTTATAAGAAAGCACGTAAATGATACCTATGACAACATCGCCGGCGTTCTCTATATCGACTGGAGTTAGAGAATACACCCTAGTCTGGGTCATACCCCCTTGCTGACCACCACACTATGCATGAGTATTTCCCCTATATGGCTGCTGTGAGGTTCCACTAATTTTCCTGCATACGACAGTCATTCATCTGATGTCTTTGCTTACCATACCACATACAAGCCCCCGTAGACAACCAACACTACCCAGGGTGTCTCTTACTACACAAATAGCAACGTTGAAAATGTGCAGTGTTTTGAGACATACCACCACTGTTCTACCTTTAGTTACCTAGTCTTGCCCTAGACAAAGAACTAGGAGGCACTGGCCTCTTCTTTGGGACTTGGACCTTTGTGTCCTTAAGAAAACACTCATCTACCACAGTGGCTTTGTCAACCACCGTAGCAAAGTCCTGCAACTTCAAGATCGCTATCTACCTACGGATTTCCTTCCTCATACCCCTCTAAAACATCCAGGCTTTTTTTGCTTCATCTGGTATCATGAATGCACTGGATTGGGACAACTCCTTGAATTTGGTAGCGTACTACTGCACCGTCAGCGACTCAGGTTCATGAATTCTTCCATCTTCGCGTTTCTGACCGTGGCCAAAAAATAACATTCAAAGAAGAGCTCTTTGAACTGGGCCCATATGAATGCTACTGGTATCAGTTGATGCTCCTCCATCTTCTTTACAGACCCCCACCATCTCTCAGCCTCCCCTGCTAACTTGAACGTGGCAAAGGTGACTTTTTGCTTTTCCATGCAATTCAAAACATCTAGGATCTTCTCGATCTCCTGGATCTAATTCTCGACTTGACCTAGATCTGAACTTCCCATGGAGACTGAGGGCTTCAACTTGGTGAACTGCTCAATGGAGCAACCCAACTCAGTCATAGCACGGTCTTGTCCCCTATTCGTTCGCACCACCTTAGCCATAAGTTACTGTGCAAAATCACGCAATACACTAGTAGAGTCGGTGCTAGCCTTATGGCCAGCACCCTCACTACGATTGCTTCCCACGGTATCAGTAATATCCCTGGATTCCATCCTGAAAACAATTACGAGAATCCATTAGAAGGAGTAATAGACTAAGCATCAGCTAATACTATCATACTATAGACTAAGTCTCCAAATTTCATATCTTTAGTTTCGACATACCCTGTTAGTTGATATCATCATTCTAATTCAGGTTCCACCCTTCCACTTAGAAACAAAACCGTCAAAGGACTGCCGTGATTTTTTGAACCTTTCGACTGATCTAGAAAAACACAGAAGTCTATCAATGCATTTCTTTCTCTAGGTATACAAATAAAAAAGCCAAGGTCTCATCCATGTCCTATTCTCTGGTATATTCTAAACTACAGAAACTAGCAAAACCTAAGTTTTACACAAATCCCTAACTAGGCAGCATGAATCAAATCATACTTCCGACTAGTTAAGGGCTCGGATACCAACTGTAATTACCCAACCTTTTATACGAACGTAGATGTCACTTACTCATACAAAATACTTGTACCTGTTCAGATATATAAACAACCCGCCCTAAGCAGGGACATACGGGTGTAACTCATACATAACTGGAATGTAAATATTGTGGAAAAACATAAACATTCATCAGGATTTCTAATAGACATATACCAGAGTTTACTGTTGTATCCTCAAATACATTTATATAGACTTAGAACATATCTTACTAATACAACCCCAAAAAGATACTCCAACTAAGTTCAATATACACATAGTCCACTTACGTATGCTACAGCCAAAAACAATTCTCCAAGTCCCTTAAGCAACTAGGACTGACATCCTGATGGACCTGAAAACAAAGGTAGTATAATGGGGTGAGACACTTCTCAGTAAAGAAGAAGATATTACAAAAGTGTGTGACCACATATGCATATTTTAATTAAAATTTGTACATATAAAGTATTTTTACGATACTGCAACATATGAGATTTATTTGCACATTCTAGTATTTAAATCATGCATATGAATATTAGAACAACGTCTAGCTTGGTATGACAAGTTTTGCCTATTTTCCCCATGGCACGGGTTGTGCATTGATGCCTCTTACGTGCCCTGTTTGTGCAGACACTACCGAGCATCTATTTTATAGTCTGACTGCATCCCTTGGTCTATTATTTCGCCAGTGATTACAAAATTCTTCAAGCCAACTATCTTACATACCCACGTTGATCCTCATGTGTGGTTGCACTATACTGGTAGCATCGGAACCATGCATATGAAAATTTAGAGTATTTTTCAACCCCATCACTAAAGTTTTTTTCAACTTCTTTTGGCAACAAGCCATATTTCCATATATCATATATACAATTTATAGTGAAAATATAATAACCTGTGCAATTCCAGTATGACAAACTCATTCAATCACTTCGAGTATAAATCGGAACACACACTCTCGGTTTACCCTTTTTAGGTATAAAGCTCGGTATATAATCGACACTTGTTTTCCACATTTCAATATAGCAAAATGGAACTCCAGTTCTTATAATTCACATATATCATATAAAAGATTCCCACATACCATTTCAATACATATGTCACACTAAGTTTGATCAAAAACCCACTATATAGTATATAATACAATAAACATCATTTAATCGATAAATAAGGGATTCAAGCATCTCCTACATAAATAATAATTCAAATAAAGAAGTTTTGTAAAGTTTGGAGATCATACACCAAAATCCCCATTTTTACCAAAAATCGCAAAACCGACATTTTCACCCGATGAAACTTAGCAAATAAGTAGTCAAATCATACATATAAGCATAAACTATTTTTTTAGTAGTTTAGTTTTTTAAAAATACTATTGTAAACAAATTCCCCTTACCTTAAACCCGAAACGAAACCACGTACGAAACGGTCCAAACTGACAACTCGGGATCCTCGAAACCTAAAAACCATAGAACATAACGTCTTTGAAATCTGGACTACTATATAACTACTTAATCAAAAACGGAATCAAATCCTTACCTCAATTTTTGGGAGAACCCAAAAATCTTCAAAATGATGATCTGATCTGCTAGAGTTGTAAAGCTTCCTTCTCTGATCCACACACAAACCTCCATTTTTAGAAACAGATGTTGAATGACGAAGGATCAGAGAGAGAGAGAGAGAGAAAACCGTTGGTTAGAGAGAAAGGGAGAGCTTTTGGGAAAAAACTTAGCCTTAAGAAACCAAATTATATATTAATAGGGCTTTTGACCAAGTCAAACTTGTCAACGAGGCGACATCTTCATTGACAAATCTGCCACACAGCTCGTCGACAACGCCATACCTTCGTTGCTGAGCCTAGTCCAAATATTTTCACTGACCCGCTCGGTATTTCCAAAGTCGAGGAGCCTCTGAATTTCGTCGATGAGGTATTGAAGGAACTTCATCAATGAACCTTCTGCCTTCGTCGATGAACCCTGCTGGAAAACCCCCTTTTTCAAATTTATGGGTTTGGGTCTCTACAAAATCAACCTTCAAAAATTTTGGGATTTTACCAATTATTGAAATAATCCACCAATCCCTCAAAGTGAATATCAATTCTTAATGTAACGTGATTCAACTTCCAATGGTTAATGCATAACTTCAAGGTCCCTTTATGTCTCTTAGTGAATAACATAGGGGCAACCAATAATGATATTCTAGGTCGAACAGATTTCTTGTTGAGGAAATCTTCTAATTGTACCCAAGGTTGCCTTAGTTCAATTAATGACACTCTATAGGAAGAAGTCGACATAGACTCTGTTTCTAGCACTAAGTCAAAATTAAATTCAATCACCTCTTAGAGGTAACCCCGATAAATCATTTGGGAAGAATATCTAAAAATTCATCTCCTATGGGTAAAGAAATTCAGGATTCTTTAACTCATATGTTTCTTTCATCATTGCTGCAAACCCTAAATAGGTGCCCAAGTTCTATCTGTTGACCTTATAGGTCACGCCCAGTTTTGATAATGACAAATACTCATGTATTTAATGGATATTTAGTTCATGTGCAGGTCTATATTAGCAGATATATTGATGGCACGTGAAAGCATAAAATTAGAAAACCGAATTCATATTGTACTCTATTTCATGTTTTATTATAATTCATATGCAGAGGGTCTATAATAGTAAATAGGGTTTGGTTTGAAATAAGCTCACAAGCATCACATGCATGATCTAATAGGTAAGCTCAAACCAACCATAAACTAAAAATGACCTTAGGGTTTACCCTTCCGTCAATCGACACTGGATTCTTTCGGTGTCTTTAAATTGGACATAAATGACCCTAGGACACACACCATTGCACCAATGAATGTTAGGCACTTGAATAGGGTTTGTGTGATTCAAAACAGGACTGAAATGCTCACATTGTACAATTTCGGTCGACCGGCCGTGGAAGTTCATTTTGCCCCGATAGACCAAAACATGTCTGGGCCAATAGTTAACCAAGGTCTCGGTCGACCAAATCAGTGTAGTTCAAAACCCCTGGTTGATCGAAATCCCGTGAGGTCAATAAATTGACCATCTGATCGATCGAGCAAAATTTGTATTGCAACTACCTGGTCAACCAAGGGTCCTCGAAAGAAATCACAACTATCTGGTCTACCGAACCATTTATTTCAAAATGGCCTAGTCGACCGAACCTCGGTAAAATGGAAAATCGCCCTTTGGACAGGAACTTTCAGTCGACCGAGTCTTCAGTTCAAAAGTGTCCTGGTCGACCGAACCATATGAACTATGGTCGACCAAACTAGCTCTGGTCGACCAGACCTCTCGGGTTGCCTTGATTTTTACCACGGTTAAACATTTTTCAAATAGGGTTAAAATATTTGAAATGTCATTCACTTTCCTAATAATTCCTAATAGGTCCCCAACGGTCATATTTGTTGAGTGTTTGAATCGATTTTTTTGAGAGCATAACCTAAGTATTCTTAGGAGGCTTTGCTAATAAGCCTACCCTAAGAAGACTTGTGTTGAACTTCCGAGTGTTGCATTCTTGTTGCAATAACTTAGGAAGTTTGTATTTTTTTTTTGGCTTGCAAAAATATTTTCAAACTTACCCAAATATCTTGTGGAATCTATATTGATATATTTGTGAAAAGATATTTGTATTTTTTACATTAATCTCTGTGGCAATATTTATTCAAGTATATATCATTTGCTGAATACAAAGATTGCATAGCTTTTGCAAACCAAGCATATACACTATATTCGTGATTGAGACATCCTATTGATTGACATACTTGAAACTCACTTGATATTCTGTGTGAACTCGTTTGATTGAATGTTTTGACATACATAGATTGTTATTGACACTCTCACGTACTCGCTACACTGATAGAAAATACATTTGAGAGTGGAACTATTTAGACCACACTGAGCTTACATATTAAATCATCTGTGATGTATGTGATTGAACGCATTTGGGTACAAATCTACTTTACGTGAAAGTACTTTTATATTGTACCATTTGATTGTAAATCTGAGTGATTCCAGGCATGGCCTGAGGGGGTGGTAATCCAGCCCAGTAAGGACTGGTGTAAAGGTTGAGGTTAGCCCTGTGCTAATTGACCTTATTTGTATAGGTGCCGCTCCACCCGTTTAAGTAAGCAAGTTATAATGGTAATCCTTGTACTTGTTAGCCCAGGCAGGGACGTAGGCAATTAGCCGAACCTCGATAACATATCTGTGTGTCGTCCTCTCCTTACTACTTTCTGGTGCTTGGGTGATTGATTAAATTGCTTTATTTACTTTTTGGTATACATTTACTTTACTTGCACTAGATTGACCATAGGGTTGTGAATATACATGTGTTAGGAGGAATACCAAGGGGTTAAATTTTAAAAATACCAATTCATCCCCCCTATTGGGATCACAGTAAAGCTAACAATTGGTATTAGAGCCATATTGCATAGACTAGTTGTTATTTTGCAAAAATATCACATATGGCTCATAGCTCCGTGACCCCTTTCCCTGAGGGACCATCTTCCACATGACCTCCTGTTTTCAGTGGTGTTAATTACACCTTCTAGAAATAGAGGATGCATATCTACATTCAGAATACTGATTGGAAGGTGTGGAGGATTGTCTCTAAGGGAAACTAAGTCCCTATGAAAACTGAGGGTGCAACTAGGGTTTTTAAGACTGAGGATGAATATGATGATGATGATATGAAACCTGTTAGTATTAATGCCACTGCCATGAATATTTTATACTGTAGTCTTGATGTAAATGAATTTAACAGGATTATGGCATGTTCTATTGCCAAAGAAATATGGGATAAGTTAGAGGTCACATATGAGGGTACTAAAGATGTGGAAGACAGTAGGATAGATATGTTGACCAGTGAGTATGAGGCCTTTAGGATAAATGTAGGTGAGTCCATTCAGAGCATGTACACTAGATTCACACACATCATAAACTCAATGCATGCATTGGGAAAGACCTATCCCACATATGAGATGATCAGGAAGATCCTTAGAGGCTTACCTCCTATTTGGGAAGCCAAGGCTGCAGCCATTGCTGAGAGTAGAGACCTTAAGGCCATGAGCTTAGATTAATTGATAGGTTCCTTGATTACTTATGAATTGTCCATAAATGAAAGACTTAATAAGCATAATAAGGCTAAGAAAGTGACTACACTGAAAGCATGTAATAACACATCTAGTGAGTGTAGTGAATCTGACACTGATGATGAAATGACCATGCTAACCAGAAAGTTTAGCAGATTTTTTAGGAAGAACAGGAAGTCATTTAAAAAATATAGAAACTCTACTAATGAGAAGGGAGTTTCCAGCAAAATAAAAGAAAAATAAAATGCTCCTACATGCTATAACCGCAACAAGGTGGGCACATCAAACTCGATTGCCCACTGCTGAAAAAGGAGGCTAAGAAAAAAAAGAAATCCATGAAGGCTGGAACTTCATGGGACCAATTCAGCAGCAGCGACTCGGATTCAGATCATAGTGACACGGAGGTCGCTAATCTGTGCTTGATGGCACATAAGGATGAGGTATTATCTTCTAGTTCATCATCTTCTTATTATTCATTTGATGATTGTGATTCTGACAGCGTGCCTACATTTAGAGAATTACAGTTTGAATATGTTCGTGTTTCAAAATTGTTAGGAAAAATGACCAAAGAGAATAATGATTTGAAAAAGAAATGTGAAAATTGGTCAAAATTATTTAATATGGCAAAAATCTCTCATGCTACTATTGTTGAGTTTGAGAGGAAATTGGAGGATAGCTCCAAAATTATTTTTAAATTCACTAAAGGCAAAAAAAATTTTGAAAAATTACTTGGTGCCCAAAGAAACTCCTTAAGTAACGAGGGTCTTGGTTTTAATGGTATTGAAAATGTTAGATGACCAAATCTTTACTTAGGACACTTTACTCGTGAGTCAAAATCTCATATTCCTCCTGAAGAACCTAAGTGTAAATTAAGATATTTTAAATATAAACAGATTGGTCACATTCAATTTGATTGTCCATTTAGGAATAAGCATGTTTGAATTAGGAAGGCATGGGTAGTTAAGGGAGATCCTGCTACTAACCCCCATGGGCCCAACAAAATTTGGGGACTAGCATCAGATCTTTAGCTTATTCAACAGGTATGCCTAAGATCATCCTCCTCAAAGGACCGGTGGTACTTAGATAGTGGATGCGCATGGCACATGACCAGCGACAAGGGAAAATTCACTTCAATTGTTCCCAAAGATGGAGGCTATGTGACATTTGGTGACAATGCCAAAGGACGCATCATCGGGGTAGGTAAGGTGGGTATAGATTCCTCTCCTACTATTGATAATGTTTTGTTGGTTGATGGACTGAAACATAATCTACTTAGCATAAGTCAATTGTGTGACATAGGATATAAAATATCTTTTGAAAATGACAAATGCATAGTAGAAAATAAAACAGATCACAAAGTGCTCTTTACTGCTGATAGACATGAAAATGTTTATACTACCTCTCTTGATAATCTAGCTTCACAACAAGTAACATGTTTCTCTGCTATAAATGAAGCTAGTTGGTTATGGCATAGGCGCTTAGGACATGCTAGCATAGATTTACTATCTAAACTTGTTAGAAAATAATTAGTTAAAGGCTTGCATAAGATGTATTTTGTAAAGGATAAAATATGTGATGCATGTCAAATGGGTAAGCAAACAAAATCTAACTTTAAGAAAAAGAAATTTATATCTACCACTAGACCTTTGGAGATGCTTCACCTAGATCTATTTGGACCTAATTCTATGCAAAGTCTTGGTGGTAAATCTTATGCTTTTGTAATTCTGGATGACTTTTCTAAATTCACATGGGTATTGTTTCTTGCACATAAAAATGAATCATGTGAACAATTCACCAAACATTGTAGGAGAATTCAAAATGAAAAAGGATATAAAATCACTCACATAAGAAGTAATAGAGGCATAGAATTCAAAAATAAAAGCATAGAAAAATATTGTGACTTAGAGGGCATATCACATAACTTCTCTCACCTAGGACACCTCAACAAAATGGTGTAGTAGAAAGAAAGAATAGGCCACTGCAAGAAATGGGTAGAACTATGTCAAATGAGCATAATTTACCTAAATATTTTTGGGCGAGGCTATTAATGTTGCATGCTATTTTATGAATAGAGTGTTAATTAGACCATCAATCAATAAAACCCATTATGAATTATGGAACAACCATAAGCCTAATATTTCTTATTTTCATGTGTTTGGTTGTAAATGCTTTGTGCTTAGAGATAATGAACATCTAGGAAAGTTTGACTCCAAATCTAATGAAGGTATTTTCCTAGGATATGCATTAAATAGCAAAGCATATAGGATTTTCAATAAAAGAACTTTAACTGTCGTTGAATCTATTCATGTTGTGTTTGATGAGTCTAATCCATTTTCTAATAAAGATGATGAAGATGATATTAATATTAGAAAATGCTTAGAGAAAATGTCTATCGAAAACAATTCAAGTGAAAATCAAGAAGCAAATGAAAAATCACTTGAAGATAATGAAAATGGAAATCAAGAGTTGCCTAGAGACTGGAAATTCATTAGAAGTCATCTTATAGATCAAATCATAGGCAAACCATTTCGTGGAGTAGCTACAAGATCCTCCTTGAGAAATATAGTGAATCATTTTGCTTTCTTATCCCAATAAGAACCTAAAAATATTAAAGAAGCCATAGATGACGAGTCTTGGGTGATGTCCATGCAATAAGAGCTTAATCAATTTGAAAGAAGCAAAGTGTGGACCTTAGTTCCTAGGCCTAATGAACACACCATCATTGGAACTAAATGGGTATATAGAAATAAGAAAGATGAGAATGGGGTAGTAACTAGGAATAAAGCTAGACTAGTTGCCCAAGGGTATAACCAACAGGAAGGGATTGACTTTGATGAAACATATGCTCCTGTTGCTAGATTAGAAGCCATTTGTATGCTACTTGCCTTTGGCGCTTATAAAAATTTTAAATTGTTTCAAGTGGATGTTAAAAGCACTTTTCTAAATGGCTACATTAATGAAGAGGTATACGTAGAACAACCACCCGATTTTGAAAGTCATAAATATCCTGATCATGTTTACCGGTTATCTAAAGTCTTGTATGGATTGAAACAAGCTCCTAGAGCTTGGTATGAGAGGCTTAGTGGTTTTCTACTAGAAAATGGGTTTACCCGTGGCAAGATTGACACTACACTCTTCGTAAAGTTCCAAAATGATGATATGCTCCTTGTTCAAATTTATGTGGACGATATCATTTTTGGGGCAACTAATGATGAGTTGTGTAATGAGTTTTCCAAATGCATGCAAAATTGTTGAATTAGGTGTAATCCCAAGAGGGGGGGGTGAATTGGGTAATTAAAAAATTCGAAGGCACTTAGTTACCTCTTAAACTCTTCTTATAAATTTACCAACAACTTCTTATTACTCAATTATGTATGTGTACGACTATTCAATCTATGCATGCAATATACACAATTTAAATGTAATGCTGAAAAATAAAGAGTGAAGGGAAAAGAGAGGACAAACGCAGTTTTACGAGATTCAGCCTACTTGGCCTGCGCCCTTGAGCAACCACTCAAGGATTCACTAAAACCCTGCTCCTTAAAGTGGGACGGAACTTCCCTTACAATCCGCTGCTTACAAGAGGCACAACTTCCTCCTACTCCGCTTCTTACAAGAGATACAGCTCTCTCCTCACACACCGGTTCACACACCAAACCGTGTATACAATAGAATCTGGAAAACAACACTCAAAACAATGCTTCTAACAAAAGCTTGTGAATGCAATTTAATTTCCTAGCGCATTAACATATGATATAACTTGAAGCTCATGAATGTATGCAAAATGATACAATCGTTTTATGTATGATATGCTTCAACACACAAATCCCTATTTAACCACAACTTCCAAGTAAAGAGATATTTGAAATGCCTTGGAGTCAACTAGGTTTCTTGATTCACTTTGTAAAGATGCACAAGTATGTTTGATGTGAGCTAGTTAACAAAAAACTTTATCTTGAATACAAACTCAATCAAAATCACAAAGTTTTAGTTGATGTATCCAATCACAATTTGAGTATAGTAATTTTCAAAAAATATCCTTCAATTAATTGTATAGTTATAAGTACCAAGGATATTTAATCAAGCTTTAATACATCTAAAATATAAATCTTTTAGAAAAACACACACTTAAATCAAATAATGATCTTGTTTAAAATAGCTATGTATATGTATAGATACTTTCAAGATCACCTTTTTAATCAAACTAAGTTTTTCAATAATAAACTCTTTGAAAAATATATGTATATTTATATGCTCTTGAATCAAAATTCAATCAACAAATTTAAATAACCTTTCTCAAGTAATTATCTCTTCAAAAATTAATTTTTATACGAATAAGCACACTCAAGATCAAAACTTTTCCAATGCTAGTCAAAAACAAGCAATGAGATGATATGAAAAGTTCGTAAGACTAATAACTTGAAAAATAAAACCTCAATACTAGATTGAGGTACAGTAGAGTAAACAAGTTCCCTTTGAGAATCTGAGTTGATTTTCCCAAGCTTGAAGAATAGAGATTGAAGTGTAGGCAATCGTATAACACTAGGAGTAGATTTTCAA
This sequence comes from Malania oleifera, assembly GCF_029873635.1. Lineage (NCBI taxonomy): Eukaryota > Viridiplantae > Streptophyta > Magnoliopsida > Santalales > Ximeniaceae > Malania > Malania oleifera. The sequence goes on from NC_080422.1 coordinate 64,696,479, forward strand.
CGTTCTTGCAACAAGGTGTGTTCTTCTCTTTCTTGTGTGTCTAACCTCTTCTCTAGGGTTTAGATATTCAGAATATATAGTATATTACCCTTAGGATTGATCTCAGCCGTTGGATCAATAAAATAGCTCATGAGGTTTTTTCATAAAAATCTAAATTTTAAGTTTCCCGCAACTTCAGGCAACCAAAGTGGGGTTCAGGCTCCTAAAGTGATAACTTCAGGTGCTTGAGGTTCTAGGGTCAGGCGACCGAAGTACCTCTGCCAGGTTCTATCTTTCCCATTTAATTCTTCAGGCTACCGAAGAAATTCTTCAGGCGCCTGAGGTTGAGTTTAGGCTACCGAAGTCCCCTTTTCTCAAATTTTCTTTTTTAATTTAAATTTTTGTTTTGCTCCTTCTCTTGGGTCTTTTATAAAACATATTTTTCATGATTTTATGAACATTTCTAAGTCCATGAGAATTTCCTAATGATGTACATGAAATGAATGAATCCTAAAATCATTATAAGTAATATTGAGCCTCGATTTTATATTACGAAAATGTAAGTACATGAGTTCTAAATACCCATTCCCAAAATATTCGTGAACTTTGCCGCTTGTATCTTGATTCTCGTACTCTTTGAGTTCCATGGTGCTTTCTAAACTGTATCAGCTTTACTTTATGGCTTCCATGACTCGTTATCTTTTCGTGCATGCTTAGTGTAAGTTATATTCACAAACTCAATGCACAGATCAAATATCAAGTGATTTGTCATTATCAAAACAGGATTGGACTCGTAGAGTCAACAATCACCCCCTTTTTTTATGAGGACAAATGCACGAGCAAAAATATATAATGGGTTACACCTAAACAAGGCTCCCCTTCAATTAATGCATCAAATAATTAATGAATGACAATATGCTCATATTCAGACACAAAGTGTTTGGCCTGAATCCAAATGATATATGAAATATGCTCATAATGAATGTAATATCTCACCCTTTGCAATTAGTTTTACCAACACTCTTTGCTTCCATTTTATTATTCTTGCTTCCAAACTTTCTCCCCCATTTGACATCAACAAAAAGGTGTAAAGTAATAAAACATGAGTAGACGTACCCTTATGTTCTTCTCCCCTTAAAGACCTAAAGGTTTTGAGTGTGTCCAATTGTTGATCAATGCAATACTAGGTGATTATATCACAAGAGATGTTGCTCCCCCTGAATTATATCATCTAACATGATTCTAAGCAACCTCTCGACTATGCATGAGACTTAATTCACGCCTAATTTGGATAAACCTATCATCCACAAGTGGTTTCGTGAATATATCTGCCCATTGTTCATCCATGCATACAAACTCTAGTGTTACATCCCCTTTTTGTACATGGTCACGAAGAAAGTGATGTAGTATTTCTATGTGCTTAGTTCGTGAATGTAATATGAGATTCTTTGAGATATTTATTACACTCGTATTATCGCATCTTATAGGGATTGTTTCATAAATTAATCCAAAATTCTTTAGTTATTGCATCATGTAAAGAGTTTTAGCACAAGAACTACTTGACGCTATGTATTCAGCCTCAATTGTGGAAAAAGTGACTGAATTTTGTTTCTTGGAAAACCAAGAAACCAAGGAGTGTCCTAAGAAATGACAACTACCACTAGTGCTCTTCCTATCCACTTTGCTCCCCTAAAATCAGCATCTGAATAAGTAAGAATTTCAAATGATGTGTACTTAGGATACCATAACCCAATATCCACAATTCCTATCATATATCTAAGTATCCGTTTAACAGCTAGCAAATGAGACTCTTTTGGAGCAAACTAAAATCTTGTGCACAAACATATGCTAAACATTATATCTAGTCTACTGGCAGTCAGGTATAGTAAGCTACCTATCATTCCACGATATAGCTTGACGTCTACAGGTATACCTTGTTCATCTTTGTCTAATTTCAACGAAGTGCTCATAGGTATACCTAGTATTTTTCCGTCTTCCATGTTAAACTTTTTGAGTAGGTATCTAATATACTTTGATTGATTTATGAATATTCCATGATTTGCTTGTTTGATCTGAAGTCCTAGGAAGAAATTTAGTTCACCCATCATGCTCATCTCAAATTTATTTTGCATGGTATTGGCAAATTCATTACACAATTCTTTATCTGTAGCACCAAAGATGATGTCATCTACATATACTTGCACTAGGAAAATATCATCTTTCTTAGCCTTTATGAACAAGATTGTATCTATCTTTCCTTTTATAAATCCATTTTCTAATAGAAAACCACTTAGCCTTTCATACCAAGCTATTGGAGCTCGCTTTAAACCATACAAGACTTTTGTCAGTTTATACACGTGATCTGGATTCTTATGGTTTTCAAAGCCTGGGGGTTGTTCTACATACACTTCTTCATTTATGTAACCATTTAAAAATGTGCTTTTGACATCCATTTGATATAAGTTGAAATCCTTAAAAGCTGCATATGCTAATAGCATTCGTATGACTTCCATCCTAGCCACAGGGGTAAATGTTTCTTCAAAATCTATACCTTCTTCTTGATTATATCCCTGAGTTACTAATCTAGCCTTATTTCTCACAACTACTCCATGTTCATCTTTCTTATTCTTATATATCCATTTGGTCCCTATGATTGACTTATCCTCTGGTCTGGGAACTAAATTTCATACTTTGTTTCTTTCAAATTGATTTAATTCTTCATGCATGGATAACACCCAAGATTCATCCTCTATAGCTTCACTCACATTCTTAGGTTCTTCTTGAGATAAAAATGCACAATGACTCATCATGTTCCTAAGAGAGGAGCGAGTGGATACTCCACGTAATGGTTCACCTATTATTTGATCTATGGGATGATCCTTTATGTACTTCCATTCTCTAGGTGGTATGTGTGCTAGATTTCATAACACCCAAGATTTCATACCATGCTAGTAGGCCTAATATTATGTTTAGTGTGTGTATGTGTGCTAGATTTCAGGCTGCCCCTAAGAAATCTCATCTAAAAGCTGTTAAACGAATCCTCAGGTATCTAGTTGGGACTATAGAATTAGGATTGTGGTACCCTAAGCATACTACCTTTGAGATTGTTATTTACACTGATACTGACTTTACTGCTAGTAAGGTTGATAGAAAAAGCACTAGCAGCACTTGTCATTACTTAGGACAATCTTTTGTCTCTTGGTTCTCCAAGAAACAAAACTCAGTTGCCTTACCCACATCCGAAGCTGAATACATTGCGGCTGGAAGTTGTTGTGCCCAAAATCTTTATATGAAACAACAACTTATGGATTATGGATTACACTATGATACAATACCTATTAAATGTGATAATACTAGTGCAATCAGCATCTCTAAAAATCCTATCTCACATTCACGAATTAAACATATTGAGATTAGACATCATTTCTTCATGATCATGTGCAAAAAGGAGATGTGACTCTTGAGTTTGTATGCACCAATGAACAATGGGCTGACATATTCACTAAACCACTACCCGAGGATAGGTTCATACAGATTAGACATGAGTTAGGCTTAGTGCATAGTAGGGAAGCTTCCTAAACTTAAATGTTTCATAACTTGTATAAATTTAGGGGGAGCTTTCTCATGGGAACTTTCCAAGTCTTAGCAACTGATACTAATGATTAACTTATCTTCTTGCTTCAGACTTTGTGAAAATTGATTATTGATTGTGTGCACAGTCCATATTTCTATCACGTAATTATATTGATTATCGTTTGTGATGCATAACTTGTCCACTTTATGATCGTATTGACATTTTGTTTGCTTAATTGGACCATACTGAACTGTTTGAGTAGTTGTGGATAAACTGCTAGGATGTTGACCTTATAGGTCATGCCCGGTTTTGATTGTGACAAATACTCATTGTGACTAATGAATGTTTGAAACCTTGTGCAGGAACTTAATTTGACAGATCATAATGCACATGGAGAAAGTGAAGCTTGAAGATCAAATTTCTATTGAAGACCAAATTACTTTGTGTTGTAATATATATAATTCAGTCATGTAATCAATCTATAATAGTAATTAGGATTTTTACTTGTAACAATCACACACATCAGATGCATAGTCAAAAATGTAAGCTCATAATGAAAATGACCTTAGAATGAGGTCAACCGACACCGAATTTTTTCGGTGTTTTCAAAAGGGCCTGAAATGACCCTAGGACACTCACTTATGCATACATATGATTGATCATTTGATTTACGTGATTGCATGCTTGAAAAATAACAGAAATGTACAAATTTTGTACTTTTGATCGATCGGCCTACACAAGTCATTTTCTCCTGGTCGACCGAAACCGGTCCAGGTCAACAAGTTGACCACTGTCTAGTCAATCGAGCCACTGCAACTCATTTCGCCTCGATCGACCGAACCACCTGGGAGTCACCATTTTGACCTCCCGATCAACCGAGAGATTTTTATACTTCAACAACCTAGTTGACCAAATCCCTATGTGTGGGATCCAACGGCCTAGTTGACCGACCAGTCTAGTTCATTCTAGTCCTAGTTGACCGAACCTTGGAGAATCGAAAAATCGCCTCCTTCTGGTTAACCGAGACTTTAGTTCATTTTTACCCTGGTCGACTGAATCTCGATAATTTTGAAAAATTGCCTCGAACATATTGATCTAGTCGACCGACTCTGAAGTTCATTTTTAGCCTGGTGGACCAAACCATATGAACTTGGGTCGACCGAAAATGTTTCTAGTTGACCGGTGCTCTCGGGTTATTTTGAAAAGTTTCCATATTTAAGTATATTAATTACTAAAAGTGGTATTATTCTTTTCTAATAATTCCGATCGTGTCCCCAGTGAGCATCATTTATGGTATACCTATATATACCTTCTATTTAGAGAAATTAGACACAGATTGAAAATATACGATTAAGAATATTTCTTCAGAGCTTTTACCTTGCGACTTCGAATATCCATCCACTCATACTTACCTGCCACTATTGTCTAAACACGCTGTAAGTCGATTGAGTGTTTTCCTTGGAAAGGTTTGCTTTCCTTGGTTTGTTTGATTGACACAATTTTCTTGAGAGCCAAACCAAAAAGGATTCTTAGGAAAATTTGCTAATAAGTTCATCCTAATAAGACTTTATTTGATCTTCTGAGAATTGCACTTTCATTGCAACATCTTAAGAAGATTGTATTTGTTTTTGGTTGCAAAATATTTTCAAAATACTTTCAAATATCTAGTGTGCTTTGTTTTGATAAATCTTTGAATAGATATTTGTTTGTGTGATAAAAATCTTTGTGAAAAACATTCATTGAGTTATATCTTTTATTGGATACAAAGATTAAAACCTTTTTGCAAACCAAACTTATACAGAACTTCATATACTTATATTAAGAGAACTTGCTGGTTGAAATATATGAAGTGTGATTGACATCTTAGTGTGAACACGATTGCTTAATTATCTTGAGATACAAAGATTGTTTGTTGATACTCTCACGCACTCATTACACTGATAGTAAACATACTTGAGAGTTTAAATATAATATCACATTGAGCTTACATATTGAATCATATTGTGGTGTATTTGATTGAGCTTATTTGGGTACATATCCGCTTTACATGAAAGCATTCTGATTGTACCATTTGATTGTAATTTTGAGCGTTCCAGGCGTGGCCTGAGGGGGCAGTAATCCAGCTTGGTAAGGATTGTGTAGGTTGAGGTCAGCCCTATGATAATTGACCTAGTTGTAAAGGTTAAGGTCAGTCCTATGCTAATTTGACCTGTTTTGTATAGGTGCCGCTCCACCCGTTTAAGTGAGCAAGTTATAATGGTAATCCTTATGCTTGTTAGCCAAGGCAGGGATGTAGACAATTGGCCGAACCTCGATAACATTTCTGTATGTCACCTTTACTTTACTACTTTTTGGTGCATGTATGTTTGATTAAATTGCTTTATCTACTTTTCCAGTGTACATTTACATTACTTGCACTAGATTGACCATAGGGTTGTGAATATACTAGTATTAGGTGATTGACCTAGAGCTTAAAATTTTAAAAATACCAATTCACCCCCCACCCTCTTGGGATCATGGTAAAGCTAACATAAGACATATTTAAAACTCAAACAGGTTACAATTATACAAAATTTTTTTGGAAAGTTCGATTTACAAACGGCACTCTGCCAAAAATTTTCTAAATCTTTCCCAAATTTTTCGTGTATAACTATAATACTTACTCATTGCCAAGGTTATTAACTCATATGACTCTTTTTGCTGTTGCCAAAAGGGGGAGATGGAAAGAGGCAAAAATAATGGGTAAAAGGACTTTGTTTAAAAATACATTGGATGCATATTGCGAGGGGGAGTCTTCTTGGGCTTAACCTTATATTTTTGCTAATTGTATTTGTCATCATCAAAAAGGGGGAGAATGTTGACCTTATAGTTCACGCCTAGTTTTGATAATGACAAATACTCATGTATTTTAATGGATATCTAGTTCATGTGAAGGTCTATATTAGCACATATATTGATGCCACGTGAAAGCTTAAAGTTCGAAGACCCAATTCATATTGTACTCTATTTCATGTTGTAATATAATTCATATGCAGAGGGTCTGTAATAGTAAATAGGGTTTGGTTTGTAATAAGCTCACACACGTCACATGCATGATCTAATAGGTAAGCTCAAACCAACCATAAACTAAAAATGACCATAGAATGACCTTAGGGTTTACCCTTCGGTTGACCGACACTGGATTCTTTCGGTGTCTTCAAATTGGACATAAATGACCCTAGGACACACACCATTGCACCTATGAATGTTAGGCACTTGAATAGGGTTTGTGTGATTCAAAATAGGACCGAAATGCACACATTGTGCACTTTCGGTCGACCGGCCGAAGAAGTTCATTTTGCCCTGGTTGATTGAAACAGGCCTGGGTCAATAGTTGACCAATGTCCCGATCGACCGAACCAGTGTAGTTCAAAATCTCTAGTGGACCGAAACCCTCTGATGTCAACAAATTGACCATCTGGTCGATCGAGCAAAATTTGTATTACAACCAACTAGTCGACCAAGGGTCCTTGGGAGAAATCCCAATTGTCTAGTCGACCGAACCATCCATTTCAAAATGGCCTGGTCGACTGAACCTTGTTAAAAGGGAAAATTGCCTTTAAGATAGGCACTTTTGGTCGACCGAGTCTTCAGTTCAAAAGTGTCCTGGTGACCGAACCGTATGAACTCTGGTCGACCGAATTGGCTCTAGTTGATCGGACCTCTCGGGTTGCCCTGATTTTTACCGCGGTTAAACATTTTTTAGATAAGGTTAAAATATTTGAAATGTCATTAAACTTTCTTAATAATTCCTAATAGGTCCCCAATGGTCTTAATTCATGGGGTGTTTATTTATATCCCTTCATTTGGGAAAATTAGGAATTTGAGTAGCGAACAAAAATCCAAAATTTTCTCTCAAGAAAAATATATCCTACTGCTCATACTCTCTCTAAAACCACTCAAACTTACCTTCTTCACTTCTCTATATCATCCATAAGTGTATTGAGTGTTGGTATTTAGAGGTTTTCTCTCTCATTTGTTGAGTCTTTGAATCGATTTTTTTGAGAGCATAACCTAAGTATTCTTAGGAGGCTTTGCTAATAAGCCTACCCTAAGAATACTTGTGTTGAACTTTCGAGTGTTGCATTCTCGTTGCAATAACTTAGGAAGTTTGTATTTGTTTTTGGCTTACAAAAATATTTTCAAGCTTACCCAAATATCTTGTGGAATCTATATTGATATATTTGTGAAAAGATATTTGTGTTTTACATTAATCTCTGTGGCAATATTTATTCAAGTATATATCATTTGCTGAATACAAAGATTGCATAACTTTTGAAAACCAAGCATATACACTATATTCATGATTGAGACATCCTATTGATTGACATACTTGAAACTCACTTGATATTTTGTGTGAACTCATTTGATTGAATATTTTGAGATACATAGATTGTTATTGACACTCTCACGTACTCACTAAACTGATAGAAAATACATTTGAGAGTCGAACTATTTAGACCACACTGAGCTTACATATTAAATCATCTGCGGTGTATGTGATTGAATGTATTTGGGTACAAATCTGCTTTACGTGAAAGCACTTTTATATTGTACCATTTGATTGTAAATCTAAGTGATTCCAGGCGTAGCGTGAGGGGGCAGTAATCCAGCCTGGTAAGGATTGGTGTAAAGGATGAGGTCAATCCTGTGCTAATTGACCTGGTTTGTATAGTTTTTGCTCCACCCGTTTAAGTGAGCAAGTTATAGTGGTAATCCTTGTGCTTGTTAGCCAAGTCGGGGACGTAGGCAATTGGCCGAACCTCGATAACATATCTGTAAGTCATCCTCTCCTTACTGGCTTCTGGTGCTTGTGTGATTGTTTAAATTGCTTTATTTACTTTCAGGTATACATTTACTTTACTTGCACTTGATTGACCATAGGATTATGAATATATTGGTATTAGGAGGAATACCTACAAGTTAAATTTTAAAAATACCAATTCACCCCCCTATTGGGATCATGGTAAAGCTAACACTATCCTTTCCCCAACCACTCAAGATGTCAAGTATGAGAGCTTATTAGTTAGAAAGAAAATCATCACTCCATTAGGATCTCTGAGTACTGTTTCCCTTTAAAAACAATCAACTAGGTATATAATAAATAGATAACCACCAATGGTTAGCCTTATCATTACCCATAGAACTTACAATAATAACTCAAACTCATTAAGGACCATACCTACTGAGACATCTTAGACAAGGATCTGTAATCATTAGCCTGTCAAATCAAATGTATAAAAGGCGTTTCAAACTCTCATCATAACTTGTAATTCGTTTGAGTAAAAATTATATGAACTTCCAGACATTCCTTGGAATTCTAATCACCCAATTTATTTTCAATGCCAAACTAATGCACATGCTTATATTTTTAAATCATGGTAAGGTATCATTTTCCTACCAAATTGGTTCTCAGATTTATATTTTTCTTCTCTTGCTTTGAAAAGTTTTTAAGGCCCAACTTCTAACCTATGGTGGAACACATTGAGTATCAAAACATAGTTGGAAAATATTCTTGATGAAAAACATGGATTGCAATTATAGCAAGTCTAAGTCGTAGTATACAAACTTCAAGTCAACCATGATTTTGCTCCAGTGACTGGAAAAATATGCAATAAACACGTGTCCTTGTTTTTGGGTATAAAATACAATACATATGGAGTTGTTTAGTCAGTTGTGATGAGTAATTCGACATTGTCTAGCCACATAAATCTTGTGTAAAATGGACCAGGAAGGAAAGACTGACATTTATTTGTTCTAAAGAGTTACTAATGGTAGAAGAATCAGATTCTGAAGATAGCTTCAAAAGCCACAATCAACTGCAGATAACCACAGAACATTTCACATTAACATGTATACTCAAATTCCAACCGAACGAATGCCTAACAAATTAAGTTGGTGTTCCATTACCAAGTAGGATTCGCATAGGATTGAGCAAAAAGATAAAGCTCTAGGTCCTAGCATGTATGGTTTTCCTTCTGGATAGCAGATTTCTAAAGGTTTGAGTGTCATTATGATTTTCCTTCTAATTAAGTTGCTAAGATGATTCAGTTAGGTATTATTTGATTCAGAGGATCCTTTGGAAGGCTTGGCAAAGTGATGCCCATGACATCTTGTTCCCCATGGTTTGTTTCAGGCTGTGGTGAGTACCCCACTTCCCCGAGAATAAAGAATTTCCACAGAACACAGGAGTCCAATTGTTGCCCATTTAGTATCTTACATTCTTATGGGAATCCTAAATTTAGGATTACACTGTCCCGACTATTTTTCCTTGACTTATGGAAACATGGAAATATGTAATCGATGCACATTCTCATTGACCCATCTCCCTTCCTCACAAACAATACCGGCGCTCCCTAGGCGACACGCTGACCGAATAAACTCCTTATCCAACAGTTCTTGCAACTATTCCTTAAACTATTTAAGTGCTGGCGGTGCTATTCTATATGATGCTTTAGAAATTGGTGCTATCCCCATAACTAAATCAATAAAAAATTCTACCTCACGATCAGGAGATAGTCCCAACAAATCATTAGCAAATACAACAGGAAAACCCCTCACTACTGGGATATCCTTAATTCTTAACTCCCCTTGTGATACCTCCTTCACATAATCCAAATATCCTTAGCAACTCTTTAGAAAAAACCCCCTCGCCTGAATGACGAGTAACAATTATGGTGGGGTATGCACACATGACGTCACAAATCTACTCCTATGCTCGTAAAGGTCTGAATACTACCTTTCTTTGATAATATTCTATACTTGCGTAGTTAGCTACTAGCCAGTTCATCACTAAGATTACCTCAAACCCATGCATCTCTAAAACCACTAGATTAGTTAACAAAGACCTCCCCTGAATACCCACTAGATAGTCAATGAGTACCTTTCTACATATCCCTACAACCCCAATCGGCGTAGCGACCAACAAGCTAACACCTAACTACTGAGGTTCAAACCCACACCACATAACATATTCCCAAGAGATAAAAGAATGAGTCGCCCCGACATCAAACAAAGCAGTAGCTTTAAATGATAGTATTGAAATAGTACCTGTCACCACATGTCCTGCTGCCTCAGCATCTCCCGACGTCAATGCTTAAACTCATGCCAGAGCAGTATTCCTCTATTGTCCACCTTTAGGTTCTTGATAGCCTCCTCTATATAGTCGAGGAGCATCTGCTATCCCTGGTGGTGACTGGTAGTTTCTTGCCATATGTCTAGGCTAATGGCACCAATAATAGAAAACCTTCCTCACCCGGCACCCTTCTAGGTGTCTCTCACAGCATATGGAACAAAGAGTGGGCATCAGCCTGCCCTATACCACTTGATCTCTCATTCCCTGGCTCTGGCCTACATTGCCACCTTCTACTTTAAGTCACCTAATGGGTACCTACTTGAAATTTAGGAGGCATAAATCTCTTCCCCTGGTTCAGATTCATAAACTCGTCTGCCTGGGCATCTCTAGTAGAAGAGTGAATGTATTCATTATAGAAAATTTTCTTAAAATGGTTCCATGTTAGGGTTGCTGGTTCTGGCCTTTGTTCTTCAAGTAGCTTTACCTAAATCCACCAACGGTTGGCCTCCCCAGTCATTTTCAAAACTATATACAAAACTTTTTGCTCATCTGTACAGCAAAGACTTGCTAATATATCTTCAATCTATTGGATTCATTCCTTCACAATGATTTGATTAGCTCTCCCCGTAAAAGTTGGGGGATTCATGTAGATAAATTGCTTTACAATGCTGCTCGGGTCAACTAGTGGGTAGTTCTATTCCCCATAGTTCCACACAACCTTTGCCATAACCTGCTAGCCTATACTACACATATCATACTCAAGGTCACTACCACCTATGCTGGAAGCCCCCTCGTTGCCACTACTTTTAGTATTTACATTGTTATTCCCTAGGTCTATCCGGAAAAGGGAACAATCAGTCTCAGAACTCAATTACTATTACATAACCAATAAACTTATCAAACTATAACTCATGAAACAATATTCTATAACCATTCATCTTATCATCCTCAATCCCAATTTAAGATTTAGTCCTACCACTCAAAAACAAAAACCGGCGATAGTATCCATGGTTTTCCTGAAGTCGTCACCCCAACAAAATCACAGAAACAATCATGGAATTTCCTACCTCCTTGCTACAAGATGGAACCCTAAATTCCCAATCTCCTCCTCTAACAAAAACAAACTCATATCTTAATCTACCCATCTCCTATTCTCCTCACAATCCATCCCTATACTATGGTATTGTATTCCACTATTCTATAACCATTTATTCCATTTTTTTTCCTATAAAATCATCAATAATAATTAAATCATACGCATCCAGTATCATATCAGCTACATCAACAATCCTGATACCACTAACATGACCCGACCCGCATTGGGTACTTGGTAAACAGACGTTTTATTTATATTAACCTAACAGCGGAAGATATAATGTACATACCGTCTAACATAAAATTACCTAGAGTACTAAATCATCCATATCCACATATATGTTTAACACATTCCCCAAAAACAAAACATCCTAAGGAAACACACACATCCCTGGTTCAAAGCACTCACCCTGTATACAAGGATACCGGCTCCCCACTATCCCTGAGCTCTAATATCTGCTCTATCACATCTTCTTAAAATATTTAGATATTTGGGTGAGACATATCTCAATAAGACAGAATAAATTATTTATAATATGCGGCAATATGAGTTTCATCATATCATAATATACTCTTTTAAATTGTCACATTATCCGAGAAAATAAATGATATTTGCTCATAATCATATAGATATAAAACACAAGCTTTCCTAAGTTTCTATTTTCAAAATCATTCACATGCAACCCAAGTTTACTAGAGAAGTTTCCTAGAATAGAGAAAATTACCCGCCTATACAAGTAGCTTCCTTCTGCTCTAATATGTTATGTTGCTAGGTATGGCTACATCAGATACCTATCAGGGCACTAACTTTACTCAGTAAGCTCTAAAGCAAAGAGTTTTACATTGTTTCAATTATTTGTGTTATTAACTCACACATATCCATTTTTCAACTTCACTATCAAGCACATGAGTATCCTTGGTATTCAGTACCAACATCGCATCTGTAACTCATGGCTACCATGAGGATCTCTTTTCTACATCATGCTTCCCCCCATGAATAGTGTTGTGCGGCCCGAAGGCTGAATCTAACTGCAGTTAGCCTACCCGGTTAGATCGAAATGGAAATCCATCCATCTGTCTGTAGTGTGATTAGTAGGCCTATAGCTCTGATCCGGACTTAGGGGGAATAACAACTCTACTAAACGACTCAGTCGACTACCCACATCACACTTTCCACGAGACCATGTGGTTGCACTTGATAACTTTAGAGGTAAAAGTATAATTGGATTCTTCATTATCCATATCAGCTGATGTCCTAGCCCCAACTAATAAAACTTTCTTTACTACATAGGACCCTTGTAGTTTAGAGCAAATTAGCCTCTGGGATCATTTCTATTACTTTGAATCTTCTTCGATATCAAATCACCCTCCATGAAGTTTTGAGGTTAGACTTTCTCATTGTAAGCTTTGGTAATCCTCAATGGCTTTCAACCTTTCGTCATTAATAATATTTATCTAATTTAGTATGTTTTACACCAATTCAACTTCTAACAATTTAGATTCCATAATAACTCTAGGATATGGTACTATCAACAGGTCCTAAACGAGATTTTGAGACTGAGATATGGCGAACCTAAAAAATGAAAAATAATAATGGAGAATATTGAGGAAATGTTAAATCAATGCATTAGGGTAAAAGTGTATGGGATTATGGTGACGACAAGAAAATGGGGTTACTAGAGTTTAGGCATTGCCACTAACCATTTATTTAACTAAGAGTGGTTAGATACGCTATATACTATTGATTAGTTAGTCTCTATGTCAATCCTATGCCAAAAAAAAAAAAATAGTGGCAAATCGGTTTAGATGGAATATGCTTATAGTTAGAGAAGGGAGGTGATATGGTATGGGTGAGAGTATGTGCATTTGGGTGTGATCCTAAAGGAAACTTGGGGTGTGTGCATATGCATTTTAGTGCATGTATGCGTGATTAATTAGTGAAAAGGGAATATTAAGAAAGTGTGATTAATCAGTGATATGATTTTTGTTTCATATGGGTCAGATCGCCTTACAAATTCTTGGTTCCTAGATTCGGTGTAATCTTATTACATAATACCAAATAAAGAATGGTTCAGTACCTACGGTTCAGTTAATTTTGGTTTTTTTATAATGGGAAATGTTGTTTCGCACGAAATAGTTGGAACAGGAAATGTCAAAATTAAAATGCATGATGGTGTTTTAGGAACATTATGTAATGTAAGGCACATACCAGATCTATAGAAGAATTTAATTTCATTAGACACTTTGGATTCTAACAGGTTTAGTTACAAGTCTGAAAGGGGGGTTGTGAAGGTGTGTAAAGGTGTTCTAATGGTGATGAAGGGGTACAAGTTAGCACAAAATATCTATGAACTACTAGGTATTGCACTAATAGGTGGAGCTGCAACCGTATATTATGAGTTAGATAATACTATTTTGTGGCATACGCAGTTACGACATATGGGTGAGCATGGGATGAAGGAACTTTATAAGAGAAATCTTTTGAATGGTATTAAAACATGCAAGCTAAAATTCTATAAATATTTTGTTTTTGGGAAATAGAACAAGGTGCAGTTTAAAACAGTCACTCACAAGACGGAGGGTATTCTTGACTATATTGATTCAGATGTTTGGGGGTTGGAGAGAGTAGTGTTAATTTAGATGTAATCCCAAGAGGGGGGTGAATTGGGTATTTTTAAAATCTTTCAGATTATTTACTACTTAATCCCTATTTCTATATTTAACAAATCAATTGCACAGGTTTGAAGCTGATCCAAATAATTATCTCAATCAATTCTATTTTACGCAAATAATTATCAGGTGTGTGTGGGGTTATTCAAGCATACACACATGCAATATAAGTAATGAAATACGATGTTGAAAATAAAAAGAGTAAAGGAAGAGGGAAGGCAAAAAAATTTTTTATGAGGTTCAGCCGACCGGGCCTATGTCCTCGCCTTGAGCAACCCACTTAAGGACTCAACTAAATCCCTGCTCCTTTAACCGGGACGGAGCTTCCCTTACATCTGCTACTTACAAAAGACACAAATTCTTCCTCACCTAGTTCACAACCTGAATTGTGATTTACAATGTAGAATTTTAAGTATGCAAAACAACTCAAGATTTGTTTTTAAGAAAGTTAGTGAGTACAATTGAAACCTAACACATATCCATATGATGAAACTTGATGCTCAGTATGTATGTAACGATATAATCATTATATGAATGATATGCTTCAGCACACCATTTCCATTTTTATCAAATCTCCCAAAATAATGATATAAGTAAAACTTTGGAGAAATTATAATTGTAGTTCAACTTATTTGATACACGAATACCAAATGTGATCTTATCAAAGGATTTTTCTTTAATATTATAACGATCAAAATCAATAAGTTTTCTTTCAAATATTCTACCACAATATAATCTTTGTAATATGGAAATCTATATATATATATATATATGATATGTGCTCCAAAGATCAAAAACCTAATATAATAGTTTTCAGAAAATATCCTTCAAGTATATATATAGTTACGCACTCTATGGATATTTAATCAAGTGGTTTTGTAATATTGAAAATATTAAGTCTTTAACTGAATACACACTTGAATCAAAACCATTTAACCAATGGCGAAAACTTTTCTTAAGTAGTGATCTTGTCAAAAACAATCTATATATGTACATAAACACTCAAGATCAATCTCTCAAATAATATTCAATAATATATGTAGAGATGAAAAACTCTTTCAGGATAAGTAATAACAAACAAACCAATTTACCAAACCTTAATACCAAGATGAGTGCACAACAATCGCTAGAACGACTTTTGAAGATCAAGATAGCCTTAGTTCAAAGTTGACGTATAAACTTTGAAATCCCAAGCAAAAGTTTCAGCAGTGTGTTTCCCAAAGTTATGCTAATCTTGCAATATGCTTAATCGCATGCCAAAGGTTTGTTCTCTTTTCACTTATTGGGAGCACAAGGGTTTATATGTTGTTTATATAGCTAACCTTGCCATTAGAATGATTTATAACCGTTGGATCAACTTGATGAACAAATAACTTGTGTGTTCTCTCATTAAAAAATCAAATATTTAATCTTCTCATAAGTTCAGACGACTGAGGGTTAGAGCTCTAACGGCTGAAGTTCCTTAGAACTTCGAAAAATAGAACTGGACACTGAGGTTGGGGTTCAATCTTCTGAAGTTGCGGGTTCAGATGACTGAAGTTAGGATTCAGTCTTCTGATGCCCTTCTGCCTGTTTCTGTGTTTCTCTAATAATTTTTCAGGCAACTAAGCTTAATCTTTGGTCTTCTGAATAAATTCTTCGAACAACTGAGCTTAACTTCGGTCTTCTAAAGTTGACACTTCATACGATTGAACATGGAGTTCGGTCTTCTTAAAAGCGCATTTTCTTGATTTTCTGTTTTATTTTCAAAAATATGTTTTTGCTCCTTTTCTTTGCTCTTTTATAAAATATTTTCCTTGGTTCAAAAAATAATCTCTATGTCCATAAATATGCCCTAAAGATGTTCATGAGATGCAGGAGTCCTAAGGTCAGTCTAGGGTATATTTTGAGCCTCAAATTAAATCATATGAACTATGTGAATATATTCAGTTCTAAATACCCATTCCCATGACGATCTTGAACTTGCCGCTTGCATCTTCATTCTTCAACTCTTTTAGTTCCATGGATTTTTCCAAGTCGTATATACTTTAGTCTTCATGACTTTCATGACTTTTTATTCTTCCGTGCATGCTACATATTATTCTCATTCACAATCTCAATGCACAGATCAAATACCAAGTGATTTGTCATTATCAAAACTGGATTGGACTCATAGAGTTAATAATCTCCCCCTTTTTGATGATGACGAATACACAAGCAAAAATATAGAATGAGTTATTCCTAACAAGGTCCCCCCTCAAATAATGCACAAATATAGCAAATGAAATATGCTCATATACACATTTAGTTTGCCAACCATTTTTGCCCATTTTTGTTTGCATGATTCTTCTCCTACACATTTAGTTTTGCCAACATTTTTTTTCCCATTTTTGCTAGCCTAATTCTTCTCCTACACATTTAGTTTTGCCAACAATTTTCGCCAAATTTTGCTAGCTTGATTCTTCTCCCCATTTTGACATCAACAAAACGGTGTAGAATAATACATGAGTGGACATAACCTTAGAGTCTTTTCGCCTTTTAAATCTTAAAGTTTTAAACTCATTCAACCATCAGATTTTAAAGATTGTATTGTGAAATGTGTCTCTCTATGTTAAATCAATTTACTCCTCCCCCTTGCTAATGCAAAACATTGTGTTGTTGAATGTAAATTGCAATGCGAACATACACAGTGTGACAAATTTCATAGGCATGGATAAGTAAACACAATTACTAATGTTCAATGATTATATGAGGATTACCATGTGTAAGTTAATATGCTCTTATCATGATACCAAATGTTAAATGTGAACAAAAGTTATACCAAATGAGAACAAATGAGCTGAATATGAAATTTTTAGCCAATTGTGAATATTAAGTGACGTTGTTCCCCCTAATTTATGTCATCTAATATAATTTTAGGCAACCTCTCAACTATGCATCAGACTTAATTCAAGCCTAATTTGGATAAACCTATCCTCCACAAGTGGTTTCATGAATTCGTCTACCCATTGTTCATCAGTGCATACAAACTCAAGTGTCACATATCCTTGTTGCACTTGATCATGAAGAAAATGATGTCTTATTTCTACATGTTTAGTTCGTGAAGGTAATATGTGATTCTTTGAGATGTTTATTGCACTCGTATTGTCGCATCTTATAGGAATTGTGTCATAGCTTAATCCAAAATCCGTCAGTTGTTGCTTCATGTAAAGTATTTGAGCACAACAACTTCCTACAACTATGTATTCAGCCTCAGCTGTGGAAAAAGCTACTGAATTCTCTTTCTTGGAAAACCAAGAGACTAACGAATGTCCTAAGAAATGACATGTACCACTCGTGCTCTTCCTATCCACTTTGTTACTAGCAAAATCAACATCTGAATAGCTGATAATCTCAAAATATGTATACTTAGGATACCATAACCGAAGTTCCATGGTACCTATCACGTATCTAAGTATTCGTTTGATAGCTAACAAATGTGACTCTTTTGGTGCAGCTTGAAATCTTGCTCACAAACATACGCTAAACATTATGTCAGGTCTGCTAGCAGTCAGATAAAGTAAGTTACTAATCATTCCATGATAGAGATTGACATCTACTAGTATACCTTGTTCACATTTGTCTAATTTCAAAGAAGAGCTCATAGGTGTCCCTAGTATTTTTCCATCTTTCATATTAAACTTTTTGAGCAGATCTCTAATGTACTTCGATTGATTTATAAAAATTCCATTTTTTTCTTATTTGATCTGAAGTCCTAGGAAGAAATTTAGTTCACCCATCATGCTCATCTCAAATTCAATTTGCATAGTGCTAGCAAACTCATTGCACAAGTATTTATTTCTAGCTCCAAATATGATATCATCTACATATACTTGAACTAGAAGCATGTCATCTTTCTTAGACTTTATGAAAATTGTTGTGTCTATCCTCCCTCTGATAAATCCATTGTCTCATAGAAAGCCACTGAGTCTCTTATACCAAGCTGTAGGAGCTTGCTTCAAGTCGTACGAAGATTTGGTTAGTCTATGAACGTGATTTGGATTCTTATGGTTTTCAAAGCCTTGGGGTTGTTCTACATATACCTCTTCGCTTATGAAGTCATTTAAAAATTCGCTTTTGACATCCATTTGATATAGCTTGACGTCCTTAAAAGTAATATAGGCTAAAAGCATTCGAATGGCTTCAATTCTAGCTATAGGTTCAAAGGTTTCTTCAAAATCTATTCCTTCTTCCTGATTATATCCTTGTGCTACTAGTCTTGCCTTATTTCTAACAACTATCCCATGTTCATCTTTCTTGTTCTTATATATCCATTTTGTTCCAATAATTTTCTTATCCTTAGGTCTAGGAACAAATGTCCATAGTTTCTTTCTCTCAAACTGGTTCAACTCTTCTTGCATAAACATCACCCATGATTCATCCTCAATTGCTTCACTCACATTCTTAGAATCTTCTTGAGATAGAAAGGAAAAATGACTAATCATATTCCTAAGTGAGGATCGAGTGGCTACTCCACGTAATGGTTCACCTATTATTTGATCAATGGGATGATTCTTTAAGTACTTCCATTCTCTAGGTAGTTCATTAACCTCATTTTCATTTTGCTTAGTTTCAGCGGATGGTTCCTTAATTTCATTTTTTGTTTGAGAATCATCTTTAATGGATAGTTTTTCAAAATGCTTATTTATCTCAATTTCATCTTCATCAGTCCTTTTAGAGAAGGGATTTGACTCATCAAATACTACATGAATAGATTCTATAACGGTTAATGTTCGTTTATTGTATATTTTATAGGCTTTACTATCTAAGGCATACCCTAGGAAGATACCTTCATCTGATTTCACATCAAACTTTCCTAAATGTTCATTATTTCTAAGCACAAAACATTTACAACCAAAGACATGAAAATATGATATGTTTGGTATATGGCCATTCCATAATTCGTACGGAGTCTTACTATAAGAGATGGTCTAATCAAAACTCTATTTAGAATATAGTAGACAATATTTACTACTTCAGGCTAGAAGTACTTAGGTAGCTTATGTTCGTTTAGCATAATTCAGGTCATTTCTTGTATAGACTTATTCTTCCTTTCAGCTACACCATTCTGCTGTGGTGTTCTAGGAGCCAAAAAATTATAAGCTATTCCTAATGAATTGTAGTAGTCTTCTATGCTTTGATTTTTAAATTCTCTACCCCTATCACTTCGGATTTTAGTGACAGTATAAACCTTTTCATTTTGAATTTTCTTACACAGATTTATGAATTGTTCACATGCTTCATCTTTATGACCTAAAAATAGAACCTATGTATATCTTGAACAATCATCAACTATAATGAATGCGTATGATTTTCCTCCTAAACTTTGAATTGGGTTTGGACCAAATAAATCTAAGTGTAGCATCTGAAGTGGCCTAATAGTAGAGATTACTTCCTTCTTCTTAAAGCTCGTTTTTGCTTGTTTTCCTAGTTGGCATGCATCACAAATTTTATCTTTCACGAATTTAGTCTTAGGCAGTCCCTTAACTAATTCTTTCTTAACAAGTTTAGATATTAAATTCATGTTCGTGTGTCCTAGTCTCCTATGCCAAATCCAACTAATCTAATTTATAGCAGAAAAACAAGTAACATGTTGAGAATCAATGTTATCAAAGCTAGTGGTGTACACATTTTCATGACGATTAGTAGTAAACAATATTTTGTTTTTAGATTTGTTCTTTACAATGCATTTGTCACCTTCAAATGAGACTTTATAACATTTATCACATAGTTGAATTATACTCAATATATTATGTTTTAATCCATCAACTAACAACACATTATCAATGACAATGAAGGTTCTTTACCACAACTCCAATGATTTTACCTTTAGACCGGTGCAAACTGCAAGTGCACAGTATCGTAGTTTTATAATATAATGATGTGTAGAGTATCGTCCTCAGGGATTGATGTCTTAATTTTACCAAGTACCAAAATTTTACTAACCTTGATTTTATTTAGAAAAATTAATAATTTTAGACTGCAAAATTTAAACAAAGCTACTTTAAATAAACTATTCAGGAGAATTTAAAACTGGATACCATGTGTCAAATTGATGATGGTGAAAACTTCTAGGAAATCGATTTCACCTAATTTCTCACTATACTTTACTCATTTAGCTAATTCAACTTCGTTTTCTTTGTTTGTTAGCAAATCACCAATTTTTCCAAAAGCCTCTTTCGATAGTCAATTAGAACCTATTCTCATTTATTATTTAACATAAGAGTATGCAAATTATAACGCAAGAACGCAGTAAGACCCTCGATTTTTAATGCTACGTAGGTTCATACAAGTCTTTCGATCTCTATATTTACCTACGCTGAATTATCCAAGATCTATCATATAATCCCCCCTTTCGGTAGCAAATCACAAGAATAAAATTATTTAATTAATGGCCAGTTAATTAAAAGCATTAGGCACAGAATAACTCAAACAAACATTAATGAAAACTACTTCAGATTAGCATCAAAGAGCAAGCATAGTTTGAAACTGGCTACATCATTTTCCTAGAATTCAAAATTTTAGTTCATTCCGAAAATTAAATCAAACATAACAGATTTCACCATATTTTCTTCAATTTGGAGCGTACGGGAAAGATCAACACTCGCCGCACCGCCGTCGCGCGTCATGAACACCCTGAACACCGCCGTTGTTCATCGCCTTTCAATTATGAAAAGATATTATTTTTGCGTACTTCCAACTCTCCTTTGTTGGCTGTGTGTGTATCTTCGCAGCACCCTCAAAAGATAACCACAAGAAAGCTCCCAAAAAATAATTTTTCCAAGAAATTTTTTATGGTTTTGCCTCCCTTGTGTGTCTCACCAAGAAAAATCTTTTTTTTTTCCCCTACGGTGCCGCCTCTCCCTCCAACACAGCACATGCTGCCCCCTTTTCTTCTCTTCTTACGTACCTTACTCTCCCAAGGAAACCCTCCTCTTTCCTTTTCCATTCCTTCCTTTCCTTTTGTCTTTTCTTTCTTTGCTTTTCTTTCCTTTCTTTTTTCTTTCCATTCTTTTGTCTTTCCTTTCTATGTACCCAGCACCTCACCCATCTGAGATGACCCGGCTGCATGGCCAGCTCACATCTCATTTTTTATTTTTTTTATTTTTTTATTTTATTTTTTCTTTTTTTCAAAGATACACGAACTGCCCTCCTCATTCAAGCCCACTTTCGACCCTTGTACAGCTTTTAAATCTCAAAGCTTAAAACATAAAAGATGTAGAGCTCTTTTTCATATTTTCCCAGAATTTTGAATCATCTCGATCGGAGCTTGGATGAGGAAGTTACGCCAAGATTACAAGGAATTGTCGAAATAATCCATAAAACGGCGTATGCTAACTTCACGTCTGATTTCGATCTTGATGCGTCCATTATTTCACAAAATGCAAAACATAAAAATTGTAGAAAATTTTCTTATCTTTATATGCAATCCTGAATCATCTGAATTGAAGGTTGGATGAGAGAGTTACGCATAGATTAAAAAGTGTTGTCGGTTATTGGCTTCCGATAGTTGCCCTATAATAAAAAAAAATACCAAAATTTCATAAATTATTTAATAAAACTCAAATATTATAAATAGAACACAATGTTAAAATATTAAGAGTAATTAGGCATTTAAACAAAAAATATTATTCGCAATGCATGAATTAAAGCACCTAATTACGCAATTTAAGCGCGTAATCACACCCCCCCAACTAAAGTTTTGCTAGTCCCTAGCAAATAACATGAATGCAATTCAAGGTGGTGTTATACCAATTTTAATGAATGAATACATAGGCAACATAACCATACCCTTTCACATACAAGAATATCACCAAATTACACACAAACTCATTCATACCCAATTCATGCAACTACGAAGTAAGTCATTCATGCAAATCTCATCATTATATAGCCATTAAGAACAGTAAACTCACGTAAAATTAACCATCGTGCACAATTCAGAGTTAATGTAGCCATATAAATTCAAGTATAAATAGGCGAAATCTTGAAGCATGTGTAATGTGTGTGACTCGTTACACCCAGGATATCCGTGGACACCTAAAAAACTGTCGCTTTGACTCGGCCTAACTACTATACCCTCAAAAACACTAAAAAAGGATGGATTCACTCATCGTATGTGAGGAGGAATGTCATGATCAAACATCCCACATACTGTAAGGAACAAACTCTAAATGTATGGAGTGGACTAGTCTGAAAAGGATCAAGCCTATTTAGGAGGTGTCGGGTCGTTCACCCTAACATCTTCTCACCTACTCGCCATGTCCAACCGAGACCACCCTAGATCAACTTATTCACAAACTAGGCGTGAATACATCTGAGGCATTAGGCGGGTGAAGAGTCTTCATATGTGGATAACATGTGTCTTGTCCCTGACTTTTGTTGTAGTTGTGTGGAGCAGGTATTAATCTTTCACCTCTTATAGGGTATTTCTATTTCTCTTTTTCTTTCTTCTCCTCATTTTTCAATTTCTTTCTTTTCATCGTCAATTAGGATAATCATAACACTTCTTTTATTGTTTTCATACCACCCATGTGCATTAAGCTCGAACAAGAGTCCATGAAATAAGTCTATTTCTAGGGGTGGTTCAGCCTTCACATCTTGAGTAGGCTACAAGACCTAAGTTTTTATCTCCCCACTAGATGTCACCTCTAGGCTAGAAATTCAAAAACCAAGACTAGTGTACAAAGAGTATCCAGAAAAAATAGGAAAAGTTGAGTTTCATGAACTCTGAGTTGATGTCAAAACTCAAAAGAGCGATAAATGGCTCAACAGTACCTCACAAGGTGTCAAAGTCTCCACGGGCTCTCTCTTAGTGTTCACAAGGAACCCTAAGTGTTACAAGTCACGTGAACGTGTATTTTTTAGCCTCAAGAGATACCATGTATATACAAGAGTTAATATGGCCATATTAACACAATTGCACTACCAATCAACTTTCAATGAGTCCTAGTTTAGCCATATAAATAGAAACCACACATAAATGACCCAAGTATGTACTCCTAGGTTATATGCAAGTATATGAAGGGCATGAGTAGTGTCACGCATGGCCTAATCATCCATATTCACACATTTTTTTTTTCAATGTTATTCAAAAATGAGAAGGATTGAAGAAAAGAAAGAAACTTCCCTAACTTATTGGTGAATC
Source organism: Malania oleifera (assembly GCF_029873635.1). Classification (NCBI taxonomy): domain Eukaryota; kingdom Viridiplantae; phylum Streptophyta; class Magnoliopsida; order Santalales; family Ximeniaceae; genus Malania; species Malania oleifera. Next base: position 64,720,077 of record NC_080422.1, read on the forward strand.
CATCGAGGAGTTTAATTTTTAGCTCTGTACTCATGCCAAATAAACCTGCATCGAAAATCTAAATTATTCAAAAGTGCATAGATAAATAAATAAATGATAAAGATAAAGGAAATAAACAAAAGAAAAACTCTTTGGGTTGCCTCCCATAAGCGCTTGTTTTAACATCTCCAGCCAGACGTTTCAATCTTCATCAACCAGGATCACCAAGACGAATAAATGCGCAGTTCCTTTCCATTTGTTCTCCATAATAGTGCTTCAATCTCTGACCATTAACTCTGAATATATTCCCTAGGAAGAGTTTTAATCGTGGGTTGAAGAGTAGAACCTGTTGTCCTGGAGCAAAGTCACGCCTAAGAATATGTTTTTCAAGCCACTTCTTCGTCTGCTCTTTGTAGATTTTTGCATTTTCATACGCATCACCCGAGAATGCATAGTGAAGATGCTCAGGGAATTGTTTCAACTCTGGAGATATAAGTTGCTGCATCTTTTCTTTACAGATTACAGAATCCGTCTTTGATACCATAGGTTCTAGCCTCCTCACACGTTGCTGTGTTGTAATTTGCTGCAAGGATCGTTCTAGGTGATCAGCTTGTACGTCTTTTTGAAAGACTTTTTCTACACCTTGCTGAATGACATCTACTCGAAAACAAGTGCTTGGATCTTCTGAGAATCTCATGTCTTGGTAGATGCTGAACATAACCTCTTCCTTATCCACTCTCAATGTTAACTCACCCTTTTGAACATCAATTAAAGCCCTTCCAGTGGCCAAGAATGGTCGACCAAGAATTAGCGGGACTTCTTGGTCTTCCTCCATATCTAACACCACAAAATCAGCAGGAAAAATAAATTTATCCACTTTTACCAATACATCTTCTATGATTCCACGTGGATACTTGATGGATCGGTCTGCTAGTTGCAACGAAATGGTTGTTTGTTTCATCTCTCCAAGTCCCAATTTCCTGGAAACAGAAAGTGGCATAAGATTAATACTAGCACCAAGATCGCATAAAACTTTGTCAAAAAATAAATTTCCAATAGTGCAAGGCAAAGTAAAACTCCCTGGATCTTTTAATTTTTGAGGCAATTTCTTTTGAAGAATAGCACTACACTCCTCGGTAAGTTTCACTATTTCGAACTCCTCCAACCTTCTTTTCTTTGAAATGATCTCCTTCAGGAATTTGACATAGTTTGGCGTTTGTTCCAAGGCATCTGCAAAAGGAATATTTATGTGAATTTTCTTAAAAATATCCAAAAATTTAGAAAATTTCTTATCTAATTTTTGCTTTTGAAAGCGTTGAGGATAAGGAAGTGGAGTAGAGAGAATAGGAGGATTGTCAAGAAATGAAATTGCTGGAAGCATGTCCATCTCTCTTGGTGTGTCATCCACAATCTCCTCTTCTTCCCCTTTATTCTTGCTTCGGCCATTCTTTTCAGGTGTAGGTGTGGACATGGTTTCCTTTGCTGGTGATTTCTCAATTTCTCTTCCACTCCTAAGTGTGATGACATTGCATTGTTCCTTAGGATTCACTTCTATGTTGCTAGGAAAAGTTCCTCTCTATTGGGTATTTATAGTCGTGGCCAGTTGCCCAATTTGCATTTCAAGGTTCTTCATAGTGGCTCCCATATTGTTGCAATGAGTCTCAATGTTGTCTAGTCGTGCATCTGTATTTTTAAACCTTGCTTTTGTCTCCTCAACAAAAGATATCATGGCATCCTCAAGTGACATCTTCTTCTCACCTTGATGACTCTTAAATCCTGCAGGAGGTTGCAGCACATTCCTTGTATTTTCATAAGACAAATTCTCATGATTTCGAAGCCCTGAATGGTAATATTGTGGCAAAGGATCACCACGATAATTGTAGTTCTGATTATTGATGTATTGAACCTATTCTTGACTCTCTCCAATGATCGGATCTGTCCTACTTGTAGCTGCCACATAGTCTGCACCTTGTGGTATCCTCTAGGTTGTTAAAGCTGAAATTTAATGGGATAGAGAAGTGACTTGAGCTGAAAGTGCAGCAAACGGCTCCAAATCATGAATTCCAGCAACTTTCTTAGCCATAGTTCTTTCAGTTGGCCATTGATAGTTATTTGAGGCCATTTCTTCCAAAAGAGCAGTAGCAGCCTCAGGTGTCTTTGACATCAAAGTTCCTCCAGATGCAACATCAACTAAAGTCCGAGTTTGCCCATTTAATCCATTATAGAACATTTGAATTTGCAACCAATCAGGCAATCCATGTTGTGGGCAGCGTCGAATCAAATCTTTATACCTTTCCCATGCTTCATAAAGTGATTCAAAATCATGTTGCTTGAATTGACCAATCTCACTCTTGAGTTGAGCTGTTTTTGCAGGTGGAAAGAATTTAGTTAGAAATTTTTCTGCCATGTCCTGCCAACTAGTAATACTCCTAGGTTGTAGCGACTGTAGCCAACCTCTTGCTTTGTCCCTCAAAGAGAAAGGGAATAATCTCAGTCTAATGGTGTCTTCAGTAACACCATTGATCTTCACAGTGTCACAAATCTCCAAAAACATCGCCAGATGGATATTGGGATCATCAAGTGGCGATCCACTGAATTGGGCCTGTTGCACCATGCTGATTAATGCAGGCTTGAGCTTAAAATTGTTGGCATTAATGAGCTGGCGTTTGATACCCGAATAATTGTCATTCACAACTGGTCGCACATAATCCTTCAAGGCGTGTGGCTGCACATTATCTTGTCCATTCTCCATGGCTAATACCCTCTTTTTCCTTAGTGCTCTGAGTGTTCTTTCAATCTCCATATCAAAAGGAATAATGTCACGTGTTCTAGCCCTGCGCATCCAACATAAAAGAAAACACACCAGAAATACAAAAAAAATAATAATAAAATAAAATAAAGAAAATAAATAAATAAAAATATAAAAAGATAATTCTAAATTAAAACCAAGATTACTTTGTATCGATATTGGCAAAAATAAGATAAACTCAATCCCCAGCAACGGCGCCAAAAACTTGACCGGTACAAACTGCAAGTGCACAGTATTGTAGTTTTATAATATAATGATGTGTAGAGTATCGTCCTCAGCGATTGATGTCTTAATTTTACCAAGTACTGAAATTTTACTAACCTTGATTTTATTTAGAAAATTTAATAATTTTAGACTGCAAAATTTAAACAAAGCTACTTTAAATAAACTATTCAGAAGAATTTAAAACTGGATACCGTGTGTCAAATTGATGATGGTGAAAACTTCTAGGAAACCAATTTCACCTAGTTTCTCACTATACTTTACTCATTTAGCTAATTCAACTTCGTTTTCTCTGTTTATTAGCAAATCACCAATTTTTCCAAAAGCCTCTTTCGATAGTCAATCAGAACCTATTCTTGTTTATTATTTAACATAAGAGTATGCAAATTAATAACTCAAGAACGCAATAAGACCCTCGATTACCCTCAAAAGATAACCACAAGAAAGCTCCCAGAAAATAAATTTTCCAAGAAATTTTTTATGGTTTTGCCTCCCTTGTGTCTCACCAAGAAAAATATTTTTTTTTTCTCCTACGGTGCCGCCTCTTCCTCCAGCACAGTGCACACTGCCCCCCTTTCTTCTCTTCTTACATACCCTACTCTCCCAAGGAAACCCTCCTCTTTCCTTTTTCATTCCTTCCTTTCCTTTTGTCTTTTCTTTCTTTGCTTTTCTTTCCTTTCTTTTTTCTTTCCATTCTTTTGTCTTTCCTTTCTATGTACCCAGCACCTCACCCATCTGAGATGACCTGGCTGCATGGCTAGCTCACATCTCATTTTTTATATTTTTTATTTTTTTATTTTCTTTTTTTCAAAGATACACGAACTGCCCTCCTCATTCAAGCCCACTTTTGACCCTTGTAAAGCTCATAAATCTCAAATCTTAAAACACGAAAGATGTAGAGCTCTTTTTCATATTTTTCCCAAATTTTGAATCGTCGCGATCGGAGCTCGGATGAGAAAGTTACGCCAAGATTACAAAGAATTGTTGAAATAATCCAGAAAAAGGCGTATGCTAACTTCATGTCTAATTTCGATCTTGATGCGTCCATTATTTCGCAAAATGTAAAACATGAAAATTATAGAACATTTTCTTATCTTTCTATGCTATCCTAAATCATCTAAATCGGAGGTTAGATGAGAGAGTTACACATAGATTAAAAAGTGTTGTCGGTTATTGGCTTCCGATAGTTGCCATACAATAAAAAAAAATACCAAAATTTCATAAATTACTTAATAAAACTAAAATATTATAAATAGAACACAATGTTAAAATATTGAGAGTAATTAGGCATTTAGATACAAAATATTATTCGCAATGCATGAATTAAAGCACCTAATTACGCAATTTAAGCGCGTAATCAGTTATCCCCAAATTTAACGAATCCTTCATCTTTTGATATGATAGATGCGAATTTTGATTTATCTCCTGTCATGTGTTATGAGCATCCACTATCCATATACCACTTGTCCTTTGAGGAGGACGATCTCAAGCACATCTGCAGGATATGATCAGATAACTACTTTTGGTACCCAAATTTTCTTGGGTCCAAGGGGGTTAGTACTAGATTCTCCTTTGACTTTCAAGACTTTCTTAAGTTTGACATCTTTATTTTTTAAAGGACAATCAAATTTTATGTGACCCAACCTCTTACATTGAAAACATGTAATATTGCTCCGATAGTCTTTAGTTGGAACATATGATTTTGACTCTCTTACAAAATATTCCTGTTTTAGATTCTCCTTCCCATTAAAACCAAGAATTTCATTCTCTAGGGAATTTCTTTGTACTCTTAGGAGTTTTTCAAAGTTATTTTTACCTTCAGTAAACTTACATATAATCTTAATTTTACCTTTCAAATTCTTTTCTAGCTTTTCAATTTTCAAATCCTCGTCTTTCATAAGAGATGCATGAGATTCATTTTGATGTTCAACTATCTTTGAAAATTCTTTCAATTTTAATTTCAAACCAATTCATTTTCTTAAGCATTTTAAGGGTGTACAAATATTGCTGATGCAATTCATTATACGAAAGCATGCTATTTTCATTTTCAGAATCACTAGAATAGTAAGATGAAGCAGAACAAAATGATTGTATCTTGTGGTCATTGTAAGCCATCAGATATAGATTCGCCATCTCGTCGTCACTGGATTCAGATTCCAAACTACTGGTATTTTGTGTGTCCCAGCCCACTTTTAGAGCCTTCTTCTTCTTTTTCTTAGATACTTTCTTCAGCTGGGGACAATCCGGCTTGACAAGTCCAAATTCCCTACAATTACAACACATTGGAGGATCATCTTTTTGCTTCCTTCTGCTTTTGAGCCTTTGAATTTTTTGGTGTATTTCTTGTTCTTTCATATAAACTCTCCAAATCTTTTGGTGATGAGTGCCATGTTGTCATTTGATTTCGAATCACTTCCTTCATTGGAGCAGTGAGATAATGCCTTAAGTGTTGTGGCTTTCTTTGCTTTACTTTGCTCATTCTTCCTCTCGTTTATTGCAAGCTCATGGGTGACGAGCAATCCAATTAGTTCGTCAACCGACATCTCCTTGAGATTTCTTCCTTCTGTTATTGTCGTAGCTTTCATTTCCCAAACTAGAAGTAGTCCCCTGAGTATTTTCCTGATCAACTTATAAGTAGGGCAAGAGTTACCAAGAGCATTTAAAGAATTTGTGATGTGTGTGAATCTAGTGTACATGGATTGAATAGATTCATCAGAAGTCATTTTAAATACTTCATACTCACTAGTGAGCATGTCCATCCTATTATCTTTTACTTCTTTAGTACTTGCATATGTAACTTCTAATTTTTCCTAAATCTCTTTAGTAGAGTCGCATGCTATTCCTCTATTAAACTCATTTACTTCTAGTGCACAGAATAATAGATTCATTGCAGTAGCATTTATTTGCATTGATTTTCCGTCCTCTTCAGTGTACTGATCTTTAGTTTTGGGTTCATTACCCTTATCAACTACTTTCGTAGGGACATGGTTTCCTTTGGAAGCCATTTTCCACACTTTCCAATCTACATTTAACAAATATATACTTATCATTCTTTCCCTGTAGGTGTAATTTACACCACAGAAAATAGGTGGTCTAGTGGACGAGTGTCCCTTACCAAATGGAGTTACACCAATGTGTGTCATGTAATATTTTTACAAATGAACAATTAAGTCTATGTAAACCTCGCTCTAATGCCAAATGTTAATTTTTGTGTAATCCCAAGAGGGGGGGTGAATTGGGTATTTTAAAAATCTTTCAGATTATTTACCACTTAATCCCTATTTCTATATTTAACAAATAAATTGCACAAGATTGAAGCTGATCCAAATAATTATCTCAATGAATTCTATTTTGCCCAAATAATTATCAAGTGTGTGTGGGGTTATTCAAACATACACATATGCAATATAGGTAATGAAATGCGGTGCAGAAAATAAAAATAGTAGAGGAAGATAGAAGGCAAACACAGATTTTACGAGGTTCAGCCAACTCGGCCTACGTCCTCGCCTCGAGCAACCCACCCAAGGATTCCACTAAATCCCTGCTCCTTTAACCAGGACAGAGTTTCCCTTACATCCACTGCTTATAAGAGGCACAACTTCCTCCTCACCCGGTTCACAACTCAAATCGTGATTTACAATATAGAAATTCAATTATGCAAAACAACTCAAGATTTGCTTCTAACAAAGCTAGTAAGTACAATTGAAACCTAACACATATCCATATAATGAAACTTGAAGCTTAGTATGTATGTAACAATATAATCATTATATGAATGATATGCTTTAACACACAATTTCCCTTTTTATCAAGTCTCCCAAAATAATGATATAAGTAAAACTTTGGAGAAATTATGATTCCAGTTCAACTTATTTGATACACAAATACCAAATGTGATCTCATCAAAATATTTGTCTTGAATATTATAACAATCAAAATCAATAAGTTTTCTTCAAAATATTCTACCACAATATGATCTTTGTAATATGCAAATCTATATATATATATATGATATGTGTTCCAAAGATCAAAAACCTAATATAATAGTTTTCAAAAAATATCCTTCTAATATATATATAGTTATGCACTTTGTGGATATTTAATCAAGTGGTTTTGTAATATCCAAAATATCGAGTCTTTAAATAAATACACACTTGAATCAAAACCGGTTAACCAATGGTGAAAACTTTTCTCAAGTAGTGATATCTTGTCAAAAACAATCTATACATGTATATGAACACTTAAGATCAATCTCTCTAATACTATTCAATAATAGATTTAGAGATGAAAAACTCTTTAAGAATAAGTATTAACAAACAAACCGATTTACCAAACCTCAATACCGAGATGAATGCACCACAATCGCTTGAATGACTTTTGAAGATGAAGATAGCCTTAGTTCAAATTTGACGTATAAATTTTGAAATCCCAAGAAAAAGTTTCAGCAGTGTGTTTCCCAAAGTTGTGCTAATCTTGCAATATGCTCAATCATATGCCAAAGTTCGTTCTCTTTTCACTTCTTGGTGGCACAAGGGTTTATATGTTGATTGTAGAGCTTAGATGAATGAAGTTCCTTAGAGCTTCAAAAAATAGAACTTGGACACAGGGTCAGACGACTGAAGTTGGGGTTTAGTCTTATAAAGTCGCGAGTTCAGACAACTAAAGTTAGGGTTCAATGTTCTAATATGCTTCCGCCTGTTTCTGTGTTTCTTCAATAATTCTTCAGGCGACTGAACTTAATCTTCGGTCTTCTGAAGAAATTCTTCAGATGACTGAGCTTAACTTCGGTCTTCTGAAGTTGACACTTCAGACCACTGAACATGGAGTTCGGTCTTCTGAATAGTGCATTTTTTGGATTTTCCTTTTTATTTTCATAAACATGTTTTTTCTCCTTTTATTTGATCTTTTATAAAATATTTTCCTAGGTTCAAAAAACAGTTTCTAAGTCCATAAATATCCCCTAAAGAGGTTCATGAGATGCATGAGTCTTAAGGTCAGTCTAGGGTATATTTTGAGCCTCAAATTAAATCATATGAACTATGTATATACATTTAGTTTTAAATACCCATTCCTATGATGATCTTGAACTTGCCTCTTGCATCTTCATTCTTCAACTCTTTTAGTTCCATTGATTTTGCCAAGATGTTTATACTTTAGTCTTTATGGCTTCCATGACTTTGTATCCTTCTGTGCATACTACATATTATTCATGTTCACAATCTCAGTGCACAGATCAAATACCAAGTGATTTGTCATTGTCAAAATAGGATTGGACTCATATAGTCAACAAGTAGCATCACGGGGTGGACATATGTACTTCGTGCATTTTTTTTTATGATTACTCATGGAAGGTCTAGGTGTACTCTATACGGCCTAAGTTAGGGATGTTTTCCAAGTTTAAATTGTCGAATGTTTAGTTGAAAAACTAGACAAGGAGGAGAATTAAATGCCTCAGGATAGATAATGGAATCGAGTACATTGATTTGAGGTCCATGGAGTTTTGTGAGTTGCATGACATAAGGATAATTTCATAGTTCACTAGATACCACAACAAAATGGTGTCGAAGAAAGGATGAACCAAACTAGGGCCGAGAGACCTTGGTGCCTCAGGTTGAATGCAGGGCCAGTAAAGAATTAATTCTAGGCCAAGACAGTGAGTATGACTTGTTTCTTGGTTAACCGTTCATGAAAGGCATCACTCGAGGGTAAAGTTGCAGAGGAAGTGTGGACAGGTAATGTGGTAGATTACTCCAAATTGAGAGTATTAGGTTATCTAGCCTAATTCCAAATTTCTAGTACGGAGAAATCAAAACTTGATGTAAAGTCTAGACGTTGCACATTTTTCTGGGGTATCAAAAAGGTGTAAAAAGGTTCAAGCTATGGGATCTAATGGTTGACAAGGTGGTGATTAGTGGAGACATGGTTTTTGATAAGAAAGCCATGGTAAAGCGTGCTTAATATGAAGATGAAGAGAAACAAGTGCCAAAAAACAACAACAAAGATGAGCATGTGGTGTAGGTGGAGTTAGAAACTCAAGGCAGTGAGGATAGTGTTTATAATGCAAGGAGTTATAGCTCGGGAAATCAGAAGGATCACATTATTTCTATACACAGACCTAGACACACTCTCAGGCTATCGCCTAAGTATGGATGTGATGATCTGGTGTCGTATGCTCTCATTAGTAGTTGCGAGGATCTAATCACTTTTCAATAGGTGGTGCACATCCATGAGAAAAGTAGGTGGATAGGTGCCGTGGTGGAAGAAATTAAGTCATTGCATAAGAACCATACGTGGGATTTGGTGGATCTTTTAGAAGGGAAGAGGGCGATAGGTTGTAAGTGGGTGTATAGGAAGAAGGAAGCGATATCAAAAAAGGAATGAAATAAGTTCAATACTCAGTTAGTAGCAAAGGGATGCTCACAAAATAAAGGAGTTGATTATGATGAAATATTCTCCCCTATAGTTAGGCACACTTCCATCAGGGTAGTGTTGGGATTGGTGGTGCATTATGATATGCAATTAGAGCAAATGGAAGTAAAAGGAGTGTTTCTCCATGGTTATTCTAATGAGCATATTTACATGGTACAACCATAAGGGTTTAGTTAACCTAGACATGAGCATTTACTTTGTAAATTGAATAAGTCACTTTATGGGCAGAAATAGACTCTGAGGCAATGGTACAAATGTTTTGATTACTATATGATCTGAATAGGCTACAAGAGTTATGGGTATGATTGTTGCATGTGTGTGAAGAGTCTTAAGGATGGTTCTCTCATTTTTATATTGTTTTATATTGATGACATTCTAATTGCTGCGAAGGATATAAGTGAGGTAAATCAACTACATACTGTTGAATAAAGAGTTTGGCATGAAAGATTTAGGTGCAACTAAGAAGATTCATAGGATGAATATTCACAGGGAAAAAACTGCAAGGAGATTGGTGCTATCTCAAGGGGGCTATGTGGAGAAGGTGTTGGAGAGGTTTAGCATGACTAATGCAAAATTGGTACGTACACCGTTAGCCAATCATTTTAAAATGCCTAGCGCTCAGTGCCGACGAACGAATGATGATATCTATGACGTGTCAAAGGTCCCTTATGCTAGTGCAGTGGTGTGTTAATTTATACTAGGTATGTACAAGACTGGACCCGGCAAAAGATGTCAATGTGGTGAGTGAGTTTCTTTCAAATCTAGGTAGACAACATTGGGATGCTGACAAGTGGATTTTCGTATACTTACGGGGCACTTCTCACTATGGCATCATGTTTGACAAGCAACAGAGTGATTTTTCATTTGTGGGATATGATGATGCAGATTATGTAGGGGATATGGATGACAAGAGGTCTACAACAGGATATGTGTTCATCCTTGTGGGAGGGCCTATTTGTTGGAGGTCTATGATACGTACAATCTTTAGTTGCATTATCAGCATTGAGTCGGAGTAAATGGCAGTCACCGAAATCGCCAATGAAGCGTTGTGGCTTATAAGTTTAGTCAAGGAGTTTGGTATACACCAAGGTGAGTTTAGCCGTGTTGTGACAGTTAGAGCGACATCTATTTGGCAAAGAACCAAGTGTATCATACAAGAACGAAACATATAGATGTGAGGTTCCACAAGATTCAGAAGTTGGTTTCTTCAGGTGAACTTGTGCTTGAGATTGTTCACACTTTTGATAACACATTAGATATCTTGACAAAGCTTGTTACCACAGATAAGTTCAAGCCTTGCTTAGACTTGCCGAATGTCTCTAGTTGCTAGGTAGGAAGCAGTCCCAACCTATTTCCTTAGGTAGAGCGGCAAGTTTATGTTTTCGGTTTTCTCTTAAGGGGCATATATTCGCCAAGGTAGAGATTGTTGTAATGTGTGACTCATATGTTGAGTGGAATACATGCACAAAGAGAAAACATTTTAGAAGATAAGAATGCTAACATGCAGAAGGAAACAGTCAATGGTTTTGACAGATGCAGAGAAACAGTCGACTGTTTGGTTTCGACTTCAAATCGTTGACGGTATATCTTAAACCATTGATAGTTTGGCTCCATTACTCAGTGTTGGTTTTCAATTTTTAATTGGAAAGTTGGATAGGTTGGGTTTTGGAAGGAAAAGCACCAAGAAAGTTATATATACAGGTAGTATGATGTAACTCAGACTCTTTGGATACCAAATAGTAAAAAATTACTATTGTTTGTTCCCGTGGATGTAGGCTGTCAAACCACGTAACTCATTGTGTCATTGTTTTATTGCTTTCATCAAAATTTGTGTGACTGTATTTTCTATACATTTCATTGTTAAGTGCTGCATTTTGAGAATGTTTGTTTCCATTGTGCATTGATTTGCACAACACTAGTATAGTGTCAAATTAAGTTTGAAATGAAAATTCGGTTATGAAAAGGAAGGTGTACTCCCAAGAGGGGACGAATTGGGATTATAAAAATTCTTTATATCCTCATTTATTAATTATTTCTTAATTTTTTTTTTATTTCAGCAATACTTTCAAGATTCAACTTTTGAATATGAGAACCCACTCAACCATATAAGATGAATTTTAATATGAAAAGAAATAAAGATTTGAATCAAACATCCAAAACTCAGAAATTAAATAAACGACTTTCAAGATTAATGAGTCTTGGATGTTAATCATTCAATGCATTCCTTTACGGTTTCCGCAATATGTATTGATCAACCAACGTACTCCCTATTGGTTTCTACAATTCCTAAAAACAAATTGATTTTTAGCAATTTGATATCCAATCAACGCAGTTGATATATGTGCAGAAAATTCAATAGAATAAGGAAGAGAGTGACACAAAGAGTTTACGAGATTCGTCTATCCCCACCTACATCCTCGCCTTAGGCGACATACCTAAGGATTCCACTATACCACTCCTTTATGGGTGGAACAAACCTTTACAACACTCCTTCAATAGGAGATACCCCACGCTCAGTACAATGATTCAGCAATCTTTTGAATCGTCAACAAAAACACAAGAGAATTTGGTGTACAAAGATACTCTCAAGAAGAGCTAATTAGTACAGGTTTAAAACACAGCTATATACTTCAAATCAAAATATCAAATATATGGAATTTGAAGCTCTAGATATTTATCATTGTGATCTTCTTTCTTTGGTTGAAAGATTCAGAATTTGTGTTCAAAGATGAGTGAGAAAATCTCACCAAGACTTAGTAGAAACTTGAGCAAGTATGTGAGCAAGAGAGCCTTTGATGATTGTAAGCAATAAGGCTTGATGGCTGATTATAATTCTTGGTGTATGAAATCCTTTGTTTTGGTGGGTATTTATAGAGTTTAGAAAGTATATTTTGTGTTCCCCAAGGGACTTGGAGTGTTTCCAAAGTTTTCATAACGTTTAGAATTCAAAAACTCAATCTTGGAAACTTTCCGTTATTTTAAAAATTTAAATTTCGAAGGGTCAGTCGACTGGAATCAAGAGGTCAGTCCCCTGAACCTTTAAAAAAGCAGTGAAATTTCAAAGCCAGTGTAGGTTCAATCGACTGGGCTCGCTAGGGTTAGTCGACTGGGCCTTTACTGTCTGCCTAATTTTGTTTTGTATAAAGTTTAGTCGACTGGGCCAACGAGGGTCAATTGCCTGGTCAATTCAAAAATATGTTTCTCATTTTGTTTCCAAAATCTTTTGTGTTCTTTTATACTTTTCAAAATACTTTGGGACACTTGAAAATATTTTTTGGGGTTTTTCAAAATATGGTCTCTAAGTCAATGATTTATCCTAATAAGCTTTAAACAGTCCATACTGACTTTTGAATAAAGTACTTACACAAGACTTTCTTAAGACTTAAAAAACGTTCTGAGCTCAGAGTATTTATGTTTTCATTTGTTGATTCCATCTTCACATTGAGCTTAAATTCTCTTTTAAGCTTTCATCAAGTCATCTTTGAATCCATGCTTTCATACTCTTTAAGCTTTCATCTTTCAACTTGTCCTTGGAATGTAATCTTTCAATAAGACTTGTGATCACTTAATTTTGGACTCATATATTTGATTCCTGAAACATCATCACTCTAACCAAAACATGTTAAATACCCTTGATTTGTTATCATCAAAATGAGATTCGTAAGCCATGTTAAGCCAACAATCTCCTTCTTTTTTTATGATGACAAATAAGGAGCAAAAAATTAAGTGAACCTTAATAAGGCTCCTCCCTTATAATAAGAATACTTTTAACAATATTTGGAAAGTAAGATAATCATGCTTATGATGGTATATCAGGCAATATCAAATTCAGTTTCAGACTTTATGTAAGTCCATGTTTCAAGGTCAAAAAACAATATGTGTCTTAGTTGTGCCATATAGGTTTGTCTCAGTTTTGTTCAATAATTCTCCCCCTTTTGACTTCAATAAAAAAGAGATAAAACAACATGCATATGCATACTAAGACAAATATGAGAATTAAGCACGAAAAAACAAATAACACCACGTGCCATGTCAGAATTTATAAGACCTAAACATAGTAACATGATATATCAAGAACATGTTTTCAAAGAGATAAGCAATACGAGCGATAAGCAACAAAATAAGACACAAAGTTGTTTTTAATACAAATTCAGAATAATCAAATAAAGCTAAGTGTTCTGAGCATCATCATCGGACTCGTCAGCTTCTCCTTCTTCTTCATCTCCTTCTTCCCTTTCATCAAAAGTAGCTTTTATTGGAGCCTTTCCACATGAAGTGGAAGTGCCGGTCATATGCTGCTCAATCTAGCCAAGTCTCTGGTCTAGATAAGCATAGTTTTCCTGAAAAGTGCTATAGTTAGCATGCATTTCTATACTAAAGTCTGTGAACTACTGATGATAAGACATAAACCATGAAGCTTCATCAAGCAAAGGAGCTGGTTATTGAACAGGAGGTGAAGTTGGTTCAACAACTTGTCTCGGTGGTCTGCTTCCTCTTAGAAACCAACATTGCTTGTGCTTCTTATATCCCATTTGTTTTAGAGTTGTGGAGCCAAAAATATCATATCTAGCCCATTTGATAAATAACTCAGTGGGAGTGGTGACCTCAAAATAAGCAAAGAGCTAGGTAAGAATACCACTATATGGAAGAGTAACTTGTCGAGAGTCCAATCTCATCCACATCCATTTCAGAATCAAAATAGTCAAGTCGAGTTTCTTTTCTTTCAGTAAGCACCACATAACGAAGTAGATGACATAAGACATATAATAATGTGATCTAGCTTGGGGTAAAATGTTGCATGTAATAATTTTATGAAGAATTTGCACTTGGAGGGTCAACCAGAATACCAAGGAGGAGTCCTTAATTGTTCTAGCTCTTCAACCATAATTAATGGCACGAATTCTTTGGGGGTAAAACCTTGTTCCATGATCTAATTTTGTGCAAACGTAAAACACTCGAAGTCACCTTAACCATACGGAGAATGAGGGCAAATTTTGTGGACTTAAGATTGTAGAGACCCAAAGAATTATAGTAATTAAATAATAAATGAAAATAGAGAAAAAGGAAGCTTAAAAAAGGGACTCATAGGGTCTCATCGACGAAAACAGGGCACTCATTGACGAGCATACTTCTTGGGCTCGTCGACGTGGACATGTGTCTTGTCAATGAGGGCTTACCGAGAGGTGGTTTAGCAGAGCCTGAAGTTGATTGATCAAGGATTCAAGTTCTTCGACGAACTCCCTTTATGGACTCATTGACGAGGTGATGTGTCTCATCGACGAATCCGCATTTTATAAATAGGCCTAACTTGGTTTTACAACAAAAATTTCATACAAATTTCCACTCTAACTCTCCAGAATTCATCTTCTCCTCCTTCTCGCTATGATTGTGGCTTCTTTCTTCGCTAGTTCGATGATTGGAAGCCGCCATGCTACTCCTGGGAAGATTCTTTTCAAGTCTGCTAGAGTAGATTGTTGGTTAGGCCAACTTGGGTACCATCCCAAAACCAGGGTAAGTTGATTATTTGGGCATTTCCAGTATTACCAAGTTTATCTGAGTTTAGATTCTGTGTTGTATAGGAATATACTAGTATTTGGTGGAGTAAAATAGGGGTATTTTATTTTCAGGATTAGTGTGTTTTTGGGACCCTACAGATATGGATTGAGGACCCTAGTAGGTATATTTGCAGGAACTCGGGTAAATTATAGTTTAGAAATATTGAATATGTGGAGTTGGGGAAAATATGAATGTAATAATTATTATGGTAAATTCAGTTGTGTGACAGAGAATTATATGGGTGTTATTTCAGGGAATTGAAAATTATGAATGTCGCATGCGTAAGATGGTTAAATAGTAGCTAGAGCTAGATATCCAGGTAAAGGGATTACATGTTATGCCAGCCTTATTAGACATTTTATCAATATAATAAGGTATTTGATCAGAGCATAGAAATTATACAGTTTTATAGAACATGTTTATAGAGTTTTATTGAGATGTGTGCCATGAGAAATATTGGAATATTATAGAATATGTTATACAATTTTACAAAAAACATGATTATATAGCTTACAGAGTTATGAAACATAGCCTATACAATTTTATATACAGAGCTAAAGTTATACACAATTATACAAAAATATAGTTTATATGATACGTAGTATCTTACAGGAATCATGCTTATACAGTATTTTACAAAATTATGATTACATAGTATATTTCAAAACAAGATTGTACAGTATTTTACAGACTTGATGATACAGTGTTTTATTACCATGATATATAGAATATAAAAGCATGATTATACAGAATTTTATAGAATCATGATTTACAAAATATAGAATCATGATATATAGAAATACAGATTATACAGAATATAGAGCCATGCTATACATAATACAGAATCACAATTACAGCATTATAGAATATACAGAATATACAGGATATACAGATATACAATTATTAGTGTCATGGATATACAGTTGATATGGAATCATGGTAAAATAGCTAGATTTATATAGAAATATTACTATACATTATCAAATCCCAATGGAATACAGCAATTTATAGAGCGAGGTACCATTGTGATACAGTATAGACAGTGAAACCATACGTCTAAAATAGAGTATGGTACAGCCGATTGTACCCTCAGTAGAGTTGTAACCTCCTTATGGTCTAGACCAGGTGGAGCGAGCCTTTCATACCATAAGCATCTAGATATCCAAACAGTTAGGCTAGCATTGGAGGGCCAACTAGTGTTTAGCCCTACCAATGGGCCGCAAAACCCAGCCATAAGGGGGTAAGTCAAGACATATAGCCATCTAGGGGAAAGTTTACAGATATATAGTTATGTATAGTACACATAGAAAGCAGAGATTACTTATTATAGATATAAGTACTTTTGAATAGATAATTCAGAAATTTTCATAATCTATATTATAGAAGCATGTGTTATTATACAAATGTTTTCTTGATATATATCGTATACAATATTAATTAAATGATATGTTTCCAACTAACTCATATGCCACACACTAGTGATAACATGTTTCTCCTTGTTGAGAGGTGTCTCACCCCAAAATTATTAAATATTTCAGGTAATCTAGATAGACGAGCAGGGTTGGTTCAGAGGTAGAGTTGGTGTAGAGTCGGCGTAGTTTTAAGGTGAATTTTGGGCTAGTCTATGGAGCCCACAATTTTTTGGGACATTTTAGGAAATGTTATGTATATGTGTGTATGTGTACAACTAGGTATATGGTACTCTGGTATTGTATTTTTGTATATGTTGGATATGTATGTACTTTTGCTGCTTAGGTGTTATATGAAATGCAAAGGATACCATGGTCCCACTTCGGGCTGTGATGACGTTAGTTATGCTAATGCAAGGTTTCAGAGCTCATTTATTAATATAGAAAAGGAAAAAAAATGGATGGAAATTTAAATTTCAAGTCATTACAAAGACAATTTTCTTTCCACTAACTTCGATAGTGAGTATTGATTGTCCTTGAACCATGTTCGCATAAAAAATCTTAACAAGATTGGGATATAGTCATTTCAATTGATATACCACAAAATTCTTCCAACCTATCTCCCTAAACATAGGTAGGATAATTGGCAAATCCAAATGAAAAAATTTGTATCAATGACTTTACCAAGTATTGGTTCGATGGCGCAAAGATGATTTCGATATCGTTGTTTGGCTTGAGGAGCAACGAACCATTGATCAATATTCTCATCTTTTGTTCTTAAAGTAGCACCACAGTTCGTAGTATTCTTTGTTTGTGGCATTTTGATGGATGAATGATGGAGAAAACCCTAGAAATCTATAGGTAGGAGACGTGGGAAGATGATTTCCATACTTTGATTGGAGGTTTCTTGGTTTTGAATCAAGAGAGATCAAAGATAAAAGAGTTGGAGTGAGTTGATGGGGTAGGGTCAATTGACTAGAATGTAGAAATTTAGGGTTTTGCTCTAGGAATATTTAAAGTCTCATAAGTCCAGTCGACTGAGGTCCCTAAGTTCAGTCGCTTGACCTTTAGAGAAAAATAATTTCTATAAGTCAATGGCTTGTCAGTCGACTAGGGTCCTGAACTTAGTTTCCTGACCTCACCTAAATTTTTAATTTTCCTATTTCACTCATCTTGTATCCTTCCTAAACCACTTCCTACTTTGTAATAGGCCAAGTTCTCTTCTTAATGATATAAACCTATCTTGTGGAAGAGGTTTGGTAAAAATATCTGCCCATTTGTTACTTGTATTCACGAACTCAAGTAAGATATCTTCTTTCTACACGTGATCTCTTAGAAAATGATGTCTTATGTCTATATGCTTGGTTCTTGGGTGTGATATCAGATTTTTGGAAATGTTTATAGCACTAAAATTATCACACTTTATAGGTATAGCAGAGTATTCTAAATTAAAGTCTTTTAATTGTTGCTTCATATAGAGTGTTTGTGCACAACAACTACCTACTACCACATACTTAGCTTCAGCAGTAGATAAAGCTACAGAGTTTTGTTTTATAGAGAACCAACATACAAGAGATCATCCTAGAAAATGACATGTACCACTTGTACTTTTCCTATCAATCTTACATCCAGCATAATCAGCATCTAAATAACTAGTCATCTCAAACCTGGTGTCCTTAGGATGCCAAAGCCCTAAGTCAATAGTACCTATTAAGTATCTTAATATCCTTTTTATGGCTATTTGATAAGACCCCTTAGGAGCTGACTCAAATCATGAGCACATGCATGCTAAACATTATATCTAGTCTGCTATCTGTCAAGTATAACAAACATCCTATCATAGCTCGGTAATATTTCATATCAACTCGTTTTCCTTTTTCATCATTATCAAGACTTATGGAAGTACTCATTGGAGTTACTATAGGCTTGCTACTTTCCATGTCAAATTTTTTAAGCATGTCCTTTATATAGTTTGATTGATTTATGAAGGTTCCATTCATGGCTTGCCTAATTTGTAGTCATAGGAAGTAGGTCAATTATCCCATCATGCTCGTTTCAAATTCCACTTACATACATTTTGAAAATTCCTTACATAAATCGTCACTTGTAGCACCAAATATGATATCATCTACATAGATTTGGATAATGAGCATATCTTTCTTATTAGCTTTTTTGAATAAATTGTTGTCAACCTTTCCTCCAAAAAATCTTTTTTCTTGTAGGAATCCACTCAACCTCTCATACCAAGCTCTAAGAGCTTGTTTCAACCCATATAGAGCTTTTGTTAACCTAAACACATAATCAGGGTTATGAATATCGTCAAAACTTGGAGGTTCTTCCAGATAGACTTCTTCATTTATAAAACCATTAAGGAATGCACTCTTCATATATATATATTTAATAAAGTTTGAATTCCTTGTGAGATGCATAGACTAATAGCATTCTTATGGCTTCCATTCTAACTATAAGAGCAAATGTTTCATCGTAGTCTATTCCTTCTTCTTAGTTATATCCTTGAGTCGCAAGTCTAACTTTATTTCTTACCACAATACCATTTTCATCCTTTTTATTCCTAAATACCCACTTTGTTCCATTATTGAATGGTCATCCGGTCTAGGAACTAATTTCCATACTTTATTTCTCTCAAATTGATTTAACTTTTCTTGCATAGCAACTATCCATGAATCATCACTTAATGATTCCTCAATGATCCTAGGTTCATCTTGAGATAAGAATGCATAATGATTACATAGATTCTTCAAGGAAGATCTAGTAGATACACCTTATGAGGATTCTCCTATGATTTGATCTTTTGAATAGTCTCTTACAAATTTCAAATCTTTAGGTAATTTATAATTTTCTGTAGGATCGTAATTTGAAGTTAATTCAGTTTTCTCTTCCTTTACTTCTATGATCTATAAGTTTTCTGGTTTTTTGTATAGCATCAGCTTTAACTTCAACATTTATTGTTTTAATGAATGGATTTTCCTCATCAAAGGCTACATGTATATATTCTACAATTGTAAGCGTTCTTTTATTATATATTCTAAATGCTTTACTCTTTAATGCATATCCTTAGAATATTCCTTCATCAGATTTAGCATCAAATTTTCCCAAATCATCTTTGTCATTTAGTACAAAACTGTTGGAATTGGTGTATTCCCAATAGGAGGTGAATTGGGAATTTAAAAATTTTCTCCTAAGTCAACTCAAGTTCCACAAACAATATTACGCAAACCTAGGGTCTATCTATGTAATCATAAACATAATCAAATAATCAAACAATTAAACACATGTACACCATATAATGAATCAAACATAAGACATACATGTTCTGAAATTTAAAGTTTGGAAATAAAATAAAGGGCCAACACAAAATATGTTATCAAGGTTCGGCCAATATTGCCTATGTCCCCGCCTCAACCTCACAAGCAAGAGGATTCCATTAAGGCTCACTTAACAAGTGGAGTGGCACCCAATACAACACCTTACTAGGATGGTGCACCTAGTTTTCCTAACTTTGTCTAAAACTGTCTGGTTCTCTCCTAACCGGGTCTGAGCAAGTTCGAAATTATTCAAAGGGCTAGTCTCTCTCTTACAACCATTCATCAGGAATAGAACAGATATTCAAATATTTTTTTTGTTCAAGGAAATGCTTATACTACAAGCAAATGTGTACAATAATAAGCGCAAATACACTCACGTATGATATGCAAATAAGCTCAATGTGAGAATATGATTTTCACAAAAGTAATCATTGAATAAATTTGTGTATAATGAGTGCTCAAATATTATATGCCCAAACAAGAAATTTCTCCAAAAATATTTCTCTAAATAAAGTGTTGGAGAATCTAGGGTTTATGGCTCAAAAAATATTTTCGGAAACACAAGCCAATGAGCCTTTGAATCATGCAATGGATGTGCAAGATTCACAAGAAAAAAATATTAACTCTCAAGAATATTTAACAAATGAAATGTGTGGGAGATACTAAAATAATACTCTCAAAATAAAATATAAAAAATATATGCAAGATGAGAGTAAGAACAGTGTGATTTAAAAGCAAATGCCGAATATATATAAAAACATTCTATTTAGAAATTGATTTTTAAAAGTGATAGTAAATAGGGGATGAAAAATAGGCTTAAGAAGATGAAAATATAATATGGAAATTTGAGAGGATTTTCTAACTAATCATCTTGCAAATTTTGAGTTATGAGAGGTTATATATAGACTTGGGTGAAAATATGAATGTTGGGAATACAAGGGTAATTTTTGAAAAAGTTCAACTGTGTTTAATAAAAATTAATCATGTTTAACTGTAGTAAAAATTTTACCTACCTGAGAGGTTCAGTCGACCATATTCAAGATTCGGTCGACCATATTGCTAAGTTCGGTCGACCATGGCAATTTTGAACTGAGGATTTGGTTGACCGTCTCAAAGCAATTATGAACCCTTCATGAGTTCGGTCGACCAAGACAAGGTTGGTTGACCATTTCTATATATTCGATTGACCAAGGCAAGGTTCGGTCAGCTACTCAAAAAGTGTCAGTTAACCGTGGCCAAAATGAACTATATATGTGGTCGACCGAGTAGCGAGGGTGTCACACACGTGTTGATTCAGTCGACTGTAGACGACACATTCATTTCAAAATGGTCGACCGTGCGAAGTCAAAATGTCGATGCCCAAACTGTCTGGTCGACCATGGCAATTATAACACCATATGTTCAGCCGACTGAAGCTTTGATGTTTGGTCAACTTCTCATTTCGGTCGACCAAGGTCAAATGATCTTGCGATTGTTAGTTGACTGAGGCAAGTGAAATTCTTATTTTGCCCTTGATTTTGACCTTAGCAAAATTTTCCCTTAAATGTATGAGTATGGTTTTTAAGTGAGCAATTTTTCTATGAAATATTTGTGTACAAAGGCTAGTCTATGGCATAGGTTTTTTAATAATCCCAAAAAATCCGACGTCGGTGAACCGAAGTTTTTTTAAACTTCATTTTAGCCATAATCTTTAACCCTAACTACTTAGTTTTTTAAGAAATGAGTTTCTATGTAAAGTGTTGGTCCCTAGGATTAGTCTATGATATTTATGAGCTTATTATCCACATCATGCATGCCATACATTATATTACAGACCAAATTAAAAACTAAAATGCATTCACAATCAGAATAAATATCTTTTTCTTTGCTCTTCTGTCCTTCGTGGAAAATGTCAGTTGATGTTAGCTTTAAGGTCTTCTAGCTTTCACTATCTTTTCCCTTATGTGTGTGCTAACATATTAAGCATACTAAAACACTGGATACACACATAAGAAACTTGCGGTTTGTTATTATCAAAACCAGAGATCGGACTCAAAAAGTTAATAGAAACACTTGCATCCAAATACATGAAAGTAAGATATAGTAGGGCATCTACCTTTCCATAATTAATAGGGAGTTTTGTTTAGGTTAGATCTTATGGATACTATATTTATTACATAGCATGCGGTATTTACCGCTTCAGGCCAAAAATACTTAGGTAGCTTATGCTTATTCAACATTGTACTAGCCATCTCTTGAAGGGGCCTGTTCTTTCCTTCAACAAGTCCATTTTGTTATGGAGTTCTAGGTGCTAAAAAATTATGATTGATTCCATCTTCATTAAAAAACTCTTCAACTTCTTTGTTATTGAATTCTCTTCCTCGATCAATCCTAACGTTTGAAATACCATATCCTTTTTCATTTTGAAGTATTTTGCACAAGTTTATTAGCATCTTGCATGCTTCACCTTTGAAGGTATCTAGTTGATTCTTTAGCTTTTCAATTTGTTATTTTAAGGCTATGTTTCTTTTTGTTACTTTTATGAACCTATTGTGTAAGGTAAATAATTCAGCTTGGATTTCTTTGTATGAAGGCATACTATCACATGAATTACTACATGACTCATCAATTGATTGTTCAGATGAACTAGAGTTCGCATTTACCTCAGTATTGTGAGCCATGAAGCATATGTTTTCCCACTTCTTGTTCACTTGATTCATTCTTCGATTCACTTGAGCTTGTATCATCACATTTAGCTTTCATTTCCTTCTTTTTCTTCTTCTTCTATTTCTTCTACTATAGATAATTAGGTTTAATATATCTAACCTTTTTGTAGTTATAACATGTAGGAGGTTCATTCTTAGTTTCCTTTTTACTTGTTTCTCCTTTATTAGTTTTTGATCCTTTAAACTTCTGAGGGAACTTCTTATTCTTTTGCAAAAATTTTCCAAGTCTTCAAGTAATGAAGGCTAGTTCATCATCATCTAATTAATTATCTTCATCTTCGCCACTAGAGTTTTATTTGGCAGACTTAAGGGTAATTGTTTTCTTATTCTTGTTATCTATAGAATTTCTTTCATTTATTGTCATCTCATATGTGAGAAGGGATCAAATCAATTCATCAAGAGAAGTATTTTTCAAGTTTCTTCCTTTTGTGATTGTTGTGGCCTTAGGTTCGCATATTAGAGGAAGTCCTCCAAGGATTTTCCGAATCATTTCATAAGTTGAGTAATTTTTCCCCAAAGCATTTAAGAAGTTTATTATATGAGTAAACCTAGTATACATGCTAGTGATATTTTCATCTGAGTTCATCCTAAATGCCACATACTTGCTTGTGAGCATGTCGATTCTACTCTCTCTGACCTAAATGGGTCCTTCATAGGTTACCTCTAGTTTGTCCAATATTTATTTGGATGATTTACATGACATGACCCTATTAAACTCACTTATGTCAAAAACACAATATACTGCATTCATTGCATTTGAGTTTACTTATAGCATTTTATGGTCATTGTCGATCATTTCTTTTTCCTCTTTGGGTATTTCTTTATTATCTATGATTTTAGTGGGAATACGGTCACCTTGTGTGACAACTTTCCATGCTTTCCAATCCATAGTTTGTAAATAGATTCTAATTCTTTGTTTTCAAAAGGTGTAGTTTATACCGCAGAAAATAAAAGGTCTAGTTGAGGATTCACCCTCAGCAAAAGGAGATGCACCTAGGTGTACCATTGAGCTTTTTATAAATATTCTAATTTATGATTTGCTACTACATACCTCTGATACCAATTGAAAAGGAAGGTGTACTCCCAATAGTGGGGGTGAATTGGGATTATAAAAATTTCTTTATATCGTCTTTTATTAATTCTTTCTCATTTTTTTTTATTTATTTCCGCAATACTTTTGAAAGTGAAATAGTGATCCCAAGAGGGGGGTGAATTGGGTTATTAAAAATTTTAAGTTCCTTTTTCTATTTTTACTTACTTGTTTAATATACTTAGCAAAGCTTAAACCAACCAATCAATTCACAACTAAAAAAAACCGCAAATTAACTAAAAATTTAAACAACCAACCAATTTAAGAATAACCAACCACAAACACCAAACCAATCACAATTTGAAGACCTTTATGGAATTTCACCTTTTGCTTTTATAAGCAGTCATGTAAGCAATTTGTAAGCCTTGTTTTTGGATTAATATTATTGCACTCCGTTAATTAAGATCTCTGTAAATTAACTAACATACTCCCTTGTGGGTTTCCGCAAATGGTTAATTAAAACATAATTTCGTTAAATCAAGAGTCTTCTTTTTAATTCAGCGTTTTAGCCTTGCAACCTGCACTTAGCACATACACACACAATATATGAAGTATTGAAATTTAAAAGAGTAGGGGAAGAAGAACACAACATTTTTACGAGGTTCAGGTTATCCCCAGCCTACGTCCTCGCCTTTGGCCAATACCGCCAAAGGATTCCACTATGAACGCTCCTTTCTGGATGGACAAATCTTTTCCACAAAACCCTCTTTTTAAGGAAGAGAAAACTCTCCAAGCGATTAGCCCACGCTTGGATGAACGACCCAAATTAGCTTTGAATCGTCAAAGTATAACAAGAAAGATTCAAGAATTTGTGCGCAAGATAACTCTCAAAACATAGCAAATTTGAACAAGTTAGAGCACTTAAATGTACTTCAATCAAATATACAAATAGAAAGTGTAAAGTTCAAGTTTATAGATCACCAAACGTTCTTTAATGATTGAGAATACTCAGTTTTATAACCGTAGGTTTACAAATCAGCAACAATTTAGATGAGTTCTCCCAGATGAAGTGTGAGTAAGAAAAAACTTTGTGAGAGATTGATAGTTGAATGCTTGAATGCAATGTGATTGCTTGCATATTTGATTTCTTGGGTTTAAAGGAGTATTTATAGAATTTTTAGGATGAGTTTCCTTGTTTCTCAAGTTATTTGGAGTGTCCACCAAGTTTTTGTAACGTTCATATTTGAAAAACTAATTTTTAGAATTTTCCCATTAAAGTTCAAAATCTAAAAATCTCGCAGAGTTAGTTGGCTGGACAGGCGACTGGGTACGTAATTTTATAGGGTCAGTCAGTTGGACCGGCAGCTGAGACCCTTCTATCTACCTGAAATAATTTCCAGGAAATTGTCAGTCAGCTAACTGAACACAATTAAAAAAGAGTCAGTCAGCTGGGCTTGTTCGTCAGTTGACTGATCTCCATTTAAAATGGTAAGTCAGCTAGGCAGTTTTTTAATAGTAATGTTTGTGAGTCCGCTGGGGAAAATCAGTGTATTCTGGTAAGTCAGCTGACTAGTTTAATGTTTTGAAAAAATTTCATTTTTTATTTTTAAACCCTTGTAATTTAAAAAACTCAAATGTAATTTTTCAAAATCATTCTCCAGGTTTTTAAAAAACAAGTCTCTAAGTCTATAATGCATCCTAATGAGCTTCATAATTCTAAATTATATTTGAACTGAAATACTTACAAATGACTTTCTAAACATAAATTCTTTAAGCACTAACTCTTTAATCTTTTTGTCCATCTCTTGAGGTTCAGCTTGATGTCAAGTCTCAATTGCCTTTAAGCTTTAAGTTTGACATGCATTGTTTCTATACTGTGATAAGCTTTCATATGATTGGCTCTAATCGCTAAGCTTCCTTCCATGATAACTTTGTTCGATCGTTAAACATTATCACTTAACATTACATGTTAATATATCCTTCATTTGTTTTCATAAAAACAAGATTGAAAAGCCTAGTTAGACAAAAAATTTCCTTCTTTTTTGATGATGACAAATGAGGAGCAAAAATGAGGGTTCCTTTGAAAAGGCTTCCCCTTACTATAAGCATTCTTTCAATATTTTAAGTATGTGAAATCAAATGTATATATCAAGCATACGAACACATATGAACACAAAGCATATGAACACATATGAACACAAATAATTCATTGCAATTCACCATTCTCCATTATAGTTCAATATAGCACGTGGATACTGAAACCTAAGGTGTAGTCCCAAGAGGAGGGTTGAATTGGGTTATTTAAATTTCTTTGATTCTATTTCAGAACTCTTGTCCCTTTTCACAATCTCTTAAGGATTACTTGTATTTTTGTTAATGAGGCAATCCACACAAATTCCTATTTTCTAATTAATCCAAAATCAACTAATACAATCAATTAACTTACTATTCAAACACAACGACCACCCAACAAAAATCAATTTGAATCTTTAGAGTCCTTGTATATGAATATACAACTTCTGTTGTTGTCTTTTGAATTTGAATATTAAAACGACATTCAAACACTTTTTCAATATCATAACTTAATTAAACCTTCGGCTAATAAGTTTTTGGATGTTAACCAATCAACGTACTTCCTTTCGGTTTCCACAAAAGATCGATTAACCAACGTACTCCCTTTTGGTTTCCGCAAGCCCAAGAACAAATTAGTTTTGGGGTTTACTTAATTTCTAATATGTGTTTGCTTTATAATTAAAAGTATTAAACATCCACACGAGGTATATCGTTGCTGAAATTAAAAGAGAGTAAGGATAAGAGAGTGACACGACCACTTTTATGAGGTTCGGCTTATACCCAGCCTACGTCCTTGCCTTAGGTCAACCACCCAAGGAATTTACTATATCTTGTTCGTTCCAGGTGGAACAAAAACCTTGCACAATTTACCCTCTTTTTCAGTAAGAGAAACCTCTCCAAGCACCGACCTGTGCTTGGTCCAACGATCCAACAAACCTTTGAGTCGTTCAAAGTACAAGAATATAGAAGTAGATATGTGTACAAAAAATATCCTCAAAATTCAGAGTAGGTTGTACAAATTGAGTTCTCAATTATAATTCAAAACACCAAAGCTAAATAGAACATGAGAAGCTTTAAAGTTTTAGAAGTCACCGATGGTTCTTTAAAAAGAATTAAGTGCAACTCAGAACCAAGTTTTTGATTTTTCAATCCACCAAAAATGTAGAGTTTTTCCCTAGAAAAATGACGTGAGCAAAGGAACTTAAGGAGAATTTCAATGCAGGAAGTATTTCAGCGTATTGACTGCTTGATCTCTTAGGCTTATCTTGCTTGTCTTTTTTTTTTTTTTCATTTGCCCAAAGGAGGTATTTATAGATTTTTCCAAAGAACAATTTCCTCATTTAATTAGGTAGCATTAAATTATTGAATTAATTTTGAAATTCAAAATTTTTCAAAAAATAATTTTTTCATTTAACTAGGTAGCATTAAATTATTGAATTAATTTTGAAATTCAAAATTTTTCCAAAGAACAATTTGAAAACCTTGAAGGTTGGCAGTCCCTGCCTAAACTTGGCAGTCGTCTAATTTGACCACCCAGGCCCCTGTCGGTGCTCAGGTAGTCGCCTAGAACCCTACTGCTTCCTAAATTATTTCTTTTAAGTTGTGACAGTCGCTTGCCTATATAGGGCAGTCGCCTGGCTCTCAGTATTTTCCCTTTTTTACTTTGAAAACTCTCTTCCTTTGAGACCTTTTAATCAAAGACATATTTTAAGGTCTTTTAAAAAAGTGTTTCTCAGTTTGTTTTGATTTATAAGAGCTTCACATGTATCTAGATAGTATGTGGCTTTGAAGTACTTACAACAATCCTTCTAATCATGATTTTCCTAAAACACTAAGTTCTTCAACCTCCTTCAACCTCTCAAGATTCACTTTTGACTTTAAGAATTGTTTGGTCTTTAACCTCTTCATTTGTTCTTCAATGACCTTAATTTTCTGAGGAGCTTCCACTAGATTGATATTGAACTTCAGCTTATCAACCGTGAGTGCCTTTTTACCTAAATCAAATCACTCAACACAACATGTTAAAACATCCTTAATTTCGTTATTATCAAAACAATATTGAAAAGTCCAGTTAGGCCAACAATCTCCCCCTTTTTTATGATGACAAATGAGGAGCAAATAATATGAATAAGCGTAAAAAAAATATCCCCCTTACAACTAGCATTATTCTACTCCCCCTTACAATAAGCATTATTTTAATAATTTGTAGATTCAAGACCAATCATGCTCATTGCTAGATTTTTCATTCTTATCATGCTCAACATGCTCAAATATGATTTTTCACTATTATGCTGTCATGTTTAACATGCTAAAATATTATCATGTTCAACATGCTCAGCATTCAATATCATGCTCTCAATCAAGCCAAAATTTTTGCTTCAAATACTACTCCCCCTTTTGACTTCAATCAAAAAGGGTAAACATTTAAATGAACATATGATACACACTTCTTAATCATGCCAAAATTCAATATCATATTTCATATTGGGCATTCTTATTTCATGTGTTGTGACATCATGGAATTTTTAGTCATGCATATGGTGCTCAACATTCATATTTGTAAAAAAACTTAAAAAAAAAACATATGTCATGCATAATGCATCATTCAAATACCAAGATCATGACAATATTACCAACGCTCATAATTATGTTGTATTGTTTAAAAATCAAGTGATATATTCATGGATACCAATATACATCTTAGATATTCATGTTGAATTTTTATCATGCACTTCTCATAGATGCTGATTTTTCATTTATTCATGTGATCATAAGCCTACATGGTCAAGATTTTAAAAAAAAGCATGTTTCAACTTAATAACTTAGATTTTCAAAATATCAATTTCATAATGCCAATTTTTCAAACATCCACATGTAGCATGCTGCAAATCACATATCATGAGCCTTTTTTTCTTTTTTTAGGTAGGCAAGGAAAGCAATCTAAGCTAAGTGTTGTATTATACAGCACATCAAAGTACATGCCCAAAACAAACTTAGATCAAGCCTTGTCCTTTTAGTTTACTTCTCTATAATGTAGTAGACCAAGCTCTTGTCTAATGGTTATAAATCTATTTTCTGAGAGTGGCTTAGTAAAGATATCAGCCCATTGGTCATTTGTATTGATGAATTCCAGAATGATGTCTTCTTTTTTAACATGATCTCTTAGGAAGTGGTGTCTTATGTCAATGTGTTTTGTTCTTGAGTGTGAAAGAAGATTTTTAGATATGTTAATCGCACTCGTAGTATCACACTTAATTGGTATAGTTGTGTATTTTAAATAGAAATCTCTTAATTGTTGTTTCATGTAAAGAGTTTGTGCACAACAACTGCCAGCTGCCACATATTCGGCCTCAGTAGTTGACAAAGCCGAGAAATTTGGTTTCCTAGAAAACCAAGAAACTAAAGATCTTCCTAATAAGTGACATGTGCCACTTGTGCTTTTTCTATCTATCTTACAACTGCCATAGTCCGCATCTGAATAGTTGATCATTGCAAAACCGGTGTCTTTAGGGTACCACAGTCCTAAGTCCATTGTATATATTAAGTATCTTAGGATTCTTTTAATAGCTAGTGGGTGTAATTCCTTAGGTGCTGATTGAAAACGTGCACACATACATACACTAAACATTATATCGGCTCTACTGGTTGTTAGATATAGTAAACTTCCAATCATGCCTTTATAGTGCTTTGTGTCTATGGATTTTCCCTTTTCATCTCTGTCTGGGCTGACGGTGGTACTCATAGGTGTGCCTATGGGTTTACTATTTTCCATACCATTTTTTAGTATCATATCTTTTATGTATTTGAATTGACTTATAAAAGTGTCATTCTTTGCTTGTTTAATTTGCAGTCCAAGGAAATAGTTTAAGTCTTCCATCATGCTCATTTCAAATTCTTATTGCATACATTTTGCAAACTCTTTATATAGATGTTCATTTGTAGTGCCAAATATTATATCATCTACATAGATTTGAACTAAAAATATGTCATCTTCCTTATTTTTAATAAACAAGGTATTATCAATTTTTCCTCTTAAAAATCCTTTCTCAAATAGAAATCCACTAAGCCTTTCATACCAAACCCTAGGGACCTGTTTTAGTCCATATAAAGCCTTAGTTAGTCTAAATACATGGTTAGGATTTTCAATATCCTTAAAACTAGGGGTTTGTTCAACATATACCTCTTCATTAATATACCTATTCAAGAATGCACTTTTGACATCCATTTGGTAGAACAAAAATTCTTTGTACGAAGTATGAGCTAACAACATTCAAATAGCTTCCATTCTAGCTATTGGGGCAAAGGTTTCATCATAGTCTATTCCTTCTTCTAGATTGTACTCATTTTCTACAAGTCTAGCTTTGTTTCAAGTGATTGTACCATTTTCATCATTTTTATTTCTAAATACCCATTTAGTTCCTATGATCGAATGATTTTCCGGTTTGGGTACTAATTTCCATACTTGGCCTCTTTCACATTGGTTTAATTCTTCTTGCATTGTAACTATCCAAGACTCATCCTTAAAGTCTTCTTCAACATCTTTAGGTTCATTTTGGGATAGGAATGCATAATGATTACAAAGGTTCTTTAGTGAAGATCTAGTAGTCACACCTCTAGATGGTTCACCTATAATTTGTTCTTGAGGGTGATCCTTCTTATACTTCCATTCTCTTGGTAATTCCATATTTTCTATTCATCCTTTTATTTTTCTTCGATTATTTCATTTTCTTCCTTGATTCTATCTCATCCTCCTTTTTGAGTATATCATCTTTTTCTTCATTTTTGACTTCTGTTGAAAAAGGATTAGATTCATCAAAGTCTACGTGAATTGATTCAACTATGGTGAGTGTTCTTTTGTTGTAGACTCTATCGGCTTTACTATTTGTAGAGTATCATAGGAAAATGCCTTCATCCAATTTAACATCAAATTTTCCTAAGTTGTCTTCGTTATTTAGAATGAAACACTTACATCCAACGACATGAAAGTAATTTATGTTAGGCCTTCTTCCTTTCAACAATTCATAGGGTGTCTTGTTTAGGTTTGATCTAATGGAAATCCTATTAATTATATAACTAGCTGTATTTATAGCTTCGGCCCAAAAATATTTGGGTAGGTCAATTTCTTTAAGCATAGTCCTTGCCATTTCTTGGAGGGTTCTATTTTTCCTTTCCACAACTCCATTTTGTTTGGGGGTTCTAGGTACTGAAAAATTGTGATTTATACCATGTTCATTAAAAAAAATTTCAACACTTTGATTCTTAAATTCTCTTCCTTGGTCACTTCTAATATTTGAGGCATTATACCCTTTCTCATTTTTAAGCTTCTTACATAAAGTGATTAATGAGTTGCAAGCTTCTTCTTTGTTAGTTAGGAACAACACCCATGTGTATCTTGAATAATCATCAATGATTATGAAGGCGTATTGTTTTCCTCCTAAACTTTGGGTTATAGTAGGACCAAACAAGTCTAACTGTATGAGTTCTAGGGGTCTACTAGTTGATATATGATTCTTCTTAATGAAGCTTTTCTTGATTTGTTTTCCTAATTGACAAGCATCACATACTTTATCTTTAACAAATTTGGTGTTAGGCAAGCCTTTAAACAAATTCTTTTTAGAGAGTTTGGATATGTCTTGAGAGATTAAGCTATCAAGGTTTATGCAATATACATTGTTCATTGTAAGTGTAGTGAATAGTGTCTTTTGATCCTTAGAATCTTGAATTACACATTTTCCTTTCTTATATATTATTTCAAATCCTTTGTCGCTAAGTTGACTAATGCTTAGTAAATTATGCTTTAGACCATCTACCAACAAGACATCATCTATAGTAAGTGAAGAGTCTTTACTGATTTTACCTATTCCGATGATCTTGCCTTTTGCATTGTCACCGAAGGTAATAAATCCTCCATCCTTTTGTGTAAGAGAGGTGAACTTAGATTTATCTCCTATCATATGCCTTGAACATTTATCTCCCATCATAGGTCCTAAAGCAAACCTATAAGAAATGATTTAAGTTGTTACTTTTGGAGCCCAAACCTTCTTAGATTTCTTTAAATCTTGTCTAGTTTAGGCATTTATCTTCCACTTATCTTTTACTCTAATGTACTTTTTCCTGAGTGGACAATTAAACATTATGTGTCCTTTATTTTGCACATGTAGCAAGTGGTGTGCTCATGAATATTTGTTGATGAAGTGCTTGCATAATGTCTAGATTGATTTACAAAATATCCCATAAACAAGTTTTTCTTTCTTTTGTTTGGTGCTCCATTATAACCAATTCCTTCTTTGTTGTTTGCCATTCTTTGTTGTCCTACAATCTTTTCGAAGTTATCCTAACCTTTGGTAAAGTTGTAGATGATTTTTTCTTTTTCTTGAATTTGATTTATAAGATCATTTATTTCTTGCACTTTCTTACGATTTTCATTTACTTGAGACTTAGCTAATTCTTGAGATAAGTTTTCTACTTTCTTCTCAAGTTCTTCAATCTTTAAGTCTTTTTCTTCTTCAACGAGTTTTGAAGATTCAGTTGATATCTAAGTGATTCGTTTTGTTGTTTCAACTTTGTGTTCCTTTTTGAGATTTTAATAAACTTGTTATATAAAAAGACTAATTCAACTTGAAGTTCTTTGTAAGAAGGCATACTTTCACACGAATTACTACAAGATTCATTACATGAATCTTCAGAGAGAGAGTAATAAGAGTTTACCTCTTCGTTATGTGCCATGAAGCACATGTTTGCTACTTCTCGATCACTTGGCTCACTTTCCGATTCACTCGAACTAGCGCCATCCCAAGTTGCCTTCATTGTAGACTTCTTTTTCTTCTTTCCCTTCTTGAGTTGTGGGCATTCCGGTTTGATGTGCTTGACCTTTTTACAATGATAGCAAGTGGGAGGATCATTTTTGTTTTTGTGTTCTTTTTTATTGCTTTCTCCTTTTTCATCTTTTAATCCATTAAATTTTCTAGCGAATGTTTTGTTTCTTCTTAAGAATTTTCCAAGTCTTTTAGTTATGAGAGCTAAGTCCTCATATTCTTATTCACTAGATTCATTATCTTCCTCACTTAAATATTCTTTCAAAACTTTTAGAGCTATGGACTTCTTTTTTTTTTTCAATGCTTCTTTCTTTTAACATCATTTCATAGGTTAGAAGAGATCCTATGAGTTCATCTAAGGAAGTTGTTTTAAGATTTCTTCCTTCTATAATGGTTGTGGCTTTTGGTTCCCAAATAGATTGAAGTGCTCTTAGAATTTTATGGATCAACTCATGGGTGGAATAAGTTTTTCCTAAGGCACTTAGGGAGTTTATGATAAGGGTGAACCTAGTGTACATGCTTGTTATACTTTCTTCGGGGTTCATCCTAAAAGCTTCATATTCACTGGTTAACATATTGATTTTACTTTCCCTAACATCTACCATGCCTTCATAGGTTACTTCCAATTTTTCCCAATTCTCTTTGGTTGTTTTACACGCCATTACTCCATTAAATTCATTTGCATCAAATGCACAGTATAAGGCATTTATTGCACTTGAGTTAATTTGCAACATTTTTTAATCTGAGTCATTTAGTTCTTTATCTTCTTCAGGTACTTTTTTTCCATCAACAAGCTTAGTGGGGATTAAATTTTCATTTTTGACAACATTCCATGCCTTCTAGTCCATTGTTTGAAGGTAGATTCTCATTCGTTGTTTCCAAAAGGTGTAATTTAATCCACAAAATATGGGTGGCCTAGTTGAGGATTGACCCTCACCAAAGGGAGCTACTCCTATTTGTAAATTTTGATCTTTGTATAGCTACTTGTTAGGTTTTTCTATAACTGGGCTTTGATACCAACTGAAACCTAAGGTGTAGTCCCAAGAGGGGGGGGGGGGTGTGATTTGGGTTATTTAAAATTTCTCTGATTCTTTTTGAGAACTCTTGTCCCTTTTCACAATCTCTTAAGGATTACTTGTATTTTTGTTAATGGGGCAATCCACACAAATTCCTATTTTCTAATTAATCCACAATCAACTAATATAAACAATTAACTTACTATTCAAACACAACAACCACCCAACAAAAATCAATTTGAATCTTTAGAGTCCTTGTATATGAATATACGACTCGTGTTGTTGTCTTTTGAATTTGAATATTACAACAACATTCAAATTTTTTTCAATATTAGAACTTAATTAAACCTTCAGCTAATAAGTTTTTGGATGTTAACCAATCAACATACTTCCTTTCGGTTTCCGCAAAAGATCGATTAACCAATGTACTCCCTTTTGGTTTCCGCAAGCCCAAGAATAAATTAGTTTTTGGGTTTACTTAATTTCTAATATTTGGTTGCTTTATAATTAAAAGTATTAAACATCCACGTAAGGTATATCGTTGCTAAAATTAAAATAGAGTAAGGATAAGAGAGTGACACCATCAGTTTTACGAGGTTCGGCTTATACCCAGTCTACGTCCTCGCCTTAGGTCAACCACCCAATGAATTTACTATATCTTATTCCTTCCAGGTGGAACAAAAACCTTATACAATTTGCCCTCTTTTTTAGGAAGAGAACGACTTGCGCTTGGTCCAACGATCCAACAAACCTTTGAATCGTTCAAAGTACAAGAAGATAGAAGTAGATTTGCATACAAAAAATACTCCAAAAATTCAGAGCGGGTTGTATAAATTGAGTTCTCAATTATACTTCAAAACAAGAAAGCTGCATAGAACATGAGAAGCTCTAAAGTTTTAGAAGTCACCGATGGTTCTTTAAAAGGAATTGAGTGCAACTCGGAATCAAGCTTTTGATTTTTCAATCCACAAAAAAAAAAAAAAAAAAAAAAACAAACGTAGAGTTTTTCTTTAGCAAAATGATGTGAGCAAAGGAACTTAAGGAGAATTTCAGTGCAGGAAAAATTTCAGTGTATTAATTGTTTGATCACTTAGGCTTATCTTGCTTGTTTATTTTTTATTTTTCATTGCCCAAAGGATGTATTTATAGATTTTTCCAAAAAACAATTTCCTCATTTAATTTGGTAGCATTAAATTATTGAATTAATTTTAAAAATCAAAATTTTTCAAAAAAATAATTTTCTCATTTAATTAGGTATCATTAAATTGTTGAATTAATTTTTAAATTCAAATTTTTTCCAAAGAACAATTTCCTCATTTAATTAGATAGCGTTTAATTATTGAATTAATTTTAAAATTCAAAATTTTTCCAAGGAACAATTTCCTCATTCAATTAGGTAGCATTAAATCATTGAATTAATTTTGAAACTCAAAATTTTTCTAAACAATAATTTTGAAAACCCAGAAGGTTGGCAGTCATCCGACTTGACCACCCAAGTGCTTGTCAGTGCTCAGGCAGTCGCTTGGAACCCTACTGGCTCCTAAATTATTTCTTTTAAATTGTGGCAATCGCCTGCCTCTATAGGGCAGTCGATTGGCTATGAGTATTTTCCTTTTTTTACTTTGAAAACTCTCTTCTTTTGAGACATTTTAATCAAACACATATTCTAAGGTTTTTCAAAAAAGTGTTTCTTAGTTTGTTTTGATTTATAAGCGCTTCACATGTATGTTGATAGTATGTGGCTTTGAAGTACTTGCAACAATCCTTCTATTCATGGTTTTCCCAAAAACACTAAGTTCTTCAGCCTCCTTTAGCCTCTCGAGATTAACTTTTGACTTTAAGTATTGTTTGGCCTTTAACCTCTTCATTTCTTTTTCATTTACCTCAATATTTTGAGGAGCTTCCACTAGATCGACATTGAACTTTAGCTTATCAACCGTGAGTGCTCTTTTACGTAAATCAAATCACTCGACACAACATGTTAAAGCATCTTTCATTTTGTTATAATCAAAACAAGATTGAAAAGCCTAGTCAGGTCAATAGTCATTGAGGGTCATAGTTTGGGTTCGACTTCCTTACTATCTCTTCTCTGATTCTAACTGGGCCACTCAACAACTCACTATTTTTGAAACGAGTGGCGTGTCTTTGGATCTTGATGATGAAGGACCATCTAGTTGAAGGGGAGCACATCGTCATGTGGTGACATGGAATGACTGAGTTTTCTTGGAAACATCCCTAGATATTGGTTGACGAGGCATTTTTAAAACACCACAAAATGAATGGATGAAAGTATAATTCACTAGAAAACCCTAGAGGCAATGCGGAGCGCAAGGCCACATACAAGGATACCACACCCAGGAAGAGAATCCCTAAAGAAGTTTCCAACGTTTCATCAAGGTCATGTGGGGTGGATAGAGCATGAGTGACGTGGGTCGAGTGATTGCGACGTGGAATAACTGTGAGAAGGAGAGGCTTAGAAATAAAGGATCGCAAGAGAAAAAAGGTTTTTTTAACTATCTCTTTCTTCAGCAAGGTTGCCCTAGTGCCAATGTTGGTCGGTGTTAAGGTTTGTCCTCTTAGTATTTTGAAAACTCAAGGGTTTTTATTTTATTTTATTTTATTATTTTACTACAATGTACACCATTAATGTGTATTGTGAAAATAACAAACCCATAGGTTGCCTCCTGTTAGCGCTAAGTTTTCCATCATCAACAAGATGCATCAAAAGCATAAACTGCCATTATCCTAGTTCAATGACAACATGTCGTCCCCCATTTCTTCTTTGAATATAATTTACCCAAATGTTTCCTTCGAATCTTGAGACTGTGTCATGAATTAATAAAATCATGAACATCTTCAGATGGATGCTGAGATGCATGGAATACATTCAGCTAGAGTTTCATGTTACCAAAGGACACATCCATAATCCCTATCCTACATCGAATACATGCATTTGCGGTGGACAAAAAGGGTTGCCCTAACAGGACAAGGATCTGGTCTTTAGTTGGGTCAGAAGGTTCCATATCCAAGACTATAAAGTCAATAAGGTAGTAAATCTTGTCCACTCTAAGTAAAACGTATTCTAATACACCCCTAGGTTTTTTCACTAAACGATAAGCAAAGCTTAGTGTTACTAGGGTGCGCTTCAGCTCTCCTAGAGTAAATTTCTTGAAAACTGAGTATGGTAGAAGGTTCACGGTTGCTCCTAAGTCCAAGAGGGCCCTATCAATTGTGTAATTATCGATTACAATGAAATGGTCGGAGCAACGGGGTCTTTTAACTTAGGAGGCAGGTGATCTAAAAGGATTGAGCTTGCATGCTCAGTCAACTTGACTTGCTTGTTCATATGCACCCTTGATTTGCGCTTTTCCGTACATAGGTCCTTGAGGAATTTTGCGTATGAAGGTATTTTCTTGATGGCATGTAAGAGAGGGATGTTGACCTTAACTTGCTTAAATTTGGTCTCTTTCTTAGTTTTAAAGGGTGCATGGAGAGCTACAGGGTAAGGGGCTACGAGAATATGAAAGAGAAGTGTTTCATGTTGTGGCATAGTATATGTTTCAGTCTCTATCTCTGACTCATGAGAAAGAGGGGCCCCTACTTCTATAGGTTTAGCCCTCTTCTTTTCTTTACCCTTTTCTTGACTTATTGTCTTTTCGACCCCATTGTTGATCTCCCTACCACTCTTAAGTGTTGTTATCGCTCGGGCATGTACTTTACATGATAAAGGTTCTACTATGGTCTCATAGTCTACTCCATACTGACTTTTAGGTATTGTTTGAGGCCAGCTTGGCAACGCACCTTCATTTCTCTTGACCTGGTGAGTTGTCCCATAGTGGCCTCCAATTTAGCTATGGATTGCAAGTGAGAATGGAGTAATTTTTGCTTCACTTGGAGATATGCTTCAATGTTTTGTAAGGTTTTAAACCCCGTCTCATGAAAGGAATCATGGTTAGTTTGTTGAAGTGATGGTGGTCGAAACAATGATTACCTCTGCACCACAATATGAGGACCTTAGAAATTTGGATATGGTTGAGGGAGTGAAACACCAGGGTTTAGTTGAGGTCTTCGGGTTTGAAAGCCTGGAGCTTGTGGCCTCTAGGAGAAGTTGGGATATTGTTTCCACCCGAGACTAAAGATATTTGAGTCAGAGTCGTTTGATGGTCGATCATAGCAATGGTGGGTGGCCTTCACTTCTTCCTCCATAAGCTCAAGTTGGGAAGGCGCGTGAAGGAAATTGTAGTTTGTATGCACAGGGTCGGAACAAATCGCACAAAATTCTACACACACCATCAATTGCAGTTGTTGTCGTAGGGACAATAACTGATCAAGTTTCTAGGATACGGTGTGTAGAGTAGGGCATAGGCCATGGTTTGCAGCCAACTCGTAAACTCCCTTAGGTTTAGATGTGTATGGGTTGAGTGGTCTACGAGTAGCAACCATGTACTGCTGAGAATTTTTAGCCAAGTTTTCAAAGAGAACCCAAGCCTCATTCTCATGCTTTTTGAGGAAAGTACCTCCACATGATGCATCTACCATGGACCTATCTCTCTCATCTAACCCTTGATAAAAAGTTTGAGCAAATTGCCACTTGGGAATCTGATGATGTGGCCATTTATGAAGCAGGTCCCTAAAACACTCACAGGTCTCAAAGAAAAGTTCCCCATCCATCTATGTGAAACTTGTGATTTCCCTCTGTAGCTGCTTAGTCTTCCCTATCCGGAAGTACTTTTTTAGATATTCATGCTACATGGTGCCTCAGTTGGTCACCGAGCTCGGCTCTAAGGATGTCAACCAATATTTAGCCTTATCGTTCAGAGAGAATGGAAAGAGCCTAAGACAAAGAGCATCATCACTAAAATTAGTCATGCGGATGGTGGAGCAAATCTCCAAGAATTCATCTAGATGTTGGTAAGGATTTTCATTGGAATTCCCATAAAAGTTGGGAAACATTGAGATAATTGAAGTCTTAATCTCAAATTGTGCTACCTGAACATTTGGGAACCGGATGCAGGATTGCCACTTGTATGCATTAGGTACAAAGTAGTCCCTAAGAGGCCGAAGGGGTTGTTCTCCTACCACATGTAGACAGGGAGCTTGGGGTTTTGGGATTTGTTATGCGGGAATCGGTGGGTTATTTTCGACCATGGCTTTCAGTTTAGACGACTCAGCCTTCTCTAGATTATAGATAGGTTTCCTAAGGGACATATGGGATTTTTTTTTCAATCTTAGAACCTATGGGAATTATCTCAAGTTCCAAAGAACGCAAACCAAACATACACACATTTAAGCAAATAGAATCATACTTCAAAAATAACAAACAAGAAAAATAAAAATAACAAAGAAAGTGAGAATAAAAGGAGAGCAAATTAAAAGAACAAGGCAGCAATACCCTAATTTAGAAGTTGGTTCATAACCATAGCCAAGTCCCCAACAACGGAGCCAAAATTTGGTAGGCTCGCCAAGGCAGGGGTACTCAACTACCAAAAATAAAATTTATACTACCTAACTATCCCAAGTTCTACAAAAAATGTGTAAGTCGGGTGTCGATC
The DNA here is from genome assembly GCF_029873635.1 of Malania oleifera. NCBI lineage: Eukaryota > Viridiplantae > Streptophyta > Magnoliopsida > Santalales > Ximeniaceae > Malania > Malania oleifera. The sequence continues at coordinate 64,758,998 of NC_080422.1, forward strand.
CATGGTGACTTAAAGCGCAGTTATGAGACTTCTTCCAAATTAGTTTACTAAAGTCTTGTTATGAAAAGAAATAAAAAGATGATATTTTTGGGGTTGTTTTCTTTCCCACTACTAGAAAGCATTTAAATGAAAGCATATAAATCTATATTAATCCTACTCCTACAAAGCAATGTTTAGACATGAGTATAATTTAGGATGTTGTTCTTCTTAGTCTACATTTAGTGAGTTTACCATTTCAGACCAACCGGAACCTAAAGAAACAATCCAAGGAGCCATTCGATGGCATAAAGTAGCAAGGGTGCACAAGTCATCCAGAGCACAGTTGGAAATCGGAGTATACTTGGTCACAAACGAGCACAAGAACCTCTATGGGAGAATGTAGCTTAATACGTGTACCTGCCTGAAGTAATAGAGGTGCTAATATTGGAACTAAACATCCTCACAATCTAAACCATAAATGAAAGCAATAAATGAAAGTTGTAAAGAAAAGCAAGGAAAGAGAGAGCATGTAAAAGATCATCCATTTGTATTCATCACATCTTTCACTAACGCCAAGAAGAAAAAATGAACGATCATGTAATATACATTGGAGAACACACGAATGCCGTTGGTTGTCATAGGCCGTTGGACACTTCATGCTCAAACTAGAAATTTGCACTACTCCTATTCTAACATGGCTTTAAATGAAATCCTAGGTATCTCACTAACCTAAGAGTGGCTAGTGAGGAACCCAAAGCTTGTGTTCATAGCGAATACTTATAGGCTCTATGGTTTATAGGGTTTTTTTAACAAGTCAGGAAAGTTTGCAGCAAATCTCGCACAGAAGATCGTCGCTGTCGACCAAGTCACCCCTTTGTCATTCTTGTGCATGCCCTACTCGAGACTCACAGGAAATTAGGCATTTGAATCTTTTATATCTTCGACTACGTCATTCCTAAAAGTCTTATTGGTCAAGTTGATAGTCGAGACTTGTAGGATCTCGATCTTTAAGAAATCTCAAGAACTTGACATGGTCGCCCTTTAACGTCTCTTGGTTGAACACTTTGTCGAGACTCTTGGTAATTCTGCTCTCAGTTTCGTCTCAGTATCTCGCAGTGGTCACCTTGAAGAGTCGCTTGGTCGATGACTTGGTCGAACCTTGTAGCATTATGATCGCAGTCTAAACCTTGGAGCCTGCGAAAGAAGTCTAAGTCGCCTTTGTGTGTTGCTGGTCGCACCACATTGTTGAGCATCATCTTCTTGTCCTCTGATGATTTGAAGCTTCTAGAGCTTGGCTGAGCATCTGATTTTGAACTTTGATTCTTCCAAATCCCCCTTGGATTCTCATAATGCCTAACTCCATGGTTTTAACTTGTTTTTTCCTAAAATTACAAACAAACCTTGCATAGCTCTTAACAATGATAACTCTGAAAAATACATAGAAAAATGAGGATAAACAAAGATAAATGAAAGTATAAAATCATGTATTTTAGGGACTCATCACCTTAGACACATGTATTTACCTATATATTATGAATCTTTCAGCTCTTTTATCAGCATCAACCTCATCATCACAGACAAGGTCAGGAAGCGGTGTTGTGAAGAACACCACACTCCTTAGGCACCTATAGATGATGCAGTAGCGTATTCAAATAGAAGTTCCTGCAAGCTACACGACAGTGATGGATGATTAATTCCAGTCGTGGGTGTGGGAGGTCAAAATTATATGCTGAAAATTTGCTTCAATCACCTGTCTTGACCTTATAGGTCATACTCGGTTTTGATTATGACAAATACTCTTGTATTTAATGCCTATCATGTTAGTGTGCAGGTTCATATTTGCAAGATCACTTGATGGCATGTGAAGGCTTAAAGACTAAAGACCTAAAAGATTCATTTTTATTGTAATTTATATTATGCTTTATTCAAATCTGTAATAGTAATTTAGGAAAAGGTCTGTAATAATCACTACATATCATGCATGTAGATGCAATAGGCTCAAAATACCTTAAAAAGACCTAAGGTCCTTGCACATAGACATAACATGTCCCCAAAAAACACATATATTATCAAGGGAATTAATTGAAGTAAAACTAGACTCATAGGGTAAAATTAGTGAGGTTTTGGGCGACTGAACTGTTGTGTTCAAAGCACTTCGGGTGATCGAACCATTGACCAGTCAGAGTGTTGACTTGGTTTCAAGTGACCGAACCAAAAGGATTGTAGCATCCTCGGTCAACCGAACCACAATTATGACTTTTCCCACTAACTCGGTGACCTGAACTTCACGTTCAAAAGTGCGTCGGGCTACTGAACACATGAGTTCGATAACTGAACTCTGAACTAAGCAATCGAACCTCGGTTAAAATAGAAATCACCTTTGGTTAGAAAATCGAATCATGATTCAGGCACCCGAACTTCAAAAATCAACTTTTTTTATTGTGTCTATTTGGGCGACCAAACCATTGGTTAGGCGCTCAAAACTCTCGGGTTGTTTTAATTTTAGCGAGGTTAATTGGGGTTAAAACAAACTTTATTTTCTTAAACTCTTTCGAAACAATTTTAATAATTCCCCTAGTGTCCCCAACGGTCATAATTCTTCCCATGTCTATGTATATGAGTTCATTTGCTCAATTAAGATAAGATTAGGGATTTAATAAGGAAAAAAATTATGTGATATTTCCTAAGCCCTATTTCTTCATACAAACCCTACACACTCATATACTACCATTCTTTTGAGAAATCAAGCTTTGTGAGTGTTTATACATTGTTCTATTTTGCTAGGATACTCTCATTTCATTCATTGTTGTTGATTTTCATATTGAGTGTAAAGCAAAGGTTTTTTCCCGGATTTTATTTAATAAATCTTTGTGTGGGAAAAGCTTTATAGCTAAGTGAGTCTTTACATTGTTATTGCAAGACTCTTTGTGCTTTGATATTAAGAAAATATTTTTGAGATATTCCAATCACTATTGGTACAAATCTTTGAAACCCTAAACTTGATTGAGATTTTTATCTATACATAGTTTCAAAGATTAGCCTGTTAATATGCTCTTGTGCTTAAATTGAGACAGTCATTACTTTGAGTGTTGATTGCTCACATACACCATTGAGCTTATAGTTTTTACATTATTGGTGTGCATTGATTATTACACTATGTTGTATTGGTACAAATCTGCTTGTGTTTAGAAGCATTAAAATTGTACACAAATTTAAATTCTCTGTTGTATTCTGAGGGGGTTTGATCTAGCCTTTAAGGATCAAGTTAAGGTTAGTCCTATGATTTTGATGTAGGGCCTTCTCCGCCCCGCAAGGAGAGTTGGTAAAGGTTGAGGTCAACCTTGGTGTAATTTGACCTGGTTGTAACCAGTGCTGCTTCACCCATTAAGTGAGCATTAGTGGAATCCCCAGGTTTGCAAGCTGAGGCGGGGACGTAGGTAGTATTAGTCAAACCTCGATAATATATCATGTGTCTACTTTAATTTCCAGCACTTTACATTCCTGCAAATATATGTTATATTTAATATATTGTGAATGTTGCACATGACTAAATTTCCGCACTTTATATTTATTACGCATTTGGGATTGCATAAAAACACCCTAGGTTGTGAAAGACTGCTAACATCTGGTTTAACCTAGGAATAAGTTTAAAATTCCAATTCACCTCTCCCCCTTATTGGGAATACACCAATTCGAACAACCTGCTATAGTTGGCAACAAGTGACCGAGGAGCAGTGCTTGCTTCTCTATGAGTACATATTGGTAAGTTTTCTAACAAGTTCTATTACCTTTAATATATTTTATTATTTACTTTCTAACATTCTATATGTATTGCTTATACAAGCAGAGTTTCATATTGACATCTTCATCGACCCTTATATAAAAAAGGCATTGAACAAGAACTTGTGTGCTCAGTTTAAGACTTATTGCCACAACATGGACAAACATTTTAAGGCAATGGGAGATGAAGCAGAACGACACTCATACGATAAAATATCCTATGAAGATTGGGAACTAACATGTTGACATTTCTGTAACCCTCATTACCTGGTGATGTGTTAAGATTAGAACTATTTTTTGGTATTATGTGGATTATTATCTCATTAAATCTTTTATGTACGAAATGTGCTGAATAAATGTCGAGAACCAAAGCATATTAGATACGATGCAGTGTGGTGGTTTGAGGTTATTTGTGCATCATCGAGAGGTAATTTCTAAAAAAAATTAGCTTACTATTACATTACCAGTGTTATATATTTTTTAACATACAATATTGTTAATATAAGGTTTGATATGATAATGTAGCGTGCTCCCATCATTAGATAACCATAGAGCAAGTCTTTCCTTTTTCAGAGAACACATCAAAGGAAATCGGTGGAGTGGTGCCATAGTGCTAAAAGAAAACATGTTCATATGTTATAGTATTTAGTTAATTATTTAATTCAACAAGCCATAATTGCATCATTATTTAACCAGTTTCTAAATTTTTATGACTAAAATAGGAGAGGATTTTCCAGATGAGGGACATAGACATTCTTAAGGGTAATTAGCCACCCATGGATGATGAGATCTACGATCAGGTTTTTAGGCATCGATCAGGGGGTTACATGAAAGGCCTTAGGGGTTGATAGATAGCCCCAGCAGCAACATCGAGTCATAATGCTCCATCTCGTGCTGAGATTAAGCAAGCGCATCGAGGTGCGGAGCTTCGGGTGTCCTCTATGTTTGAAGAGCTACATACACATAATAAAGGGAATGAGTTAGTAGCTTGAAGAAATGATGCACTAGAATGTGCAGATGGAAGAAATGCTCTGCCAACTATAAGGAGATGTTGCGGGTGGCTCCTCCCCTCATTAGTATTCATCTAAGTGTGTGCGTGTGTATGAATATATGTAACTGTGTAAGTGAGTGTGTTGTTTGTCTATTAATGGGCATGCATGCCTTGCTAGCATGCGCGGGGACTTATACATGGTTAGCATGCATGCATGTGTGAGAAAGCATGTGCATGAATGTGTATTCATGCATGTGTGAATATATATATATATATATATATTTGTGAGTGAGTATGCATGTATATGCATATTGTGATTTTTGGTATACACCAAAGAGGGGGTGGATTGGATATTTTAAAGTTCCTAGGTCAAATTAAAATCGTAACAAGTATTACACAACCTAGGGTCTATCTAATCAAACACAAATCAAGCAGATATATGAACTTTCAAATAATTTAAACAAGTATGACAGTTCCAATATTTCCAATCAACCAAAAATTAGTATTTAAATGTAACTATAATAATCTCAACATATAAAGATAAATAAGTAAATACACAAATGTAAAGAGTATAGGGAAAGAGTGACACTCGATTTTTATAAGGTTTGGCAAACCGAGCCTACGTCCTCACCTTAAGACAGCCCACTTGAGGATTCACTATATGCTTACTTAACCGAGCAGCACGTCACCATTTACAATTTCTCCTTACAGGGTGGAGTCCCCCTAGCTCACTTACTAGGTGGAGCCAAACCGTTACACCTTATAGGATGGTGCCCTCCTAGCACACTTAATTGGGCAGGGCGAAATCAATACACACCTTAGGAAATGGTGCCTTCCTCTTCTAGTGATACCCTATGTCGGGAATACAATGATATTAAAATAAAATATTTGTGTACAAATGAAGTGCTTCTTCAATACGAAAATGTGTACAATAATAAAATCAATGCACTCTTATATGATGGATGTTTATGCTTAGCAGAGTATATGTAGTTTATTTCTTAAAAATATATTTATGAAATAGTGTGAGAGATGATAATGAAAATGATCTTTGATTCAAATATGAAATATTCACTAAGTGTATATCAAAGATCTAAAGATAAATAAAATGAGTTAGGGTCCATCATGCTATCCAATTTCCATGAATTTAATGACCGCATCAATGATATGGACAATAATAATGATAATAAAGATGGAGAGGATCAAATGGACATATATGGAGGGAGGCCAGATCACTTGGAGTAGCAGGTGATGGAGATGTGTAGGTGACACTTCTTTGGGAGGGGGGGGGGGCAACATCCAAAAAGGAGCAGGACATTAAAATTTCTAGCCCACATACATTTTTATTCTTTCTCTGGTTTGTAATCATATACATCATACTCTTTACTTATATTTTGACTGCATTGCACTACACTACACTGCATGACACCCACTATCCATTTATGCTTGTTACTTTTATCTAGTGGATGGTTTAAATTATGGACTGTATGCTTGATTGGAATGCCACCTGCATGGTTGATGTAGTGATGTGTACTACATGCTGGTAGATACTTTTAGGGTATTGCATGTTTAATTTAAATGGCATCTATATGATGCAAAAATCTTGAGAATTGCATGTTGTAGTATCAACTAGATAATCTGGTTCATGCTTTTGTGACTTGCAGAATTGGGAAAACGTTTCATTTACATATGGCATATTGCAATATTTTATTAAATTTCCCATATATGATTCAAAGATATAATAAATCATTTTTAAAGGATAAGGGAACTAAAAATGAATTTTTTTTTTAAACATCATCCTTAAATTTATTTTTGCATATGTTTTGTAGAGACTCTCTTAATCATGGCCTCACTTGAATTATGTGATTATTGTTTTTTTCTTTTTCTTTTTTCTGAGTCTTAAGCTTACCTTGTGCTCCATGAACTTCATATCTTGTTTGAAGGGATCTATATTTTGATATTGAATGGTTGTGGGATGTATAAACACACTGCATGATTAATTGTTTATTATCTGAAGCTTGTGTGTTCTATAGAAATCATTGTTGGTTGAAAATGCTTGATTTAATGGCATCTGCATGATGCTGATTATTATGAACTTTCTATTGTTAAAAAATAGGTTTTGAAGCATGTCCTTATGGACATGTCCTATTTACAGGGGAAATGCTACCCAAATTTTTCTTAAAAAAAAAAAAAAAAACATCTAGACTATGCACATTCTATGTTTTTAGAAAAATTAAGACCTATAGACTTGCATGCACATCATTGTTTTTCTTTTCGAGTCCTAAAGGTGTGTTGAGCACCTTGAACATCATATCTTATCATCCTGGAATTTGATGTGGATTGTTCTTAGGGAAGATCAACACCATGCATGACCTAACATTAGACTTTTAACGCATGAATGTTCTATGAGAATAATTGCATTGGCTGGATAATCGAAATTGCTTAATCTAAATCCAGCATAATTGCCTTCATTGATCTAAGTTGATTGCTTACATTCTGGTATATTTAATTAAATTAATTTTTTTAATGAGTGTAAGCGTCCAATTGCATCTAAGAACGTTTTCAAATTGATAGGGGGCACTTCAAAATTTTCTTCTTGCTCACCCACCTCAAATTAGTTCATTTAATCACTATGTCTTGTTGTATTTAAAGCATTTTTTTTTTTTTTGTAACCTACGTGGCTATATGCTCTTGCATTAATTTTTTTTTTTTAAATTTTAAAGATCATGATTGTTGTCATTTTTTATTATATATCTTTATATCATGTGCTTAAATTGTTAACCAAAGAAATGTTTGCTTGCTTAAATTGTTCTTCTAAAGTTTTCTTTTCAGCAAAGTCCTAGCATCAATCACTGATACTTCATGATATCATTAAAGATGGGACATTTTTTCTTTAAATTCATGACTTATGCTATTATCTATTTTTTTTGCCATGAAACTGAAACCATTACGGGCTTTGATTATTTTGAATGATCCTTTTATTTAAAAGGAGATTCTTGTTGCCCTTTTGTTGATGACAAAAGGGGGAGATGTTTTTGAGAAAAATTATTTTCCTTCTCATCTCGCATCCTCCCTGGCTTTTTGTTTGTTAGAAAATGGAAATGGAAAATGATACATGTGCTTTAGCTAAATATCTTTTTAAAGCTTCAGTACATACTGCACATTGAACCAAATTGCACTTCAATGAACAAGTTGAAATTTCATAAGTCTTCCTATATAAATATGTATTGCCTTATATTGAATATGTTTTTGAAATTATACATATTGTGAGGGGAAGCATTTTCAGGCCAACCCAAATTTTGCTCAGATGTTTATCATCATCAAAAAGGGGGAGATTGTTGACTTTTTGAGTCCTATCCCTATTTTTATTATGAGAAACAACAACATTTCATATTTGTGCTTAGGGTTGAACAGGTTAAATCCTCGAAAAGAACAGATGCTGCTAAAATATGGAAGCCTTAAAAAGCTCCTACATGATTGTATTCCAAGGCATATTCCACATACACCAGAGAGCATAAACTGAAAACTTATGTAATTTTGTGTTGTAATAGTAATTAGGGTTTGAATGTGCATGCATTTCTCTCTGATTTATACTGAAGCTCATCAAGACCTAAATTGACCAAAGGAACCTCAAAACCTAACAAAAACTTTTCACACTCAAAGATAAATATTTTCACAAAAGGTTTAAAGTATCTTTGAACATAAGACAAGGGCGAAAACTCATTTTTATGAAGGCCCGATCGACTAGTCTCCTAGAGTATAAATTGGCCTAGTCAACCGACATGTGTCAAATTGCTGATATTGTGAAGGTCCGGCAGGCCAACAGTCAAACAAAGACTTTTGCCTAGCAAAGCGGAGGGCAAAATGGTCACTCGATCATATCCAGTTGACCAGCCATACTTATGCTGAAGTTGCCAAGTTGATCGATCTTAAATATAGGAATTTTATAAACTACGCACTCGGTCGGCCTCTTAAAGTCTTTAAAGGAATGGTTAACCAACACTGTTCATACGGCAGATCATTCTTAAACCAGACAGGCCGTTTTTCTGTGATTTGGAAATTTGCGTTAGGGATAGTCGACCGGACCTCTCGAGAATTTAAAATTCAGGGCATAAAATGGTCAAAAATTTCAAATTATAATATTAAAATAATGTCCAAAGGTCGCCTAACGGCCATATTTGAAAAATGTCTACAAATACAAGCCCATAACACTTTGCAAATATTAGAGACCAATATTAAAAATTCACTTGATTATTTTTCTATTATCTCTACTATTTTATACTCCACTTTCAAAGATCAAACTCATTTTCCTATACTTCTTCTTTGAAAATTTCTTTTGGGAAAACTTTGGGGTTCAAACAAGAAGGTTTTGAGCATTTATTCAAACTATATATCTTGTTTGGTAGGCCTCTTGTTCCCAAAATTTCAAAGATCAAATAATTTCTCCAAACTCTCTTTATTTTGAAAAATACTTTCTTGGTGAAAGTCTTTAAGGGTACTTAATGAATGCTTGAGTTTGTGTCTAAAGCTCATATACTTAGCTTGAAAGCCTTTTTAGTGCATTTTGTGTTAGTCTCAAAGATAAAATTCTCCTATATGATTCATCAATTGAAAATTGTTCGTGGAGAATCTTTTTGAGTACGTCAAGAGTGCTTTGAGCAATATATTAATTTACATAATCTTTGCTTGAAAAGCCTTTTGTAAGTTGATTTTACATAAGGTAAATCTTGAAGGAAAAATATTTTCCAAACTCTCAGTTTTATATGAAAATATTTTTGAGAGGAAAACTTTTACTCTACCAAGCTTCAATTTGCAAATCATTTAGAGTGAATTTAAAATTCAACTTGTACATCTCTACTTATCCAAGAAGCATTTTATTTATACAAAAATAAGTTGTCATCTTTTTATTCCAGATGCGGTCGGAAGAGGAATACACCATCCTTGAAGGTGTACCGGTTTTGCTCTAGCTTGGTTAGGTGAGCTGAGGAGACTCCCCCTTGTAAGGAGAATTGGTTGTGGCTCTACCCTGTAATTGAGCTGAGGAGACTCCACTTGGTAAGGAGTATTGTAAATGGCATCGCTCTACTGGATTAAATGTGTATTTAGTGAAATCCTCAAGTGGGTTGGCTTGAGGCGGGGATGTAGGCAGTATTGGCCAAAGCTCGATAAAAGCACTGTGGCACTCTCTCCCTATGTTCTTTACATTCCGGTATCTGCATGCTTATACTCATTTGTTGATATAACTACTTGAGTAATTAAATAATTAAATATTACATTGAGAATGATTGGAAAATACTAGAACAGTGATACTTGCATAATTTGGTTAGATATTCATATATCAGGTGGATTAATTTTTGGATTAGAATGATTCTAGGTTAGGGAATATTGATCTTAATGTTAGTTTGACCTAAAATTTTTAAAATCTCCAATTCACCCCCCCCCCCTCTCGGGATTAAACCTAAAATCAAAAAACTCTTACTCGGTTGAAAATTATGCACTTAGAGGTGAACTTGGTAAAGTTACTTAATTTTAAGCACTTTGGTGCCCAAGTCAGGCATACGAGGTGCAAAGTAAGTGTGGTTAGTCCTGACATGTCTTTGACATTGAGCTCGTTGACTTATTGAGTCAAATTATCATTTTCATAATAACAAAGCACAAGTATCTAATGTCTGTGCCTAGTACTTGAATAGGTTCGTATATTAGATTGCAAGTGTGGAAAAGGAAAAATGGAAGCCATGAGAGTCTCGAAGTGTGTATACACTTGGCTTATTCTATGAAGAAGTGAAGAGCAAAAGAAAAAAAAGACATATGTTTTAATTGTAATGCATTTAGTTTAGGCTTAATTGTAATACGTATGTCCTGCATAATGGGATTGAGTGCTTAACACAGGACCATAGATTGACCGTAGGGAACCAAAATTTTATGGGAAAACCTTTCATAAAATGTCACACTCATACCCAATCAACCAAGCTTCTTGGGATTTTGAAAAGGCACCTAAAGCTAGTTGACCGGCGCCTTAACGAGTCGACCAAACCTCTCCAATTGGGCAAATTTTCAATGCAAAAACGTAATTAATTTTTAATTAAACAATTCTAATAATGCCCACCGTGTCCCTTAAGGGTTAAATTTTTAAGAAGTCTATATATTGCCCACTCAAAACTCGATTAATAACTTTTGATTCTATTGAAATTCCTGTCAAATATTTTGTGCTTTATTTCTATATACAAGCTAGGATTACTCTATATTATTCTTTTGAAAAATCATTGTGAAAGAGAGCTTTTATTAACTTTCTTCATTTGAAAATATTATTGCCCTTGAAGATTGTTGAAGATTCATTTTGTGGGCATTTATCATATCATCATAAAGCATTTACTCTCACTCAATCTTTATTTTTGAAAATCATTTTTGAGAGTAAACTTAAAGTTTCTCCCATATTATTTTGTTGATAAATATTTTTGGGGAAACTTTTGTTCTTGTGAATCTTTAAGCATCTCATTGCAAGATTCAAAAGCTCATCTTGTTTTTATTGAAAAAATCTATTTGTGAGCTAAACTCCATCATCTCCTATACTTTATTTTGAAAAACATTCTTGGAGATTTCATTTAGGGATTTTAAGATCTTTGAAAGTTTTTATTGGATATATCACCTTAAACATCAAAGATCATTTTCATCATCTTCTCTCATATTATTTCATACACATACCTTTGAGAGAGAAATACTATAAACTCTACTCAGCATAAATTCCCATCATATAAGAGTACATTGGTTTTATATTTGTTAGACCAAGTGGTTAAGGGTCATTCATTCAAGCTATATTTTGATGACAACAACCCATTAGCAGTTCTTTAACGCTACTAACCTTTCTTTCTAGTTCAGCCTAGTTGCACGGAATGGGTCCAAAGCAAGCAAGTTTCAAACCAGCCAAAAGCAACACATGACATGACCAGAGCTTAGCCACTCAAACCAAAGCACTCATGAACTCTACATAGCATGCACATGTTCTAAAGTTGAGTGTGAGAGTTAGAGATATTGTTTCTGTAATCCTTTGTATATGGAGTGACTTAACCGAACAAGCATGAAATGGGCATATCACATACACATCACTAGAACACAAACACAGTCCCACACACATAAAACAAGACAAGTAAAATTGCATAAGATGTCTAAAAACCATCAAACATGTTTTATTAAATCTAAGACATCTTAAAATAGATCAGGGATCACTTCTCAAAAAGGATAAGGACCTTTTTCACTTTGAACTTAAAGCAATTTTTTTTTTTTTAAGTAGTGAAAGGTGCCTCATTGACGAACACAGGGCTTCGTCGACAAGAACAACACAGACCCTCGTCGACAAACACAGGGTACTCATCGATGAGAATATACTGAGAGTACCTAAAAGTTCATAGCACCCTCATCGACGAATACAGGTGATTCGATGATGAGGTCTGTGCACATTTCGTTGACGAACATAGAGTACTTGTTGATGAAAAGAAACCGAGACCTGTTTGAATTCAGAACCAGCAACTCGTCGACGAACACAAGGCTTCGTCGACGAAATTACTAAAGAGCTCTTCAACGAAGGCGAGACCTCGTCGACAAATGTTAGGCTGCAAACCTCATTTAATGCGCCAGAATGGCTAGTTCTCACCTTATCTCATATCAATAAATGCCCAACGGCTCTCCAGCACCCAACTCGCCTCTTTAGTGTTTAAAATAGGTCGTTTGCATTTACTTCAAAGTAGTGAAGCTCATTAGTTGTTGAAATCATTCATTGTGCATTTACTCTAGGGTTTCATTGTGCAACCACTTGCCCTTTTGCTCTTGATCTTGTTTACTGACTCACTCGAAAAATGAACAGCTCAGAAGCTATCCCAAGTATAGGAGTTACGTCATGTAATATTAAGCCTAAGGGCTAGATTGTCTCCTCAGGGAATGCATTTTAATCTCAATTTCACGTCCTCCAAATCGAAAATGAAAATATACTGAACTCAGTTCGGATTCGGGATTTTTTAGAATTTTGGAGACTTAAACAAAAACTTAAATTAAAGTCCTAAAACTAGCATGCTTCAATTTAAAGAGTACGAATGGAAACTCTAATCTATCTAAGGAGACATCAAAACACGCGCTAATTAAAAATGGTAACATTGATCATGGAATTAAAGCACGTAGTGGAAACACAAACAAAATTCAAACATAGATTAAAAGACTAAAGCTTTAATACAAACCAAGAACTTGAACCAAAGTTTAACTATCAATTGACTTAAATGAGAATAAAACACAATAGAAACATAAATAAAAGGAACTAAGGGAGTGATAAATAAATAAAAGGAGTTAAATTAAATCCGTCCAATCCAATAATAACATTAATTAAAAGAAACATAAATAAATAAATATTAAACTTCACTAAAACAAATTAAAATAACTTAACACCCATTCAAACAATCTTCAAAATTCTAATAAACAACTAAAGAAGAGAAAAGAAATATTTTGTTGCAATTGAAAACAAAAGAAAGAAAATAAAAGAATACGGAAGAGAGAGAGAGAAACAGAGAGTGGCTCGGTTGTTTTTGAAAAGCCTGGGAAGATGATGGCCTCTACTGCTGTGTGTAGCTTAGGAGGCAGGTATGAAGCTGTGGAGACTGGAGCAGGATGCAGGAAGCAGGGCTGGTGCTCAGCAAGCTGTTGTTGGTGAAGCTGCTGCAAACAGGAACTGCTAGAGTTGGCTGGCCGAGAGTGTTGCAGAGCTGGAGTGGCTTCGGTTGCAGAGAGCTGTAGCTGGTATAACTGCCGGAGCAGGAGAGGCTTTTTGGCTCGGGCCTGTGCTGGTAATGCTCTGCTTCGGAGAAGGCTTTAGTATTGGGAAGATGAAAGGCAGAGAGACAACAGAGAGTAGGAAAGAAGAAAAACAAACAGAAACAGAGAGAGAGAGAGAGGATGGGAATAAACCAAGGTAAGGAGACGGAGAAGAAGAGAGCCAAGAGAAAACAGGAAAAGAAAATAGAAAAGAGAAAAGAAAAGGGAAGAAGGAAGGAAGGAGGCTCCCCGGGTGTCCTCTGCGCATGGGATTTTATAAGGAAGAAATGGGGAAGCCCTAGGATCCACGACCTGGATGGCTCAACTTGGCCCAATGGGAGCTGACCCGGCAACTTGACCCAACCCGAATTGTTATATTTTTTTTCATTCTCTATTCATCGCAAATCTGACTCTTCTGGAGCCCATTTCTCACAAAACTCAAAACACAAAAGTTGTAGATAATCCTTTTCTCTTTCTCTAAAAATTTGAATCGTCTTAATCGAAGCTCAAACGGAAAAGTTATTCATGAAATACAAACAGGTATCGGTTTTGATTCTCAAAAATTTTCGTGCGATAAAAAATTATCAAAAATTCATAAATTGTGCAATAAAACTCAAGAATGATAATTTTTGGCACTTTGTTAAAATATTGAACAAATTCAGACACTTAATTAAAAATATAAGCCGTAAAGACCAGATTAAAGTGCCCAATTACGCATGTTTGACGTGTAATCATTTACACTCCATTGAAAAAGTGGAAACATTGTAAGGATTATATTGTGATATACAGCTCAAGAGAAGCATTTAAGTTTGTATCTACCTCTCTTCATCTACTTGTATTGAAAGGTTCTTTGTGAGCCATTGTAAGGAATCTCTAGGTGAGTACCATTGTAAGATTTCTTTGTGAGCAGCTGTTTGTATAGGCTTCTCCGCTGGAAGGAGGATCATATAGTGGATTTGTGGAATCCTTGAGTTGGTCTCAAGGCATGGACATAAGTAGGGTGCCGAACCATGTTAATATCATTGTGTTAAGCTTCTCCTCTCTCTTCTCTCTTGTGTTGCTAATTCATTGCCATTTGATTTACTTTTATATTGTGATATAATATACTTGTTCTTGGCAATATTTTTGTGTTTGTATAAAATTTTTATATCCACGAAAAACGTCTATTCACCCCCCCTCTAGACACTTATTCGGGAAAACAAGTGGTATCAGAGTGCCAGTCATTGACATTTAGAGTAACTCCCAGGTGCAAAGATCAATATGGCGGACATGTTTGCCCAAGGCCAATCCGTAGACCGTCCACCCAAATTTTGTGGAACTAACTATCCAACATGGAAAGATCTGATGTCAATCTTCATCCAAGCCTATGACTACCGAATGTGGATCGTCATCACCAAAGGAGACTACACTTTCAAAATAAGGAAGGCGATGACATACCAATTGGAAAACTTCTTGAGGCTGATGCAAAGTTAGCAAAACTAAACTTCAAGACCAAGAACTTCCTTTATTGTGCTGTGAATGATGAAGAGTACAACGAAATCTGTGGATGAAACATGGCTAAGGAGATGTGGGAAAAGCTTTAGGTAACAAATGAAGGAACAACCCAGGTAAAGAAATTGAAAATTTATATGTTGGTTAAAGAATATGAAATGTTTAAAATGGAAGAAGGTGAAACAATTACTGCTATGTTTACTCATTTTACACATATCACAAATGGACTAAAAGCTCTTGGTAGAGAATACTCTCAGGAAGATAATATGTAGAAAGTCCTTCACTCTCTACCGGCATCCTGGCATGCCAAGTCCACAACAATTGAAGAAGCAAAGGACCTATCAAAGGTCACTCTTAATGAGCTGATTGGGTCTCTCATGACCTATGAAATCAAGAAGAAAAATGCTACTATAGAAGCTGAAGCACCCAAGAAGGATACCTGAATTGCCCTTAAAGCTGGAAAGCCAAAAGAACTTGTAGAAGAGGAAGAAAATGACGACGATGATGAAGTCGCTCTCCTTACAAAAAGATTTAGAAACTTTCTGATGAAAAAATGAGGTGACAAACAAAAGGAGAAAGGAGAATCAAGCATAAGGTGCTATAATTGCAAAAACATCGGGCACTGCATGGCCGACTGTCCTCTACTCAAAAACAAAGGCAACAATCAACAAGGAGATAAAAAGAAGTTCAAAGCCATGAACGCAACCAAATGGGATGAACTAGATAGATCCCAACCGATGAAGAAATCGAAGAAGAAGTTGCCAACTTCTGCCTTATGGCGGATGAACAGAGTGAGGTAAATTCTGATGATGAATTTCTTCCATCTTATGAAGAATTAGAAGAAAATTGTAGGAAACTCTACATTGAATTGATAGCTGCTAAAAAGAAAAACAAACTTTTAGAAGAAACTCATGCAAGATGCAAGTAAAAACAAATATGCTCATGTGATACTTTGAAAGAAGAAAATGCATCCCTTAATTTAGAAATTGAAAAGCTTACTAGGGAATGTAAACATCACAAGGAGTATTTTCTAAATGAAGTTGGAAGCTTAAAAAAGCAAATTATCGAAATTCTTCAAGAAAATTCAAAATTGAGAAAGAAAGTGGAAGATCAAAATAATACAATTTACAAATTTACAAATGGTAAAGAAAACTTTGATAAGCTAGTTGGAATCCAAAGATTTGGAATTTTCAAAGAATGATTGGGATACGACTTATCATCATCCGACTCAATAGCTTTTACAAATCTATGTGCTAAAAGAAGCTTTGCGTCAAAGAAAACTCCTGCACCTAAGCCAAATCCCTCACATGCTAATAAGATTTTCTTATATTGTGAAAGAAAAGGTCATGTACGCTTTACTTGCCCCTTCAAGGGAAATAGAAGAATGAACATGAAATACAAATGGGTGATCAAGAACGCTAACCCCATAGGACCCAAGACAATGTGGGTACCAAAACAAATCACTTGATGTTGTGTGTAGGTATGCTTAAAGACCAACTCCATAGAAAATAAATGGTTTCTTAATAGTGGATTCTCAAGACACATGACGGGAGATGCAAGCAAATTCCTCTATTTCACCTACAAAAAGGAATGCTTGGTCACTTTTGGAAACAATGCCAAAGGAAGAATCATCAATAAAGGTAAAATAGGCAACTCATCCTTGGCTATTGAAAATGTTGCTCTTGTAGATACTCTCAAACATAACCTGTTAAGTGTTAGTCAGTTATGTGATAAAGGGTTAAACATTACATTTCAATCCACCCAATGTTTAATAAATGATTTAAATGGAAAAACCATACTTGTAGGAAAACATGAATCCAACATTTACACAATTGAATTTGATAACATTAAAACTTGTGACGTTAGATGTTTAGCAGCTACTAATGAAAATTTCTAGTTATGGCATAGAAGACTAGGTCATGTTAGCATGGATTTACTACATAGGCTATCATCTAAAGAACTAGTAAATGGCCTACCGAAAGATAATTATGTAAAAGACAAAGTTTGTGATGCATGTCAATATGGAAAACAAGTTAAATCCTCCTTCAAAACCAAGAAAATGATATCCACCTCAAGACCTTTAGAATTAATCAATCTTGATTTATTTGGTCCTAATGATATCGCTAGTATTAGTGGAAAACTGTATGCATTTGTTATAGTTAATGACTTCTCTAGATTTTCATGGGTAATTTTTCTTGGAAACAAAAGTGACACTTGTAATGCATTCATCATTTTTGTGGAAAAAATCAAAATGAAAAGGGAATGTCAATTTTCCACATTGGGAGTGATAGAGGGAGAGAATTTTAAAACAAACAACTAGAAGACTTTTGTAACGAAAATGGCTATTTACACAACTTCTCTACACCAAAAACTCCACAATAAAATGGAGTAGTTCAAAGAAAAAATCGAACACTCCAAGAAATGGCTACAACAATGGTCGACAAACATAATTTACCAAAATATTTTTGGGCAGAAGCCGTTAGCACAACTTGCTATGTTAGTAATTGTGTCATCATTAGATCCAAGTTAGGAAACACCCCATACGAGATATGGAAGGGTAGGAAACCTAACATTTCACATTTTAAGGTTTTTGGATGCAAATGTTTCATATTAAATGATAAACATCATTTGGCAAAATTTGATTCAAAATCCAATGAGGGAATATTTATAGGATATGCCATGAATAGCAAAGCGTATAGGGTGTTCAACAAAAGAACTCAAACTGTTCAAGCATCAACCCACGTTGTGTTTGATGAAATAGACCCTCACACATCCAAAACAACAGTTGAAATGGAAGAAGATAATCAAGTCACTACCTTTAGAATTGAAAAAGAACTTGTTCAACTTAAGATAAGTAATGATCAAGATAGAAACTGTTAAGACACAAAAATTGATTTTAAGAATCATCACCTCAAAAGTCTAGTGAACTAGAAGAAGAAAATTATGAACTACCTAGGGCTTGGAAATTTGTAAAGAATCAGCCAACTAACCTTATCATAGGTAGTCCATCCCAAGGAGTTAGCACTAGATCTCACCTAAGAAGTTGATGTAATCATATAGCTTTTGTATCCCATATAGAACCATAGAACTTTGAGGAAGTTGAAAATGATGAAAACTGGATAAATGCCATGCATGAAGAACTAGACCAATTTAAAAGAAACAAAGTTTGAGACTTAGTTCCTAAACCCGAAAATACCACAATTATAGGCACAAAATGGGTGTTTAGGCATAAGAAATATGAAGATGGGAATTTTTGTAGAAACAAAGCTAATTAGTGGCTCAAGGGTATAACCAACAAGAGGGTATTGACTATGATGAAACTTATGCCCGCGGCAAGACTTCAAGCCATTAGGATGCTACTTGCCTTTGCTTGCTACAAAAACTTCAAACCTTTTCAAATGGATATATAAATGAAGAAGTCTATGTCAAGCAACCTCCAGGATTTGAGAGCCACACGCATCCCAAATATGTATACGAGCTCTCAAAAGCCCTTTACGGACTTAAGCAAGCACCAAGAGCATCGTATGAACGATTAAGCAAATTTCTCCAAGATGATGGGTTTACAAGAGGTAAGTTTGACACTACATTATTCTTAAAACAAAAAGAAAAAGATATGCTAGTTATACAAATTTATGTAGATGATATCATCTTTGGTGCTACAAATGAGTCTTTGTGTCAAGAATTTGCCCAAACCACGCAAAAAACTTTTGAAATGAATATGATGGGTGAATAAAACTTCTTCCTAGGGTTACAAATAAAACAAATGAAACACATAATCTTTATAAATTAGGCCAAATACGTTAGAGACATGCTTAAGAAGTTCAAACTAGAAATGGGAAAATCTAAAGTAACCCCTATGAGCATCACAACAAAACTTGATGCTGATGAAAAAGGAAAGAATGTAAACCAAAACTTTACTGTGGAATGATTGGTAGCTTGTTGTATCCCACTTCTAGTAGGCCCAATATAATGTTTAGTGTTTGTCTATGCACTAGATTCCAATCATGTCCCAAAGAATCTCATCTTCATGCAGTCAAAAGAAAATTTAGGCACTTAGCAGGCACACATGACTTAGGACTCTTTTACCCTAAGAATGCTACCTTTAATCTCACCTACTACTCGGACGCTGACTATGGAGGTTGCAAACTGATAGAAAAAGTACTAATGGTACATGCCACTCCCTAGGACACTCACTTGTGTCCTGATTTTGCAAAAAGCAAACCTCCATAGCTCTCTCAACCAGCGAGGTTGAATACATTGCAGTCAATAGTTGTTGTGCTCATGCATTACACATGAAGCAACAACTTAAGAATTTTTGCATCTTAGTTAAGGGTACTCCAATTCATTGTGACAACACTAGTACCATCAACATTTCAAAAACTCTATGCCTACACTCTCGAACTAAACATATCGAGATTAGGCATGATTTTATCAGAGACCATGTCCAAAAGGGAGATGTTGAGTTGGATTACTTTCCTATTGAAAATCAACTAGCCAACTCCTGACTAAGCCTCTCAATGAAGAAAAATTCAATAAAATCCGGCATGTCCTAGGCATGTGTACACCCTCAAATCTATCTTAGGATCTTCTTGTTGTCTCCTCCTTCATTTTAAAGCTTAACCCAAATGCAACCTAGTTTAACTTCCCACCCTCATCGACGAACACAGGGGTCTCATCGCTAAGGCAACCATCATATTCATCGATGACCACAAGGGTCTCATCGCAGAATATGCCTCAATTTCGTTGATGAAAATAGGGGTCTCGTCGCCGAATTATCCTCAATTTTGTTGAAAAACATAGGGTTTCATCGACAAAATATGTCAGGACACCTTATATTCCCGCTCGTATATCTCACTCATTTTCAAACCCTAACCCTCACACCTCGACCCTTCTCCTTCCTCTCGACCCTCTGACATTCTCACACCTCCTTCCCTCAACCTACATTATCTTGTGCATCCCAACACCCTTCCCTCCTCTAAGTTTCCTTCCCCGTCTCATCCTTCTCTCCCTTACAACCACACGCCCTCTCTGAAGTCCCATCTCCTTGCCACTCCTCTGGTGGCTACGACTGCAACCGCCAACAACTTCATCTCCTTCCCAGTCACATGCTTGCCTCCCACCGTCCATGGCCCCTCGACCTTAGTGGCGGATCCTTCAAACTGAGGCCGGAGAGGGATCGTCTCATCATCCTCCTATCGCTCCACATTAGCCGACCCCCACCAACTCTGACCCCCACTTCGTCTCCACAGAAGTCGTCTATTATTATCAAAACGATATTGTAAAATGGCACATCGTTCACAGGAAGATTGTGCCATCCGACTTTCTCTAGCTCCATTTTCCCACTTTGCTCTCTAAGTTCAAGGTCGTCGGGTGGGATGCTCTCTTCGACCTAGGAGAGCTTGTCTATAAGGTCCTCGTTTGCAAATTCTACGCCAACTTTGTCCCATCGCATCGCAACATTGCGCTTACTCCACAGTCTGCGGCACCCTCATTTGGCTCTCCGAAGACACATTCTCTATCGTTCTCGGATGTAGCCTCTATTCGATCTAAGGCCTCTCCAAGGCCTCCTGGCCCACGTGCTTTCAGCGGTTCAACTCTCTCACAACGCTCAAGCTCATTGTTGACTTTTTGAGTCTGATCCCTGTTTTGATAATTACAAACCATAGTATTCCACTTGTGTAACTGAGTGTGAACAGGTTTATATTTCTGTAAGCACAAGTGATGAATACAAAATGGAAGTCGTAAAGAGCACTGAGAAGAACACCAATCGGTGTATTCCATGGAGCATTGAGGAGCAGACGGCACGAAAACTTTATCTATTTTCTGGGTTGTAATAGTAATTAAGGTTGAATGTGCATGCATCTTACATGATTTAAAATTGAAGCTCTACTGGACCTTAGATTGACCACAAGACATCCAAATAACATGAAAAACTCTTTTCATAAAATGTATAATTTATACAATGGTTTTTAAATGGTTTTAAAGTTAAAAGAAGGCAAAAACTAAATTTTTCAAAGGGGTCGGTGAACCGGCCAGTCAACTGAATGTTAGAAATGAGAAATTTTCTCACTCCATTAGATCTCATCTCAAACTATGTTCAACATGAAAAGTGTGGAATTTTCCCATAGCTTTCTTTTGATACCAAGAACGTCCAAAATGGAGTTACACAAAAAGAATTGTGGCTAAAACACTGAAACATGTCCGTAATAGAAAAACTCCCTTCATGTTTCTTCTGTATCATTGATGGGCATTTTGCTTAAATCAAAACTCATTTGCCTAAAATGTGTTCAACATGATTTTTTTTTATTTTTTATTACCTTTCTATTGATGTCAAGAACATCCAATTTGGAGTTATATAGAAAAAATTATGGTCAAAACATTAAATAGTGTCCACGTAGAAAAGTCGAGGCCAGTCGACCGAACCTTCAATAGGGTCGACCGAAACTCACGGATTTCAAGCCTCGGTCGACCATAGCTTGAGCTTGGTCGACCGACCTTCTCAGGAAAGCGTCCCAACAACCAAAAACTAGCTAGTTTTCAAAATAAAAATATATTTAAGTTCCCAACAGCTATATAACGGTCACAAGGGGTTTTTGCCTATAAATACAACCCCAAAACACTTGAAAATGGTTGGAGAATCCCTTTGTTAATTTAGTTTATCATTCTTTGATTCTCCCACACTTCTATACCCCACTTGTTCTTTAAATTCTCATTTTTCTCCTACTCTTCTTTTATTTGAAAATCATTTTGGGAGAAAATATTCCTGGGGGTTTTATGTGAAGAGGCTTGAGCATATATGATATACATATATATTGCTTGTTGGCCTTCTTCTTTCATTTGTAATATATTTTCAAACATTAAAATGTCTCCTATTTTCTTCTTTTGAAAACCATTTTTGGGGAAAATATTTTTGGGGTTATATTTGTAGAGGCTTTAGCATATAACATTCTCTATATGTATATTGCTTGAAGGCCTTTCTATTTTTCATGTTTTCATAGATTAATTTCTCCCATATTCTTTTATTTGGAAAAATATTTTTTGCAGAAATTTCTTATGATTAATTTCTTGAAGGCTTGGGCTAATATTCTTGCTCATATATTTTGCTTGAATGCCTTCTTGGGATTAATTTTATTAAGGTCAATCATTTTGAAGAAAACTCTAATATTCTCCTACTCTTATCTTGAAATACATTTATTGGAGAATTTCATTGGGTTATACAAGAGGGAGCCTTGAGCATATATCAATTTAATATATACTTTCTTGAGAGGCTTCTCCTTTTATTTTATAAAGGTCAATCATTTTGATAGCAAAATCCTAGTTTCTCCTACTTATCTTGAAGTATATTTTTGGAGAAACTCTTTCGGTTATTTAAGAGCTTTGAGCATATATTCATTAATATATATTGGCTTGAAAAGCTTCTTGAAAAAAAGGCTAAAGCATATATTCATTTTTTCTTGTAACCTTTATGATTTGAATTTGAAAAGGTCAATCATTTTAGAAAAGAAAATCATTTTCCAAACTCTCAAGTTTTACTTGAAAAATATTTTGAGACAAAACCCATACTCTACATGAGCTTCATTTCAAAATCATATAAGAGTGCATATTAGATTTTAATGTTGTACATCCCTGCTTAGTTTAGAAGCATTTGTTTGTACACAAATTCTATTAAATATATTTGTATTCCAGGTGTGGCTTGAAGAGGGAGACTCGCCCTGTGAAGAGTCCCGGATAGACTTAGACCCGGTTAAGAAAGTCCTAGACTGGCTTAGACCCGATTAGGAAAGCTAGGTGCGCCATCTAGTAAGGCGTGATGGTTGGGTTCAGCCCGGAATTGAACTGGGGAGTCTCAGCCCCGTAAGTGAGACCGGTTCGGTTTAGGCTGTAAATTGAACTGGGGTTTTGCTTGCCCCATAAGGAGAGGATGCAAAAGGCTTCCACTTCGCCCGGTTAAGTGAGCAGGTATAGTGGAATCCTTAGGGGGTATGCCCAAGGAGAGGACGTAGGCTAGTTTGGCCGAACCTTGATAACAAATATGGTGCCGCTCTCTCTATCTTATTTAGATTCCTGCACTTTAATTTCAATATGTGTATCAATGTTTATTTAATGTCAAAATTATTTGCATACACACATTTTGTTTAAGTAAGATACTGCACACGTGTATCTTTGTTTTCACTGTTAAATTTATTTTACATACACGCGTATACATTGAATAGGATATGATATGTGGTGAATTGGTGTAATTTTTTAAATTAGCAAAAAATATTTTAAAACCCAATTCACCCCCCTTCTTGGGATCACACCGATTCCAACAATTGGTATCAGAGGCTCGTTGCAAAAGGTTTAACAACTTATGCTAAAGATTACAACCACTCAACTTTTTAGTGTATCCCATTTTTAAGGGTCTGCACTTTGCAAATCCTCCATTATTTTCACTGTGTAGATTTTACTATGTATTTATTTAAAATATCATTGTAAAATTGATTGATTGGAGGTTTTGGAATGTGCTTCGTACAGGATATCATATCCCAAAGAAAATTGTTTTTAAAATTGCATGTTTCCTAAAATCTAAAAATGATTTGAAAATGCATGACTTTAACTTAATGCATATCAATTGAGTGTCATGCATACTTTTACTTTGCCTTAGCTACTAATGTTATTGAAAAGTTATTGTCTTGTTGTAGTGCTAAGGTTTTTGGGAATATCTGAAAAATGTAGAAAAATCAAAAAATAGGTGAAAGCCACTATAAGTTTCGTCGATTAAGAAGGAGTAAACTGGAAAGGTATATCTTCCTCCTTCTACATTATTTGTTGCTTGATTCACATGCTATATGTTTTATGTTTATTCTTACAATGTGAATCTTGTGATGATTGCATACCATCTTATGAGGTGTTTTTTAAAAGGATTTCTTTTCTTATAATATATAAAGGGAATATAATGCTTTAAATGTCTAAATAGTATTTTTGTGCTTAAAATTTCAAATTTTAGAATACACTATTGCTTTATTAAGATCCGTTGAATAGCATGCCTATATGAAAACTAAAGTAATATGTCTAATCTATGCTTAATATATCATCATCATTGGTCAATTTTATAAAATGCATGCTTGAGTAAATATCCTTTAAATGGACAAAATAGTTTTAATTGCTATAAGATTCATGATGCTATATATGCTTAAAGTTTAAAACTCTTGAATATAGCATGACTTGTCCACAACATAGGTTTTAAGTTTAGGGAATTAATATTATATATATCATATAACCCTAAATTAACAATGGAACTTAAAGCTCATCCCATATTTGAAAATTTTGTTTTGCCAAATACTGTTATTGAATATGAATTTCTTTGATTGCCTAACTGAGGGGGAGCAAAGAATTTTTGTTAAAATCTGCTATTTAAGCTAAATGCCACTATCCTGTGCTTGTTAAATTCTTGCATTATTTAATGGATAGTTTATATTTTATTTGATATATTGATTGAATTACCTGATTGCATGCTTAGTTTAGAATGCCTCCTGCATGGCTGATGCAGTTGATGAGAATTGCATGCTAGTAGTGGACAAAGGTTCTCGCGTGCCTTTAACTAAATGGTATTTGCATGATGCAGATTATTTTATATTGCTTGCTTGAATCTATCAGGTTTTAGGTACATGGAAAAATGGGAGAAAGTCTAATTTACAGATGAAATGCTGCCGAAATTTCGGTAGAATTTTTCCCAAAAATAAAACCATGTATAAAGATAATTAGTTATTGCATGCCCAAATGTTTTTGAAAGGATAAGTGAATGACAAAAGAATATTTATTTTCATTCCTAGTTAAAATCGCGTGCACAATAACATATAGGGAAGACTATACTGAATATGTGATAAAATGACTTAACAGATAACCAGAATAGTTGCATTAAAAGGACTGCTTATACTGTCTGGTATACTTAGTGAAATCAATTTTTGATTAGTATAAGCAACACATTTCCCTTCGTAGGATGCACAGTAATTGCATAGGTTAGTACATGTAAAATCCAAACCACTATATATTTTGATGACATGTACACATGTAGTTTGTGTCTTAGGATGAACTTAGTTCATGGATATCATTTGCTCAAATTCTTTGGATTATGTACTTCCACTCCGGACCAAAATGGTAGAGCAACATCCCTTTTAAATTGAACGTCCTATATTTTGATGATGGTCCATTGACTAAGGAATTTGCATGACTTAGGGGGAGTTTTTCATTTTGCTCACGCTCAGTGTGTTTTGAGTTGTGCCATCCTTTTTGAACTCCTATTGCATAATTTTTTAGCATAGCCTTGATTGGTTATCGTGCATTGAATAGAATTGCAATATGTTATGCTTGTGTGTTGAACGCCTAATATTTGCTACATGCTGAAATCCTTTGGAGGATGAATATATGATGATTGCACTTTAAATGAACATCATCCTTGTTTGAAAATGAACTCATGTATGCATGCAAATATACATGGGGAGCTTAAGCCCCGTCCTCAAGAAAAAGATTAAAATCACCTACCTCATTGACTCATATGCCTCATTGTTTTTGTTTTTGAGTTCTGAAGTTTTTCTTGGTACCTTGAGCATCATATCTAGTCCTTCATTGAATTATACTTCGATATGGATTATTCTTGGCATGTACAAACACTTTTCACGACTTTATTTCAATCTTTTGGTGCATGTGTATCCTATAGGATTGATTATACTGGTTGCTTGTTGAAAATTGCCTAATTACCATCTAGTATATTTGCTTAAATTGTTGCTTATACTGTTTAATGAATTTTCACAATCAGTATCAGTATAAGTAGTTAACAACATCTAAGCTCATATTCAAATTGATAGGGGGACCTTTTGAACTTAAATTTTCATCTTGTTGTGCTCACCCATTCTTTTGCTTAAATCAATATTAAATTTTCGGTGGCATGTAGATTAAAGTATGATGATTGTATTGAAAATCTTAAATGAAAATATGCTATTTAGCCACAAGTCAATTTAAATTTTTTCCATATGATCTTGCAATTAAATTGTATGATATTTTTTAATCAATAGGTTGCATTTATTTCTTGTTAATTTATGAAATATTCCATGCTTGAATGTATACCAAAAAAACATTGCTTGCTTCAGTTCTTATGTTAAGTTTCTTTTTCAGCAAGCATTGTCCCCAAAACTTATTAGTAATATCCAAAAGGAATTTTTTTTTGGCAAGAATGATCTTATAATTTCTAAATCTTATTTCTTTTTTATGATCTTAAAAGCAATCATGACAGGTACTACTTAGTTTCAAAAATTCAATTGTGTCATGATTTTTTTAAAAGTTTTTAAGGGCTTTGGACTTTAAATAATATTCTTTTCAAAGAAATTTTGTTTTAGCCCTTTTGCTGATGACAAAAGGGGGAGATGTTTCTTGAGCAAAATTGCAAACCCCTTTTATCTCTCCACCTTTTGTTATTCAGAATGGAAAATGACAAATGCACAAACTTGAATATTTTTTTAAAATAGCTTCAAACATAAACTGCACATTGAACCATTGAGCTTACCTGTCAACTTGAAAATTTGTGAAGTCTTCATGTTTATGATTGAGCATTTTTGAATATCATTTTGAATTTAAGCATATTGTAAGGGGGAGCCTTATTAGGCAATCCCAATTTTTCTCATGTGTTTGTCATCATCAAAAAAGGGGAGATTGTTGACTTTTTGAGTCTGATCCCTATTTTGATAATGACAAACCACAATATCCCACTTGTGTAACTGAGTTTGAACGGGCTTATATTTCCGTAAGCACAAGTGATGAATGCAAAATAGAAGCCGTAAAGAGCACTGAGAAGAACACCTATCGACATATTCCATGGAGCATTGAGGAGCAGAAGACATGAAGACTTTATCTATTTTCTAGGTCGTAATAGTAATTAGGGTTGAATGTGCATGCATCTTACATGATTTT
Organism: Malania oleifera; assembly: GCF_029873635.1. NCBI lineage: Eukaryota > Viridiplantae > Streptophyta > Magnoliopsida > Santalales > Ximeniaceae > Malania > Malania oleifera. The sequence goes on from NC_080422.1 coordinate 64,785,972, forward strand.
AAATTGAAACTCTACCTGACCTTAGATTGACAATAAGACGTCTAAATAACATGAAAAACTCTTTTCATAAAATGTGTAACTTATACAAAGATTTTTAAATGGTTTTAAAGTTAAAAGAAGGCAAAAACTAAAATTTTCAAACGGGTCGGTCAACCAGCCAGTCAACTGAATGTTAGAAATGAGAATTTTTCTCACTCAATTTCGATCTCATCTCAAACTATGTTCAACATGAAAATTGTGGCATTTTCCCATAGCTTTCGTTTGATACCAAGAACGTCCAAAATGGAGTTACATAGAAAGAGTTATAGCTAAAACACTGAAACATGTCCGTAACAGAAAAACTCCCTTTATGTTTTTTTTGTCTCATTGATGGGAATTTTTATCAATCCAAAACTCATTAGCAAAAATGTGTTCAACATGTAAATTGTGTAATTTTCTCTTACTTTTCGATTGATATCAATAACATCCAATTTGGAGTTATATAGAAAAAGTTATGGTCAAAACACTGAATAGTGTCTGCGCAGAAAAGTCGAGGCCAGTCGACCAAACCTTCATTATAGTCCACCAAAACTCACGGATTTCAAGACTCGATCGACCGTAGCTTGAGCTTGGTCAACCGACCTTCTTGGGAAAGCGTTCCAACGGCCGAAAAATGGCCAGTTTTCAAAATAAAAATATATTTAAGGTCCCAACGGCTATATAACGATCACAAGGGGTTTTTGCCTATAAATACAACCCGAAAACACTTGAAGATGGTTGGAGAATCCCTTTGTTAATTTAGTTTATCATTCATTGATTCACTCACACTTCTATACCTCATTTGTTCTTTAAATTCTCATTTTTCTCCTACTCTTCTTTTATTTGAAAATCATTTTGGGAGAAAATATTCTTGGGGGATTTATGTGAAGAGGCTTGAGCATATATCATATACATATATATTGCTTGATGGCCTTCTTCTTTCATTTGTGATATATTTTCATAGATTTAAATGTCTCCTATTTTGTTCTTTTGAAAACCATTTTTGGGGAAAATATTTTTGGGGTTATATTTTAAGAGGCTTTAGCATATAACATTCTCCATATGCATATTGCTTGTAGGCCTTTCTATTTTTCATGTTTTCAAAGATTAATTTCTTCCATATTCTTTTATTTGGAAAAATATTTTTTGCAGAAATTTCTTTTGAATAATGTCTTGAAGACTTGGGCTAATATTCTTGCTCATATATTTTGCTTGATTGCCTTATTGGGATTAATTTTACTAAGGTCAATCATTTTGAAGAAAACTCTAATATTCTCCTACTCTTATCTTGAAATACATTTGTTGGAGAATTTCATTGGGTTATACAAAAGGGAGCCTTGAGCATGTATCAATTTAATATATACTTGCTTGAAAGGCTTCTCCTTTTATTTTATAAAGGTCAATCATTTTGATAGCGAAATCCTAGTTTCTCCTACTTATCTTGAAGTATATTTTTGGAGAAACTCTTTCGGTTATTTAAGAACTTTGAGTATATATTCATTAATATATATTGGCTTGAAAAGCTTCTTGAAAAAAAAGGCTAAAGCATATATTCATTTTTGCTTGGTAACCTTTAAGATTTGAATTTGAAAAGGTCAATCATTTTAGAAATGAAAATCATTTTCCAAACTCTCAAGTTTTTACTTGAAAAATATTTTGAGACAAAACCCATACTCTACATGAGCTTCAATTCAAAATCATATGAGAGTGCATATTAGATTTTAATGTTGTACATCCCTGCTTAGTTTTGAAGCATTTTTTTGTACGCAAATTCTATTAAATATATTTGTATTCCATGCGTGGCCTGAAAAGGGAGACTCGCCTTGTGAAGAGTCCCGGATAGACTTAGACCCGGTTAAGAAAGTCCCGGACTGGCTTAGACCCAGTTAGCAAAGCTAGGTGCGCCATTTTAGTAAGGCGTGATGGTTGGGTTCCGCCCAAAATTGAACTGGGGAGTCTCAGCCCCCTAAGTGAGACTGGTTCGGTTCAGCCCGAAAATTGAACTGGGGTTGTCCTTGCCCCGTAAGGAGAGGATGTAGAAGGCTTGTCCTCCGCCCGGTTAAGTGAGTGGGTATAGTGGAATCCTTGGGGGGTATGCCCAAGGCGGGGACGTAGGCTAGTTTGTCGAACCTTTATAACAAATCTGGTGTCGCTCTCTCTATCTTATTTAAATTCCTGCACTTTAATTTCAGCATGTGTATGAATGTTTATTTAATGTCAAAATTTTTTGCATACACACATTTGATTTAAATAAGATACTACACACGTGTATGTTTGTTTTCACTGGTAAATTTATTTTACATACATGCGTATACATTGAATGAGATATGATATGTGGTGAATCGGCATAATTGTTTAAATTAAAAAAAAAATGTTTTAAAACCCAATTCAACCCCCTTCTTGGGATCGCACCAATTCCAAAAATCATTATTGGTAATCCTCGTATTCCTTCCATCGTCCGCCATAAATCCAAGGACCTGACGGTTGAATTTAGGGTCCTCAACCATATGATTCGTATAATATCTTCCCTCGGACTGGTTGATGGGATTAGGTGACTTTGGGCAACATTTTTAGTATGTACTGCCTCTGGGTTGGCCGCAGTATCTACTTGCCCTTTATGATAGTTCAGAACATGGAAGAAAGCCTCAAACAACAGCAGGGTTTCCTTCCCTATGGTCATCTCCTTACGACCTTCTTTGATCATTTCAAGCTTATCCGCACAGGGATACCCTACATTCATCTTGCACCCGAGGATACATACACCGAGGCGACCCTTCGACGCATGCATTTTGAAAAGGACAATGCTACCAACACGTGGGTCAAAGCCCACAAGTAGGGTCAGGACCAAGTTGATGAAGTTGAGGCCGCCATGGAGGAAGATGAAGAGGATGAGGATGCCTCCTCTGACCATATCTTGGGGCACCTGGACGGCATCCAGCATGCTATGACGCAGTTAGATATGCATAATCGTGCTCGCTCTGTCTCCATTGATGCGGCACTTGCACTACAGGACAATAATAATCATGCTCGCTTCGATTCTCTTGACGCTTCCTTAGCTACTCTTTTCAACAGACTTGATCGCCCACGGGAGTGACCCCTAGTAGCTCTTTTCCCCCAATTTTGATAATGCAAAGGGGGAAAGATAGATGATATATATATATATATATATATATATATATATATAGGCCTTTCCCTTCGGATGTAATCTGTTTGGATATTTTTTTTGGATGTAGTAGTTTATCGATAAGATAGTAGTAATCCTAGTGATAACTCTGCATGTACTTGCGATTAATGTACTTGGCATGTATTAAGATTGATGAACATGACTGAGAAATATGAATGAACTAATATAGAAAGCAAAGCACTGATATGCTTTAATAATGAAATGTTGAAGTTTCATGCAGGATTAAAAAAACATGGAAAATGCCTTACTTATAGAATGGGATGCTGCCAAAAATCTAAATAAAATCTCCATTCAAATAATGCATACATTAAGGGGGAGGAATTGTTAAAATTCTATACATTTACATTTAGTAAGGGAGAGCATATTTTTCAAAAAGAACACTAATGGATTGCCATCGTCAAAAAGGGGGAGAATGTTAGACCAAGTGGTTAAGGGTCCTTCATTCCAACTATATTTCAATGACAACAACCCATTAGCAGTTCTTTAACGCTACTAACCTTTCTCTCAAGTTTAGCTTTATTGCATAGAACGACTCCAAATCAAGCAAGTTTCAAACAAGCCAAAAGCAACACGTGACATGACCAGAGCTCAGCCACTCAAACCAAAGCACTTATGGACTCTACATAGCATGCATATGTTCTAAAGTTGAGTGTGAGAGTTAGAGAAATTGTTTCTGTAATCCTTTATATATGGAATGAATCAAAAGAACAAGCAAGAAATGGGCATATCACATACACATCACTAGAACACAAGCACAGTCCCACACACATACAACAAGACAAGTAAAACTGCATAAGATGTCTAAAAACCCTCAAACATGTTTTATTAAACCTAATACATCTTAAAGTATATCAGGGATCACTTCTCAAAAAGGATAAGGACCTTTTTCACTTTGAACTTAAAGCATTTTTTTAAGTAGTGAAAGGCACCTCATCGACGAACACAAGGCTTCGTCGACGAGAACAAAACAGACCCTCATCGAAGAACATAGGGTACTCATTGACAAGAATATACCAAGAGTGCCTAAAAGTTTAGAGTACCCTCATCAACGAATACAGGGGATTCAGTGACGTGGTCTATGCACATTTCTTCGGCAAACACAGGGTACTCATCGATGAAAAGAAACTAAGACCTATCTGAATTCAGAACCAGCAACTCATCAACGAACACGGGGCTTCGTCAACGAAATTACTAAAGAGCTCGTCAATGAAGTTAAGATCTTGTCGACGAATTTCGAGCTACATACCTTATTTAATGGGCTAAGGGCTAATTATCACCTTGTCTCATATCAATAAATGCCCAACAGCTCTCCAGTGCCTAGCTCGCCCCTTTAGTGTTTAAAATAGGTTATTTGCATTTACTTCAAAGTAGTGAAGATCATTAGTTGTTGAAATAATTCATTGTGCATTTACTCTATGGTTTCATTGTGCAACCACTTGCCTTCTTTCTCTTGATCTTGTTTACACTCCATTGAAAAAGAGGGAACCTTGTGAGGATTATACCGTGATATTCAGCTCAAAAGGAGCATTTAAGTTTGTATCTACCTCTCTTGAGCTACTTGTATTGAAATGTTCTTTCTCCGCTGGAAGGATCGTATAGTGTGTTGGCCTTATAAGGCTTAATATCTCATTTTTATGCTAACAAACAAGTGAATATTAACATGCTATGTTAAGTGATGTATTTTCAGGACTAAATGAAGAATGCAAGGTTAAAAAGTTCATGAGAGCTTGTACCTCAGATAAGGATGATTATATCAAGCTTAAAGCATGGATTTAAAGTTTAAAGCTTGGAGATCATTAGAGCATTGATATTAAAAAAAAAAGCTTCAAGAATGAAATCCAAAGTGATCAACATGGAAAGCTCAAAGAAAGATGAAACAAGTATAAAGGCCTTAAGGAATTCAAGAATTGAAAAACTCTACAAAATTTCATGCAAGTACTTCAAAGAATTTCAATATGGATGCATGAAGCTCTTAGGTAAATTTATTGGACCTAGATACCTTTGAACATACTTGGAAAATATTTTTATGAGGTCGAAAATTGTTTCAAAAAGGATAAAATCAGTTTTGGAATGAAAAACACCAAAAAGAGGATTTCTCAAATGCTGTCAAATTTTCTACATCTGCATTGATGCACATTTGTATCCATCCAAAATATTTATTTTAAAATGTGTCCATCATGAAAGTTGTATGATTTTTTCTTAGCTTTCATTTGACACCAATATCATCAAATTTGGAGTTATACAAAAAACTTTATGACCAAAAGACCAAATAGTGCTCGAAGCTGACAACTTGATAGACGAATGTCAATAACTCGACAATCGACTGCTACTGCACTTTGAGACATCCGTGTTGGTTTGGATAGATGACTGCCACCTTTCTAACCCTTCATTTTAACTAGACAGATGACAGCCCAAATTGGACAATCATCAGTCATATGGTTGTTATGAATTTTTTCATAACGGTCAAATTTTTAAATGAAGTTGCATGGGGCTCAAATTTTATGGAAACATGGGATATACTTCAAACCACTTGGGGATCAAGCTATACACTTTTTCAAGTCTATAAATAAGCCTCAAATATCATTGAATCAAGGCACCGAGAATTCAAATTCTAAAAAAATTAAAAGTCTCTCAAATTGCTCTCGAATTCTCAAAGCTCTCTCTTGCTCTCAACTTGCACGAATTCAACTAAGATTCTGTTGATCTTCTTCCACTAGAATTGTGCTACAAATTCTAAATCTTTCAATCATTGAAATAATTAATTGATGATATACTTCCTTGAGGTTCAAGTTAATTTCCATATTGTGATTCACTAATTGTGCTGTAATTGTTGTACTAACTAGCTCTTTAAGGAGCAAATTCTTTGTACGCATCTATTTGATCTTTATCTTGTATATTGATGATTCCAAGGGTTTTTTGGACAAGGTTTAGTGAATCCTTTGGTGGTTTACCAAAGGGAAGGACGTAGGCTGGGTATAAGTCGAACCTCGTAAAAGTCTCTGTCTCACTCTCTCTTTCTCTACTCTTTATTTTCAGTACATATTTAAATTGCGTGGATAGTTTAAATTGAAAATCATATATACTACGTATATTTTGGAATCAAGTAAACTTAAAGTTTTATTTTGATTTGGGTTGCAGAAACCGAAAGGGAGTACGTTGGTTAAACCATATTTTGCGGAAATCATATGGGAGTACGTTACTTGGTTAAACATCCCAAAGAGAAATTAACTAAGAGTTTATCTGAATTCTAAATATGGATTTCATATTGCACATCATATTGAAGAAGCAAATTCATTTATACAAGGCTTGGTTCAAATTTGGCTAATATAAACAAATAACCATCTTGAGTTTTTATATTACATAAGTGTTGTGTATTGGCTTGGTTGTTTGCTTTCTAAGTATAGTTTATTGGTTTGGTTGAATGATTGGATGTTTATATGGTTAAGGATTAAATACAGAAACTAAGTTCTTGAGTGCTTAAAAAATTAAACAAACAAGTCACAAATTGGTTAAAAGAAATAAAATAAGTTTAAGAATTCTAAAAAGGAGTTAAAAGAAATGTTTTAAAAGTCCAATTCACCTCCCCTCTTGGGAAGTTATTCCTAATTTCAATTGGTATCAGAGTGGGGTTATAGCAACTCTTAACTAGAAGTTATAAAAAGATCTAAATGGCTAACTTAGGCGTAGCTCCCTTTGGAGAGGGACAATCTTCAATTAGGCCACCAATCTTTTGTGGACACAACTATACATTTTGGAAAAAGAGAATGCAAATATACCTTCAAACCATGGATTGGAAAGCTTGGGAGGTTGTCACGGATGGTGATCTAATTCTTACCACATTAGTATATTGAAAACAAATACCTAAGGAAAAGAAAGACATGACTGAAAGAGATTATAAAATGTTGCAAATAAACTTTAGTACTATGAATGCTCTATATTGTGCTTTAGATGCCAATGAATTTAATAGAGTAATGGCTTGCAAATCAGCTAAGGAAATATGGGAGAAGTTCGAAGTCACCTATGAAGGCACTATAGATGTTAGGGATAATAGGATCGATATGCTTACAAGTGAATATGAAGCTTTTAAGATGAACCCAGATGAATCCATAACTAATATGTTTACTAGGTTTGCTCACATAATAAATTCCCTAAATGCACTAGGAAAAACCTACATTACTTGTGAAATGATAAGGAAAATTCTTAGAGGGCTACCAATCGTATGGGAACCAAAAGCCACTACCATAAGCGAAGGAAGAAATTTGAAAAACACATCCTTAGATGAACTTATGGGTTCTCTCCTTACATATGAAATGGCAATGAATGAAAAGAATGGAAAAATCAAAGCCTAAGAATCAATAGCCTTTAAAGCCTTAAAAGAAAACTCAAGTAGTAAAATGGATGAAGATGAAGAAGCCTTCATATCTAAAAAGCTAGCGAGGATACTAAGAAGGAGAAACAAATTCAAGAGAAGAAATAAAAAATCTGAATAAGATGAATCAAAAGAAGAAGTTAGCAAGAAATCAAAGAATAAAACCCCTACGTGTTACAATTGCAACAAAGCTGGACATATAAAACTGGAATGTCCACTACTAAAGAAAGAGTCTAAGAAGAAAAAAGAAAAAGGACATGAAAGCCACTACTTGGGATATGATGAGTACAAGTAGTTCTAAAATTGAATCAAGTGACCAAGAGGTTGCTTATACGTGTTTTATGGCTTAGGACGATGAGGAAAGCTCTTCAACCAAATCCTTAGATAATTCTTATAGTCATTCTTCAAATGAATCCAATGATGAGGGTATGTCATCTTATAAAGAACTACAAAATGATCTATTCAAATTACATAAGATGCTGATCAAAGTAAATAAACAAAATGCTTCATTAAAGAATAAGAATGAAGGTATAATGAAAGAATTAGAATCCCTTAAAAATGTTGAAAGGGAAAAGGATTCAAGGATCAAGAAAATTGGAAATAAGTATGATGCTGCAGTGAAAGAATTAGAAGCTAAAACTCTTGCTGAAAAAGAAAACGACTTGAAAATTAAAGAATTAGAATGCAAGAATGAAAAAATGATAGAAGACCTTAGATCCCTATCCTCTACGGTATATGAGATAGACATATATATTTCTGAATTAAATGATAAAATAAGAAAATTATCTCTAGAGTTAGAGAAATCTCAAAAGAAGGTTGATAACAAAAAAGAGATAGAGTTAAATGATCTCAAAAATCAGATTAAAGATAAAGAAAAAATCATTTATAACTTTACAAAAGGAAAAACAAACTTTGACAAAATTCTAGGCTCCCAAAGAATGTCTCTAAACAAAGAAGGCATTCGATTTAATGGAATTGAAAATAAAAAGAAAAAGAATCTTTACTTGGGTTATTTCTCAAAAGCCTCCAATGATAATGCTACCACATCTAGTAATGCCTACACTAATACAATATGCTATTAATGTAAGAAAAAAGGGCATATAAAGTTTGAATGTCCATTTAAGAGAAAAGGAGTGAAAACTAAACAAATATGGAGAGTTAAAGAAACTTCCTTTATTAAACCAACCGGACGAAAGAAAGTATGGGTACCAAGATGAAAGACTAGTTCATAAATTAAAAACTTCATGGATTAAGTCATTCCCCTTTAAAAATTGAGAAAGTAACTTAATTCATGATCAACAAATGAACTAGTAGAAAAACTAAAAGATAAGTTTAGAAGCTTATTATAACAAATTCAAAATGACATAGTTGGCAAAATCATAGGTTGATTTTTTACAACGCTTAACTTAAGAAAATATTAAGAAAATATCAAACTGAGCTTATTACATAAGTATTTCAAGTTGATTTAAGTATGATTTTTCATTTTGAAGCTCACTAGGCAAAGAGACTTAGAGACCTTAGTATAAAACTTGGAACAAGTTTTTCAAAGTTAAACAAGTTCATATTCCAAGATTAATTGAGTAAAGAAGAGAGAACTCAAAAATATGTTGAAATGAGGAAAATTTGCTGACAGACGACTATTTGTTCAGAGACAAACGATTGGCATGTTTTTGAAGTCTTTTTAACACAAGTCAAAAGACTGACAAGTAATGGACGGACGACTGCTAGTGATCAGTGAGCCCTCTGTGAGTGTTTTGCCAGACGACTGTCAACCTTTTGTGTATATTGAAAAATTGATGTGTTCATGGACAGATGACTGTCATCATATGGATAGACGACTATCACCCTTCTGTTCATTTTTAAAAACATGGTTATTTAGTGACAGATGACTGCCCCCTATTGACAGGCGACTGCATAAATTTTTTTTAAAGATATTTGAAAATAAAATGCTATATGCTACATGTTTACATGCCTATATGATATGCTATATGCTTCATATGTATGACTTAACTTGACTTGACTTATATTGATATTTTGTGGCTCACTATGTTGAAAATTGGAGCATTAGATTTTTGCAACAACATGAATTTTGATATGAGATTAATTCTTGATCATGCATGCTATGATGAATTACATGGATAGACTTACTATTTTTTATATTGATATCCATGAGCTGTGAGAGATATAATGGTTATATTGGTATCCATGAGCTGTGTATAATGTGATAATGACTTCAGAATTTATAATGTATTTTGGTATCCATGAATATTTTTGGTATCACATTTTAAAAATTTTAATTGGTATCACAATTTAAAAGCTTACTTGATATCTCAATCGAAAATTAAATTTTTTTTTTAAGCATGACAAGTATGATTATATCTATTAGCATGATATGACATTAATGATTTTAGCATAATATTGACATTTGATGTTTTCAAACATAGGATGATGAAAGCATAATTAATAACAAAACTGAATGTATTAAATTCAGGGGGAGTATGACTTATTGCTTATATTATGATAGTTTCCCTATTAATCAATTCAGAGAATTTTCAATTGGTATCATGAATTAAATTTTCAATTGGTATCAATTCTCAATTGGTGTCATGAATTTTAAATAGATATCATGAATTCAATTTAAAATCGGTATCATAATATCAACAATTGAAATCTTGAGTAATGTCAAAGAAGGAAAAAGTTGTTAGTAAAGATATGATTGTTAAAACACACTTCACATGTTATATTGAAAAATTATAAATTGAGTGTGTTTATATGTTTGACACGCATGTTTGATGATATGCTCAACATGTGATTTTACTTGAACTTAATTATTTTTTTTTACCTTTTTGATGGATGTCAAAAAGGGGAGAAGTGTTAAGCAAAAATTGAGCATGATATTATAAAAATTGAGCATGAACATAATATATCAAAAGGAGGAGAAGTACTTGATGTTGATTGATAAACTTGAACTTGAATGAAGTGATGAGCATGATTGTAAAAGAGGTTTTGAAATTGATATTGATCTTGCAAATGTTGTTAAGATGATGCTTATTGAAAGGGGCAGTCTTTTTAAGGCTCACTCCAATTTTTGCTTCTTGTTTGTCATCACCAAAAAGGGGGAGATTGTTGGCCTTATAAGGCTTAATATCTTATTTTGATGCTAACAAACGAGTGTATCTTAACATGCTATGTTAAGTGATGTATTTTCAGGAATAAATGAAGAATGCAAGGTTAAAGAGTTCATGAGAGCTTTTACCTTAGATAAGGATGATTATATCAAGCTTGAAGCGTGGATTTAAAGTTTAAAGCCTGAAGATCATTAGAGCATTGATATTAAAGAAAAATCTTCAAGAATGAAAGCCAAAGTGATCAACATGGAAAGCTCAAAGAAAGATGAAACAAGTTTAAAGGCCTTAAGGAATTCAAGAATTGAAAAACTCTACAAAATTTCATGCAAGTACTTCAAAGAATTTCAATATGGATGCATGAAGCTCTTAGGTAAATTTATTGGACCTAGATACCTTTGAACATACTTGGAAAAATATTTTTATAAGGTGAAAAATTGTTTCAAAAAGGATAGAATCAGTTTTAGAATGAAAAGCACCAAAAAGAGGATTTCTCAAATGCTGACAAATTTTCTATATTTGCATTGATGCATATTTGTCTCCTTTAACAAATCTTTATTTTAAAATGTGTTCAACATGCAAGTTGTAGTATTTGTTCTTATAATTCATTTGACACCAATATCATCAAATTTGGAGTTATACATAAAATGTTATAACCAAAACACTGAAGAGTGTTTGAAGTTAACAGCTTGACAGACGACTGTCAAGAACTGCATAGTCGACTACTAGTGCACTTTGAGGCATCTGTGTGGGTTTGGACAGAAAAATGCCACCTTTCTAACCCTTTTCTTTAATTGGACAGATGACTGCCCAAAATGGACAGTCATCTGCCACGCGGCTGTTATGAATTTTTCCATAACGGTTGAATTTTTAAATGAAGTTGCTTGGGGCTCAAATTTTATGGAAACTTGGGGAATACTTCAAAACACTTGGGGATCAAGTTATATACTACTTAAAATCTATAAATAAGCCTCAAAGATCATTGAATCAAGGCACTAAGAATTCAAATTTTGAAAAAATTCAAAGTCTCTCTCAAATTGCTCTCGAATTCTCAAGGCTCTCTCTTGCTCTCAACTTGCACGAATTCAAATGAGATTTTGTTGATCTTCTTCTACCAAAATTGTGCTACAAATTCTAAATCTTTCAATTGTTGAAAGAATTAATTGGTGATATACTTCCTTGAGTTTCAAGTTAATTTCCATATTGTGATTCACTTTGAAGTATATTAGTTGTGTTGTAATTGTTGTACTAACATGCTATTTGAGGTGCAAGTTCTTTGTATGCATCTATTTGATCATTATCTTGTAGATTGACGATTCCAAGGGTTGTTTGGATCGTTGGCTAAGTAAGGGGATATTTCTTGGAGAGGCAGGCTCCAGCCTAGTTAAGGAGTGACCTAACGAGGGGATATCGTTTGGAGAAGGCAGGCTCTATCCTTAACCAAGGAGTGTTGTAAAGGTTTGTCCTGCCCATTAAAGGAACAGGTTTAGTGAATCCTTTGGTGGTTTACCAAAGGTAAGGACGTATGCTGGGTATAAGCCGAACCTCGTAAAAATCTCTGTCTCGCTCTCTCTTTCTCTACTGTTTATTTTTATTACATATTTAAATTGCGTGGACGGTTTAAATTGAAAATCATATATACTACATATACTTTGGAATCAAGTATACTTAAAGTTTTATTTTGATTTGGGTTGTAGAAACCGAAAGAGAGTATGTTGGTTAGACCATATTTTGCGAAAACCATTGATTTGGGTTGTAGAAATCGAAAAGGAGTATGTTGGTTAAACCATATTTTGGGGAAACCATACGGGAGTACGTTAGTTAAACATTCCAAAGAGAAATTAACTAAGAGTTTATTTGAATTCTAAATATTTGGAAAAAGTGATTGAATTTCATATTACACATCATATTGAAGAAGCAAATTCATTTAGACAAGGCTTGGTTCAAATTTGGCTAATATAAACAAACAACCATCTTGAGTATTTATATTACATAAGTGCTGTGTACTGGCTTGGTTGTTTGCTTTCTAATTATAGTTGATTGGTTTGGTTGAATGATTGAATGTTTGTATGGTTAAGGATTAAATAAATAAACTAAGTTCTTGAGTGCTTAACAAATTAAACAAACAAGTCACAAATTGGTTTAAAGAAATAAAATAAGTTTAAGAATTCTAAAAAGGAATTAAAAGAATTTTTTTGGAAGTCCAATTCACCCCCCCCCCCTCTTGGGAAGCTATTCCTATTTTCATAGTGGATTTTGGGAATCCTTGAGTTGGTCTCAAGGTGTGGACCTAGGCGGAGTGCCAAACCACATTAATATCACTGTGTTAAGCTTCTCTTCTCTTTTCTCTCTTGTGTTGCTCACTTATTGCCATTTGCTTTACTTTTAAATTGTGATATAATATACTTTTTCTTGGCAAGATTTTTGTGTTTGTAGAAAATTTGCATATCCGTGAAAAACGTCTATTCACCCCCCTCTAGACGCTTATCTGGGCAAATGATATTTCACACATTAGCTTATTTTGAGAAGCATCTTGTTGTACACAAAAAATATTTTAATATCCTATATCCTTGCGGTTCGTGCAATCAACCGTGCTCCAGGTGTGGGGTATCACCTAAGAAGAAGGACACCATCTTATAAGGTGTGCAATGGTTTGGCTTCACCTGGTCGAGGAAGCTAGGAGGTCACTATCATGTAAGATGTGTGATGGTTTGGCTTCACCCGGTTAAGTAGCTAGGAGGGTACCATCCTGTAAGGTGTGTAACGGTTTGGCTTCACCCAATTAAGGGAGCTTGAAGGGCACCATCCTATAAGATTTATAACGGTTTGGCTTTGCTCGATTAAGTGAGCTAGGAGGGCACCATCCTGCAAGGTCTGTAATGGTTTTGCTATACCTGGTTGAGGGAGATAGGGGGACTCCACCTTGTAAGGAGCTGTAAAGGGTTTCTATTCCACCTGGTTAAGTGAACAGGGTAGTGAAACCCTCTAGTGGGTTGCCTTGAGGTGAGGACGTAGGCAGACTTTGCCAAACCTCGTAAAAATATTGTGTCTATGCTTTCTCTTCCCTACTCTATTTAATTTCTGCATTTTAATTTCTATGCATGTATGTTTGATTATTTATTTTCTTGATTATTTTACATACATGCTATATTTGTGGTATTGTTGATAACTTAGAAAGACTTTAGGTTGCATAATACTGGTTGTGCATGAAATTAAAGATTAAGAGACCAAGACTTTTTAAATAATCATTTCACATGCCGTCTTAGGATTGCACCATAACTATCAATGGTATCTGAGCCTCGTTGCATAAAGCTTATCACATGTGTTAAAGATCGCAATGCCTTATTTTAGTGCATCCCCACTATGTGAGGGACAAACATGTATTGGGCCTCTAGTATTTTGTGGTGTTGATTACACCTTGTGGAAACAAACAATGAGTGCAATTAAAAAATCAATGGACTGGAGGGCCTAGCAAGTGATTGTTAATGGATTTCGTATTCCGTTGAATGAAAATGATATTCATTTAATGCATGCAAATTCAAATGTCATGTATGTTGGCCTAGCTAGGCTTACAACTCTTAATTTTAATGATAACAAAGTAAGGTTATCTAATATTGTTTCCATGTGATACTATTTCAGGCGAAGATAATTTCAGAAATAAAAAGGAAAATTCCAAAAGCTCAAACTTCACATAAATGGAAGTGATCCATAATGAAAGCTCAAAGAAGACTTAAAGATCAAAGATCTGCAATAAAAAAAAAATTCAAAGCAAAGAAAGTGTCAAATTTATTTTTAGAACAAGCTTTGTAAGTACTTCAAGTTGATTCATGTATGAATATTCATTTTGAAGCTCATTCGGCAAAGAGACTTAGAGACCTTATTTTTTAAGACTTGGAACTTATTTTTCAAAGAAAAACAAATTGAGATTCTATGTCTAAATAAACGAAAGAGAGAGAAATCAAAAATATCTTGAAATGAAAAAATCTAGTTGACAGACAATTGTCTATCTATGGACAGATGACTAACATTTTAAAGGATATTAAACAAAGAGATGGAAGCATAACAAACGACTGTCAGGCACTTGATAGACGACTATCAGTGCAAAATGAGACATCTGCATGGGTTTTGTCAGTCGACTGCCAGTCTTTTGTATGTTTCAAAAAATTCAATTGTTCAGAGACAGATGACTGCCACCCTGAGGAAAGCGATTGCCACCTTTCTATTTATGAAAATTGTATTTGAAATACATGGAGAGATGACTGCCAAAGAGCACACAGTCATTTGGCTCGCGGAAAAATGCAAAATACTCAACTGGCATATCTTTAAAATTTCAATTACTTGGGGCCCAAATTAATCTAAAACTTGGACCCTACTCCAAGTAAACATGGGGAACAAGTTAGAACTTTTCTACACCTATAAATACCCCCAACTCACATTGATTTGAACCTCAAGATTTTGAATCAGCAATCAAAGTCCTGCTGGTTTTCTCACTGATATTGAGCTACAATTGTTAATTCTTTCATCTATTGAAAGATTCCTAGGGTGATAAATCTCTAAAGCTTCAATCTGAATTTCGTATTGTGAATTTTACTAAAGTATATAGTTTTTAATCTGTACTAATCAGCTTTTTGAGGAGCAATTCTTGTACATCTTGCTTTAAATCTTTATAGCCGATTGATAGACGGTTCGGGTGTTGAATCATTGGACCAAACAAGGGAATATTGTTTGGAGAAGGTGGCTCTAGCCTTAACCAAGGAGTGTTGTAATCGGTATTGTTGTGCCTGGTAAAGGAACGGTGATAGTGAATCCTTTGGTGGTTTTTCCAAGTGTGAGGACATAGGCTGTGTTGAAGGCAAACCTCGTAAAACCATATGTTCTTCTCTCTTCCCTACTCTTTACTTTTCAACAAAATTTATAAATTGTATGGATGCTTTATCAAACTCTGAATTCTAAGTGTTTGGTTGCTGAATACACAGGAAGGTAATTTTTTTTGGTTTGATTAGCATTGTTTGCGGAAACCTAAAGGGACCACATTGGTTGATCATCCTTAACTTATTAAACTGAAAGTTTATTTAAAAGTTAAACATTGGGAAGAAGTGTGTTTGTGAATATTGACACTGGGCTTATACACATTCAACAAGTTTTACATATTGATATAGGGTTATTATTACAAGAATTAAGTGGTTTATTATTTTGTTTTAGTTGTGATTGCTCTGAAATAATTTTGTGATTGTGTTTGAGTACCATTTATTGTTATACCACAAAAGAATTAAAGAAAAAAGTGAATAAAATTTTTAAATCCCAATTCACCTCTCTCTTGGGAAAGCTATTCCAATTTCAATTGGTATCAGAGCCTAGATATAGTAATTCCTAACAAGAAACTATAAAAAGATCAAATGACAAATATAGGAGTAGCTCCCTTCGGTGAGGGCTAATCCTCAACCTGTCCACCAATCTTTTGTGGAGATAACTATACATTTTGGAAAAAGAGAATGAAAATATATCTCCAACACATGGATTGGAAAACTTGGGAAATAGTTATGGATGGAAACCTTATTCCCACTAAGATAGTAGATGGAAAATAAATTCCTAAGGAGAAAAAGGGTACGACCGATATAGACTATAATATGCTCCAAATAAATTCAAGTGTTATAAATGCCTTATATTGTGCTTTAGATGCAAATAAATTCAATAGGGTCATCGCTTGCAAAACAGGTAAAGAAATATGGGACAAATTAGAAGTAACATATGAAGGAACAATAGATGTTAGAGACAATAGGATAGATATGTTAACAAGTGAGTATGAAGCATTCAAAATGAATTCAGATGAAACAATCTCGAGTATGTATACCAGATTCACTCACATAATCAAATCTTTAAGTGCCTTAGGAAAAACTTACACTACATATGAAATGATAAGGAAAATTCTAAGAGGCCTTCCCTCCATATGGGAACCAAAGGCTACGGCTATCACAAAAGGTAGAAATCTTAAGAACACCTCACTAGATGAACTTATAGGTTCACTACTTACCTATGAAATGACTTTAAAAGAAAGAAATCCTGAACCCAAGCATAAAAGGTCCATTGCATTAAAAGCTTCTAGCAACAGCTCAAGTGAAGAGGAAAGTGAATAAAGCGACTTAGATCAAGATGAATCAACATTCATCACTAAAAGACTAGCCATATTCTATAGAAGGAACAAAAGGTTTCCTAAAAAGTTTAATAAAAAGAAGTTTGAAAATGGAGAGACAAGTAGAAAAGAAAATAAAAGTAAAAATGAAACTCCTATATATTATCATTGCAAGAAACCAGGGCACATCAAACCAGACTGCTCGTTACTCAAGAAATACCAGTAGAAAAAAGAAGGAAGCCATAAAGGCCACTTGAGATGATTCAAGCTCCAGCAAGATGGAAAACGAGTCAAGTGGACAAGAGATGGCGAATATATGCTTCATGGTGAAAAATGAAGAGGTAAATTCCTATTATTCTTCAACAAAATCTAACAATGAGTCTTTTGACAAATCATGCTATAGTATGCCTTCCTATAAAGAACTACAAGATGACCTATCTTCTTTACACAAAAGATTCATAAAAGTATCCAAGAGAAACATAACTTTGAAAGATCAAAATAAAGAATCAATGAAGCAACTTGAAACATCTAAAATCAATGAAAAGGAGAAAGATTCTTGTACTGAAAAGTTAAAAGAAGAAATAAAAGAAACTACTCAAGAGATAGAAAAAATTAAAGAAGACGATTTAAATAGAAAGGAGTTAGAGATAATCAAACATAAAAAATCAATAGAGGATAAAGAGAAAATTATATATAACTTTACCAAAGGAAAAGAAAATTTTAAAAAAAAATGATTGGACAACAAAAATTACATGGAAACAAAGAAGGGATAGGTTATAATGGAAAAATAAACAAAAGGATTAAAAAATTATACATGTGATATTTCGTCAAAGAAGCCAAGCACTATGCTAGTACTTCTTCAAACAACAAACATGAACACACTACTTGCTACATGTGCAAGACTAAAGGTCATGTAATGTTCAATTGCAAACTAAAAAGAAAATATGTTAAAGTTCAAGGTAAATGGAAAGTAAATAATGGAACTAAAAACAATTCAAAGAAAGTTAAGAGAATTTGGGTTCCAAAGACTAACACAATGAATCCCTCATTATAGGTGTGCTTTAGGACAACACCATCAACAGATAAATGGTACTTGGACAGTGGGTCTTCAAGGCACATGACCGGTGATAGGACCAAGTTCACCACATTAAAACAAAAGGATGGTGGATATGTCACCTTCGGCGACAATGCCAAAGGTCAAAGTGTTGGCGTTGGAAAAATAGGTAAAGAACCTTATCTTACTATTAATAATGTGCTATTCGTAGAAGGATTAAACCACAATCTTTTAAGCATTAGCCAACTAAGTGACAACGGGTTTGAAATAACTTTTAAGAAAGAAAAATGTATTATCCAAAATCCTAAGAACAATAAAACCTTGTTTATGGCTCATAGGAAAAATAATGTATATTGTATAAACCTTGAGAACTTAGTAAATCAAAATGTAACTTGTTTAGTTGCAATGAATTAAATGAGTTGGCTTTGGCATAGGAAACTAGGACATGCTAGTATGGATCTATTATCCAAACTATCTAAGAAAAATATTGTAAAAGGATTACCAAAAACAAAATTTATAAAAGAAAAAATTTGTGATGCATGCCAAAAAGGAAAACAAGTCAAAACAAGCTTCAAAATGAAGAAGTATATATCAACTAGTAGACCCCTAGAACTCTTTCACCTAGACTTATTTGGTCCAACTCGAACACTAAGCCTAGGAGGCAATTAGTATGCTTTTGTAATTGTAGATGACTATTCAAGATTTACTTAGGTATTATTCTTAGCAAATAAAGATGAAGTTTGTAACATGCTAATCACCTTATGCAAGAAATTACAAAATGAAAAAGGCTGTAATGTAACTAATTTTAGAAGTGATCGAGGTAAGGAGTTTAAAAAAAAAATGTTGATAAATTTTGTAATAAACATGGAATAAACCATAATTTTCAGCACTTAGGACTCCACAACAAAATGGAGTTGTAGAAAGAAAAAAGAGAACCCTCCAAGAAACGGCAAGAGCCATGATAAACGAAAATAATCTACCTAAATACTTTTGGGCAGAAACTGTGAATACAACTTGTTATATTATAAATAGGGTATCTATTAGATTAGGTATAGACAAAACACCGTATGAACTATGGAAAGGTAGAAAACCCAACATTTCCTACTTTCATATATTTTGGGGCAAATGCTTTATTCTTAATACTAAAGATGATTTAGGAAAGTTCGATGCAAAATCTGATGAAGGTATCTTCTTAGGTTATTCTACAAATAGCAAATCTTATAGGGTTTATAATAAAAGGACTCTTACTGTTATTGAATCAATACACTTAACGTTTGATGAATCAAATAATTATGACAATAAAGTTAAGAATGATGAAAAATAAGATATCTCACAAAAAGAAGATCTTGAAATAAAAGAAGAAAATAATAATGAAGTTTCAAATGAAAACATCATAGAAAATGTAGAACAACCTAAAGAATGGAGATATGCTAAAAGTTATCCAAAAGATCAAATTCTTGGTGAACCGTCAAAAGGAATAACCACTAGAGCCTCATTAAAAATTATTTGTAACCATTATGCTTTTTTGTCTCAAGATGAACCCAAGAATATTGAAGAAGCATTAAAAGACTGATCTTGGATTATAGCTACGTAGGAGGAACTAAATCAATTTGAAAGGAGTCAAGTATGGGAACTTATACCTAAACCCAAAGATAAATCTATCATAAGAACCAAATGGGTGTTTAGAAATAGAAAGGATGAAAATGGGGTAGTTGTAAGAAATAAAACTAAGCTCATAGCACAAGGCTATAATCAAGAAGAAGGTATCGATTACGAAGAAACCTTTGCTCCCGTAGCAAGAATTGAAGCTATAAGGATGCTTCTTGCCTATGTAGCACATAAAGATTTTAAATTAATATCAAATGGACATAAAAAGTGCATTTTTAAATGGTTATATAAATGAAGAAGTTTATGTTAAACAATCTATAGGATTTGAAGACTCTAAAAACCCAAATCATGTATTCAAGTTAACAAAAAGGTTATATGGATTGAAACAAGCTCCTAGAGTTTGGTATGAAAGACTAAGCAAGTTCCTTCTCCAAAACAGTTTTTCAAGAGGAAAGATCGATAGCACTTTATTTATAAAAATAAAAAATAATGATATGCTTATAGTAAAAATTTATGTTGGTGATATTATATTTGGAGCAATGCATGAAGATTTGAGTAACGAATTTGCTACATCTATACAAAAAGAATTTGAAATGAGCATGATAGGAGAGTTAAATTACTTCCTAGGGTTACAAATTAAACAAGATAAAAATGGAATATTCATAAATCAAACTAAATATATCGAGGACATGTTAAAAAAGTTTGATATGGAAGAAAGCAATCCCATAGGAACTCCCATGAGCACCTCAATGAGTCTTGACAAGGATGAAGAAGGTAAACAAGTAGATATCAAACATTAACGAGGAATGATAGGAAGCTTACTATATCTAATAGCAAGTAGACCGGATATCATGTTTAGTGTATGTATGTGTGCTAGGTTCCAATCTGCTCCTAAGGAATCACATCAAATCGTAGTTAAACGAATCCTTAGATATTTACTATGCACACTTGATTTAGGTTTATGGTATCCAAAGGGAACTCATTTCGAAATGATGAGTTATTCAGATGCAGATTATATAGGATGCAAAATAGATAGAAAGAGCACTAGTGGGACTTGTCACTTTCTAAGACACTCACTAGTTTCTTGGTTTTCAAAGAATCAAAATTTCGTAGCATTATCTACAGTCGAAGGAGAATACATAGCAGCTAAGAGCTGTTGTGCTCAAACGTTATATATGAAACAACAATTAAGGGACTTTAAAATTCAATATGAAACAATTTCTATAAAGTGTGACAATACAAGTGCTATAAATATTTCAAAAAATCTAGTATCACACTCAAGGGCCAAACATATTGATATACGTCATCACTTATTAAAAGATAATTTAGATAAGAAAGAAATAGTTCTTGCATTTGTTAACACACACTATCAATTAGTTGATATATTTACAAAACCAAGAGCAGAAGATCAATTTATACAATTGGGAATGTTACATATACAAGAAGCAAACTAAGAGAGAAAAGAATTTTCCTATAGGGCAGACAAATGCTAGATATCAGGCAAGCGCCTGACAGGCTACTGTCTATCTGGAAAGACAGTTGATAGACGACTGTCACCTTAATGACAGACGCCTGTCTCATGGCGGCTCAAGTTTACTTCACATGAAAAACACTCTTTTTAAAGCCTCATATGCCTGTCCATCCATCTACCCTTCACTAAACAAGCTCCTCTTTATTTCCCCTCTAAGGTTCTCCTCTCCAAACCTACCCAACTCAATTTCATCAAACCGTAAATCCTTCACACCGAGGTTTCTCAAATTTCTGCTACATCAATATGCCTAGAACCAAAATAGTTGGAAAAAAGGACAAGGAATCTTCTTCTTCAAGGCCTGCTAGCAACAATGAAATAGAAAAATGGTTGGTCTCATCTCACGCAAAAACCTTGTACCAAAGTCACATCTCCACTATCGATCCAATATTTGGTAAGGTACTCGATGTTTCTTTCTTTGAAGAAAATTTCCCTGAGATCCTTGAGTTATTCAAAAATATAGGTTGGGATAAGTTTGTTCTTTGCCAAGTTTAAGGATATTACCCTAATCAGATCAAACTTTTTTATTCAAACTTGGTAAAGAAAGATGTTGGATTTTGAGTGCAATCCAATAGAAAAAAAATGGATAATGGACCAAGGTTTTTCCCCACAAGAATTTTTGCCTCTTGTGATGGACGATCAACCTATCTATTTTGGAAATCCTCCACATTACAAATAGCTCAATTTGCAAGCACAAATTCTTCGCAAAATCATTGCTGATAATATAATTCCTAAATCATGATCATTTGATCATATCTCCTTCTTTGATTGCTTCGTCATGTGGTGCATACTAAAAGGAAATAAATTAGATTTAGCTAGCCTCATACTCAAATGGATGGTCATGAAGCTCGAATCTCCTAGAATTGGACTTCCATAGAGTGGCATTCTTTCCTTAGTTTTTGCTCACTTCCAAGTCTTCACTCCATCTCCCAAAATAGTGAAGCAAACCCATTATAACATATTCTCCTCCACTACTCTAAAAAGGATGGGTTACAAGAAATATACAGAGGGATGGATGTTTAAGGGAAATAGGCCTATTCGACCATAACAAGAAGAATGCATTCCAGCTCCTGATGAAGTTGATATGCCTACATAGTTTCTTCCTTTTTATCAGCATTATTCCAGCTTTAGTTCTTATATGAGGGATGGTTTTGCTTCTCTTCAAGACAAGATTGCAAATATTGATGATAAATACACTTTACTAGATAAACGTCTTGACAAAATAGAGCAATGTGTCACACAAAATGACACTGATTCAGATAAAGAAAGTAATGAAAATGATGATGAAGACTCTAAGGAAAAATTAGATGAAGACATTGCTGAAGAAGAAGAAGAAGAAGAAGAAGCAGAAGAAGGAGAAGAAGAAGAAGAAGGAGAATCACAACAATCTAAAGGAAAAGGAATTGCTGCAAGTAGTGACACAACTTCTAATACTTGACTAAAGACTTTTGATGATGTATGCTACACATGCTCAGTTTATGGATGTATTATGCCCTTTTATTGATTTCAAAAGGGAGAGTATGTGTGTGCGCAAAGTTTATGAGTCTATGTTTCTAGATTGATATGAATTATGAGTTCTATGTATTTGTTTCTATGTATATGCTTCAATATTAAATCTGAAATTATGTCTTAAGGACTATGCTTATTGACAGGGGGAGTTTTACTTTTTTTATATCTTTCCTATTTCATTGTCATCATCAAAAAGGGGGAGATTGTTGGCCCAGCTAGGCTTACAACTCTTGATTTTGATGATAACAAAGTAAGGTTATCTAATATTGTTTCCAAGTGATACTATTTCAAGCAAAGACGATTTCATAAATAAAAAGGAAAATTCAAAAAGCTTAAACTTCTAGTGACATATCTTAAAAGCTCATAGAGATCAAGGAACAAGGAAAGCCTCCCATAAATGCAAGTGATCCATAATGAAAGCTCAGAGAAAACTGAAAGATCAAATATCAGCAACAAAAAAAACTCAAAGCAAAGAAAGTGTCAAATTTATTTTTAGAACAAGTTTTGTAAGTACTTCAAGTTGATTCATGTATGAATTTTCATTTTGAAGCTCATTAGGCAAAGAGACTTAGAGACATTAGTTTTTAAGACTTAGAACTTATTTTTCAAAGAAAACCAAATTGAGATTCTAAGTCTAAAAGAGAGAGAAATCAAAAATATATTGAAATGAGAAAATTTGGTTGACAGACGGTTGTCTGTCTATGGACAAACGACTGAAATTTTAAAGGATATTAAACAAAAAGATAGAAGCATGACATACGAGTGTCAGGCACTTGACATATGGCTGTCGGTGCAAAATGAGACGTCTGCGTGAGTTTTGTCAGCCGACTGCCACTCTTCTGTGTGTTTCAAAAAATTGAGTTGTTCAGTGACAGACAACTATCACCCTAAGGAAAGGTGACTGCCAGCTTTCAATTTTTGAAAAATTTATTTGAAATACATGGACATATGAATGCCAGAGAGAACACAGTCGTCTGGCTCGCAGCAAAATTCAAAATACTCAACGGCCATATTTTTAAAATTTCAATTACTTAAAGCCCAAATTAATCTAAAACTTGGACCCTACTCCAAGTAAATTTGGGGTACAAGTAAGAAACCTTTCTAAATCTATAAGTACCCTCAAGTTACATTGATTTGAACAACAAGATTTCAAATCAGCAATCAAACTCTTTCTCAAGCAATATGAAATTCTGAAAGTTCTTTGTTGCTCACAATATCCACGAAGTTCTCTAAAGTCCTGTTGGTTTTCTTACTGATATTGAGCTACAATTGTTAATTCTTTCATTTATTGAAAGATTTATGTGGTGATAAATGTCTAGAGCTTCAATATGAATTTCATATTGTGAATTTTACTAAAGTACATAATTTTTAATATGTAGTAATTCAGCTCTTTGAGGAGCAATTCTTGTTCATCTTATTTTAAATCTTTGTAGCAGATTGATAGACGGTTCGAGTGTTGAATCGTTGGACCAAACAAGGGAATATTGTTTGGAGAAGGCGGGCTCTAACCTTAACCAAGAAGTGTTGTAATCGGTATTGTTCCACTTGGTAAAGGAACGGTGATAGTGAATACTTTGGTGGTTTGGCTAAGGGCGAGGATGTGGGCTATATTGAAGCCAAACCTCGTAAAATCTTGTGTTTTTCTCTCTTCCCTACTCTTTACTTTTCAGAAAAATTTATAAATTGTGTGGAAGCTTTATCAAACTTTGAATTCAAAGTGTTTGGTTGTTAAATATACCAGAAGGTAATTTGTTTTGGTTGGATCAGCATTGTTTGCGGAAATGGAAAGGGACTACATTGGTTGATCATCCTTAACTTATTAAACTGCAAGTTTATTTAAAAGTTGAACATTTAGAAGAAGTGTGTTTATGAATATTGACACAGGGCTTATACACATTCAACAAGTTTTACATATTGATACATGGCTATTATTACAAGAATTAAGTGGTTGATTATTTTGTTTTGGTTGTGATTGCTCTAAATTACTTTTTTGATTGTGTTTGAGTATTGATTATTGTTATCACACAAAAGAATTTAAAAAAAAAAAGGGAATAAAATTTTTAAATCCCAATCACCCCCCCCCCACTTTTGGGAAAGCTATTCCAATTTCAATGTATATTTTATATTGCACTTTAGACTCTTATATTTTTCATGAAATCGTGGCATGTAAATGTGAGAGAAAATTTTGGGAAGTGCTAGAAAAAAGGTATGGAGATATCGAAAAGAAGGAGACCACCCCTTGGGAAGCTTCATGCTCAAATGATAAAGAGGTGGAAAATTGTTAACCTACTGCACTAGTCAATGATGAGGTACTTGTATCTCAATTTTCTAAATTAAGTGATGCATGTGACGAGTCCTGTTCTAAATCTTATGTTATATTATGTAATGAATCATCTAAATTCTATTGTGATGCTAATGCATACAATGATTCCGATGATATATATTGTGATAGATCCTGTACTGAATTATATGCATCTAATATTGAAAGCATGACATCTTATGAGAAATCGCAGAAGAAATTCATTAATGCTTATATGTTTCTAGTTAAGATGTCTAAGAAGAAAACATTCTTGAAGAATGAAAATAAAAGGTTGTCAAATCAATTAGAAAGTCTAAAAGAATATCATGCCACCTTAGAAAAGAAAAAGATTAAGAAGATATTGAAACTTACCCGCTCAAAGGGAAAAATGGAAGATCGTTCTAGAATTATATCTAATAGTAAAATTGAAAAGGATAATTCATATAAACCCTTGGAAGTTAAAAGAAATAAGTTTTTCAAAAAAGGTTCATGTTTAGCATATCAATCCCATTGTCATTTTTATCCGTTATCAAGGAAACATGGGATTAATAAGCAAAATCTTTAACATGTACTTAATGTTTGCCTATATTGTGAAAGAAAAGGGCACGTTTTCTTTACTTGTCTATTTAGAAGTACCATAGGCATGGATAAGAAGATGATATGGGTAACGAGGAAGGCAAACCCCTTAGGACCAAAGGAAGAACGAGTTTCAATAAGAATTACATAATTGCATAGAACAGTTCTTCCTTAGATTTTAGGATGCATTATAAAAGGGGGTGTATGTGATGACTAAGAGGCTTAGGAAGTGGTTTGTGCCTAATATGTTAAAACATAATGTATGCATTCATTATACATTATTTTGTATACTAAGAACATCATAAAATTAAGCTAATGTGAAAAAATCGAGTATTTTATCCAATTTGAACCTAATGCATATACATCATAATGATTGGTTAAAATATGAAAATATTGGCCATAACATGCTAACTTTGAACTGAAAATGAATAAGCTTATCTCTTCTTGAATGGGACGTAGGTCGCCACATTTTTTGTATCATTCATTCGAAATGTTAAAAGTAAAGGTTGAGGGAATAATTAGTTATAATATCAAGAACCTTATATTTATAAGATAAATAACACAAATCATAATTTCTTCTATGATCTCTTAGAAGCATGCTCATGTAACATCCACTTCCAAATGGACAAAGACATTCATTTATAATGCTTAATTCATGCCTAAATATGAATATCTTAAGTTAAGCATCATTTGTTCATTGCACAGAATTAAGCTTTATGGATCAGTCTTTTACTTTATATCATTTTACGCTAAACTCATTTTTTAGCATAAAAGCCTTGATCAAATTCTAGTAACCACTCTAGTCATAAGCACTGGTTATCATAAAATTCCTATTCTACAAGTACTTATTAAAAAGACAATTTTCCATAATCAAAATTAGAGGCATCCACTAAGGGATTCAAGTTTTATTGTTGAATCAAAATATTCCCTTTCTATTTAAAATGCAAAAAGTTCTCTAACTTTGATTCATGCATAAGCTATCTCCTTTATAGGAAATCTTTACCAAACATTGATCAAATTAGGTAAAGGTTCATCCGTTCACAAGCTCGTATCCTTGCTAAAAATGATAATCGTATTTAAAGGATACCTTCTAGTAGTAGCAAACTAGAAATGACCAAAGAACAATATTCAAGAAAGTTCATATTCTCCTAATTGCTCTTTGTATAATCTGCTAGGACATATTCACTACCATGAAAATATTTTGAATATTGTCCCGCTTCTCCTAAATACTCTTCTGGACTCAATTGTGATTTAACTTTTAAGAGTATTAATCCATAAGCCCTCAAATTTAAATCAAATTAGTTAGAGCTTCATATCCTTTGAAAGGTGTTGAATGGCTAAGATTGTTGCTATAGGTTTTAATCTAGAGGGTGGTACAAAGTTCAAAGAAACCTATGCACATGCAGTTAAAATTCAAAACCATTCGAACTTGAGCCTCTCACATGTTCCGATTCATAAGAAAAGAGGAAAAACAAGCTTAGTACATCTAAAGAGGTATTCAGTGTGACTTTTTGGTCCTCTAAGCCTATGAATTCAAAGCCATGTTTAAATCATTGAAAATCTTAGGGCGCTTTGTTAAGAACTTGAAGAATAAAAAGAAGATAAAGGCATAAGGTTGTAATATATAGAGTGCATAACTGAGGGGGAGCATTTCTCTTTCATGGCTATATAAATTAAATACTCTCATGTTCTCACAATGCTTATATCCATATGCCTATATGAGAACAGCACTGCAGCTTATCCATAATGTATTAAATGATTAAATCTCTCTTATGGATTACAATTATCTCTTGATCATGAGTTGCCTTGGGGCCATACAGAGCTGTCGATTCCATTTTCTTTCATGATCAAGCACTTATTGGATGACACTCATGGTGAACATTGCAAGAAATTTTTTTTGAGAAGTAGCAGCACTAGGAAGAACCGGCCTGTAAAGATGAATGTCCTGCGTCCGGAAGATAGTTGGTTGGAGTTTTCCTGAGACCTAAACTTGCACGTGGATGATTTCTTGGTGTTTAGGAATGAAGGGAACTTGGTATTTCATATTATGGTCTTTGACCAAATTTCTTGTAAGAGGAAACACCCACAGCCTGCTCATCATCATGTGAAATTAGGAGATGATGATCAAAGCCCAATATAAGGATCAAAGTTCTAAACGAAGCCTTTAGTACATGCTTTGTGAGAACTGCATATCACTATCCATTTCTTGCTAAATGTTTAAATATAGTCTATGGATAATTAATATTGTTATCAACATGAACTATCATTGCGCTATACTGAATATCCTGAATTGATTGAATGTAAGGGTATGCATGTTTGAAATGGAATGCCAACTACATGGCTAATGTCGTAACTTGTGTATTGCATGCTAGTAGTGGATCTAGATGTTGCATGTTGACTAAACTGATTGCCACCTGCCTGAGTTATGCAATGATTTGTGAGTTGCATGCTGTAAAAACTATTATGCTATCAAGTGTATTCCTTTTATCTGCAGGAAGGAAAAATGTTCTATTTACAAATGACACGCTGCTGAAATTTTGTTAGAATTTATTCTTCCTAAAATGATCAAAATTCATAAATATTGCGCTAAAATGATTATGATTTGATGCATGCTTAAGTGAATTGCATAATTATTGCATGATCATTTGAGTATAGCCTTGTTGGCTATCGAGTGTTCAATATAATGTAATATGTACATATCTTGTGCTAGATATTTATAACATACTGCATGCTAAATTTCGCTGAAGAATGACTAAATAATAAAAGTTTAAAACAAATTATCTTCATCCTTAGGTGAAAATGCTTTTTAATGTGCCTTTAAGGGAGCTGAGCTCCATCCTCAGAAAAAGCATTAGTTTAAAGGACTCATATGCATCTTACATGTTCACCTTTTTGAATATTGAGACTTTTTTGAAAACCCCTGAACATCATATCCAGCTTTTATGGCTTTTTGAGTATATATGGATTGTTCTCGGTTATGTGCACTATATCATGTCTTAATATCTATTTTGTGATGCATTTGTGGCTTATAGGGATGATTATACTAGTTATATGTTTGAAACGAATTAGTCAATGTTCAGTATAGTTATTATAAATATTCTAAAATGATTGCCTATATTAATTTGCATGCTGAAGGAAATTAATCTTGGTTAGTATAAGCAGTTTATTTCATCTAGATTCGTATTCAAATATAAAGGGGAAGGTTTTATAAAATCCTATTTCTTATGCTCGCCCTACTTTTAGCTTAGTCTTACAGCTTACTATGGCATATGTCTTTCTAAGCATGATATCTTATTTCTTTCTCACAATAAATTGTAAATGAAAATTGGTTGCTCATGGCCATATGATCCATGTTTTAAATTTTTTTTATATCTTTGGAATCTATGTGGTTGACTTTTCTAATCATTATAATTTGAAACATTCTTAAATGCTTAACCAGAAAAATAAAGCCTTCTAGACTATTTGAGTTAAAGTTCCTTTTTTCAGCAAGCATAGTCCCCAGTACAAAGGGGGAAATATTTTTTTTTTGTAAATGTTTTATGGCAAGAAATTTTTGCCTTTATGATTAAATGTTTTCATGATACGTGCCATTTTCTAAAATTTTGCGTCATGAAGTTTAAAAGTATTAAAATTCGTAAAAAGGCCATTGCTTGGTTGAAGTACATGCTAACTAGTTAGACTAAAATCATGCTCAAATCTACACTTTGCTATCGTAAGTCATATGCTTTGAACTCCAATTTTTTATGGGTCATACGCAAGATTTAAACTTTAATGGTTTGTGGATATTTCTAGTCTGACCATGTCTATCATGTCCTTTTAATCTCCAATGGCTAGTTATACTATCTTTGTGCGTTAATTTCTTTGCCCAAGTTTTTTTTTTTTTCAAAAAAATATGGGGAGTTCTCTTTTTAGGCTAAGTTCTTTTTAATACTTAAATTATTTTACACTTAACCTTACTGATATTGAAATAGGGAGAGGATTGTTAAGCGAAATGTCAAATATTTTTATACTCCTTACGTTTTTAATTTTTAAATGGGATGTGTGTCTGTGCTTCATTACCAAAACTAAATGCATGATTTAAATGTATTCTTTCTTGATATGCTTGGGCAATATTGTTTAATTTTTAAGTTTTGCATACTATAAGGGGGAGCCTTTTCAAGCTGAACACATTTTGTTCGTGTGTGTTCGTCATCATCAAAAAGGGGGAGATTGTCACAAAAATTTTATCACACTTAGAAAAAATGACAAAAACATTTTCAAGGTCCAAGAAATCATTTTACCCCAAATGGGCCGAAAACCTCCCAAGGTTTCAAAAATGTCAATTTTCCTTAAAAAAAATCCTATAAATTTCAAAATAGTTGGGAGTTATTTTTTTGTAAAAACCCATTTTCTTGATTTTCCGATCCCGATGATTGCAAGGAAGGGCGTTGAGTTTTCGAAACATAATATGCCCTAGTTCTGAGGGGATACCTATATGTTATTTTTCTTCGGGTATTTGTTTTACAATTTTAAAAAGGGAGTAATTTTAAACGCTTGTTAAATTAATTTTGGGATAATTTTTTAATAATTTGGTACCATTCGTAAGAACGGGCGTGTAGGGGGTGCGAATACCTTCCCATCACGTAACCGTACTCCCGAGCCCATCTCTGATAACGCAGACCGATTCTACCCTTTATTGGGTATTAATAAAGTGTTCTAACCACACTAAAATATTAGTGGCTACTCCATTACTAAATTTTCCATGAAAATTAAACATAGGAGTTTTATTCGCCTCGTTCCTCTTGGGAACGTCGCGACAGCTTGGGAACATCGCGACAGCTTGGCAACTCTGTTGGCGACGATTGAGAGTCGAGCCAGTGATTAATCGTTAATTATCCCAATTTCAAATATAATGAACCATTTGAATACCCCCCTTTTCTTTTTGTGCAAATTGATAAAACTGATGGTGCATAGGTGAGTAATTATGCATATTAATAACCATAAGTTTTTGACCTACCTTTATGTTTGAATAAGAGGTAATTGATACTTGTGAATATTTGCCATGTTGAGCATATGATTGGTTGGTAAGCATGTCATTAGTTGAACAAATTTCTAACATGTGATGTGTTTCATGTATTCAATTGCGAATAACGAATGGATGAATGTGGGGTAGAGGGTGTAGGATAAAATGGACGAACTCACACACCTTCACAGCTCTGTACCTGAGATTTCCATTTTAGGATTAGGTAGGGGTGTAATAGAGTTTGTCCCTTCATAGCTTAAGATTGATGGGACTCATTAACCACTTTGCTCAGTGCAAGCTTTGTTCGAATCTCTGCGAGGGAGGAAGGAGTTTCAATCTGGGAACCTTTTGTCTATAGGGATAGAGTCTCGGAGAGCCTTGTATATATCCACCCTGGGTTTGGGATAGGAACCCCATCCTTCTCCAGGAGATCTTATGGCTATACATATTGCATGGTATTATTACTAACATATTGCATTCATATAGGCATCCCACCCGCTTTACCAAAGTTCCAAGAAAAATTAGGGCCATTCTAGAAGGTGCAATAATTTACCAAGAAATCGAGTATGTCATACAATTATATCGATGAGACAGCCTGAACAAAGAATTAGTGGTAAAGCTACTAGCCAAAGTTTGCATATATACCTGGTCAAAACCACTGGATGAACTAAAAACCATTTGGAAAGGGTGGACACTGCAACGCCGTTTGGAGTTCTCGTAGTTATACGGCCACATCGGTTTTCTGTTGCACATATCGGTGAACCTTCTAATGGTGAAGGCATTAGTCAATTTTTGGAATCCCCTGTACACATGCTTCATATTGAATGGGATAGACATGGTTCCTACAATCGAAGAGTACACATCACTCCTACATTTGATGAAGTAGCGGTCACCTTATCAGATTTATACGTCTAATTCTTAAGCTTCCCTCGCAAGACAAATTGCATAATGTTGCTGGAATCAAGATTCAGCGAGCCACGGGGGAAGACGAGAAAATCACTTGGAAGTGCCTGAAGACATTGTTGGAAGAAGAATAAGGTAAGGAGACTCAAATGCATCTGCTAGCCCTGGCCATATATGGTCTGTTTATATTTCGCAAAGAACTAGGGACCATTGATGGAGCCACTATTTCTTTTGTGGCACAAGTGAAGAATGGGGCTAATCTGGTTCCCGGTATTTTGGCAAAAGCTTTTCGATCTCTCAATAAATGCATAAGTAAGGGCTAGGAATGATTGAAGTGTTGTGTACCATTACTTTATGTTTGGTTTTCTAGTAACCTACCAGTAAACCAATGGGGGTACCATAACACCTTTTCAACTCTTCGAATCCCCTTAGTCGAGTTTGAAGAGGCTCAACAAAGTGTTCAAGGCAGACTGGAATGAAAAATCGCACAAATTGGGTGAGGTGGGATTAGTCTGGCGAGCACTATGGATGAACCATTCCAACATGATGCACCGGTGCGGAAACCTCCCATGGGTCACATTACTAGGTCCATGGGGAGGAGTGGCATATGCTCCTCTGATAGCCAGGAGGCAAATAGGGGCATCTTAATTTGTGTCAGTAGCCCACGGGTTGGCAAAATCAGACTTTGCTTATACAGCAACGAAAAACCAGAATCAGGTCAGGAAGTTCAGAGTGGCTTGGAACCACGTGCACTTGCTAGACCCATGTGAGGAAGAAATTGCAATTCAGCAGAGCCACGAGATATGGCGGGTCAACCAGGTGAATCCCCAATTCGAAGGAACGTTCGAAGCCTTGCTACTTATGGCCAGTCATCAAAGGATCCACAGTTACAGATGGAGTCATGCTCAAAGAAGGAAACGGTATCAGAAAGTTAACGAACGGAGTAAGGGAAAGAAGAGCTAGTGGCCTTTTACCGTAAGAAAGTCAAATGACAAAAAACTCAGCTCGCTCTGTCGAAAAAAGAAGTAGTGGCCTTGAGAAAAGAGATACAGACGCTTCGAGTTGTGCTCAATCAAAAATGCAAGACGTTGAAAGGCGCAGAGGCTGAAATTGAAAAAGGAACCCTCCGCATTCAAGAATTAGATGACCAATGGGATAAGTAGAGGAGAACCTTTAGCCAGGCACTAGATAAGGCTGAACCATTCATAGAACAAGACAGGTACTGGGAGGAAAAATACCAAGCACTAAACCGGAGAGTGAATAGATTGGCACCCAGAGGGTCAGAGCCAGCCCAAGAAGGATCGCACTATGTCAACAAAAGCAAATGGCACAATCAAAATCCTTCGTCCATGTAGTAAATTCAAAAGATCCATATATTTCATGAAAAGTTGTAATGAAATGATGATGATTTTTTCTAGCACCTTAGTCGAAGCACATAGGCTGCATAATTATATTTGCCCATTCATGCACCTAATACATATTTGCATAAACATTCACGACATATCATACATTTGTTCTGAAAATGTGGGTTTCATGTTCAGGGGGAAAAGAGGCATGACTGAGAATTGACAAATTGAGGCACCTACACACCTTTACAACACTCGTAGAAAAGCAAAAGCTATGGCAGAACAGTTGAAAAGTCGTGTCTTAGGCATCGAGCAAGGATAAGAGGAACTGAGCAACCAAATGAAAATAATACTAGACTTGCTACTGAGCAAGGGAAAGACGGTTGAAGAGTAGGACCATGAAGTAAACACGGATCCTATCAACCCTCTAGGCTTCACACAAATCCATGGGCAGTCATCTAGATCACCACCGTTTATCTTAGAGGGACCGCCACCGAGTGCAGCTACCTTCGTCATGGCAGCACCAATTCTGAGAATTGGGATGCCCCCGACAATGATGGCAGCTATAGGAACAGGCAAAACCACAACTGAATACAGCTGTGATGAGCTTAAAGAGTGATTAGGAGCCATCAAAGGGACTTGTGCGTCTAATTTTGTCAATCTTACGAATCTATGCTTGGTGCCCAAGGTGGTGCTCCCACCAAAGTTTAAGGTGCTTGAATTCGAGAAATTTGACGAAACTCAATGCCTTAAAACCCACCTACGGTTGTACTGCCAAGTGATGGCCGCAAACTCCAATAATGAAAAGTTGATGATACATTGTTTCCGGAGCAGTTTGACGGGGACATTGGCCAGGTGGTATATCCACTAAGACAAAACACGATTTCAAACGTGGGGAGAACTAGCTGTTGCCTTTGTAGCTTAGTGTCAACATGTGATGGAAATGGCCCCGAACTAGATGGCCTTGATTGAAATGGAGAAGAAACATGCTGAGACGTTCCAAGAATACATGACAGATGGCAAGACCTAGCTGTCCAAGTTGACCCCCTGGTGGGTGACCGAGAAGTAATTTCTTTTTTTGTCAACACCTTGAAGGAACCCTACGAAACACATTTGAGGGGGGCAACTCCCCACGACTTTATGGACATAGTGGCCATAGGGAGGAGGATCGAGGCCAACATTAAAGCAGGCCATGTAAAATAAAGTAGTGTAGAAAGTGGTCCAAGTAGGAAGTGGACCAGAAAAAAGAAGGATGAAGAGACTCGAGTGGTTCAAGGACCGTCTAATAGAAAAAATACAAAGGGTCATAGTCTATGGTCCAACTGAAACTTTGCAATCAAACCCGCAGTAAGGCAAACAACATATGTAGGCACTAGGCCCCAGTTTGTGGCCCCCATGTTTGTGCAAGCCTAGTAGAACATAGCAGCCCACCTGAGCTAGTAGACACACATGAGAAATACACCCAAAAATTTTCGGAGAGTAGACCCGATTCCTATGTTCTACGCAGATTTATTCCCTCAACTACTAGAACAAAGCATGATATCTACCATTCCCGGGATTCCTCTCACCAATCCTCCCTCGCACTGGTATAATCCCGAGGTCCGATGTGTGTACCATGCCAATTCTATAGGGCACACTATTGACCAGTGTTGGGCCTTCATACACAAGTTGCAAGATCCAAGGGACATTGGTTGGTTGTCATTTGACGGGAAGCTAGTTGGTATAGCAGAAAATCTCTATCGACCATGGAGGGACAATGTCGAGATGATCGAAGAAGAAACCGAGGAAAAATCAAAAAGCAAATGGGAACACATAACGCTAGACTAGGTGTATGGTGAACTAACAATGGTAGGCCTAGCAGGGCTAAAGGCTGTTTGGCCTGAAGGTACCCCATGTGCATGCCAAAATACTGTAAACGAATTAGTATAACAATGTGGGAATTTTTGGGTTTTTTTAAGTAGTTTGATTGATAGCAAATGAGTGGAAGTCAACCGCATTCAGAAAATGAATGAAGTTTTAGTTATAGGGGAATCTGACCATCCCCAATTCACCAACATGCCATTTATCCCCATAATGGGAAAAATCCCAAAAATTTTAGAGGCCCAAGTTTGGGTAGTGATCTCAGCCCCTCACCCTTCTGCATATCGCAGTGATGGGGTAGTATCGTGGAGGTACAATTGTGAAGTACGCCTTGAATGAGAAACTAGTCATGCTGCTGAAGCCAGAGGGATAACCAGAAGTGGAGGGGTTTATACGCCGGAGGTCTTAGAGAAAGTGTAGTCTGGCCAAGAACATAACAGGAACCTAAAGAACTTGGTTCAGCCTCAGGAAGTTGAGGAATTCTTGAAAATAATTAAACACAGTGAATACATCATCATTGACCAGCTAAAGAAGATGTCAGCCCATATCTCTATCTTGTCGCTGTTGTTGAGCTTGGAAGCCCACTGGGAAGCTCTATTAAAGGCCCTTAATCAGGCCTATATTCCCTAAGACATCAACATCAATAATTTTAACCACATGATTGGTGGTTTTATGACTACCAACTACATTATGTTCGCTGATGTGGAGATCCCAGTGGAAGGACAAGGGCATAATCAGGCGTTGCATGTTTCCGCTAAATGCCGGGATCACATGATTGCATGAGTGTTGATTGATAATAGGTCATCTTTGAATGTCATGCCCATGATGACCCCACAGAAGATGCCTGTCGACCCATCTTATATAAGGCAAAATAATCTAACTATGCGGGCTTTCGACGACACCCGCAGGGAATCGATGTGATCTATTGAAATTCCCATGCAAATTCGACCGGTCACCATCGAAATTACATTCCAAGCCATGGTTATAACCCCATCTTATAGCTGCTTATTGGGGAGGCTGTGGATACATAACACCGGGGCTGTTCCATCCTCTTTGTACCAAAGGGTCAAATTTGTAGTGGACGGGAAATTGGTTTGCATATACAGAGAAACAGAGTTGATGATAACCAAACGTACCTCCACCCCTTATGTGGAAGCTGCTGAAAGAAGCCTTGGGGAATTCATTTTGAGCCTTTGAAATAATCAATGTAGCAACTATGGTCGAAGGGTTCCCAATCCCATAACCACGAGTTTCCTCAACATCTCGCATAATTGCTAGAGAACTTATCAAACATGGGTATCATCCGGTTCAAGGGCTGGGAAGATGTTTATAGTGGATTTTGAGGCCATTGGTGATTCCTGAAATGAAATATAGATAGGGTCTGGGATATAGGCCTACATTTGCAGTCAAGAAAAAGAAGAAAACGGAAAAAGAAGCTCAGAGAAGGGAAAGACTTACTGATGATACCAGTGCTCGGTGGGGGTCAGGTGTCCCTCATATCAATCAAACATTCATAAAGAGTAGTCAGGATGATCTTGAATCTAAAATGAGACAGCTAAGCATATCTGTTTTGGATTAAGAGGCTTCATTAGCCACCTCGAACAAATGGGTCTGCCATCTTCAGCCAGGAGAGGAACTACACAATTGGAGTTCTTTTGATTGTCCCATTTTCTTCATGTAATGATTTCTTTTATTTCTGATTTTTCATTTTAAATTTTTTTTGTAAGCCCAAGGCACTATAGTCATGGACAGTTTCATTTCAATTAATGAAAAAAAAAATATGCACTTATTGACATTTGTTTGCATCCCTAGTTCAACTGTCCAAATTTGTTTGCTACAACTTCATGTAGAAATAGAATAGATAATGACATTAATACCCTTGATAAAGAAATTGATGTTAATTTTGAAAATATAATTCATGAAACCGAAATTGAAAAGCGTGAGGTGAATTTATCCCCTGAAATGGAGAGAATGTTGAAGTCAGATGAAAAGCCAACATTGACTAGCAGCGACCCCACCACTATAATCAACCTGGGAACTAAAGAGGAGCCTAAACAAGTAAAGATTGGAGCACTACTGAGGGGTGAGAAAAGGAGCAAAATAATTGAACTATAAAAAGAATATCGAGATGTATTTGCTTGGTCATATGAGGACATGCCGGGTCTAGACACTGATTTGGTAACCCACAAGATTCCCCTCTACCCAGGTTCGAAGCCAGTCAAGCAAAAGTTAAGGAGACTGCAGCCGGAGGTGTTGCTTAAGATTAAAAAAGAGGTGCAAAAGCAATTTGAGGCCGAGTTTGTAGAGGTAGCCCAATATCCTGAATGGATGGCCAATGTCATTCCAATAATGAAAAAGAATTGCAAAGTGCGAGTTTTTGTGAACTACCGGGACCTAAATAGAGCTAGCCCCAAATATAATTTCCTACTCCCGCACATTGATGTATTGGTGGACAACACTGCAGGGAACACTTTATTTTCATTCATGGATAGTTTTTTGGTGCATAATCAAATCAAGATGGCCCCAGATGATAAGGAAAAAACCACTTTTATCACATTATGGGTGACCTTTCGCTATAAGGTCATGCCACTTGGTCTAAAGAATGCTGGGGCTACCTACCAAAGAGTTGTGGTGGCTCTATTCCATGACTTAATGCACAAATAAATTGAGTTGTATATGGAAGATATTATCGTCAAGTCACGAAATGAAGGTGACCACGAGATGAACCTGGAGAAGTTATTCAAAAGGCTCCAGAAATGCCAATTAAAACTAAACCCGGAAAAGTGCACCTTTTGCGTTACTTCAGGAAAATTATTGGGGTTTATTGTAAAAGAGAAAGGAATCAAAGTGGACCTTGATAAAATCAGAGCCATTCATGAAATTCCTAGTCCC
This sequence comes from Malania oleifera, assembly GCF_029873635.1. NCBI lineage: Eukaryota > Viridiplantae > Streptophyta > Magnoliopsida > Santalales > Ximeniaceae > Malania > Malania oleifera. Next base: position 64,823,375 of record NC_080422.1, read on the forward strand.
AAGACTAAAAAGAAGGTACAGAGTTTCTTGGGTAAGCTCAATTATATAGCTTGATTCATATCCCAACTAACTGCTACTTGTGAATCCATCTTTAAGTTGTTAATAACTCAAAGAGGTGGAATGAGGAATGCCAAGAAGCTTTTAAGAAAATAAAGGAATACCTCTTGAACCCCCCCCCCATGCTAGCACCCCTGATGCCCAGAAGGCCTTTGATTTTGTACTTGGCAGTATTGGAAAATTCCATGGGTTGTGTATTGGACCAGCACGATGAGCTGAGAAGAAAAGAAAGGGCCATTTATTACCTTAGCAAAGAGTTCATAGAATATGAATCTAAGTACTTGGACTTGCAGAAAACATGTTGCGCTCTGGTTTGGGTAGTCAATAGGTTGAGACAAAACACACTGTATTACTCGACCTCGCTGATTTCCAAAATGGACCCGATCAAGTATGTCTTCGAAAAGCCCGTAGGAACAGGATGGGTTGCATGGTGGCAGATGTTGTTGATTGAATATCATATCACCTATGTGACCCGAAAATCTATTAAGGGAAGTGTTATTGTGGAGTATCTGGCAGATAGAGCCGTGGAAGATTAACAGCCTATGGAGTTTGACTTCCCCAATAAGGATATTGTTTCTATAAACCAAGAAGATGAAGATTACGAAGGATGGACGATGTTATTTGATAGGGCTGTCAATGTGTGGGGACATGGAATAGGAGCCATACTCATATAACTAGAAAGGAGACATTATCCAGTCATAGCCAAGCTGACTTTTCCATGCACCAATAACATAGCATAATACGAAGCACGTATATTGGGTTTACATACTGCCATGGACCGAGATATCAAAGAATTAGTCATGAAGGGAGACTCAGCCTTGGTCGTTCATCAAGTGACAGGAGAATGGGAAACCCGGGATTCCAAATTGGTGCCGTATTAAGAGATGATCAAAGGATTTGATAGCATCAGTTTTTCACACTTGCCAAGGGAAAACAATTTAATTCTTGATGCCCTAACAACCCTAGCGGCTTTGATCAAAGTAGTACCTGGAGCAGAGATTGATCTGATTCAAATTAGAATATAGTCAGAGCCCACTCACTGTGTATTGGTTAAAGAAGCTGATAGAAAGCCTTAGTTCCATGACATTCGGACATACATCCAAAAAAATTAGTACCTTGAAGGAGCAACCAGCAATGAACAAAAGACGATCAGGAGGTTGCCCATGGGGTTCTTCTTGGACAATGAGGTGTTGTACAAAAGGAACAACAATAGGACCCTTCTATGTTGTGTAGAAGGCCAAGAAGTGCGACATATCATGCATGAGGTCCATGAGGGAGTTTGTGGTACTCATGTCGGGTCTCACTCATTGGAACGAAAAATCCTCAGGAGTGGATATTACTGGATAACAATGGAAAGCAATTGCATTGAATATGCCCAGAAGTGCCATAAATGCCAAATTTATGGAGACCAGATTCAAGTTCCACCAGCCCCACTCCACGCCCTATCTGCACCTTGGCCCTTCTCAACCTGAGGCATGGACGTGATTAGGCCAATTACTCTGAAAGCTAGTAGCGGGCTCTGTTTCATCTTTATGGCTATTAATTATTTCATAAAATGGGTAGAGGAGGCATCATACTCCAGTGTCATGCAGAATGTGGTCAATCGCTTCATAAAGAGGGAGTTAATTTTCCGGTATGGAGTTCCCGAAAGGATAATCTTGGATAACGCAAAGGAACTGAATAACGAAGTAATAACAAAGTTGTGTAAATAGTTCAAGGTTAGACACCATAATTCGGCTCCTTACAGACCACAGATGAACGGGGCAGTAGAAGCAACCAACAGGAACATCCAAAGTATCTGGAAAAGATGATAGAAACCTACAAAGATTGGCATCACAAGCTCCCTTTTGCCCTAGTGCCATACAGAACCATAGTCCGAACCTCCACACGTGCCACTTCTTTCTCACTAGTGTACGGGACAGAGGTTGTGGTCTCGATAGAGGTTGAAATCCCATCCCTACGGGTCCTAAAGGAAGTAAAGTTGACTGAAGCAGAATGGATACAATCTCGGTATGATCAGTTGAACTTGATTGAGGACAAAAGGATGGCTGCAATAGCTCATAGGCAGTTGTACTAGAAAAGGATGATGTGGGCATTCAATAAGAAGATGCGACCTCAGCAATTCCAGGAAGGGGATTTAGTATTGAGAAAGATTTTTCCAATCCATACAGATCCTTGTGATAAATGGATGCCTAACTACGAAGGTCCTTACATGGTAAAGAAGACATTCTCAGGAGGCACCTTGTTGCTGGCAAACATGGATGGAGCCGACCTCCTGCACCCTGTTATTTCTGATGCTGTAAAGAAATATTATTCTTAGAGGCCTTGTACACTCTAAAAAGAAAGCAATAAATTGATCATGTTGTTATTCCTTAAGGCCTCTATTTGTTCATGCTTTGATTAGATGATAGATCGCCATTTTTGGCCAATCAGTTCCCCCTTAAAAAACCCAAAAATTCGTCTATCACTTGGAAAACCCTTTCGAACTTAAAAAATTTAAGCCATTTTTTTTTTCAAAAGTCATTTCCCAAATTTAAAATGGGTTGGGATTTTCAAAAGTCAGGCAAATCATGCGAGGTAATAACACAGTGCCAAAATGACGGCAGGCCATTTTTCCACTACCCAAAAGTTAAAGAAAGAAAATACCCCTTGATACCCCCTATTGCACTTGAAAATGTCTAATCTTTTGTTTAAATCAACAAAATAATCACACTCCACATTGAGGCAGTCTTGGAAAGACTGGCCCTGAATGAAGCTTAAATGAATAAATGGAGGCATGATTCCCCGCAAAAAAGAGAAAATGCGGCAAAAGAACAAAGGGGAAAATCAAAGCAAATGAGAGACAAGGGACATGCATCATTTGTGATCTTTGGCTAATTCACCCTTTGGTAAAATTCATAAGTTTGAGCCTCATGCACCATTTCTTCTTTAACCAATACCCATAACCTACATTACAACCCAAATGAAAAGACCTGACCAGATTGGCATATGTTGTTGTCTCAAATGATTTGTCATACTCAATATTGAGTTTGAACTACGTAATGACCTGATCTTATAAAGGTAAGTGGGCAGCTTGTTAAAATTGGCAAGCTTGATCAATGCTTTGCAAAAACCCCAAAATGGGGGGGAACACGTTCATATGGGGGTAGGACTTTGAGCTTTAGTTTTACCATTCTTTTGAAAGCCCTCATCCTTAAAGCCAATGTTTTGTCCCAAGTCTTAAAGACCATCTAGAGATCGAAACATAAACAATGCCCAATCGGGTCATGGACAAACAAATAAATGAAGAGTATCATTCGGTCTTATTGTGTTTAAAGGAGGAATGAGTTCTTTTGGGTCAAAAAGGGCAGTTCTTGAAAAGGGAAGAGTTGTTTCGGCTTTATAAATTGACGTCGTCACCTTGACAAGAGGCACTAGTCTCAAGTTTACCCTCTTCCCAAAATAATTTTTGAACATAGAAAAATAATTATTTTGCATAGTATGATACACTAAGTTAGAAAATTAATGTCATAAATGCATAATCCAAAATCCTTTCGTTTTTCAAAACCCTAAAAAATGGACAGCCAAAAAAAACTAGGAGTTCTTGATACTGAGGCAGCTTTTGGGCGCCTGTCTAATTTGAAAGGGGGGTAGGACTAGCAACGATGGTAATTGGGGCAGATTTTGGGTTGATTTTTCTCTAAACTGATTCCAATGCCTTCATATCAAAACACAAGATGAAGACATAGCCAAGATCAGTGGTAGGTAAACACACGGGTAGATTTTGAGCACTTTTGGAATTTGAAAACATAGCCAAGAGTAGGCACAAACCAAGGTGTTGGCCTTACAAGGCTTAACATCTTGTTTTGATGCTAACAAACAAGTAGAACTTAACATGTTTTGTTTAAGTGATGTATTTTTTGGACTCAATGATGAATGCAAGGTTAAAGAATTCATGAAAGCTTATATTTCAAAGAATGATGATTTATATCAAGCTTGAAGCATGGATTCAAAAATGGATTTAAAGATAAAGCTTGAAGATAATAAGAGCATGAGGATTAAATAGAACTTGATTAAAGCTCAAAGAAAGATGAAGCAAGCATAAAGATTTCAAGGAATTCAAGAATTGGAAATTTGAAGGAGTTTACAAGAAATTTCATGTAAGTACTTCAATAATTTCAATATGGATACATGAAACTCTTAGGTTAATTTATTGGACCTAGATACCTTTCAACATACTTGGAAAATATTTTTATAAGGTCAAAAATTATTTCAAAAATGTTAGAATTATTTTTGGAATGAAAAGCACCAAAAAGAGGTTTTTCCAAATGTTGTTAATTTTTCTATATCTGCATTGAGGTGTATTTGTTTCTATCAAAAGCTCTTTATTTTAAAAAGTGTTCAACATGAAAATTGTAAGATATTCTATTAGATTTCATTTGACATCAATATCAACAAATTTAGAATTATAGAGAAAAATTTGTGACCTAAAAACAAAAGGATACTCGAAGCAAACAGCAACCAGTAGACTGCTTGAACCAGGACAGGCGCCTGGGTGGGAAGCCAAGCCAGGCAACTGGCTTTGTCCTGGCAAGTGACTGCCACCCTACTGCCCCAACTACTCCTTTAAAAATAACATGGTAGGCGACTAGTGAATTGGGGTAGGTGATTGCCACGAACAGATTTTTTAAAAAACCTCAATGGAAACATTTTTTAAATGGTTTGCTTGGGGCTCAAACTTTGTGAAAACTTAGGGGATACTCCAAGTCACTTGGGGTCCAAGTTACATACCTTTTAAAGTATATAAATAAGTCTCAAATATCATTGAATCAATACACCAAGAATTCAAATTCAGCAAAATTCAAAATCTCTCTCAATTGCTCTCAACACTCAAAGGCACTTTCACTCTCATCTTGTCTACGAAATTTGCTGAAGTCTTGCTGATTCTTCCACAAGAATTGTGCTACAAATTCTAAATCTTTCAATAATTGAAAGAATTAAATGGCAATATACTCCATTGAGCTTCAATTTAATTTTCATATCGTTATTTACTTTGAAGTATATTAGTTTCTTAATTTTCATATCGTTATTTACTCCATTGAGCTCTTTATGTGAGCAAGTTTTTGTACACATCTATTTGATGTTTATCTTGTAGATTGATGATTCTAAGGATTGTTTGGATCATTGGCTAAGCAAGGGGATATTGCTTAGAGAGGTGAGCTCTAGCCTATTTAAGGAGTGACCAAACGAGGGGACATCGTTTGGAGAGGCGAACTCTAGCCTAGTGAAGGAGTGTTTGAGCGTGGGGTATCGCTTGTAAAGGTTTTTTTCCACCCGTCAATGGAACAGGTTTAGTGAATCCTTTGGTGGTTTGCCAAAGGCGAGGACGTGGGCTAGGTATAAGCCGAACCTCGTAAAAATCTCCGTCTCACTCTCTCTTTCTCTATTCTTTATTTTCAGTACATATTTAAATTGCATGCATGGTTTAAAATTAAAATCATATAAACTACGTAAATTTGGAAATCAAGTAAACCTTAAAGTTTGATTTTTGATTTGGGTTGCGGAAACCGAAAGAGAGTATGTTGGTTGAACCATTCTTTATGGAAACCATACGGGAGTACGTTACTTGACTAAACATCCCAAAGATAAACAAACTTAAGAGTTTATTTGAATTATGGAGTTTGGAAAGAGTAATTGGATTTTATATTGAAGAAGAAATTTCATATATACAGGATTTTGTTCAAAACTCACATCACAACAAGGCTGAAAACATCAAAAGCTGAAAGTTACGTATATTATATTGATTATGATTGGATGGTATAAAGATTTGTTTTATATTCCAAAAGTCTTAAATCTTGAATGATTTCATCAATCTAATAGTGCTGCATTTGGTAAATAAATTGTGGTTGTGTTGGTTTGGAAATTGTGATTAATTGTTTGATTGTTTATAATTTCAAAGTGTGGTTGAAGATTGAATGTTTAATTGTGTTTAATTATGTTGTTGATTGGTTGTTCAAAAGAAATCAAGTTCTTGTTTGATTGACAAAATAAATAAACAAGTCAAAGAATTGGTTAAATATTAAAAGAAGTTAAGGACTTTAAAAGAACTAAAGAGAAAGTTTAAAAAAAATCCAATTCACGCCCCCTCTTAAGAAGCTATTCCTAATTTCACAAGGTAATTTGGGCAAATGACGAGATGAATTTTTAATTAATCAATTCAAGGACCCTCATATATGATTGGAATTTGAAAATGGCTAAGGATAAAGATAGGGTTGTCGATTACAGTCACCTTGGAGGAAGGAAGTTCATGCATCAACATGCATTCCATGCATCGCATAAGAAAGAAAATACAAAGGACATCTCATACAATATGCATACATCTTTGCATTCATACACATAGTAACATATCACTGCATTCAAGCATCTCAAATAGCAACATGCATACATATAGCAATAGAACACCATTCATTCATACTTGTCTGGTTGAATAAACTTTTGAATTATCCTTTTGCATCATTGAATGAGCCATTCTTGTCTTAACATATTTGAAAACTAGGGTAGATGACCCCATGCACAAATTGACATACTTTGAAATTGTGGCAGTTGACCCCAGGAATCAATTCATGCATTGGTTGTTGAGTCTCAAAGCAAGTAATCTAAAGATAGCCAAAGAACCTCAGGATTTTGTTCTTGATCGATAATCCCTGGTGGAGTAACTCTAATCACTACACCTGAGGACATTTTCCAGAACAATCTCGAGGTCTTCCACCCAATTGATCACCCTCAGTAATGTAACCATTTTCCAAAATACTAACCTTCCAAAAGATCTCAGGACTTGGCACTCGATTGATCATCCCCAGTAGAGCAATTTTTCAGGAATTAGAACCCTGCACATAAGCTTATTCTTCAAAATAAATAAATAATTTTTTGGGATTTGTTTCCTGATTGATAATCCTCAGCAGGACAAACTATTCTACAAACCTAAAGATTGCTTTTCCAAAAAAAATCTCAAAGTAGTGATTTTTCCAAAACACAATTTCTTACCAAAAAATTTTGGCTCGGGTCATCAAACCCGCCTTGGCTCGAATTATGACATCCATAGCAAGCCATTCAAGGAAAACCAAGGTTTGGGTCATCATACCCCCACGGCTCGGACTCCAATGTCCACGACAAATCGACACAAAGGTTTGGGTCATCGTACCCCCACGGCTCGGATTCCCACGTCTATAGCAAACTGACATAAAGGTTTGGGTAATCGTACCCCCACGGCTCAGATTCCTACATCCACAGCAAACTAACAAAAAGATTTGGGTCATCGTACCCTGACAGCTTGGATTCCTACATCCACAGCAAACCAACACAGAGGTTTGGGTCATCGTACCCCCATGCCTCAAATTCCTACATCCACAGCAAACCAACACAAAGGTTTGGGTCATCGTACCCGCACGGCTCAGATTCTTACATCCGCAGCAAACCGACACAGAGGTTTGGGTCATCGTACCCCCACGGCTCGGACTCCCATGTCCACAGCAAACTGACACTAAGGTTTGGGTCATCGTACCCCCACAGCTCGGATTCCTACATCTACAGTAAACCAACGCAATGTTTTGAGCCATCGTACCCCCAAGACATAGACTCCCACATCCATAGAAAACTGACACAAAGGTTTGGGTAATTGTAACCCCATGGCACAAATTTCTACATCCACAGCAAGTGATTCGAAGGAAATTATAGTCAATGTACCAGCAATACTCTTGTCCTCATTCAAAAGAAAACCACACAAATTTTATTAATCACCGTCACTTATGGTGGAGGAATACCATGGTTATATTCACGGTTTTGGGAGCTTACAATAACCAAACCAAAACACTCCCAAAACAAAACCAAAGCCTTTAAAAAAAATAAAAAAATAAAAAAGAAGAAGGGGGGTGTACATTTACACGCCTCGTATGGCAATATAAATACATAACATCATGGCTCTTCATGCCTCTCCACTTCCCTTTTTAGGTTAAGAAACGAGAAGTCTATCCTTTTCCATGCACTATGGTTTTGAGCCGTTTATGCTTCCGCTAGAAGTCCTCCTGACTTTCTCCAACCCGGCTACTCTAGACCCAAGGTCATTGGAGTAAGCTACCATCATTCTTCTCAAATCCTCGACCTCCCATTTCAGCATCTTATTTTGTTGCTTTATGTCCCTCATTTTCTAGTTGTTCTTCTCAGTATTTCTACCATAAGAGGTAAACTTCTTTTCCGAGGAGGGTCACGGTTTGGTTCTAGTTCTACAAGCGATTGACCAAGTGAAATGTCGAGGCCATTGCTTGGGCACTATGATAGAGTGCTTGGGTAGCTACACCGACATTGAACATCGTGGCCAATACTGTCTCATTCCTCAGCATTTTATTTTGGAACTGAAGAGAGAGTTGGAAGGAACCAAGGACACTAAGACAGGATCGCACCTTTGGTACCAAATTCAAATTAGGAAACTGTTTGGAAGATGAAGCCCCTGCCATGAGAAATGATTGAGAGTTTTAAGAAATTTGAAATGGTTAAGGCACGGTTGCAATAATAGAAGGTGGTCAACGATGAGTTGCGGTTACACGTGGAGCTTGCCTGTAGTGTTTAGGTGTGAGAGGAAGTGTGTTAAATAGAACGATATTAAAACTGCTTAGTGACTCACTCGAAAAATGAGCAGCTCGAAAGCTATCCCAAGTATAGGAGTTCTGTCGTGTAATATTAAGCCCAAGGGCTAGATCGTCTCCTCAGGGAATGCGTTTTAATCTCAATTTCACGTTCGTCCAATCAAAAACAAAAATGCACTGAACTCAGTTCAGATTCGGGTTTTCAAGATTGTGGAAACTTAAATGAAAACACAAATTAAAGTCCTAAAACTAGCACGCACAGAATTAAATAACCATAATAAAAACCCTAATCTACTTAAGGAAACGCTAGAGCATACTAACTAAAAATGGAAACCTTAAACATGGAATTAAAAATATGCAACCACTATCACAATTTAAACACGAAACAAACAAAACTCTAAACCTAGCATGCAATGAAATTGAGAGCAAAAACGGAAACTCTAATCTACTCAAGGAAACATTGGGACACACGTTAATTAAAAATGGCAACCTAGAACATGGAATTAAAAACACACAATGGAAACTAAATTAGACACACACTAAAAAAAAACCAAACCTGCTAAAAATCGAACCTTTAGCACAATTAAGAGATCAAATCAAGACTCACAATTTAAATGTAAACATGAACTCAACGGAAATTTAAAAGACATAAACAATAACGGAACACAATAAAAACACAACCTTTACTAATCATAGACCCTAATTAAATCGAATTTCGACAAAAAAAATATCTGAATTTAATTAAGAATGCTAAATTAAAATAACTATCAATTAGATAAACAAAGAGATTAATTTAACAATAATGAAATACTCAACATTACTCAACTTAAACAAAAAGAAAGAAAACTCCAATAACATTAAAAAAAACTAAAATTTCTTCAATATTCCAAGATTCAAAGAAAAGTAAATAAAAGAAATAAAGAAAGGAAAAGAGAGAGAGAGAAACAAATCCACGGAGCCGTGAAGTTGCTGTTGTGCTGGAGAAGTTGCTGCTGCGCTTTGGTGGTCCTGCTATGGAGTCGGCTAGTGTTCTGCTATGCTTGGGGACTGCTGAAGATGGTGGAGGAGGCTGGCCGTACTGCAAGAGGGCAGAGGAGGCCAAGAGAAACAGAGGAAAGGGGGAGAGTGAGGGAGGAAAGACAAAGGGAAGGAAGAGAGACAAGGGGAGAGAAGCAGAATTGAAAAGAACAAAAAAAAAACAAACTAAAGAAGAAGAAGAAGAAGAAGAAGAAGGAGAAGAGGATAATGAAGAGCCATGGGGGCTGCCTACGCAGGAAGAGAAAGAGAAGGGTTAAATAGGATAGGGGGGGAAAGCCCTAGACCCGAATAGGAAACCCGAATTGCTATATTTTTTCATTTTTTTCATTCTCTATTCATCGCAAATATGACTCTTTTGGAGCCTGTGTCTCATAAAACTCAAAACACAAAAGTTGTATAGAATCCTTTTCCCTTTCTCCAAAAATTTGAATCGTCTCGATCGGAGCTCGGACGGAAAAGTTATACATAAAATACCAACAAGTGTCGGTTTTGATTCCTAGGAATTTTCCTGCGACAAAAATTACCAAAACTTCATAAATAGTGCAATAAAGTTCAAGAATGATGATTTTGGCATTTTATTAAAATATTGGACAATTTTATATATTTAATTAAAAATATAAACCGTAAAGCTCGGGTTAAACGTCCAATTACGCAGTTTCGGTGCGTAATCACACCCCCCAACTAACGTTTTGCTAGTCTCTAGCAAATGACGTGAATGAATCTCAGGGTGGTGTCTACAACTACATACTCCGGTGATCATGAAATCAATGCACATGCGATATAACTATACCACTTCACATACAAGAACATAACTGAATTTCACACAAGCTCGTTCATATTCAATGCACACGACTCCAAAGCACGTCACTCATGCAAGTTTCATTGTTTATATGTGATTTGAGAGTAGGATACTCACATGAAGTTAATCAGTGGCACATTTAGAGTTAATGCAATCATATAAGTTCGAGTATAAACAGGTAAACTCTCGAGGTGTGTGTGATGTGTGTGACTCAGTACACTTAGGACGCTAGTGGACACCTACAGAACGGTCGCTTTGACTCGGCCTTACTTGTATACCCTCAAAAACACTCAAAGAAAATGGGTTCACTCGTCATATGTGAGGAGGAGTGTCGCGATCAAACATCCCACATATTAAAAGGAACAACGCTAAGTATATGGAGTGACTAGTCTGGAAAGGATCTAGCCTATCTATGAGGTGTCGGGTCCTTCACCCTAGCATCTTCTCACTAACTCGCCATATCCAACTGGGACCACCCTAGATCAACTTACTCACAAACTTGTTGTGAATACATCTGAGGCATTAACCGGTTGAAGCATCTTCATATATGGAAAATATGTGTCGTCCTTGACTTTTTGTGATATGTAATTGGGTCGGCATTGACATTTCATTTCATGCGCATGTGTATTGCTTATTCTTTTTTCTGCTCATTCTTTATTTTCTGTCTTTTCTTGAGCAATAAGGACAATATTACACTTCTTTTGTAATCTTCGTACCATCAATGGGAATTGAGCTCGAATAGAAGTTCATGAATTAAGTCTATCTCTATGGGTGGCTCAACCTTCACATTTTGAGTAGGCTACAAGACCTAGGTTTCTATCTCCCCACTAGGTGTCACCTCTAGGCTAGCAAATAAAAAAAAAATAGACTAGTGTACAAGGAATCATCCAGAAAAAGAGAATTGAGTTCCATGAACTCTGATTTGATATTAATGCTCAAAAGGACGATAAATTGCTCAAGGATATCTCACAAGGTGTCATAGTCTCCACGGGTGCTCTCTCAGTGCTCACAGGAAACCCTAAGTGCAATGAATCACGTGAGTGTGTATTCAACCTCATGAGATGCCGTGTAAATACAGGAAATTATATAGTCAAATTAACACGAATGTACTACCAATCGATTCTTTATGGAGTCATAAAGTCATATAAAGAGAAAACTTCACATGATTGACTCAAGTGTGTCATTCTTAAGTTATATGCAAGTATGTGAAAGGTATACAAAGTGTTAAACATGGCATAGTGCAGTGTAATTCCTCAGTGCTCCTCCTTTCTTTCTCTCTTTCTTTTTGATTTTTTGATTTTTTTGATTTTTTTTTATTTTTGTTTTTCTTTAAACCTAGTACGTGTACGTGCACAGTGTTACATCCGAATGCTCATCCCCCCCAACTAAAGTGGATCATTCTCCTCAATGTGAAAGCATAGGGGAAATAGAAAATACTGTGCATGGAAAAAGTAAGGCCTACCTGAGTGGCGAAATAATGGAAAACAAATATCGAACTACGAGAAAATAGACCTGAAAACTAACTAAAAATAAAATAAGATAAAATAAAAGGAAAATAAGGGAAAGAAAAACATCACAATTGTCTTGGCGGAGGCTCTGGAGGAATTTCGTCTGGTGGCCGCAGGTTTATAAATTGCATCGGCGGTTCTCCAAATTTAAGCCGCCATAGTGGATCAGTCTTCATACCTACACGAAAATCAACCTCAAATGAATTAATGCGTGTCAAAGTACCAAAAAATTTGTGTGCAGGTCGACCCTCATGTGTGGATAAGAAAGGGTCTTTATTCAACATTGTGTCCAGGAAATGTGCTTCTTTACGAACTAACGGTTGAGAGAAAGTGATCGGAATAATTACCTGCAGTTCTTCAGAAGCATTACTATTAAAGGTTTTACCTGGTTCTTTGAAAATTATATGCTCACTAGACTGGTCACCCTCTTTATCGGGTGTACATATCATCATACCACTGCAAGAGTCTACTTCTACATTAGGCTCCTTAACATTTGATTCAAGCAGGAGTGACGATTTCACGATTTCTGAGCTTGGAGTAGGAGGTACCACAGGTTGGTACTCCGTATGAGTATCAGTCTCATCATCAACTAAATGCTCCACTTGTGGCCCCGTTTCCTCTAATTTTTCTTTGAATTCATCTATTTCAGCCGTAACTTCCGGTGCTGGGACAACTATTTGTCCGACGATGAGCATTTCAGATTGGGGGTCGTCTTTCTCGCTACTGAAGGTGATGGTGGCCTCTGCTATCTCAAGAGAAACATCATGTATTTGTTGTTGCGGTTGCTGGTACTCTTGAGAACTAGGCTGAGGTTCTGCGAGTGTTTCCTCGTTTTCTAAGATGTCCAACTGTGTGCTTATCGCATTAATGGTGTCCCGCAATTCATTATTATGATCGACTTGAGTTTGCATGAACTGCTGGAGCATGCTCGCCATCTAAGTTATGCTATCCTCCAGAAATTCTGACGGCGTACAACTCAGAGAGATCTGTGGTGGCTGGTATTGAGGAGGAGGAATATCCGGGCAGTTTGGTGGTTCATATGCATCACCACCACTAATTGTGCTGATAGGATGTGCAGTCATGGGTGCCTGAGTGTATCGTGTGTTGCACTGTAGGACATTGTCAGCTAAGTAATCAAAGAATGATAATACCTGATCTGGATCCTCGCTGACGGGCTCTCCATTAGACATAGTCTGAACAAAACACTTGCAATCAGGGGTAAGAGCAGTATAAAAATAATCAGCTAACCTCCATGAGTCAAACCATTGATGTGGGCAAGTACTTAGCAGATCCTTGAATCGTTTCCAGCAAGCCCCAAATGTCTTATCATCCTGCTGCACAAAATTAAGAATCTGTTCCTGCAAAAATTGAGTTCTCTGTGAGGGACAAAACGCATGCAGGAATTCAAGCTCCATATTAGACCAATTAGTGATAGAATGACGTCTCATAGAATGAAACCAAATCAGTGCCCTATCCTGTAAAGTAGCAAGAAATAAATTTAGTCTAGTAGATTCGTCAGTTTTAGCATGAGAGAAAAACATGTTGCAGGTTAACTCAAACTCTGTTAGGTGCTGATAAGGGCACTCTGATTCCGTCCCGTAAAACTCGGGTAGCAATGATGTCCTCCCCCGCTGCATCATGAAATTAAGCTCGTCATAAGGCAAAACAGTGGAAGAGGATGCAGTGGCATATTCAAGCTGCAAAAAGTCCATTATCGTGCGCGGTGCATGTGCAGCCATTTTTCAAAACTCGATTTTTTTTTCTTTTTTTGTTTTCTGCTTTTTTTTCCTTTTTCTTAAAACTAATAAAAATGACGAGAAAAATGCGAAATTGAGACTAAGAACGACATTTCCCGGCAATGGCGCCAAAAACTTGACTCACTCGAAAAATGAGCAACTCGAAAGCTATCCCAAGTATAGGAGTTCCGTCGTGTAATATTAAGCCCAAGGGCTAGATCGTCTCCTCAGGGAATGCGTTTTAATCTCAATTTCACGTTCGTCCAATCGAAAACAAAAATGCACTAAACTCGGTTCAGATTCAAGTTTTCAAGATTGTGGAAACTTAAATGAAAACACAAATTAAAGTCCTAAAACTAGCACGCACGGAATTAAATAACCATAATAAAAACCCTAATCTACTTAAGGAAACGCTAGAGCATACTAACTAAAAATGGAAACCTTAAACATGGAATTAAAAATACGCAACCACAATCACAATTTAAACACGAAACAAACAAAACTCAAAACCTAACATGCAATGAAATTGAGAGCAAAAACGGAAACTCTAATCTACTCAAGGAAACATTGGGACACTTGTTAATTAAAAATGGCAACCTAGAACATGGAATTAAAAACACACAATGGAAACTAAATTAGACACACACTAAAAAAAACCAAACCTACTAAAAATCGAACCTTTAGCACAATTAAGAGATCAAATCAAGACTCACAATTTAAATTTAAACATGAACTCAACGGAAATTTAAAAGACATAAACAATAACGGAACACAATAAAAACACAACCTTTACTAATCATAGACCCTAACTAAATCGAATTTCGACAAAAAAAATATCTGAATTTAATTAAGAATGCTAAATTAAAATAACTATCAATTAGATAAACAAAGAGATTAATTTAACAATAATGAAATACTCAACATTACTCAACTTAAACAAAAAGAAAGAAAACTCCAATAACATTAAAAAAAAAACTAAAATTTCTTCAATATTCCAAGATTCAAAGAAAAGTAAATAAAAGAAAGAAAGAAAGGAAAAGAGAGAGAGAGAAACAAATCCACGGAGCCGTGAAGTTGCTGTTGTGCTGGAGAAGTTGCTGCTGCGCTTTGGTGGTCCTACTATGGAGTCGGCTAGTGTTCTGCTATGCTTGGGGACTACTGAAGATGGTGGAGGAGGCTGGCCGTACTGCAAGAGGGCAGAGGAGGCCAAGAGAAACAAAGGAAAGAGGGAGAGTGAGGGAGGAAAGACAAAGGGAAGGAAGAGAGACAAGGGGAGAGAAGCAGAATTGAAAAGAACAAAAAAAAAAACAAACTAAAGAAGAAGAAGATGAAGAAGAAGAGGAAGGAGAAGAGGATAATGGGGAGCCATGGGGGCTGCCTACGCAGGAAGAGAAAGAGAAGGGTTAAATAGGATAGGGGGGGAAAGCCCTAGACCCGAATAGGAAACCCGAATTGCTATATTTTTTCATTTTTTTCATTCTCTATTTATCACAAATCTGACTCTTTTGGAGCCCGTATCTCAAAAAACTCAAAACATAAACATTGTAGATAATCCTTTTTACTTTCTCTAGAAATTTGAATCGTCTCGATCGGAGCTCAAACGGAAAAGTTATACACAAAATACGAACAAGTGTCGGTTTTGATTCTCGGGAATTTTCCTGGGACAAAAAATTACCAAAACTTCATAAATAGTGCAATAAAGTTCAAGAATGATGATTTTGGCATTTTATTAAAATATTGGATAATTTTAGATATTTAATTAAAAATATAAACCGTAAAGCTCGGGTTAAACGTCCAATTACGCAGGTTTGGTGCGTAATCACCTAGATGTATATGTCTTAAAGTATGTGAATGATAGAAGGAAAAGAGAGTTTATGTGTGTTGAGAAGCCCCCAAGGACTGTGAGTAAGGATAAGTTGTGAGAGTCATGAAGTCCCCCATTTGTTAGTGGAGGATTATGTTCACAAGGCGGCGAAAAAATATGGGGGCAGATTTTGAAAGACAAGGAGCCATTGTAATATTTAAACCCAAGAAACCAAAAAAAAAATGCATTTATTCTCGGTGCCCGCTTTAAAAGAACTCAAAGCTGATTTTTTTGCACAAAGCCCAACAATCGTTTTTTCTAAAACCCAAGCCTGTTCATTTTTAAAACCAAGCCCCAAACTTATTTTTTAAAGGAACTTAGGCCAAAACCCTTAACCAAGTCCAACCATTTAAATAAACGCAGGCCATGTTTTTTTTTTAAAAGAAAAGGGAAAGTGGGCCGAGCCATTTTAAAACTCAATCCAAACCCATTTTTTGAAATCAAACTTTGGCTCAATTCCTTAAAGCCCATTCTTATAAGCCAAAAAGTCCATATGTGACTTAGATACGTGATAGAGCCCATATGGCTCGCTTGGGGTCCCCCCAATTCACTCAACTCACTCGAGTTGAAGACGAGTTGACTCTTCTTCAACCTCACCAACCAACCTAAGAACCTAATCCCTAAACGAGAGCCTAACATCAACACCCTTCAAATCATCACAAATATCACTCACAGCCCCATTCGAAGCACACACATACCAGATCTAAAAAAATTGACAAGAAAGAAAACAAAAAAAAAATTTATCAAATAAAGGAAGAACAAGGGGTACTTAGCTTTTTAGACTGTTTGGATCTTCTCGGGTGACTCCTTTAAATGCCTTTGGCCAACCGATTGTTCGTCATCATCCAAGCAAACCTTGTGCAGTTTTGAACACACTTATGTGTTCGGTAGCTCGTTGACAACCGAGGAATGAGAATGATGGGAGCTTTACTAATATGAGAAGGAAAAATAGGTGGTCTGAGAGTCGGGCTTTGAAGGGGATCCATTTGAGAGAGAAGATGGGGACAGAGAGACTAAAAGAGAAGAACATAAGAGACTAGGAGAAGAACAGAGAGGGTGAGAGAATAGAAACTGAGAAAGAAGAACAGAGAAGACCAGGAGAAGAATAGAAAGGGTGAGAGAAAAGAGAAAAGAGAGAGAAGGCATTCGAGAGAATGATACACGGAAAAAATGAACAAAACAAAAAAATTGGATTTAAGTATCTAAAGCCTCAAAGCCATGAGATTTGACCACGTGGCATTCCATCATCCATTTGATCGAAGAAGGCATGTGGCTCCCTTGCATTCATCCTTTTTTATTCCCCATCAATGGCCTAGATCTCACCATGTTAGTACTCTGGATAACCGTCTTATCCTCGCAGATCCGTAATGGTCAAGATCGCCTCTTTCAAGAAGAAGTGATCATTAGTGTCTGCACGCCAGATGACACATAGCAAGTGTGTGGCCCTCATCGTTAATGCACATAGAAGCCCGCGAGCCCTCTCAATAAGCCGTTGGATCGTCCCTCCATTAGACGGATCTGATCATGTCACAATAGGAGATCTGTGCGGGTCAAATCCCTACGGATCCCTACAGTGCACGAACGGTCTGGATCACTCCACATCAACACGTCAGCATCAGGAGTCTGCACCCCTTCCTTAACTGCACGATCTGTGTTTTCTTAAGACAACTTGGATTGTTCCACATTGGCAATTTGAGTACCACTTGCTGCTCACCGTCCGATGTGTGTTTTATTGGGACAGTGAGGATCTCTCCATGTTAGCAATTAGAGCATGCCTCACCTCCACCGTTGAATCTTGCTTTTCCAAGGATGGCTTGGATTGAGCCACATCATTGCTCCACTCGCATACACCCACCAATCAAGCCACTGAAACGTGGCTTGTTTTTCCTAACACATGAAAAGTCCTCCATGGCCCCCCTGACGACCGTTGGATCTGTGTTCTCCGGGGACGGTCAGGATTGTGCCACACCTAGGTCCGAGTCACATTTGACTAGCCACTCAACTACTGGCACGTGGCATGCCCTCATACACACTATCATATGCTACGTAGTCTCTTGTGATTTGTTTGTTCTATGTTTCTCCACGACAGACAAGATCAAGCCACGTCTTCGATCCGGGGCACCCTCTATCTCCCTTTTTGATGGTCAACACATAACCTTACTTAGAAGACAACACGTGGTCAGTTGTATGGCTTGGCTCAAATTGGTGTTTTTTATCTTTGTAGGCCTGTTGCTATAGATAACATAGGAGAGTTCATACTGTTACCCCAAAGCAACAAAGCCTATAAAGAGGGGCAGTTGTAGACACCCTAATTTTAACCAAGTCTTTACGAGGACACCTCATGTCAAACCCTCCCATGCTACTTGTGGACCCCACACATCTTTGTAGGTCCCACGATATGGCATGCTTGTGCATGCTAGCTCGGGTTGCTATAACCCTCATGCGGCTTGTTGGCCCCACATGGCTTTTGGGCCCTACATCTTTGGTACTCTAACTCGGATTCCAACATCCGGTGCACGTTATCTTCTTTAGTATGCTAGCTCGAATCCCTATATCTGGTGCATGCTAGTTCGGGTTCCTATTAACCTCACATGGCTTGTGGGCCCTATAGATCTTCATTGTGCCCCACATGGCGCGTGGACCACATATATCTCCGTTGGGTTCTGCACGGCTTCTAGGACCCCCGTATCATTATTTTATATTTATTATTATTATTATTATTATTGAAACCTAAGGTGTAGTTCCAAGAGGGGGGGTGAATTGGGTTTATTAAAAATTTCTTTGATCCTCTTTATGAGCACTTGTCTCTTTTTACAAGCTCTTAAGGTTTTCTCGTATTTTCATTAATTAGGCAATACACACTAACTCCTATTTCCTTGTAATCAATTCACAATCAATTAATTTACCATTCACACACAACAACCACAAGACAAGAAATCAATTCGGAATATTTAAAGGTCCTACAAATGAATGTTCAATTCTTGTTGTTGATTTATGAATTTGAATATTGCAATGACAACCAAACACCTTTTCAATACCAGAATTTAATTAAACCTTCGTTTAACAAGTTTTGGGTGTTAACCAATCAACGTACTTCCTTTCGGTTTCCGCAAGAAATCGATTAATCAACGTACTCTCTTTCGGTTTCCGCAAGCCCAATAACAAATTAGGCCTTTTTGGGTTTACTTAAATTCTAATAAGTATTAATTTATGATTTCAAGTATTAAAACATTCACGCAAGTTGTATTGTTGTTAAAATTAAAAGGAGAGTAAGGAGAAGAGAATAACACCACCACTTTTTACGAGGTTTGGCTTACCCCAGCCTACGTCCTCACCTTAGATCAACCACCTAGGGAGTTAACTAAATCTTGTTCCTTCTGGGTAGAACAAAAAACCTTACACAATTTACCCTCTTTTTCAGGAAGAGAAAAACCTCTCTAAGCACCAACCTATGCTTGGTCCAACGATCTAATCAATCCTTTGAACCGTTCAAAGTACAAGAAGATGGAAAATAAA
This sequence comes from Malania oleifera, assembly GCF_029873635.1. Taxonomy (NCBI): domain Eukaryota; kingdom Viridiplantae; phylum Streptophyta; class Magnoliopsida; order Santalales; family Ximeniaceae; genus Malania; species Malania oleifera. Next base: position 64,842,511 of record NC_080422.1, read on the forward strand.
TCTACATACAAAAAATACTCTCAAAATTTAGAGTAGGTTGTACAAATTGAGATCTAAGTTGTACATCTAAAAACCAAAGCAAAATAGAATATAAGAAGCTCTAAAGTTTTAGAACTCGCCGATGGTTCTTTAAAAAAAAAATTGAATTGCAACCCGGAACCGAGCTTTGATATTTTCAATCTACCAAAATGGTAGAATTCCCCTCTTAAAACAGATGTGAGTAAATTGAACTCAAGGAGAATTTCTTTCTCTCCAACAAAATGATGTGGGCAGATGGAGCTCAAGGAGAATTTCAGTACAAGAAGAGTTTCAGCAAAAGACTTATTAATCTCTCTTCTTTTGTCTTCTATCTTATGTATGCTTTTCATTACCTAAGGTGGTATTTATAGGATTTTTCAAAGATCAATGTTCCCATAAAGTTAGGTAATATTTGAAAAAAAAAAATGTTGACTTAATTTTGAATTTCAAAATTTTTCATTACCCAATGAGGTATTTATATGCTTTTTCAAATATCAATGTCCTCATCCAGTTAGATAATATTTGAAAAAAAATTGTTGACTTAATTTTAAAATAGAACTTCATGTTTGAGATCTGAAATCTACTCCGCATGGCAGTCGTCTACCATGGTTAAATCTGAAACTCAAAATGCTGGCAGTCGTCTTCCAAAATATAGGCAGTCATCTGTCATGGTTAAATTTTAAACCTAGAACATTGTCTTTAGTTTAAAACACTCAAATTTTACCAATCATCTATCCATAAATAGACAATCATCTGTCAAGTGTCTGACTTCTTTTTATTTTTGAAAACTTTCCTTCCTTTAAGACCTTTGTTCATTTGATTTTAAAAATATATTTTAAGCTCTTTTAACAAGGTGTTTCTTAGTTTCTTTTGATTTATGAGAGCTTCACATATCTAAATGACATTTGGTTTAGAAGTATTTACAACAGTCCTTCTAATTATGATCTCCATTAATCAGTAGGTCCTTCAGCCTTCTTCAGCCTTTTGAGGTTCACTTTTGACTTTGGGTTTGCTTGCCCTTAACTTCTTCATTTGTCGTCCATTGCCTTTGATATTCTAAGGAGCTTCCACTAGATTAGCATTGAGCTTTTAGTTTATCAACCTTGAGAGTCCTTTTACCTAAAAACACATTACTCAACACCACATGTTAAAGCATCCTTCATTTTGTTATCATCAAAACAAGATTGAAAAGTCTAGTTAGGCCAACAATCTCCCCCTTTTCGATGATGACAAATGAGAAGCAAAAAAAAATATGAATACGCGTTAAAAAAAATTTCCCCTTACAACTAGCATCATTCTACTCCTCCTTACAATAAGCATTACTTTAACAATTGGTAGATCCAAGACCGATCATGCTTATTGCTCAATGATGCTCAACATGCTTAATAAGCATTACTTTAACAATTTGTAGATTCAAGACCGATCATGCTTATTGCTCAATGATGCTCAACATGCTCAAATAGTATTTTTTTTTTCTCAAATACAACTCCCCCTTTTGGCATCAATCAAAAAAGGTAAACATTAAAATATACATATGACCACATACTCCTCACTCATGCCAAGATTCAACATCATATCTCAAACATCCACATGTAGCATGCTGCATCTCATTTATCATGAGCCTATGTTTCAAGAAACAAGGAAAACAATTCAAGTTAAGTGTTGCATTACACAACACATCAAAGTACATGCCAAAAAGAATTTTGATCGCGCAAAAGAAACAAATCCTAGGTGACCCTAGAGACAATTTATTGACTGTGGATTTTTTTTTAAGCCTTGTTCTTTTAGTTTACTTCTCTACTTGTAGTAGACCAAGTTCTCTTCTTATGGTTATCAATTTATCTTTTGAGAGTGGTTTAGTAAAGATGTCAGCACATCTGTCATTTGTATTGATGAATTCTAGATTTATGTCTTCTTTTTGAACATGATCTCTTAGGAAGTGGTGTCTTATGTCAATGTGCTTTTTTCTTCAGTGTGAAATATGATTTTTAGATATGTAAATCGCACTCGTGTTATCACACTTAATTGGTACGGTTGTGTAGTTTAAATTGAAATCTCTTAATTGTTGTTTCATGTAAAGAGTTTGTACACAATAACTACCAGCTGCTATATATTCGGCCTCAATAGTGGACAAAGCCACAAAATTTTGTTTCTTAAAAGACCGAGAAACTAAAGATCTTCCTAAGAAGTGGCATGTAGCACTTGTGCTTTTTCTATCTATCTTACAACCGGCATAGTCCGCATTTGAATAACTGATCATTTCAAAACCGGTGTCTTTAGGATACCATAGTACTAAGTCCATTGTGCCTATTAAGTATCTTAGGATTCTTTTAACAGCAATTTGTTGTGATTCCTTAGGTGTTGATTGAAAATGTGCACACATATACAAACTAAACATTATATCGGGTCTACTGGCCGTTAGATATTACAGACTTCCAATAATGCCTCTATAGTGCTTTGTGTCTATAGATTTTCCCTTTCCATCTTTGTCTAAGCTGGTGGAGGTACTCATAGGTGTGCCTATGGGTTTACTATTTTTCATACAAAATTTTTGTATCATATCTTTCATGTATTTTGTTTGATTTATAAAAGTCTCATTTTTTGCTTGTTTAATTTGTAGTCCAAGAAAATAGTTTAATTCCCCCATCATGCTCATTTCAAATTCTTCTTGCATACATTTTGTAAATTCTTTACATAGATGTTCATTTGTAGCACCAAATATTATATCATCTACATATATTTGAACTAAAAGTATATTATTTTCCTTATTTTTAATGAACAATGTGCTATCAAATTTTCCTCTTAAAAATCCTTTCTCAATTAAAAATCTACTAACTCTTTCATACCAAGCCCTAGGGGCCTGTTTTAGTCCATACAAAGCCTTAATAAGTCTAAATACATGGTTAGGATTTTCAATATCTTAAAAACTACGGGGTTGTTCAACATATACCTATTCAAGAATGCACTTTTGACATCCATTTGATATAACTTAAATTCTTTGTAGGAAGCATAAGCTAACAACATTCTAATAGCTTCCATTCTAGCTACAGGAGCAAAGGTTTCATTATAATCTATTCCTTCTTCTTGATTGTACCCCTTTGCTACAAGTCTAGCTTTGTGTCTAGTGATTATACCATTTTCATCTTTTTTATTCCTAAATACCCATTTAGTTCCTATGATCAAATGATTTTCCAATTTGGGTACTAATTTCCATACTTGACTTCTTTCAAATTGGTTTAATTCTTCTTACATTGCAACTATCCAAGATTCATCCTTAAGGACTTCTTCAATATCTTGAGGTTCATTTTGGGATAGGAATGCATAATGATTGCAAAGATTCTTTAGTGAAGATCTAGTGGTCACACCTTTAGATGGTTCACCTATAATTTGTTCTTGAGGATGATCTTTCTTATATTTCCATTCTTTTGGTAATTCTATATTTTCTATGAGTTCATCTTTTGACTTTTCTTCGTTATTTCATTTTCCTCCTTGATTTCTATCCCATCCTCCTTTTTGAACATATCATTTTTTTCTTCATTTTTAACTTCTCTTGAAAAAGTTCTAGATTCATCAAATTCTACGTGAATTGATTTAACTATGGTGAGAGTTCTTTTGTTGTAGACTCTATACGCTTTACTATTTGTGGAGTATCCTAGGAAAATGCCTTCATCCGATTTGGCATCAATTTTTTTTAAGTTGTCTTTGTTATTTAGAACGAAACACTTACACCCTGAGACATGAAAGTAATTTATATTAGGCCTTCTTCCTTTCAACAATTCATAGGGTGTCTTGTTTAGGTTTGATCCAATGGAGACCCTATTAACTATATAGCTAGTTGTATTTACAGCTTTAGCCTAAAAATATTTGGGTAGGTTATTTTCATTAAGCATGGTTCTTGCCATTTCTTGGAGGGTTCAAGTTTTCCATTCCACAACTCCATTCTGTTGTGGGGTTCTAGGTGCTGAAAAGTTGTGATTTATGTCATGTTCATTACAAAAGTAATCAATGAGTTTTCAACATTTTGATTTTTAAATTCTCTTCCTTGGTCACTTCTAATATTTGAGACATTATACCCTTTCTCATTTTGAAGCTTCTTACATAAAGTGATCAATGAGTTGCAAGCTTCTTATTTGTTAGCTAGGAACAACACCCACGTGTATCTTGAGTAATCATCAATAATTACAAAGGGGTATTGTTTTCCTCCTAAACTTTGGGTTCTAGTAGGACCAAACAAGTCTAAGGGTATAAGTTCTATGGGTCTATTAGTTGATATATGTTTTTTTTTTTTTTTGAAACTTTTCTTAGTTTGTTTTCCTAATTGACAAGCATCACACACTTTATCTTTGACAAAGCCAACTATTTTCACTCATTGCTGCTAGGCAAGTTATGTATTGAGGGATTAAATTATTAAGATTTATGCAATAAACATTGTTCATTCTAAGTGCAGTGAATAATGTATTTTAATTCTTAGAATCTTGTATTATGCATTTGTCTCTCTTAAACATTATTTCACATCCTTTATCGCTAAGTTGACTAATACTTAATACATTATGCTTTAGACCATCTACTAACAAGACATCATCTATAGAAAGTAAGGAGTCTTTACCTATTTTACCTATTCCGATCATCTTTCCTTTTGCATTGTAACCGAAGGTTACAAATCCTCCATCCTTTGGAGTGAGAGAGATGAATTTAGATTTATCTGCCGTCATATGCCTTGAACATCCGCTATCCAAGTACCATTTATCCTTAGATGGAGTGGTCCTAAAGCAAACCTCTTCGTTATGCACCATGAAGCACATGTTCGCTACTTCTCGATCACTTGGCTCACTTTCCGATTAACTCGAATTAGTGTCATCCCAAGTTGCCTTCATTGCAGGCTTCTTTTTCTTCTTTTCCTTCTTGAGTTGTGGGCATTTCGATTTGATGTGCCTGACCTTTTTATAGTGATAGCAAGTGGGAGGATCATTTTTATTTTTGTATTCCTTTTTATTGCTTTCTCCTTTTTCAGCTTTTGATCCATTAAATTTTCTAGTGAATTTTTTGTTTCTTCTTAAGAACTTTCCAAGCCTTTTAGTTATTAGAGCTAGGTCCTCATCTTTTGATTCACTAGATTCATTATCTTCCTCACTTGAATATTCTTTGAAAGCTTTTAGAGCTATAGACTTCTTCTTCTTTTTTCTATGCTTCTTTCTTTCAACATCATTTCATAGGTTAGAAGAGATCCTATGAGTTCATCTAAAGAAGTTGTTTTAAGATTTCTTCATTCCGTAATGGCTGGGCTTTTAGTTCCCAAATAGATGGGAGTGCTCTTAGAATTTAACGGATCATCTTATAGGTGGAATAAGTTTTTCCTAAGGCACTAAGTGAATTTATGATATGGGTGAACCTAGTGTGCATGCTTGTTATACTTTCATCGGAGTTCATCCTAAAGGCTTCATATTCACTGGTTAACATATCGATTATACTTTCCCTAACATCTATTGTGCCTTAATAGGTTACTTCTAATATATCCCAAATCTCTTTGGATGTTTTACATGCCATTACTCTATTGAACTCATTTGCATCAAGTGCACAGTATAAAGCGTTTATTGCACTTGAGTTAATTTGCAACATTTTATAATATGAGCCATTTAGTTCTTTATCTTCTTTAGGTACTTCTTTTCCATCAACTACCTTAGTGGGGATTAAATTTCCATTTGTTATAATGTTCCATGCCTTCAAGTCCATAGTTTTAAGGTAGATTCTCATTCGTTGCTTCCGGAAGGTAGAATTTAATCCACAAAAAGTAGGTGGCCTAGTTGAGGATTAACCCTCACCAAAGGGAGCTACTCCTATTTGTGCCATTTAGATCTATATATAGCTACTTATTAGGTTTTTCTATAACCTTACTTCGATGCCAATTGAAACCTAAGGTGTAGTTCCAAGAGGGGGGGGGGGTGAATTGGGTTTATTAAAAATTTCTTTTATCCTCTTTATGACCTGTTGTCTCTTTTTACAATCTCTTAAGGTTTTCTCATATTTTCGTTAATTATGAAATACACACTAACTCCTATTTCCTTTTAATCAATTCACAATCAATAAACACAATCAATTAATTTACCATTCACACACAACAACCACAAGACAAGAAATCAATTCGGAATATTTAAAGGTCCTGGAAATGAATGTTCAATTCTTGTTGTTGATTTATGAATTTGAATATTGCAATGAAAACCAAACACCTATTCAATATCATAACTTAATTAAACATTCAACTAACAAGTTTTGGGTGTTAATCAATCAACGTACTTCCTTTTGGTTTCTACAAGAGATCAATTAACCAACGTACTCCCTTTCGGTTTTCACAAGCCCAAGAACAAATTAGGCCTTTTTGGATTTACTTAAATTCTAATAAGTATTACTTTATGATTTCAAGTATTAAAACATTCACGCAAGTTATATTGTTGTTGAAATTAAAAGGAGAGTAAGGAGAAGAAAATTACACCACCACTTTTTACGAGGTTCAGCTTACCCCAGCCTACGTCCTCGCCTTATGTCAACCTCCTAAGGAGTTAACTAAATCTTATTCATTCCGAGTGGAACAAAAACCTTACACAATTTACGCTCTTTTTCAGGAAGAGAAAAACCTCTCGAAGCACTAGCTTGTGCTTGGTCCAACGATCCAATCAATCCTTTGAATCGTTCAAAGTACAAGAAGATGGAAAATAAATCTGCATACAAAAAATACTCTCAAAATTTAGAGTAGGTTGTACAAATTGAGATCTAAATTGTACTTCTAAAAACCAAAGCAAAATATAATATATGAAGCTCTAAAATTTTAGAAGTCATTGATGGTTCTTAAAAGAAAAAAAAATTGAATTCCAACCAGAAACCGAGCTTTGATATTTTCAATCTATCAAAATGGTAGAATTCCTCTCCAGCAAAAGATGCGAGCAAATTGAACTCAAGGAGAATTTCTTTCCCTCCAACAAAATGATGTGGACAGATGGAGCTCAAGGAGAATTTTAGCACAAGAAGAGTTTCAGCAAAAGACTTATTAATCTCTCTTCTTTTGTCTTCTATCTTATGTATGTTTTTCATTACCTAAGGTGGTATTTATAGGCATTTTCAAAGATCAATGTCCACATAAAGTTAGGTAATATTTGAAAAAAAAAATGTTGACTTAATTTTGAATTTCAAAATTTTTCATTACCTAAGGAGGTATTTATATGCTTTTTCAAAAATCAATGTCCCCATCAAGTTAGGTAATATTTGAAAAAAATTGTTGACTTAATTTTAAAATTCAAAATTTTTCATTTCCCAATGAGGTATTTATATGTTTTTTCAAAGATCAATACCCTTATCAAGTTAGGTAATATTTGAAAAGGAATTGTTGACTTAATTTTAAAATTCACAATTTTAAAAGAGAACTACCCGTTTGAGATCTAAAATCTACTCTACATGGCGGCCATCTACCACGACATGGTAGCCATCTTCCATGGTTAAATCTGAAACTTAGAATGCAGGCAGTCGTTTGCCAAAATATAGGCAGTCGTCTATCATGGTTAAATTTTAAACCCAAAACATTGGCAGGGTTAAATTTTAAACCCAGAACACTGTCTTGATTTTAAAACACTTAAATTTTTTCAGTCGTCTGTCAATCGTGTGTCAAGTGCCTGGCTTCTTTTTATTTTTGAAAACTTTCCTTCCTTTAAGACCTTTGTTGCTTTGATTTTAAAAATATATTTTAAGCTCTTTTAACAAGATGTTTCTTAGTTTCTTTTTATTTATGAGAGCTTCACATATCTAAATGGCATTTGGTTTAGAAGTACTTACAACAGTCCTTCTAATTATGATCTCCATAAATCAGTAGGTCCTTCAGCCTTCTTCAGCCCCTTGAGGTTCACTTTTGACTTTGGGTTTGCTTGCCCTTAACTTCTTCATTTGTCATCCATTTCCTTTGATATTCTGAGGAGCTTCCACTAGATTAGCATTGAGTTTTTAGTTTATCAACCTTGAGAGTCCTTTTACCTAAAAACACATTACTTAACACCACATGTTAAAGCATACTTCATTTTGTTATCATGAAAACAAGACTGAAAAGCCTAGTTAGGCCAACAATCTCCCCTTTTTTGATGATGACAAATGAGGAGCAAAAAAACAAATAATATGAATATGCTTTAAAAAAAATTTCTCCTTACAACTAGCATCATTCTACTCCCCCTTACAATAAGCATTACTTTAACAATTCGTAGATTCAAGACCGATCATGCTTATTGCTCAATGACGCTCAACCTGCGCAATAAGCATTACTTTAACAATTTGTAGATTCAAGACTGATCATGCTTATTGCTCAATGATGCTCAACATGCTTAAATAGTATTTTTGCTCAAATACTACTCCCGCTTTTGGCATCAATCAAAAAGGGTAAACATTAATTCAATTCATAGAAAATTATAAAATGCCAAAAAAAAAAAACCTATAGAAAATCATAAATATGCCAAAAAAATCAAAAAAAATTTTTAGGAAAATTTCCAAAAATATTTTCAAACTTTGACTTCTATGAGTTTTGTTTTAATTTTATTTGTACTATTTTGAAGTTCACGGAAAATATTAAAAATCGTAAAAGTCACAAAAATGTTTTCGCACTTAGAAAAAATCACAAAAACATTTTCAAGGTCTAAGAAATCACTTTTACCCCGAATGAAACCAAAACCTCCCAAGGTTTCAAAAATGTCAATTTTCCTTCCTTAAAAGAAATCCTATAAATTTCAAAGTACCTGGGAGTTATTTTTTGTAAAATCCTATTTTCTCGATTTTCCTATCCTGATAATTGCAAAGAAGGGCATTGAGCTTTTCGAAGCATGATATGCCCTGGTTTTGAGGGAATACCTATATGTTATTTTTCTTCGTATTTGTTTTACAGTTTAAAAAAAAAAAAGGTAATTTTAAAAGCTTATTAAATTAATTTTGGGATAATTTTCAAATAATTTGGCACTGTTCGTAAAAACGGGCGCAGAGCGGGTATAAATATCTTCTCCTCACGTAACCGTACTCCCGAGCTCGTCTTTGATAACGCAAATCAATTCGACCCTTAATTGGGTAGTAATCTAGTGTTCTAACCACATTAAAAGGTTAGTGGTGACTCCATTATACCATTTTCTACGAAAGTTAAAGGAAATTAAGAATGAACCTCCTACATGTTATAATTGCACAAAAGGTTAGGCATACTAAACCTGATTATCCGTAGCTCAAGAAAGACAAGAAGAAGAAAAAGAAGGCAATGAAAGCCACTACGTGGGATGACACAAACTCAAGTGAATCGGAGGATGAATCAAGTGATCAAGAAGTAGCCAACATCTGCCTCATGTCTAAAGATGCTGAGGCAAATTACAATTCTAATTCATCTGAAGAATTTAGGGTTGAATTTTGTAGGGACTCGTGTAATAGCATGCCTTCATATAGAGAAATTCAGGTTGAAATATTTTCTCTGCATAAAGGGTTCATAAAAGTAACCAAAAGAAACTTAGCCTTGAAAGAACAAAATTAAATACTCAAAAATCAGTTAGAGACTTCAAAATCAATAAAAAATGTAAAGGACTCACACATTGATGATCTTACAAAAAAGAATAAGTAAGATGTTTCAAGATTTGGTAAAGCTACAAGTAAATGGTTAAAGCAAGAAATAGTTAGAAATAAGTAACCTTAAAAGTAAAAATGAGGATAAAGAAAAAATCATCCGCAATTTTACAAAAGGAAAAGGAAAACTTTAAAATGCTAATTGGAACTCAAAGAATGTCATTAAATAAAGAAGAAATTGGATACAATGGAATAGAAAACAAGAAAAAAAAAAAAAAAAAAAGGAATCCCCATATGGGATACTTTGTAATGGAATCCAAACATTATGCCAGTACAACTTCCACAAATGCCTATGAACATACTAGTTGCTTCTTGTGTAAGAAAAAGGGATATATAAAGTTTGAATGTCCATTTAAAAGAAGAAATGTAACGTCACTAAAGTATGGAAAGTCAAAATTGAAAATAAACCTGAAATAAAAAGACCTAAGAATGTTTGGGTAACAAAAGTAACACCTTGAACCCTTCTTGTAGGTATGCTTTAAGACTATCCCCATCAAAAAACACGTGGTACTTGGATAGCGGGTGTTCAAGACATATGACCAATGACAAATCAAAATTCACCACACTAATGCAAAAAGATGGTGGATATGTCACCTTTAGCAACAGTGCTAAAGGTAAAACTGTTGGGATTGGAAAAATAAGTAAAGAACCTTCCTTAACTATTGATGATGTCTTGTTAGTAGAAGGGTTAAAACATAACCTACTAAGTATAAGTCAATTAAGTGATAAAGAGTTTGATACAATCTTCAAACAAGATAAATGCATAGTGGAAAATAGAGAAAAACATGATGTTTTATTCACTGCTAATAGGGTTGACAATGTGTATTGTATAAACTATGAAAATCTAAAATCTCAAGAAATCACATGCGTAATGACCACAAATGAAGCTAGTTTGCTATGACATAGAAGACTAGGACATGCTAGTGAAAAGTTATGTGTACTACCAAGAGGGGGGGTGAATTGGGTTTTTTAAATTTTCTTTGAAATCCCTTTGTTTTACAAGTTTCTTTAGTTAAGAGTTGACCACTTTTTCAATTTGAGTTAGTTTTCAATCAACCTCTTCACACACAACAACTTCACAAGTACAATTGATATTCAATTCAATCAATAAAGTTAGCTCGATATAACAAAAGTAGAAAATTCAACAAAGCTTCCAAAATTCAAATATCGATATCAAATTATTAACTATCTTGATTTTAAGTATATAACCAACCAATATATTAATGAGCTTTGGTATTAATTAGTCAACCTACTCCTTTATGGTTTCCGCAATAATAATGATTAATCAACATACTCCCTTACGGTTTCTGCAATTCCCAAAAGCAAATTAATACCCTTTAATTCAAATAAGCACGCACGCAATTTATATGTGCTGTAATTTAAAGAGAATAGGGAAGAGAGTGACACCAATATTTTTACAAGGTTTGGCTATACCCGCCCACATCCTCACCATAGGAGCATCACCCAAGGATTCAATATACCGCTCCCTTAATCGGGGGGAGCAATCCTTTTGCACACTCCTTCAAATATGATAGAGCCCTCCTCTCCATGTGACACCCCACACTTGGTAAACCAATGATTAAATAACCTAAACTGAAAAAACAATAAGAAACAAGAACAAATATTTGCGCACAAAAGCACTCTCACAATAGAGCTGATTAGTACAAGTTAGAGCACTAATATACTTCAAATTAAGTATCAATAAAGAATGAATTTGAAGTTCAAGAAATTAATCACCGGGTTCTTCTTTTGATTGAATGAAACTTAGTAAGAGCGCAAGAACCGAGTGGTTGTATCAACAGGAATTTAGTAGAACTTCAGCAAAGATGTGTGAGCAAGAGAGGTTTGATAATTAGAGACTTTGATTGCTAGATTGTAAGTAGTTGTGTGTAAAAATCCTTTCGTTTTCCATGCATTTATAGAGTTCTAAAAGTAATTTCTTGTCGCCCAAGTTTACTTAGAGTATTGCCCAAGTTTACATAGAGTATTTCCCAAGTTCATACAAATTTTGCAGCCCAAGCAAACAATTTTGAAAATTTCCCACGCTACTTTATCTTAATTTTGGAAAGTCACTCACCTTTCAAAAAGAGGTGTTGTCAGCTTCGACCACCTTTTACTATTTTGGGTATAACTTTCACTATACAACTCTTATTTGAACATTTTTGCTATCAACAGAAAGCTAAGAGAAAATACCACAATTTTAATGTTCGAGACATTTTAGGATAAGGAGCTTTTGAAAGAGAAAATTGCTCATCAATGCAGATGTAAAAAAAAAATAACTGAATTTGGAAAAACCTGTTTTGGTGCTTTACATTTCAAAAATAGTTTCAACCTTTTTGAAATAACTTTTGACCTTATAAAAATATTTTCAAGTATTTTAAAAGGTATCTAGGTCCAAGTAATTAACCTAAGAGCTTCAAAGCGTCCGTATTGATTTTTAATTGAAGTACTTACATTAAACTTTTCTTAAGACTTAAACATTCGAAGTGTGAAGTCTTCATGTATGACTTCTTTTGAGTCAATCCTCACTTTGAGCTTCAACATTGTTTAAGCTTTCAAAAGATTTGTCAGACTTTAATATGTTGAGCTTTCTTTCGATCACTTGTTTAAAATGTACGATATCAATGCACTCTTAATTTTGAACTTTAATGCTTAATTCCTAAAACATCATCACTTTAACAAAAACATGTTAAAATCTCTTGATTTGTTATCATCAAAATAATATTCACAAGTCTTGTTAGCCCAACAACATCCCCCTTTTTGATGATGAAAAATAAGGAGCAAAAAAGAATTCACCTTGATAAGGCTTTCCTTACAATAGGCACACTTTTAACAATGTTTTGAAAAACAAATCATTCATATGATCAAATAACTCCAGGTTCAATTTTTTTTTATTCCATGTAAGTTAATTTTTATAACAATCAAGTATTCATAGTTAATATCATCATATCATCATACCATTAGTGCATCATAGTTCATATCTTCATACCATTATTAGCAATGTCTCATATTTTACATTGCTTAAGCTTTCTTATCTTTGCATTTTATCTCCTCAATTTTGTTCTCATTACTTTAGCTCTCATTTTTACTCAAACTTTCTCACCCCTTTGACATTAATCAAAAAGAGAAAAGTAACAGAACAAAAGCAAATGTACCACGCAAAATATTTCCTATTTTCTTCTTTAAACTACTTCTCTGATATGTAAAAATCCTAGTTCACATCTAATAGAGATAAATCGATCCTCTGAAACTAGTTTTGTTAAGATGTCAGTTGGAATTGGTGTATTCCCAAGAGGAGGGTGAATTGGGTATTAAAAATTTATCTCTTAGGTTTAACTAAATTAGGAGTATAACACAACCTAGTGTCTGTCTATGCAATCCCAAATGCGTATATAAATATAATATGTGGGAATTAAATCATGTGCAACATTCACAGTCTATTGAAAATAATCATACATGTGCAGTAAATAAATTGCGAAAATATAAAGTGCACACATGATATGTTATCAGGGTTTGGCTAATACTGCCTACGTCCCTACCTCATATCGCAAGCCCGAGGATTACCACTGTTGCTTACTTAACGGGTGGAGGGAAACCATTTAAAACACTGGGACTGGCCTCAATCTTTACAACCTAATCCTTATAGGGTAGATCAACACCCCTTCAAGCCATGCCTGGAATACAACAGATGATAAGAATTTTTGCGTACAATTCAAATGCTTCTGCACGAGCAGATAGGTTCTACAATTCAGCATAGTAAACAATGCACTCACTTATGATAGAGAATTAATGCTAAAGTGAGATTTGCTATAAACAATGTATCTACTCACAACAAGTTATGTATCAATGTATACTTGTAAGTGAGTAAGGTCTTTGATTCTAAAATATTTTTTCACAATGTAAGCAATCACAGAATATAAACAACCCTAAGCTAATACCTCAATAATATTTTTCAACAATAAAATTAGGAGGTAGTCAAGATTAGCTTCTCAAAATTATTTTGCAATAAGCACAAAAGCTAGCCTTTGAATCTTGTAACATATATGCAAAGATACTCACGTTGAAAAGAGTTATCCCAAGATAATATTTATCAATAAAATATTATAGGATCAACTCAAACTAACTCTCTAAAAATAATTTCAACAATAATGAATGAGAGAGTATACTAGTTTTAAGATAATGTATGAAGTACACAAATATATTCACTCTTCAAGTTGCAACAATAATGCAAATGAAGAGAATGCAATAAACACTCTCTTATCAAAGATGATTTTTGCAAAAAGAGTTTAAGAGAGTATGAACAATATTTGCTTGAAAATATGAAGTATATACAATGGGAGTTCAAAAAAAATTAGAGAGAATTTTTTTCTAATATATTTTCTAATCCATCTATAATCTTCCCAAATGAGGTAGTATATTTATACATTAATAAATATATAACCGTTGGGGGACATAGGTGAAATTTTAGAAAAGATTATTGAAGGTTAATTAAAATTAACCTAGTTTAAACGCGGTAAAAATCAAGCAACCCGAGAGGTTCGGTCGCCGGGTCCATAGGGCTAGTTGCCCGAACAGACACAATCTTGTTCCAGTCTTTAGGTGGCTAAGGTGAGTTCAATTGGCTCAATGTCATGGTGATTTACCAACCTTCATGGTTTTGGGCGCCTGGTCCATGGTTCGAGTTGACGAACATCACAATTCGGTCGCCCGGGCCTATTTTGAACTACAAGTTTGTTCACTCAGGGATAGTAAGAAAAGTAAACTTTCAAGTTTGGTCGACCGTGGACAAAATACAAAAAATTAGTTCGGTCACCCGAGCTATAGTCATCAGTTTGACTTTAGGCTGGTTCGATTGACCGAGACATTTGTAACGCCAAGGTTCTGTCACCCGAAGCCCTTTGAAAAATATTTCCTCTTCTTTTGACCTTATATGATTTTATCCATATTTGTATATGTTTGCAATTCGCTTCAAGGGACTTAGTCATGATGTGTCCTATGGTCAATCATGACCATGAGAGTTAACCCCAAAAATACGACGTATCCCTAAGGTCAATCTATGGTCTTGATCATATAATCCTATCGTGCATTATGCATTTGTTACAGACCATAATAAATTATTACTATTACAATATAACTTGAAAAAAAAAATTCATGCTTTGCTCCTTTGCAATATCATGGATTGCACCAAATGATGTGCTCGTTTAAGTGCTTCTCGGCTTCCATTTCTCATCTATCATCTATGATTAGAAAAGTCAACATGTTCATACACTTAGCATACAGATAAGATACTGTGGTTTGCCATAATCAAAATAGGGATCGGACTCAAAAAGTTAATAATGTCTCCCCATTGATTATTTGTATTCACAAATTCAAGAATTATATCCTTTTTTTGAACATGATCTCTTAAGAGAAAAACCGTAGGGAGGAGAGAGAGAGAGAGAGAGAGAGAGAGAGAGAGAGATTTCCTGCCAATTTTTTATGTAAAATTTGAGGTATGGACTATTTGTAATATGGGCTTCGTCGACGAGCCACGTCATCTCATCAACGAGATCAAAGGCAATTCGTCGATGAACTTTCACCTTCGTCGACAAAATTCAAAATCACCCAAAACATCTCGGTATTTTCTTTTTGACGAAATGCACCTTCGTTGACGAGCTCATAGTGCCACGTCGTCGACAAATGTTTGCTGCCTCTTTCTGTTTCTATTTCCCATTTCCCTTTCTCTTTATAATTTAAATACCATTATTCTTCGGATCATTACATTCTCCGTTCCATATAAAATTTTGTCCTTGAAATTTATTATTCATATACTCATCCCTAAAGGAAAATGGTCTACTTATTTTATTACTTACCCTCACTTATGGCGGAGGAATACCGTGGTTACATTCCAAGTCCTAGGAGATTACATAAGTAAAATAAAAATTCCCCAAAAACTAAAATACGACTTACTAACTAAAGTATTACATGTACCTGCAAAAGAAACATTATACAATTACTTACATTTCCTAATTACATATGAACTTTTTGGAATAATTACGGGTACTTTTGTCTAATATATTCCTCGAGCTCCTAAGAAGCCTCTTCCACTGCATGATTCCTCCATAGAACCTTAACCAGAGGAATCTTCTTATTACATAGTTCTTGTTCTCTTCTATCCAGAATCTGTACTGGTACCTTCTCAAAGACTAGTGAATCACTAAGCTCTAATTCACCATGACTGATAATGTGAGAGAGGTTTGGGACATATTTCCTCATTATGGAAACATGGAATACGTCGTGCATCCTGAATAACGTAGGTGGTAAAGCTAACCTGTAGGCAACCGGTCCCACATTATCTAAAATATCAAATGGTCCGATAAACCTAGGGCTAAGTTTACCCTTCTTTCCAAATCGCATAACCCCTTTCAATAGAGCTATTTTTGAAATACATGATCACCAATGTCAAACTCCGATTTCCTGTGGCGGGTATCACAGTAACTTTTCTGTTGGCTTTGAGCTGCATTGATTCTATCCCTGATGAGCCAAACCTTATCGTATGCCTGTTGCACAAGCTCTGGTCCCACAACTTGTCGCTCACCCATCTCATCCCAGTATAATGGAGAACGACATCTCTTACTGTATAGAGCCTCAAATGGTGTCATGCCAATGCTGGCCTGATAACTGTTATTATACGCGAACTCTATCAGTGGCATGAACTGAGTCCAACTACCCCCAAATCTAATACATTGGCCCGAAGCATATCTTCCAATATCTATCTCGTCCTCTCAGTCTGCCCATCTAACTGAGGATGGAATGTCATGCTAAATGATAACTGAGACCCTAAAGCTTCCTGCAAACTTCTCCAGAACCGTGACATGAAACGGTATAGACACGGACAGTCTGCCCATCAAACGCAGGTATCGATCTAACAGTATAGACACCGACACTCTATGAGAATGGACTATCTCCTAAATGTAAGTCTCCACCAGATGGTTAAGGGAATAGCTGACCTTGATATGGAGGAAATAGGCGGTTTTAGTCAACTGATCTACTATCACTCAAATAACATTCTTGCCATGTGATGCCAAAGGCAGCCCTGAGACAAAGTCCATAGATATATGATCTCACTTCCACTCTAATATAAATAGTGGTTGCAATTAACACACCAGCCTCTGGTGCTCAACTTTTACCTGCTGACACGTTAGACATTACGCTACATACTCCGCAGTTTCCTTCTTCATACCAGTCCACCAACAGTACTCTCGCAGATCCCTGTACATTTTCGTATTGCCGGGATGAACCATATACAAAGATCTGTGAGCCTCCTCCAAAATAGTCTTCCTGATGTCAGCATCAGCAGGAACACATAATCTAGAACGGAACCATAAAGCTCCGTCATCTGAAATACAGAATTCCTCTCCTTGACGAGTCTGCACTCT
Organism: Malania oleifera; assembly: GCF_029873635.1. Classification (NCBI taxonomy): domain Eukaryota; kingdom Viridiplantae; phylum Streptophyta; class Magnoliopsida; order Santalales; family Ximeniaceae; genus Malania; species Malania oleifera. The sequence goes on from NC_080422.1 coordinate 64,859,568, forward strand.
ATCTATCACCCCTGCTAATTCTGGATCTTTTGTTTTGAGCAACTTTAATTATTTCCTACAAAGTAGGCTACACAACTAAAGTGGTGATACATACTGGAGGATCACTTTCTACCAACTCTATGCCGAGTCTCTCCAGATCTATCATAATCGGATACTAGATCTCCATAGCCGCTAACACTAGTTTCGACGACTTCCTACTCAACGCATCAGCTACCACATTTGCTTTTCCCGAGTGATAACTGATAGTACAATCAAAATCTTTAATTAACTATAATCACATTCTTTGCCTCACATTCAGTTCCTTATGAGTGAATAAACACTTTAAACTCTTGTGGTCAGAGAAAATCTCACACCGCTCGCCGTAAAGATAATGCCTCCAAGTCTTCAATGCGTGTACCACTACAGCTAATTCAAGATCATGGGCAGGGTAGTTCTTCTCCTATTATTTCAAATGTCTGGATGTATATGCCTCCACCGAACCATGCTGCATGAATACACAGCCAAGTCTCTTCAAGGATGCATCACTCTAAATGACGTAACCTTCATCCCCAGACTAGATGATCAGTACTGGCGCTGTGACTAGCCTTTGCTTCAATTCCTGAAAACTCTGCTCACAGCTGTTGTCCCATTCAAATATGGCATTCTTCCGAGTCAATCATGTTAGAGGCCCTAATAAAGCTGAGAATCCCTAGACAAAATGACGGTAATAACCTGCTAACCCCAAGAAACTCTTGATCTCCTAGACGTTCCCCAGTTTAGCCCAATTCACTACCACATCGATCTTACTGGGATCCATAGAAATTCAATCTCCAGAGATAACATGCCCCGAAAACACAACTTTCTCGAGCCAAAAATCAAATTTATTGAACTTTGGCATGCAACTTTTTCTCCCTGAGTGTCTGCAAAGCTTGTCTCAGATGCACCTCATGCTCCGCATAGCTCTTAGAATAGACCAGTACATCATCAATAAAAAACAACAACAAATTGGTCTAAATAGGGATGATATATCCTGTTAATAAAATCCATAAATACCGCAAGAGCATTCATCGGACCAAATGGTATAACAAGAAACTCGTAATGCCCATATCTGGTGTTGAAGGCCGTCTTAGATGCATCTTCTGCCCTTACCTTTACTTGATGGTAGCCTGAACTGAGGTCGATCTTATAATAAACCCATGTACGTTGGAGCTGCTCAAACAAATCATCAACACGGGGCTTTAGGACACTCGTTCTTAATTATCACTTTATATTAATTTCCCTATAATCTATGCACATCCTCATAGACCCATCCTTCTTCTTCACAAATAGTGCTAGAGCTCCCCACGGAGATACACTAGGTCATATAAAGCCCTTATCAAGTAAATCCTATAACTGATCTTTTAATTCTACAAACTTTACCGGCTCCATTCGATACGGGGCTTTAAAGATCAGGGCTGTACCTAGAAGTAGATCGATAGGAAAATCCACCTCACGATCAGGTGGCAAACTCGGCAATTCATCTGGAAACACATCTGTAAATTATTTCACTACTGGCGTGTTAATAAGCTTCAATTCATTTTTTGTCATTTCCTTCACAAAAGCCATGAATCCCTGACAACCACTTAGGAGCAGTCTCCTTGCCTGAACAGCTGAGACCATTTGAGATAGATATTGCACTCGTGACCCTGTAAATCTAAATTTAGGTATTCCTGGTGGTCTAAAAATCACTTCTCTTGAACGACAATCAATACAAGTAAAGTTGGGTGCTAGCCAATCCATGCCGAAGATGATATCAAACCTATGCATGTCTACCACTACCAAATTAACAAATAAAATCCTCCCCTAAATATCAACTAGACAGCCACGAAGTACCTTACTACACCTAACCGCTGACCCAGTCGGTGTAGCCACTAACAATTCAACATCTAGTGATTGTGTTTCAGCCCCACACAATTTAACACATTCCATAGATGCAAATGAGTGTGTGGCTTCTGAGTCAAAAAGTGCAATAACTTTAAATAAAAACATATTAACCGTACATATCACCACGTCACCGGCCGCCTCAGCATCACTCAGCGTCAGCGCAAAAACCCTACTTGGAGCCATATTCCTCCGCTGGCCACCACGCGATGCCTGGTAGCCTCCTCGAGCAAGTCTAGGAGTAGGAGCAGCACCAATATGAGTCTGTTCCTCATCATACGCTCTGACTCCCCACACCGATAGCATACACCTCACCCAGTATAACACTCCCCAAGTGTCTCTTCCCACAAGTCGGACAAGCTGGAGATGGTTGCACACCCTGAAAATTGAGATTCCCGGTCTCCTACCTTTGATCTTTGTAGTAGTCACCTCTCTTCCACGAACCACGGCAAACTCCCTGCTGTGAACCGGAAGGTGTAAATCTTCTTCTGCCTCTGCTCCTTAGCCTCCAACCGCACCCCAACTTCTGCTATAGTGGCCCAATCCACCAATTCAGTAAAATCTTGTAACTTCAATATCGACACCCACTTGTGTATTTCTCTCCTCAAACCTTTTTCAAACTGTCGTACCTTTTTCACCTCATCTAGTATGATGTACGGGGCAAAGCGAGATAGTTCAATGAACCTTGCCACGTACCGCTGCATGGTCTATTGTCCTTGTTTCAGATTCAGGAACCCCTCCATCTTAACTTCTATGGACAAGGCTGGGAAATACCCGTCGAAGAATGTCTATTTAAATCGCTTCCATGTCATCTCCACAAGTACTGTCCTCTGCTGCTCCAAGAGTTTCACCACCGACCACCATCTCTCGGCCTCTCCATTTAGTTTATATGTAGCAAATAGTACCCTCTGCTCCACTGAACACTACAGCACTGCAAATACATTCTCGATCTCCTACACCCAGTTTTCAGCGACTGTAGGGTCAGTTCTTCATGAGAAAGTTGGAGGATTCATCTTAATGAATTTATAGATCGATCTACTGTGAACTGCCGATGGACCACCCTGTTCCTTCGAGCTCCTAGCAATTTCAGTCATGACCTGTTGTGCCACACTGCATAAGACTGTATCGGAATCACCGGCCGTAGCGCCTGAGGGTCCAACATCCTCATTCCCACTAGAATAGGCACTACTGCCACCAGGTTCCATCATGAAAAACAAATAACTTAACTTAGAATCCCTTCAACAAACATATCGTCCAACTAATACAATATTCCCTTAATTAATTCAACACTCCTTATCATAATTCTAAGTTTAATCTTGCAACCTAGATACCCAACCCGACGATAGTTTACCATGACTTTCCTGAAATCGTTACTCTAGGAAAATCACACAAACCACCATGGAAGTCTTGCATTTAGACTACAAAACCAGACCTCAAATCCCCTTATCCTATACTCTGGTATTATTACTGTTGAATTCTAAAGTCTACAGATGCCAGTATCCTAGGCTCTATTACCAAACTGTAATGACCTTCTTATCTTATTCATATATCAAAACATGATAAATAACAATGTCAGCCCGAACCCGTGGGTAATGGGGACACACTTGACATTCACAACGGAAACCTAAGCAACAATAAATATAAATCACATTCTCAAACCATAAAATACATAATACCATAGTTAACTATATTCCAAAACACTATAATTATATACAATCTCCCAAAAATACAAAAAACTCTCTCTAGGATCCCATATCAAAATCTCCTGAACCTAGTTCAGACTTACCCCCTTAACAGTGTAGTACCACACTATATCAACAGCGGCCTCGATCAGCCATTATTTATGGGTTTCCTAAAATTATTTAAGTTCAGGGGGTGAGACACTTCTTAGTAGGGGAAAATAAACTAAATACAGCTGTGCGGCAACATTAATATTTGATGCAATTATATATATACATATATATATATACAGTACATTTCATACACCTGAAAACATTCATCATAACATATTGAATAACCATATACTTTCGTATTTTCTAATAAATCATACAGTTAATAAAATGTCTAATATAGCTGATAATACTGAAAATTTACCTAGGATGTATAGCTAGCTGATGTCATGTATTACCCCTCATGACAGGTTGTGCAGCCCGAAGGCAGGACCCAACAATGGCTGACCGACCACTGCCGAGTCAAAAATTTTTTGTAAGTACGATGGGCCTGCCACACCCTAGTTCGGACTTCCAGGTGGACGTCTACAACTCTACACTAAAAGCCACATCGACTATCCATCGCCCACCCCCTCGTGGGGTGGTTAGCACAAATCTGAACATAGTAATCTGATATGTATCGCTAGGGTACCGTGCTCCTATAATTGAGCTGAACTATCATCTGGGTTCGGATAATACATAATATGTGATAATATATAGTTTAACATAAATTGATTGATAGCATTTTCTGTAATAATATAAATGCATACGGCCTTGCGCCGTTTACTTTCATATCTATGGCCTCACGCCAAAATCATATATATATATATGTATATATATGGCCTCGCATCGGCTATCAATCACGGCCTTGCGCCGAACATTCCATACATATCATTCTGAATAAATAATCCATTTATCATGTATTTTGAAGCTATAATGTACTGCAATATTTCATAACTTCTAAAAATCATACTTCATTCGTCAAATTACCATAACATAATATTTATCATGTTAAATAATATTCATACAACATAAGGCTGAATAAAATCATACATTTCAATCTAAAATCGTATTTCCTGTATAACAGCAGTATTTTTCCAAACATGCATTTTCTCAATAATATAAAAGTATAATACATGTTTTCCATAAAATTAATTTGCTGATAAATAATGATAATTTGCATGGAAAATAGCTGCTTTAGTTTATTCCCTTACCTGACATTGAAAAGAAACCCGCCTAAAATGCGCTCGTCTTGCACCCGCAGGGTTCCTCACTCAACACCCTAAATTCAATAATTCTCAGAACTAAACTTCAGTGTTTTCCCCTGAATAACATTTCCTATAACTACGGTAAGGCCAAATTTCTCTTAAAAAACCTTACCTAAAACCAGGGATGAATTTCAATTCTGCCCCACCAACGATCTGCTCTGGTAGATTTGGAGAGAACTTTCAAAGAAGCGTCGTGGTGGCCTCAGATCATCGATCCGACAAATGACAGAGCCAAAATAAAAGAGAGGAGAGAGAGAAACCATAGGGAGGGGGGAGAGAGAGAGAGAGAGAGAGAGAGAGATTTTCTTCCAATTTTCTGCGTAAAATTCGATGTTTGGACTATTTATAATATGGGCTTCATTGACGAGTCACATCATCTCGTCGACGAGGTCAAGAGGCAATTCACCGGCAAACTTTCACCTTCGTCATTGAAATTCAGAATCGCCCAAAACATCTTGACTCACTCGAAAAATGAGTAGCTCGAAAGCTATCCCAAGTATAGGAGTTCTGTCGTGTAATATTAAGCCCAAGAGCTAGATCGTCTCCTCAGGGAATGCATTTTAATCTCAATTTCACATTCTCCTAATCGAAAATAAAAATGTACTGAATTCAGTTTAGATTCAGGGAATTCAAGATTGCTGAGATTTATTCTGACCAATTGAAATAATAGACAATTTAAAAACTTAAAACTAACAAGTACTAAATTAACGAACTAAGATGGAAACCCTAATCTACTCAAGAAACATTGGGACATGCGCTAATTAAAGATGGCAACTTTGAACACATAATTAAACATGCAGGAATGGAAACTCAATCAACACATAAGTGCGCAATAAAAATCGGATCTTTAACATGAATCAAGAATGCGAATTAAAATTAAGCTACCAATCGACGTAACCGATAACAAAACACAATAAAGACTCAAACTTCAATCAAATAAACCCTAACTAAAAAAAACACACCTTTTTTTCTTCTTTTTTTTATATTTTCCCTTTTTTATTTATTATATATATATTTTTTTACTTTAAAAAAAAAATAGAATTTAATTTAAGAGAATGATAAATAAAAAACAATCAATTTAAATTCTTCAAAGCTAATGAGAACGTTAATTAAAAGCAAGATAAGTAAATAATGATTAAACTTCAATTTCAGTAAAAAAAAATATTAAAATCACATAAGTCAATATTCAAATCCTAAACTACACAATGAACCTTAATAAAAAAATAATAAAACATTCAATTGCAATTTAAAAAGAAGAGGAAAGAAAAGAAAAGAAAAGAAAAAGGAAGAGAGAGAGAGAGAGAGAGAGAGAGAGAGAAAAAAAAAACAGAGCAGGAGGCTGGCTGTGGTGTTGCTGATGGTGGCTCGGGTGTGGCTCTATTCTGGAAGAGCTCTCGGCCTGCTGCTGGAAGGGTGGTTGTTGTTGTGGAGTCGCAGCTAGTTCTGCAACGCGGCGCTGCTACTTCGAATACAGCATAAAGGCTGGAAGTCACTCACTGGCTCGTGGTCCCAGGGCTTCAGCTGGCTGCTGGGAATGGTGGCACTCGGGTCTGCTGTGGAGTCGGCTAGCCATGGGAGAGCTTCAGCAGGCTCGGCAGAAAAAGAACCGCAGGTCTGCTGGTGTTGTTGCAGCTGCCGGAGTAGAAAGATGGCCGGGAGCAGAGGGTCTGATAGAGGACTAGAACAAAGGGCCAGGAAGAGGATAGGGAAAGGCAGAGCTAAGGAAGAACAGGGGAAGAAGGAAAGAGAAACAGAGAAGGAGCAAGGCAGAATTGAAAAGAACAAAAAAAACAAACTAAAGAAGAAGAAGAAGAAGAAGGAAAAGAGGAGAATGGAGAGAGAAGGGCGCCGGAGGCACGGTTATAAAGAGGGAAGAAAGATTGCCCTACCCAGATTAGCCAACCCGACCCGGCCATGCATAGCTGGGTCACATCAAATATCCATTCAAATATATATATATATATATATATTTTATTTTCTCACTTTATTTGTTCTATATTCATCACATATTTGACTCTTCTGGAGCCCGTATCTCACAAAACTCAAAACACGAAAGTTGTAGTTGATCCTTTCCTCTTTCTTTAAAAATTTGAATCGTCTCGATCAAAGCTCGGATAGAAAAGTTTTTGCATGAAATACGAATAGGTGTTTGTTTTGGTTCCCGGGAATTATCCTGCGATAAAAAATTACCAAAACTTCATAAATAGTGCAATAAAGTTCAAGAATGATGATTTTGGCACTTTATTAAAATATTAGACAATTTTGGATATTTAATTAAAAATATAAACTGTAAAACCCAGGTTAAGATGCCCAATTATGCAGTTTTGACGCGTAATCACATCTCTTCATATTTTTTTGCCGACAAAATGCACCTTCGTCGACGAGCTCATAGTGCCACGTCTTCGACGAACGCTTGCTGCCTCCTTCTGTTTCTATTTCCCATTTCCCTTTCTATTTATTATTTAAATACCATTATGCTTTGGGTTATTACATAACAGCTTCAAAGCATCCATATTGATTTTAAATTGAAGTACTTACATTATACTTTTATTAAGACTTAAACATTCAAAGTGTGAAGTCTTTATGTTTGTCTTCCTTTGAGTCTATCTTGACTTTGAGCTTCAACATTCTTTAAGATTTCATATGATTTGTCAAACTTTAGTCTATTGAGCTTTCTCTTGATCACTTGTCTGGAATATAGGCTATCAATGCACTCTTGATCTTGAACTCTAATGCTTAATTCCTGAAACATTATCACTTTAACCAAAACAAGTTAAATTCCCTTATTTTGTTATCATCAAAATAAGATTCGTAAGCCTTGTTAGGCCAATAGCTAGCATGGATTTGTTATCTAAATTAGCTAAATAGATCTTTGTTAAAGGATTACCCAGCACTAAGTTTGTAAAGGATAAAATATGTGATGCTTGTCAGCTAGGAAAGCAAACTAAAACTAGTTTCAAAAAGAAGAAACATATTTCCTCTAGTAGGCCCTTAGAGCTTATCCACTTAGATTTATTTCGTCCTACTAAAACACAAAGCTTAACAGGAAAGCAATATGCTTTCTTCATTGTTGATGACTACTCTAGGTTTACCTGGGTACTATTCTTAGCCTCCAAAAATTAAGCTTGCAAAATGTTAATAAACTTGTGCAAGAGACTCCAAAATGAAAAAAGGTATGGGGTTTTAAATATTATGAGTGACAAAGGAAGAGAATTAAAAAATAAAGAAGTTGATAAATTCTATTATGAACATGGAATAAAACATAATTTTTTAGCACCTTGAACTCCACAACAAAATGGAGTTGTTGAAAGGAAGAATAGATCTCTTCAAGAAATGGCTAGGACCATGCTTAATGAGCTAAAGTTACCTACAAATTTTTGGGTTGAAGCAGTAAATACCGCATGTTATGTGATGAATAGAGTTTGCATAAGCTCAAGCTTAGATAAGACCCCTTATGAACTATGAAAAGGAAGATGGCCTAACATATCTTATTTTCATGTATTTGGATGCAAGTGCTTTGTATTAAATGATAAAAAAAGACTTAAGAAAATTTGATGCAAAATCAGACGAACGAATTTTCCTAGGGTATTCATTAAATAGTAAAACATTCATAATTTACAATAAAAGAACTCTCAAAATCATACAATCCATGCATGTTTCCTTTGATGAAGTAAATACTTTCACTAAAACAATTGATAGTGAGGAAGTTGAAACGTTACAAAAACTAGAAAACTTAGAAATTAATGAAGTCAAAGATGAGAGTAATAAATCAATCTCAAATGATGAACCTATAGAACTACCTAAAGAATGGAAGTTTGTAAGAAATCACCTAAAATATCAAATCATAAGAGAACCTTCACATGGTGTATCTACTAGATCTTCATTGAAAACTTTATGTAATCATTATGCATTCCAATCTCAAGAAGAACCCAAGAATATTGAAGAAGCCTTAAGTGATGACTCTTGGATAGTAGCTATGCAAAAAGAATTAAATCAGCTTGAATGAAATAAAGAATGGAAATTAGTTCATAGACCCAATGATCATTCAATAATTGGAACCAAATAGGCATTTAAGAATAAAAAGGATGAAAATGGTATAGTAGCTCAAGGATATAATCAAGAAGAAGGAATAGACTATGATGAGACCTTTGCTCTCGTGGCTCGAATGGAAGCTATAAGAATGTTATTAACCTATGCATCTCACAAAGAATTTAAACTCTATCAAATGGATGTAAAGAGTTTATTGTTAAATATATTTATAAATGAAGAAGTCTATCTACCACAACATCTTGGTTTTGAGAATATTCATTACTCTGGTCATGTTTTTAGATTAACAAAAGCATTATATGGTCTAAAGCGAGCCCCTAGAACTTGGTATGAGAGATTAAGTGGATTTCTTTTGGAAAATGGATTTTCAAGAGAAAAGGTGGACATCACATTGTTCATTAAATCTAAAAATAAAGATATGCTTATCATTCAAATATATATAGATGACATCATATTTGGTACTACCAATGAAGATCTATGTAAGGACTTTGCAAAATGTATGCAAGAGGAATTTGAAATGAGTATGATGGGAGACTTGAACTACTTTTTCGGACTTCAAATTAAGCAAGCTTAAAATGGAACCTTCATAAATCAATCAAAATGTATAAAGGATATGCTTAAAAAGTTTGATATAGAAGGTAGCAAACCTATAGGAACCCCGATGAGCACATCCATAAGTCTTAATAAAGATGAGAAAGGAAAATTAGTTGATATGAAATATTACTGAGGCATGATAGGAAGTCTATTATATTTGACAGCAAGTAGACCAGATATTATATTTAGTGTATGCATGTGTACTTGGTTTCAGGCAGCCCCTAAAGAATCTTACCAAATAGTCATAAAAAGAATCTTAAGATACTTGATAGGTACTATTGACTTAGGTCTATGGTATCCTAAGGACACTGGCTTTGAGATGATCAGCTATTTAAACACTGAGTATGCTGGATGTAAAATAGATAGAAAAAGTACAAGTGGCACTTGTCATTTTCTAGGACGATCTCTTGTGTCTTGGTTCTCTAAAAAAAAAAAATTCCATAGCACTATCTACTGCTGAAGTCGAATAAGGGGCAGCAGGTAGCTGTTGTGCACAAACACTTTATATGAAGCAACAATTAAAAGACTTTAGTTTAGAGTATTCAATAATACCTATAAAGTGTGATAATACCGGCACTATAAATATCTCCAAAAATCCTATATCACACTCAAGAACTAAGCATATAGACATAAGACATCACTTCTTAAGAGATCATGTACAAAAAGAAGATATCTTACTTGAATTTGTGAATACAAGTGACCAATAGGTAGATATTTTTACCAAACCTCTTTCACATGATAGGTTTATATCTATAAGAAGAGAACTAGGATAGTTTAATAGCAGATAAGTTGTTTAGAAAGGCAATTGGATGAGTTGCTGAGCAAATATTCAAAGGTAAGTGAGGTCAGGCAACTAAATTATAAGTCTCAGTCAACTGAACCCTTTTTTGACTTTCTTAATTTCTTAGGGTAAGAAAAGTCAGGCAACTGACCTTTGAGCATCGGTCAACTAATATGCTATTGTCCGGGAAAAATTTTTCAATATGCTAAAAGGTCAAGTGAGTGATCTCGATTTCAGTCGACTGACTGACGGCAATTTAAATACTTCAAGTGTGCGAAACCTTAATTTTTCAAAACCCTAGGCACCTGACTCTCGTTTCTCTCATCTCTTCACTTATTTTCCTTTGAACCCAAGTGTTTCTGCATTTAAAATAATCCAATTACAACTTAAAGAAAATCATCCTACATCTCACCCTCACGATTTCTAAGGTTTTACAAGTTGTGTGTTTTTTTTTCTCTTGAACTCAAAATGGCAAGAACAAAAATGGTTGGACGTAAGGCATCATCCTCAAGGAAAAATGATAACTCTTCCATCGAGCAATGGCTTGTAACTTCTCATGCAAAGTGATTGTACAGAGTATATCTTTGTTCAACTGATCCTATTCTTGGTAAGGTTTTGGACATAACGTCCTTTCAAGAAGTATTTTCGGACATCCTACCTATGTTTAGGAACCTAGGCTGGAAAAATTTCATCACTTACCAAGACAAAGGACTCTATCCAAATCTGGTAAAAATTTTCTATGTGAATATAGCCAAGGGAGAGTTGGTAACACTACCGAAGTTATGGGAAAATCCTTTCCCCTAACTCCTCAGACTTGGCCACTATTTTCAATATCTGCCAAGGAGAATTTGAATGTCTTCCCTTTGGGAAATCATGGATCAAGGAACAAGGGTTCACTCCTAAAGAATTTTTACCTTTGATCATGGTTGAAGAGCATGTTTACTTTGGAAATCCCTTTTATAAACCATTGAACTTTTAGGCACAAATCCTACAAAAAATCATCACATACAACATTCTGCCTTAAGTTGGTTCTCATGACTACATATCATATTTGCACTGTTTCCTTATGTGGTGTTTGCTAAAAGAGAAGAAGCTTGATTTACTGAGCTTAATTCTAAAATGGATGTGTTGGAATTGGTGTATTCCCAAGATGGGGGTGAATTGGGTATTAAAAAATTTCCTCCTAGGTTTAACGTCCAGCAATAGTATAACACAACTTAGGGTCTATCTATGCAATTATAAACTTAATCATTCACAATAATAAATCACAAACATTCAAGTGCTAAAATATAAATTGCAAAAATTAGAAGCAATCACAAGAAATGTTATCGGGATTAGGCCAATACTACCAACGTCCCCGCCTTGGCTTGCAAGCCCGAGGATTATCACTATTGAACACTTAACGGGTGGAGTGGCACTGATTATAACCAAGTCAAATTACCAGGGCTTACCTCAACCTCTACACACTCTACTTACGGGGTGGATAAGGCCCTAACAACTTATCCTTACGGGCTAGATCAAACCCCCTCAGGCCATGCCTTGAATATAACAATGAAATGCAAATTTGTGTACAATTCAAAGTGCTTCTATCACAAGAAGATTATGTACCAATACACACATGCAATAATTAGTGCACTTCCAAATGATATATCTATAAGATTAGTGAAGATATATAAACCTACTCTCAAGATAATGTCAATATGCAATGAAAGTATGAGAGTGTGCTGCAACAATATCTTTGAAACAATGTATATCAATGTATCAATCATAAATAAATTTTCAAAGATTTTCAAGAGAAAGATCAAATATCTCAAAATGACTTTCAAAAACTTTAAGCACAAGAGATATTTTATATACCAAGCTTGTCAAAAAATATTTTCTTCACAGCACAAGACAAGATTGAGAATCTTATAATCAAAATGCAAAGACTCACAAGCTAGCAAGATTTTCTCCACACAATAAATTTATGAACTAGATCTATGGAGAAAATTTTTGGCTTAACTCTCTTTTAGAAAATCAACAATCAACACAATAATGATAGTTTAAGCAGTGTAGGATGATTTAAAATACTCTCACTCAAATAGGTTTTGCAAAAGAATGGTCAAAGGATGAGTATTTGGTTTTGAGTATGAAGAAGGAGCTTTCAAAAATTTAGAAGATATTTTCTTTATCAAAGTCCCTAGTCTTAGCTTAATCTTGCAAATGAAGCCATATATTGAGAAATGCCAAATATTTTGACCATTGCAAACATCAAGGGAATTTTTAAAATTGTTTTAAACATGTTTGCTCAAAATAACCCTATTTTACCCTTAATTACCCGCGGTAAAATTTTGCAAATCCAAGAGGTTCGGTCGACCAAATTTGAGGTTCAGTCGACCATATCACTAAGTTTGGTTGACCATGGCATTTTTAAACTAAGGTTTGTCCAAACAGATTAAGGCGATTTTGAACACTTTAAGGTTCAGTCGACCAGAGCATGTTCGGTTGACCAAATTCTGAGGTTCAGTTGACCAGGTCAAATTTGAACTAAGATTTCGGTTGACCAAGGCATTGGGAATTACCCATGTGTCAATTCGGTTGACTGTAGGTGCCTAGTTCATTTGAAAATGGTTGACTGACCAAAGTCAAAATGTTGACTTCAGTTTGGTCAACCAAAGCTTCAATGTAGGTTCGGGTTTGGTCGACCGAACATACTTAAAGTGTGCATTTAAGTCCTGATTTGAGTTTAGAGTAACGTGTAGGGACCTAGGGTCTATCTAAGGTCAAGGTTGTTGGCCTAACAAGGCTTTGAAATCTTGTTTTGATGATAACAAATGAAGGATGGATTAAGATATGTTGGTAAAGTGGTGATTTTGTAGGAATATTTAAGCACAAGGTTCGAAAGAAAGTATAAATGCAAGCTCAAGATCACTAAAGATCTAAAAAAATCTTATTTAGATTTAAAGTGATCCAACAAAAGCTTGAGTAATGCCAATATGATGAAAGCATGAAGATATCTAAAGCCAACTCAAGCTCAAGTCAAAAGGAACTCAAAGTCAAATATCTTAAAAGACTTCAAAGATTAGAGTACTAAGGCTTTAGGATATGTGATGTAAGTACTTCATTTCAAAATGTCATATGAAAATATTTTTAAAGCTCTTTAAGGGTTACGGACTTAGAGACTCAATCTTAAAAAACCATGGGAAAAAGTTTTCGGAATCAACCAAAGCAAGAGAGCAAAGAGGTTTTTGAAAACAAGTCTGAAAATTTGGTTTTCGTCCTCTCAAACGGTTGAAGATAAAACCTCAGACGTCAAAATAATTTGCTCAAATGACTGACGAATTAGTTCATTCTTCTGATGATTTTTCTGTTAAAATCCTGAAGGGGCAATAAAGGCCTAGACGACTGAAGTGTGAACCTCAGACGTCTTACCCTGTATCGAGTTAATTTTTTTAGAGTTTTAAAGTACCTTAGATGACTGAGCTTGACTCCTCAGACATCTGAACACTATTAAAGGCTAGAAATTTAAAAAAACATTAAATTCAAAATTAAGTTTGTTGCGCCCCAAATTATCTTAAACCTTGGGGGACACTCCAAGTAACCTTGAGCAACACGAAATTACTTTTCTAAGCCTATAAATACATGGTTTGTGAAATCAAACATTACCAAGCAATTGAAAATCTATTCTCAAGCTAAACCTCTCACATAGTCTCAAAACTCTCTCTTGCTCAACCTTGCAAAAAAGAATCACTGTGATAATTCTGAAGCAATTGGTGATTCTTTTTTGAATTCTGAACCACAGAATCTCATCTAAGAGAAGAAACTTGGTGATATCAAATCTTAAGCATGAATCTTATTTTCTTATTGATACTTTTGATTGAAGTATATAGTTTGAAATTGTATTAATTCGCGCTTTCTGAGGGTATTTCTTTGTACACAAAATCTTGATCTTGTTTTTGTAGATTGTGTTGACCTTATAGGTTACACCCGGTTTTGATAATGACAAATACTAAGGTATTGAATGTCTATCAAGCTTGTGTCCAGGTCCATATTAGTAGATCACTTGATGGCAGATGAAGAATCAAAGTCTAAAGAACGAGAAGATTTTTTTTTTATTTTAATTTATATTATTGCTCTATTTGGGTCTGTAATAGTAACATAGGAAAAGGCCTGTAATAATCACTGCATATCTGCATGTAGATGCAATAAGCTCAAAAGGCCTTAGACTGACCTTATGACCTTCATTTTTGTATAAAAATATGTCATATTGACTTAAAGTCAATCATCATTTGAATAGGGACGTTGCATAAGAGGTAAAGGACCGAAATGCCTAAAATTGGCATGTTCGGTCGACCAAACCCTAGCACTTAGGGACCTTCGACCGACTGAAGCTCCTTGGGGTCAATAGTTTGACCCTTCAGTTGACCAACCATAAATGTAATGCAAAGCCCTGGTCGATCGAACGAACGTGTGGGAAGTCCCAACGCCTTGGTTGACCGAACCACCAAGTTCAAAAGAACTTGGTCATCCGAAGATCATAAAGTTCAGTCAACCGAACTTAGTTTGGTCAACCAAACCTCGGAGGGTTCAGAATTGCCTTTGGACAGTCTACCGAACCTGTAGTCCAAAAATCCCCTGGTTGACCAAACTTGGTTACCCGATTGACCGAACCATGAAACTGGTCGACCGACCCTCTCAGGTTGCTCAGGTTTTACCAAGGTTAAAACACTGTTACTTTTCATTAACTTCATTTAAAATTTTCCATAAATGACTAATAGGTCCCAAACGGTAAAAAATTTAGGGGTGTCTATATATACCCCCTCATTTGCAAAGATTAGCATGTGATTAGAAAAAGTGATTAAGCCAACAATCTCTAAATTTTTCCAAGCCTATATTGTTCATACTACTTCCAAATACTATTCTACTCCACATTCCTTGATTATTCAAGCCTAGTAAGAGTATTTAAATTGTTTGTGGTTCATTATAAAAACCCCACAATGCTATTTTGAAGTTTGTGTTTCTTGATGTTTATCTTGAGAGTTAGGCTAGAGTTTTTCCCACTGATTTGAATAAATAAATCTTGTGTGGGAAAACTAATTGGCTTTGGGGTCTTTGCATTGATATTGCAAGATTCCTTAAGCATTCCTTGATTTTTTCATCTTTGAAACACTAATCTAACTTTGAGATTTGGTATACATGGTTTTCAAAGAAAAGTTTGTTTGAACACTATTGTGCATATTTGAGATTATACATTTTACTGAGTGTTGCTTGCATACATACACTATTGAGCTTATTGTTTCATACATTATTGGTGTGTTTTGATTATTACTGGTACAAATTTGCTTGTTATGAAGCATTATATTTGTACGCATCTTGTATTGAGATACTGTTGTATTCTAGGCATGGCCTAAGGGGGCGGTAATCCATTCCAAAAGGATTTTTTGTAAATATTGAGGTCAACCCTATGCTAATTGACATGATTCTATTAGGTGTTGTTCCACCCATTAAGTGAGCGCATAGTGTAATCCTTGTGCTTGTGATCCAAGGCGGGGACATAGGCAATTTTCTGAACCTGAATAACATTTCTGGTGTCGTCTTCATTTACTACTTTATTGTGCATGCTTGGTTAAATTACTTGTGCAGTTTAATTTCCACTATATATATATATATATATATATATATACACACACACATATATATAGTTTAATTTTATATGAACTAGATTGACCTTAGGTTTGTGTAATACTCTTGATTTACCTAGGGGATTAAATTTTAAGATACCAATTCACTCCCCTCTTGGGATTACAGTAAAGCTAACAATTGGTATCAAGGACTAATTGCTTAGACTTAATAGTTATTGTAAAAGATCTAGATGGCTCATAACACTGTATCCCCTTTCCTTGAGGAACCCTCTTCCACATGACCTCCTCTTTTAAATGATGTTAATTACACCATCCAGAAATAGAGGGTGCACGTATATCTTCAAAATATTCATTGGAAGGTGTGGAAAATTGTCTCTAAAGGAAACTATATTCCTATGAAAACTGAAGGTACAACTAGAGTTCCTAAAACTAAAGAGGAATGTAATGATGATGATATGAAAGTTGTTAGTTTAAATGTTACTGCCATGAATAATCTATATTATGGTCCTAATGTGAATGAATTTAATAGAGTTATGACATGTTCATTTGCTAAGGAGATATAAGATAAGTTAGAGGTCACATATGAGGGTACTGGAGATGTAAAAGATAGTAGGATCGATTGTTGACCAGTGAGTATGAAGTATTTAGGATGAACACTAGTGAGTCCATTCAAAGCATGTACACTAGATTCACACACATCATTAATCACTGCATGCATTAGGTAAGACCTATTCTACGTATGAGATGATTAGTAAAGTCCTTAGAGGTTTGCCTCCAGGTTGGGAAGCAAAGGCAACGGCCATATCTAAGGGTAGAGACCTTAAGGCTATGTCATTAGATGAATGGAAAGGTTCACTTAATGAGTACAATAGGATGAGAAAAGTAACTACATTAAAAACATCGACTAGTACATCTAGCGAGTGCAGTGAACCCGAATCTAAAAATGACATGGTTATGCCTACTAGAAAATTTAGCAGATTCTTTAGGAAGAATAGTAAGCCATTGAGAAAGTATAGAGAGTCTGCATCTGAGAAGGGAGAGTCTAGTAAAAGAAAGCAAAAATCGAACGCTCCCACGTGCTATAATTGCAACAAGGTCGGGCATTTCAAACCTAAGTACCCGTTGCTGAAAAAGGAGTCCACGAAACAAATGAAAGCCATGAAAGCAGGCACCTCATGGGATAAACTAATAGTAGTGATTCAGGTTCAGACCGCAGTGACTCAGAGGTTGCTAACCTGTGCTTGATGGCACATGATGATGAGGTATTGTCTTCCTACTCTTTATCTTCTTATTATTCTAATGATGATGATTTTGATTTTGATAGCTTGCCTACTTTTAGAGAATTGCAATTCAAATATATTCGCATTTCTAAATTGTTGAATAAAAAAGGAGAATGATACTTTGAAAAAGAAATGTGAAAATTGGTCAAAACTACTTGAAATTACAAAGAATTCTCATGCTTCGTTTCTTAAAGAAAATGATTTGAAAATTGCTAAGATTGAGAAGAAATTGGGGGATTGCTCCAATTTTTTTTTTTTAAATATACTGAGGGCCAATGAAATTTTGAAAAACTCCTTGGGGCCCAAAAAAACTTGCTTAGCAAAGAGGGGCTTGGTTTTAATGGTGTTGAAAATGTGAAATGACCTGATCTTTACTTGGGATATTTTACATGAGAATCAAAATCCCAAATCCCACCTAAAGATCCACGGTGTCGAATGAAACGTTTTAAATGTAAACGAAATTGGCATATTTAGTTTGATTGTACACCTAGAAATAAGCATATAAAAATCAGAAAGGTGTGGAGAGTCAAAGGTGATCCAGACACAAACCCTTGTGGACCAGCTTCAGTAAAATAAATGTTTTTGCAGGTGTGTTTGAGATCGTTGTCATCCAAGGACAAATGGTACTTGGATAGTGGGTGCTCACAGCATATGACAAGCGACAAAGCTAAGTTGACATCCATCACTCCCAAAGATGGAGGATACGTGACATTTGACGATAATGCAAAGAGGCGAATCATCGATGTCATTAAGTGTTGACTCTATGAGTCCAATCCAGTTTTGATAATGAAAAATCACTTGGAATTTGATCCGTGTATGGAGATTGTGAACAGGAACAATATTTAGCAAGAACGGAAAGATAACAAGTCATGGAAGCCATGAAGATTAAAGCATACACATTTTGGAAAAATTCATGTAACTAAAAGAGTTGAAGAATGAAGATGCAAGTGGCAAGTTCAAGAACATCATGGGAATGAGTATTTAGAACTGAATGTATTTACATATTTCATATGATTTAATTTGAGGCTCAACATATACCCTAGAATGACTTTAGTACTCATGCATCTCATGAACATCATTAGGGGATATCTATGGACTTATATATATTTTCAAAATCCTGGAAAATATTTTTATAAAAAAGGCAAAAGAAAGAAAGCAAAACAAATTTTTGAAATTAAAAAGAAAAATTCAGGAAAGGTTCAGTTCAGAAGATCGAACTTCAAGTTCAGTCCTCTAGAGATTGAACTTTAGAAGAACGAAGTTAAGCTCAGTCGTCTGAATAATTTCTTCAAAAGACCGAAGATTATGTTTAGTTATCTAAAGAATTAATGGTGAAACACAGAACCTGGCAGTAGCTCATCAGAAGACTGAACTCAGACTTCAATCGTCTGAACCCGACACTTTAGAAGATTGAACCCCAACTTTAGTATTCTGACCTTGTGTCAACGTTAATTTTTTCAAAACTCTAAAGAACTACAGTCATTTGGGCCCTAATGCTCAGTCGTCTAAACCTACGGGAAAGTTTAAAATTTTGATTTTTAATGAGAGAACACGTGATCTATGTTTTTATCCAACGGTTAAGATTGATTCTAAGGGTAAGGTACCTATATATTCAACATCTAAATCCTAGTGCCCCATCCTTTTGGAATAAAATTGAGAGACTTGAACATATTGCTATGCGATTGCCTGCACTCCAACTTATACTCATCAAGCTTGGGCAAATCAACTCAGAAAAACGAAGGGATTTCATATACACATCTTGATTTCTATTTGGTATTAAGGTTTGGTAAATCCATTTGTTATTTTCAAGAGTTTCTTATCTCATAATTCATTATTGAATATTATTAGAGAGATTGATCTTGAGTGTTCATATACATATAGAGATTGTTTTGACAAGATCATTACTTGAGAAAGGTTTTTCCATTATTTAAATAGTTCTTATTCAAGTGTGTATTTAGTTAAAGACTTGATATTTTTGAAGCTTCAAAACCATTTGATTAAATATCCTTATAAGTTCATAACTATATATATTTTTTAGGGATATTTTCTAAAAAATCTTATATTAGGGTTTGATCTTTGGTAATCACGTCATATATATATATTAATTTGCATATTACAAAGATCATATTGTGGTTGAAAATTTGGGAGAAAGCTTATTGATTTAGATCTTTATAATATTCAAGACAAACATTTTTACAATATCATATTTGATATTTGTGCATCTTGTCTTTAGAGCTATTACTCATACAAATATTTTGGGAGATTTGATAAAAGAGAAATTTGGTGAAACATATTCATTCATTAACGATTGTATCGTTACATACATATTGAGCTTCAAGTTTCATCGTATGGATATGTGTAAGGAATTTCGATTGTACTCACTACCTATGTTAAAAGCGAATCTTGAGTTGTTTTGTAGATTTGAAATTGTAATTGTAATCACGGTTCGGATTGTCAACCTGGTGAGAAGGAAGTTGTGCCTTTAGTAAGCAGTAGATGTAAGGGAAGCTTCATCCCAATTTAAGGAGCAAGGATTTTAGTGGAATCCTAGAGTGGGTTGCTCAAGGCGAGGACGTTGGTCGGGTAGGTTGAACTCGTAAATCATGTTTGCCTTCTCTCTTCCCTTATCTTCTTAAGTTGATTTATATTATATGCACTTCATAAGTAATTGGGTAAAATATACTTTATTGAGATAATAATTTGAATCAATTTCAAGTCCCTGCAATTAATTTTTTAAATATTGAAATAAGGATTAAGAGGTAAAATAAACTTAAAAGTTTTTAAAATACCCAATTCATCCCCCCTATTAGGATTACACCTGAATTAGCATTTGGTATCAGAGAGGGTTTACATAGACTTAATAGTTCATTTGTAAAAAGATCACATGGCACACATCGGTGTAACTACATTCGGTGAGGGACACTCATCCATTAGACCACCAGTTTTCTGTAGTATAAATTACACCTATTGGAAACGTAGGATGAGCATATACCTGTTAAATATAGATTGGAAGGTATGGAAAATAGTTACTAAGAGAAATCATGTTCATATGAAAGTAATTGATAAGGTAAATGCACTTAAAACTGAAGATGAGTATGCTGAAGTGGACTAGAAATCAGTGCAAATAAATGCTACTACGACGAACTTGCTTTTCTATGCATTAGATGTAAATGAATTTAATAGGGTAATGGCATGTAACTCTGCAAAAGAAATGTGGGAAAAGTTAGAAATTACATATCGAGGGACTAAGGAAGTAAAAGATAGTAGGATAGACATGCTCACCAGTGAATATAAAGCATTTAACATGACTGTTGATGAATCTATTCACTCCATGTATGCTAGATTCACACACATCAGAAATTCTTTAAATGCACTTGAAAAATATTACCCTACTTATGAGTTGATCAAGAAAATACTCAAGGGACTACCTTCAGTTTGAGAAGCTAAAGCTACCGCAATAGCAGAAGGGAGAAATCTCAAGAAGATATTTATTGAAGAACTCATTGGATCACTCATCTCCTATGAGCTTGGAATAAATAAGAGGAAGAATGAGCAAAGCAAAGTAAAGAAAGCCACAGTTCTTAAGGCATCGTCAAACAACTTTAGTGAAGAAAGTGATTCAGATACAGAAGACAACATGGCCTTGCTAACAACGAAGTTCGGGAAGTTCTTGAAGAAGAATAAGAAGTTCAATAGAAAATTTCGAAACATAAAATCAGAAAGAGGAGAGTCAAGCATGAAGAAAAAGAAGGAAGATCCACCAACATGCTACAACTGCAGAGAGGTTGGACACATCAAACCTGAGTGTCCCAAACTAATGAAAGCCACCAAGAAAAAGAAGAAGGCGCTAAAATTCGGTTGAGATATGCACAACACAAGTTGTTCAAAATCTGAATCCAATGATGACAAGAATGCAAATTTGTGTCTAATGGCACATGATGACCTTGAGGTATAGTCATCAGTCTAATCTTCTTCTCATTATTCCAATGATTCTGAAAATGAGAATGGCATGCTTTCATGTGATAAACTGAAAAAAAGAATATTTGTAAACTATTAAAATGCTTGAGAAGAAAACTAAGAAAATTTATGATTTGAAAAATAAATTCAAAGAACTTTCAAGTTTAGTTGAACGTCAGAGTGAAAGTCATGCATCTTTCATGAAAGACAAGGATTTGAAAATTGAGGAGTTAGAAAAGAATTTGAAAGACAAATCTAAGATGATTGGTAAGTTTACAGAAGGACAAACTAATTTTGAAAAAATCCTTGGAATTCAAAGAAACTCCCTAGAAAAGGAAGGTCTTGGTTATAATGGAAAGGATAACATAGAACGGAGACACTTTACATGGGATATTTTGTAAGAAAGTCAAAATCATATATTCCATCTAAAGACTATCATAAAAATATTACATGTTTTAAATGTAAAGAAATCACTTTTACCCCGAATGAAACCAAAAACTCCCAAGGTTTCAAAAATGTCAATTTTCCTTCCTTAAAAGAAATCCTATAAATTTCAAAATACCTCAGAGTTATTTTTTGTAAAAACCTATTTTCTCGATTTTCCTATCTCGATGATTGCAAAAAAGGGCGTTGAGCTTTTCCAAGCATGATATGCCCCGGTTTTGAGGGAATACCTATATGTCATTTTTCTTCGAGTATTTGTTATGCAATTTCAAAAAAAGGTAATTTTAAAGGCTTATTAAATTAATTTTGGGGTGATTTTCTAATAATTTGGCACCATTCGTAAAAACGGGCGCATAGGGGGTACGAATACCTTCCCCTTGCGTAACCATACTCCCGAACCCATCTCTGATAACACAAACTAATTCAACCCTTAATTAGGTAGTAATCAAGTGTTCTAACCACACTAAAAGGTTAGTGGTGACTCCATTATACCATTTTCAACGAAAATTAAACATAAAATTTTTATTCGCTTTGTTCCGCTTGGGAACGTCGCGACGAAGCTGATAAAGGAGAAACAAGCAAAAAGGACATTAAGAATGAACCTCCTACATGTTATAATTGCAAAAAGGTTGGGCATATTAAACCAGATTATCCACAGCTCAAGAAAGACAAGAAGAAGAAAAAGAAGGCAATGAAAGCCACTACGTGGGATGACACAAACTCAAGTGAATCAGAGGATGAATCAAGTGATCAAGAAGTAGCCAACATTTGCCTTATGTCTAAAGATGCTGAGGAAAATTACAATTCTAATTCATCTGAAGAATTTAGGGTTGAATTTTGTAGGGAATCGTGTAATAGCATGCCTTCATATAGAGAAATTCAGGCTAAAATATTTTCTTTGCATAAAGGGTTCATAAGAGTAACCAAAAGAAACTTAGCCTTGAAAGAACAAAATTAAATACTCAAAAATCAGTTAGAGACTTGAAAATCAATAAAAAATGTAAAAGACTCACACATTGATGATCTTACAAAAAAAAAAAAAAAAGTAAGATATCTCAAGATTTGGTAAAGCTGCAAGTAAATGGTTAAAATAAGAAATAGTTAGAAATAAGTAACCTTAAAAGTAAAATTGAGGATAAAGAAAAAATCATCCGCAATTTTACAAAAGGAAAAGGAAAACTTTAAAATGTTGATTGGAACTCAAAGAATGTCATTAAATAAAGAAGCAATTGGATACAATGGAATTGAAAACAAGAAAAAAAAAAAAAAAAGAATCCCCATATGGGATACTTTGTAAAGGAATCCAAACATTATGCCATACAACTTCCACAAATGCCTATGAACATACTACTTGCTTCTTGTGTAAGAAAAAGGGACATATAAAGTTTGAATGTCCATTTAAAAGAAGAAATGTAAACATCAATAAAGTATGGAAAGTCAAAATTGAAAATAAACCTGAAATAAAAAGACCTATGAATGTTTGGGTAACAAAAGTAACACCTTGAACCCTTCTTGTAGGTATGCTTTAGGACTACCCCCATCAAAAGACAAAGGGTACCTGGACACCGGGTGTTCAAGACATATGACCATGGAGAAATCAAAATTCACCACACTAATGCAAAAAGATGGTGGATATGTCACCTTCGGCGACAGTGCTAAAGGTAAAACTATTGGGATTGGAAAAATAAGTAAAGAACCTTCCTTAACTATTGATGATGTCTTGTTAGTAGACGAGTTAAAACATAATCTACTAAGAATAAGTCAATTAAGTGATAAAGAGTTTGATACAATCTTCAAACAAGATAAATGCATAGTTGAAAATAGAGAAAAATATGATGTTTTATTCACTGCTAAGAGGGTTGACAATGTGTATTGTATAAACTTTGAAAATCTAAAATTTCAAGAAATCACATACTTAATGACC
Source organism: Malania oleifera (assembly GCF_029873635.1). Classification (NCBI taxonomy): domain Eukaryota; kingdom Viridiplantae; phylum Streptophyta; class Magnoliopsida; order Santalales; family Ximeniaceae; genus Malania; species Malania oleifera. The sequence goes on from NC_080422.1 coordinate 64,883,092, forward strand.
ACAAATGAAGCTAGTTGTCTATGACATAGAAGACTAGGACACACTAGTGAAAAGTTATGTGTACTCCCAAGAGGGAGGGGGGGGGGTGAATTGGGTTTTTAAAATTTTCTTTGAAATCCCTTTTTTTTTACAAATTTCTTTAGTTAAGAGTTGACCATTTTTTCAATTTGAGTTTATTTGCAATCAAACTCTTCAAACACAACAACTTCACACGTACAATTGATATTCAATTCAATCAATAAAGTTAGCTCGATATAAAAAAAGTAGAAAATTCAACAAAGCTTCCAAAATTCAAATATCGATATCAAATTATTAAGTATCTTGATTTTAAGTGTATAACCAACCAATATATTAATGAGCTTTGGAATTAATTAGTCAACGTATACCTTTATGGTTTCTGTTATAATAATTATTAATCAACATACTCCCTTACAGTTTCCACAATTCCCAAAAGCAAATTAATACCCTTTAATTCAAATAAGCATGCACACAGTTTATATGTGCTGTAATTTAAAGAGAATAGGGAAGAGAGTGACACCAAGATTTTTACAAGGTTTGGCTATACCCGCCCACATCCTCACCATAGGATCATCACCCAAGGATTCAATATACCGCTCCCTTAACCGGGCGGAGCAATCCTTTTACACACTCCTTCAAATATGATAGAGCCCTCTTCTCCATGTGATATCCCACACTTGGTAAACCAATGATTCAATAACCTAAACAGAAAAAACAATAAGAAACAAGAACAAATTTTTGCGTACAAAAACACTCTCACAATAGAGCTGATTAGTACAAGTTAGAGCACTAATATACTTCAAATTAAGTATCAATAAAGAATGAATTTGAAGTTCAAGAAATTAATCACCGGGTTCTTCTTTTGATTGAATGAAACTTAGTAAGAGCACAAGAACCGAGTGGTTGTATCAACAGGAATTTAGTAGAACTTCAGCAAAGATGTGTGAGCAAGAGAGGTTTGATAATTAGAGACTTTGATTGCTAGATTGTAAGTAGTTGTGCGTAAAAATCCTTTCGTTTTCCATGCATTTATAGAGTTCTAAAAGTAATTTCTTGTTGCCCAAGTTTACTTAGAGTATTTCCCAAGTTTACTTGGAGTATTTTCCAAGTTCATACAAATTTTGCAGCCCAAGCAAACAATTTTGAAAATTTCCCACGCTACTTTATCTTAATTTTGGAAACTCACTCGCCTTTCAAAAAGAGGTGTTGTCAACTTCGACCACCTTTTACTATTTTGGGTATAACTTTCACTATACAACTCTTATTTGAACGTTTTTGGTATCAATAGAAAGCTAAGAGACAATACCACAATTTTAATGTTCGACACATTTTAGGATAAGGAGCGTTTGAAAGAGAAAATTGCTCATCAATGCAGATGTAAAAAAAAAATTAACTGAATTTGGAAAAACTTGTTTCGGTGCTTTACATTTCAAAAATAGTTTCAACCTTTTTGAAATAACTTTTGACCTTATAAAAATATTTTTCAGGTATTTTAAAAGGTATCTAGGTCCAAGTAATTAACCTAAGAGCTTCAAAGTGTCCATATTGATTTTAAATTGAAGTACTTACATTAGACTTTTCTTAAGACTTAAACATTCGAAGTGTGAAGTCTTCATGTATGTCTTCTTTTGAGTCAATCTTCACTTTGAGCTTTAGCATTGTTTAAGCTTTCATAAGATTTGTCGGACTTTAATATGTTGAGCTCTCTTTCGATCTCTTGTTTAGAATGTGGGATATCAAGGCACTTTTAATTTTGAACTTTAATGCTTAATTCCTGAAACATCATCACTTTAACAAAAACATGCTAAATTCTCTTGATTTGTTATCATCAAAATAAGATTCACATATCTTGTTAGTCCAACAACCTCCTCCTTTTTGATGATGAAAAATAAGGAGCAAAAAATAGTTAATCTTGATAAGGCTTTCCTTACAATAAGCACACTTTTAACAATGTTTTGAAAAACAAATCATTCATATGATCAAATAACTCCAGGTTCAATTTTTTTTTATATTCCATGTAAGTTAATTTATATAACAATAAAGTATTCATAGTTAATATCATCATATCATCATACAATTAGTGCATCATAGTTCATATCATCATACCATTATTAGCAATATCTCATATTTTACATTGCTTAAGCTTTCTTATCTTTGCATTTTATCTCCTTCATTTTGTTCTCATTACTTTAGCTCTCCTTTTTACTCAAACTTTCTCACCCTTTTGACATCAATCAAAAAGAGAAAAATAACACAGCAAAAGCAAATGTACACACAAAATATTTCCTATTTTCTTCTTTAAACTACTTCTCTGATATGTAAAAATCCTAGTTCACGTCTAATAGAGATAAATCGATCCTCTGAAAGTGGTTTTGTTAAGATGTCAGTTGGAATTGGTGTATTCCCTAGGGGGGGGGGGGGTGAATTGGGTTTTAAAAATTTATCTCTTAGGTTTAACTAAATCAGTAGTGTAACACAACCTAAGGTCTGTCTATGCAATCCCAAATGCGTATATATATATATATATATATATATATATATATATAATATGTGGGAATTAAATCATGTGCAACATTCACAGCCTATTGAAAATAATCATACATATGCAGTAAATAAATTGCGAAAATATAAAGTGCACACATGATATGTTATCAGGGTTTGGCCAATACTGCCTACGTCCCTACCTCATATCGCAAGCCCGAGGATTACCACTATTGCTTACTTAACGAGTGGAGGGACACCATTTAAAACACCAGGACTGGCCTCAATCTTTACAACCTAATCCTTATAGGGTAGATCAACACCCCTTCAAGCCATGCCTGGAATACAACAGATGATAAGAATTTTTGGGTACAATTCAAATGCTTTTGCACGAGCAGATAGGTTCTACAATTCAGCATAGTAAACAATACACTCACTTATGATAGAGAATTAATGCTAAAGTGAGATTTGTTATAAACAATGTATCTACTCACAACAAGTTATGTATCAATGTATACTTGTAAGTGAGTAAGGTCTTTGATTCTAAAATTTGTTTACACAATGTAAGCAATCACAGAATCTAAACAACCTTAAGCTAATACCTAAATAATATTTTTCAACAATAAAATTAGGAGGTAGTCAAGATTAGCTTCTCAAAATTATTTTGCAATAAGCACAAAAGCTAGCCTTTGAATCTTGCAACATATATGCAAAGATACTCACGTTGAAAGGAGTTATCCCAAGATAACATTTATCAATAAAATATTATAGGATCAACTCAAGCTAAATCTCTAAAAATAATTTCAACAATAATGAATGAGAGAGTATACTAGTTTTAAGATAATGTATGAAGTACACATATATATTCACTCTTCAAGTTGCAACAATAATGCAAATGAAAAGAATGCAATAAACACTCTCTTATCAAAGATGATTTTTGAAAAAAGAGTTTAAGAGAGTATGAACAATATTTGCTTGAAAATATGAAGTAAATGCAATGGGAGTTCAAAAAAAAATTAGAGAGAATTTTTTTCTAATATATATTCTAATCCTTCTATAATCTTCCCAAATGAGGTAGTATATTTATACATTAATAAATATATAACCGTTGGGGGACATAGGTGAAATTTTAGAAAAGATTAATGAAGGTTAATTAAAATTAACCTAGTTTAAATGCGGTAAAAATCAAGCAACTCGAGAGGTTCGGTCGCCGGGTCCATAGGGCCAGTTGCCCGAACAGACACAATCTTGTTCCAGTCTTTGGGTGGCTAAGGTGAGTTCAGTTGGCTCAATGTCATGGTGATTTACCAACCTTCGTGGTTTTTGGCGCCTGGTCCATGGTTTGAGTTGACGAACATCACAATTCGGTCACCTGGGCCTATTTTGAACTACAAGTTTGTTCAGTCAGGGATAGTAAGAAAAGTAAACTTTCAAGTTCGGTCGACCGTGGACAATATGCAAAACATTAGTTCGGTCGCCCGAGCTATAGTAATCAGTTTGACTTTAGGCTGGTTCAATTGACCGAGACATTTATAACGCCAAGGTTTTGTCACCCGAAGCCCTTTGAAAAATATTTCCTTTTCTTTTGACCTTATATGATTTTATCCATATTTGTATATGTTTGCAATTGGGTTCAAGGGACTCGGTCATGATGTGTCCTATGGTCAATCATGACCATGAGAGTTAACCCCAAAAATACGACGTATCTCTAAGGTCAATCTATGGTCTTGATCATATAATCCTATCGTGCATTATGCGTTTGTTATAGACCATAATAAATTATTACTATTAGAATATAACTTGAAAAAAAAATTCATGCTTTGCTCCTTTGCAATATCATGGATTGCACCGAATGATGTGCTCGTTTAAGTGCTTCTCGGCTTCCATTTCTCATCTATCATCTATGATTAGAAAAGTCAACATGTTCATACACCTAGCATACAGATGAGATACTGTGGTTTGTCATAATCAAAATAGGGATCGGAGTCAAAAAGTTAATAATGTCTCCCCATTGATTATTTGTACTCACAAATTCAAGAATTATATCCTCTTTTTGAACATGTTCTCTTAAGAAATGGTGTCTAATATCTATATGTTTTGTTCTTGAATGTGATATTGGATTTTTGGAAATATTTATAGCACTTGTATTATCACATTTTATAGGTATAGCTGAATAGATAAGGCTACAAAATTTTGTTTCTTGGAGAACCAAGACACAAGAGATTGTCCAAGAAAATTACAAGTTTCACTTGTGCTTTTTTTATCAATTTCACATCTTGCATAATTTGCATCTGAATAACTAATCATATCAAATCTAGTGTCCTTAGGATACCATAGTCCTAAGTCAATAGTGTCTATCAAATATCTTAAGATTTTTTTTAACTATTATCTAGTGAGATTCCTTAGGGGCTGACTGAAACTGAGCACACAAGCATACATTAAACATTATATCTAGTATACTAGCTGTCAAGTATAGCAGACTACCTATCATACCTCAATAACATTTCATATCAACTGGTTTTCCTTTTTCATCCTTGTCAGGACTTATGAAAGTACTTATTGGTGTTCCTATAGGTTTGCTACCTTCCATGTCAAACTTTTTAACCACGTCCCTTATATATTATGATTGATTTATAAATGTACCATATTTTGCTTGCTTGATTTGTAATCCTAGGAAGTAATTTAACTCTCCCATCATATATTATGATTGATTTATAAATGTACCATATATAGCTTGCTTGATTCGTAATCCTAGGAAGTAATTTAACTCTCCCATCATACTCATTTCAAATTCGTTTTGCATACATTTTCAAATTCCCTACATAAATCATCGTTTCTAGCACCAAATTATCATCAACATAAATTTGTATAAGAAACATATTTTTATTCTTAGATTTTATGAATAAGGTGTTGACTGCCTTTCCTCCTGAAAAACCATTTTCTGGTAGGAATCCACTTAACATATCATACCAAGCTCTAGGAGCTTGTTTTAACTCATATAATGCTTTTGTTAATCTAAATATATAATCAAGGTTATTTATATCCTCAAAACCAAGAGGTTAAGCCACATAGACTTCTTCATTTATAAAACCATTTGAAAATGCACTCTTCATAAATATTTGATAAAGTTTAAATTCTTTGTGAGATGTATAGGCTAATAACATTCTTATGGCTTCCATTCTTGCTACGGGAGCAAAAGTCTCATCGTAGTCTATTCCTTCTTCTTGATTATAACCTTGAGCTACTAGTCTTGCCTTATTTTTTACTACAATACCAATTTCATCCTTTTTATTCCTAAATACCCATCTAGTTCAAATTATTGAATGATCATTGGGTCTAGGAACTAATTTCCATGCTCTATTTCTTTCAAACTGATTTAATTCTTCTTGCATTGCTATTATCCATGAATCATCACTTAATGCTTCTTCAATGTTCTTAGGTTCTTCTTGGGATAGAAATGCATAATGATTACATAGGTTTTTCAATGAAGATCTAGTTGATACTCCTCGTGATGGCTCTCCTATGATTTGATCGTTCGGATGATTTTTTACAAATTTCCATTCTTTAGGTAATTCAAAAGTTCAGTAGGATCATTATTTGGATTTACTTCATTTTTTAACACAAAACTGATAATAAGATATTATTCACTGCTAAGTGTCATGAAAACGTATATACCACCAGTTTTGATAACTTAACGTTATATAGTGTGACATGCTTCTCTATTATGAATGAAATTAGTTGGATTTAGCATAGGAGACTAGGACACGCAAACATGGACTTAATATCTAAACTAGTTAATGGAGACTTAGTTAAGGGATTGCCTAAGAGAAAATTCGCCAAAGATAAAATATGTGAGGCTTGTTAACACGGAAAACAAGCAAGAAGAAGCTTTAAAAAGAAGAAAGAAATTACCACTACTAGGCCACTTCATATGCTACACTTATATTTATTTGGTCCAAACCCAATTCAGAGTTTAGGAGTAAATCATACACATTCGTCACAGTTGATGACTTTTCAAGATATACATTGGTACTATTCTTAGGTCACGAAGCATGTGAATAATTCATAAACCTGTGCAAGAATATCCCAAATGAAAAGGAGTATACTGTCACTAAAATTCGAAGTGATAGGGGTGGAGAATTAAAAATAAAGGCATGGAAGACTACTGCAATTCATTAGGAATAGCTCATAATTTTTTTGCTTCTATAACACCGCATTAAAATGGTGTAGTTGAAAGGGAAAATAGGTCTATGCACGAAATGGCCAAAACTATGCTTAATGAACATAAACTACCTAAGTACTTCTAGGCTGAGGCAGTAAATACCGCCTACTATGTTCAAAATAGAGTTTTGATTAGACCATCTCTAAATAAGACTCCGTATGAATTATGAAATGGCCATAGACCAAACATATCATATTTTCATGTCTTTTGCTGTAAATGTTTTGTGCTTAGAAACAAGGAACATTTAGGAAAGTTTGATGTGAAATTAGATGAAAGTATCTTCCTAGGGTATGCCTTAGATAGTAAAGCCTATAGAGTATATAACATACGAACATTAACAGTTATAGAATCTATTCATGTAGTGTTTGATGAGTCAAATCCCTTCTACAAAAGAACTGATGAAGATGAAAATGAGATAAACAAGGAATTTCAGAAACTGTCTATTGAAAATGATTCTGAAAAGAGAAATGGACTTAAGGAACCATCTGTTGAATCTAATCACATTGAAAATGAGGATAATGCACTACCTATAGAATGGAAGTACATAAAGAATCATCCCATTGATCAAAGAATAGGTGAACCATCAAGTGGAGTAGCCACACAATGCTCACTTAGGAATATGATTAGTCATTTTTCCTTTCTATCTCAAGAAGAACCTAGGAATGTGAGTGAAGCAATTGAGGTAGAATCGTGGGTGTTTTCTAGGCAAGAAGAGTTAAACCAATTTGAGAGAAAAAAAGTATGGCCACTAGTTCCTATACCTAAGGATAAGATAGTTATTGGAACAAAATGGATATATAAGAACAAGAAAGATGAACATGGGATAGTTGTTAGAAATAAGGCTAGACTAGTAGCTCACGGGTATAAACAGGAAGAAAAAATAGATTTTAAAGAAACCTTTGCACCTGTAGCTAGAATGGAAGCCATTCGAATACTTTTAGCCTATGCAGCTTTTAAGGATTACAAGTTATATCAAATAGATGCCAAAAGCACATTTTTTAATGGCTACATAAGTGAAGAAGTATATGTAAAACAACCCCTAGGCTTTGAAAACCATAAGCATCCAGATCACGTGTATACAGTGAGAAAGCCCTATAAGGTTTAAAGTAAGCTCCTAGAGCTTGGTATGAAAGGCTAAGCAATTTTCTACTATAAAATGAATTATCAGAGGAAGGATAGACAACTCTTTTCATAAAGTCTAAGAAAGATGACATGCTCCTAGTTCAAGTATATGTAGATGATATCATATTTGGAACCATAGATAAAGACTTAGGCAATGAGTTTGCTAGTACAATGTAAAATGAATTTGAGAAGAGCATAATGAGTGAACTAAATTTCTTCCTAGGACTTCAGATCAAACAAGCAAAACGTGGAATATTTATAAATCAATCGAAGTATATTAGAGATCTACTCAAAAACTTTAATATGGAAGATGGAAAAATACTAGGAACACCTATGAGCTCTTCATTGAAATTAGACAAAGATGAACAAGGTATACCAGTAGATGCCAAGCTTTATCGTGGAATGATTGGTAGCTTACTATATCTGACTGCCAGTAGACCTGACATAATGTTTAGTGTATGTTTGTGTGCAAGATTTCAGGTGGCACCAAAAGAGTCACATTCGTTAGTTGTCAAATGAATACTTAGATACCTGATAGGAATTGTGGAACTCGGGTTATGGTATCCTAAGTATACATCTTTTGAGATTATTAGATATTCAGATGCTGATTTTTTTGGTAGCAAAGTGGATAGGAAGAGTACGAGTGGTACTTGTCATTTCTTAGGACATTCATTAGTCTCTTGGTTTTCCAAGAAGCAAAACTTAGTTGCTCTTTCCACACCTGGGGCAGAATACATAGTGGCAGGTAGTTATTCTGCTCAAACGCTATATATGAAGCAACAATTGATAGATTTTGGATTAAACTATGAAACAATCCCTATAAGATGTGACAATACGAGTGCAATAAACATCTAAAAGAATCCCATATTAAATTCATGAAATAAGCATATATAAATACGACATCACTTTCTTCATGATCATGTGCAAAAAGGGGATGTGACACTTGAGTTTTTATGCACGGATGAACAATGGGCAGAAATATTCATGAAAACACTTGCAGAGGATAGGTTTATCTAAATTAGGCATGAATTAGGCCTGATGCATAGTCGAGAGGTTGCCTAGAATTACATTAGATGACATAATTTAGAGGGAGCAATGTCACCTAATATTCAAAATTGATTAAAACTTTAAATTTTGGATCATTTGTTCTCATTTGGTGTCACATTAGTTAACATTTGGTATTACACTCCTATAATGATGAGAGCATATTAACTTCCACATGTTAATCCTCACATAATCATTGAAGTTTAATGACTATGTTTGCTTATACATTTATATGACATTTATCATACTGTGTATGTTCACATTGAATTTTAAATTCAGCAACACAGCCGTCTGCTCTAGTTAGGGGGAGAAGTAAATTAAAGTAACACAGGGAGACATGTTTCACAGTACAATCCTTTCACAGATGCTAGTTGAATAAGTTCAAAACTTTAAGAGTTAAATAGGGAGAAGAATATAAGACAATGTCCACTCATGTATTATGTTGGCCTTACAAGGTTTAAAATCTTATTATCTTGTTTTGATACTAACAAACAAGTGGAATTTAACGTATTTGTGTGAATAATGTTATTTCAGGGCTCATATATGAGAAAACAAGGTCGAAGTGCTCAAAAGGATCAAATGAAGCTTAAAAGAGTCAAAGCATGGATTTAAAGATGATATATTAAATCTTGAAGAATATGAGGACATGAATGAGTTGTTGAAAGCCAAGGAATATTAAAGTCAAAAGAGCCAAAGAAAGGCAAAGTGAGAAAGCTCAAAGAATATGAAAGCTTGAAGAAAAGATGGACTCAATCCAAGGACAAAATATGAAGACTCAAGAACCTAGAAGGAGAAAAGTCTTAGAAGTCTTTATGTATGTACTTTAATGTTTAAATATCATTTAAAATATTATGAAGCTCTTAGGTTAACTTCTTGGACCTAGATACCATTTAAAATACTTGGAAAATATTTTTATAAGGTCAAAAATTATTTTATAAAGGTTAGAATTATTTTTGGAATGAAAAGCACCAAAAAGAGTTTTTCCAAATGCTGTCAGTTTTTATACACCCACGTTGAGGTGCATTTTTTCACTATCCATCCCTATGGTCATTCTATGGTCTTTTTTAGAGCTTACAAATACCTACATGCATGGCATGTAAAGATTGTTACAGACCGATATCCTAATTACTATTACAGACCCAAAGAATATAAACATAATGAATTACAACACAAGACAAATCTTCTGAGTCTTCAGGCTTTACTTCATGTGCCGTCAATTCATCTACTAATATAACCATGCACACAAACTAGATAGCCATCAAATACTTGAGTATTTGTCATTATCAAAACTGAGTGTGACCCATTGGGTCAACATCTTAGGTTAACTTCTTGGACCTAGATACCTTTTAAAATATTTGGAAAATATTTTTATAAGGTCAACAATTATTTTACCAAGGTTAGAACATTTTTGGAATGAAAAGTACCAAAAAGAGTTTTTCCAAATGCTGTTAGTTTTTATACATCCTCATTGAGGTGCATTGTTCACCAAACCTCCTTATTTTTAAACGTGCTCAACATGAAAGTTGTAGTATTTTCTCTTAATGTTCGTTTGACACCAATAACACCTAAGTTGGAGTTATAAAAAAAAGTTATGAGCAAAATACTAAAGCGAGGTAATAGCTGTCAACCAACTGAACACTTTTCACGGGAGGAACTTTAGCTGACTGAACAACAGACAGAGCCACTTCAGATGACCGAAGTGTAACTTCAGATGTCTAAAGAATAATTTCAGATGATTGAAGATTAAGTTTAGTCATCTAAAGATTTTTTGCTGAAATTTCTAAAGAGGCAGAACCTCCTCAGATGACTGAACTCGAAAGTTCAATCATCTGAACACTGTTAACAGGCATATTTTTCAAAAGTTTTTAAATTCAAACTTATATTGCTTGGGCTCCAAACTTTTTAAAAACTGGGGAAATTATCTAAGGAAACTTTAGCAACAAGGAAACAAGTTTGAAAGCCTATAAATACATGGTTTTGCAAATCAAAATAAACAATGAATTGAAAAATCTGTTTTAGAAGGATATTGTGAAGTGCTAATCCTTCCTTCTCTGAATTCCTACTGCTAATCCTCATCTAAGAAGGATATTGGTGAATTCTACACTTAAGCTTTATTGTATTTCATATTGATAGTTTACATTGAAGTATATAGTGCTGAACTTGTACTAACTTGCTCTTTGTGAGAGTATATTTGTACGCATACTATATCTTGTTTCTTGTAGTTCTTTGACGTTCCAAAGATTGCTTGGATCGTTGACTAAGTAAGGGGATTGTTTAGAGAAGCGGGCTCTAGCCTAAAGGAGTGACCGCATGAGGGGACATCGTTTGGAGAGGTAGGCTCTAGCCTAAGTGAAGGAGTGTTTGAGCATGGGGTATCACTTGTAAAGGTTTTGTTCTACCCATCAACAGAACAGGTTTAGTGAATCTTTTGGTGGTTTGCCCAAGGTGAGGACATAGGTTGGGTATAAGTCGAACCTCGTAAAAATCTCCGTCTCACTCTCTCTTTCCCTATTCTTTATTTTTAGTACATATTTAAATTGTGTGGATAGTTTAAATTTGAAAATTATATAAACTACGTATATTTGGAAATCAAGTAAACCTTAAATTTTGATTTTGATTTCGGTTGCGGAAACCGAAAGGGAGTACGTTGGTTGAACCATTTTTTGTGGAAACCATACGGGAGTACGTTACTTGGCTAAACATCCTAAATATAAATTAACTTAAGAGTTTATTTGAATTTTGAAGTTTGGAAAGAGTAATTGGATTTTATATCAAACATCATATTGAAGAAGAAATTTCAAATATACAAGGCTTTGTTCAAACTCATATTTACCACAGGGCTGAACACAACATAAAAGCTGAAAGTTAGATATACTAATCCTGAATGCTTCCATCAATCTAATAGTGTTGAAGTGAAGTTATATTTTGCAATCAAATTGGTTGCTAGTTTGAGCATTGTGGTTGATGGGCTTGACTAGTTTAATTATTTGTGTGGTTGAAGATTGAATGTTTTATTAGTTGTCTTGTTGATTGTTTAAAAGAAACCAAGTTCTTGTTTGATTGACAAAATAGATAAACAAGTTAAAGATTTGGTTAAATATTAAAAGAAGTTAACGACTTTAAAAAGAAATTTTTAAAAGCCAATTCACCCCCCCCCCCCTCTCTTGGGAAGCTGTTCCTAATTTCATATTATTACACACCTTTTTGTTGATGTAAAAAAGGGGGAGAAAAATCAGATGTAAAAATTATTGGCAAAACTAATTGTACAAAGGGGGAGAAGAATAATAGCAAAAATTGTTGGCAACACTAGTTGTGTAACGGGGGAGGAAAATCCTGCTATGGGAGAAGAATCAAGCTATAGCAAGCAAAAATGAGCAAAAATGGTTTGGCAAAACTATTTGTGCAAAGGGGGAGAAGAATAATAGCAAAAATTATTGGCAACACTAGTTTTGTAACAGGGGAGAAAAATCCGGCTATAGGAGAAGAATTAGGCTATAGCAAGAAAAAATGGGCGAAAATGGTTTGGAAAAACTAACTGTGTATGAGCATGAGTATATCTTATTTGACATGAGCATATTTCACTTGCTGAATATTTAATGCATTATTTGAGGGGGAGCCTTGTTAGGTGTAACCCATTTTATATTTTTGCTAATGTATTTGTCATCATCAAAAAGGGGGAGATGTTGGCTCTATAAGTCAAATCTGGTTTTGATAATGAGAAATCACTTGGTATTTGTTCTGTGCATTGAGATTGTGAATAGGAACAATATTTAGCATGCATGAAAAGATAACAAGTCATGGAGTTCGTGAAGATTAAAGCATACACATCTTGGCAAAATCCATGGAACTAAAAGAGTTGAAGGATGAAGATGCAAGCGGCAAGTTCAAGAACGTCATGGGAATGTGTATTTAGAACTGAATGCATTTACATATTTCACATCATTTAATTTGAGGCTCAACATGTACCCTAAAATGACCTTAGGACTCATGCATCTCATGAACATCGTTAGGGGATATCTATGGACTTAGATATATTTTCAAAAGCCATGAAAATATTTTTATAAAAGGGCAAAGAAAGAAAGCAAAACATATTTTTGAAATTAAAAAGAAAAATTTAGGAAAGGTTCAGTTCAGAAGACCAAACTTAATGTTCAGTCGTCTGAAGATTGAACTTCAGAAAACCGAAGTTAAGCTCAATCATTTGAAGAATTTCTTTAGAAGTCCGAAGATTGAGTTCAGTCATCTGAAAAATTAATAGTGAAACACAAAACCTGGCAAGAGCACATCAGAAGACTGAATTCAGACTTCAGTCATCTGAACCCGACATTTCAGAAGACTAAACTCCACCTTTAGTAATTTGACCCTGTGTTCAGGTTAATTTTTTCGAAGCTTTAAGGAACTTCAGTTGTCTGGGCCCTAACCCTCAGTCGTCTAAACCTACGGGAAAGTTTAAAATTTTGATTTTTAATGAGAGAACACGCGAACTATTTTTTGATCTAATGGTTAAAATTGATTCTAAGGGTAAGGTACCTACACATTCAACATCTAAACCCTAGTACCCCATCCTTTTGTAATAGAATTGAGAGACTTGAACATATTGCGATACAATTTCCTGCACTCTAACTTATACTCATCAAGCTTGGGCAAATCAACTCAGAAAAACGAAGGGATTTCATATTCACATCTTGATTTCTATTTGGTATTAAGGTTTGGTAAATCCATTTGTTATTTTCAGGAGTTTCTTATCTCATAATTTATTATTGAATATTATTAGAGAGATTGATCTTGATTGTTCATATATATATAGAGATTGTTTTGACAAGGTCATTACTTGAGAAAGTTTTTGCCATTATTTAAATAGTTTTGATTCAAGTGTGTATTTAGTTAAAGACTTGATATTTTTTATACTTCAAAACCATTTGATTAAATATCCTTAAAAGTTCATAACAATATATATTTTTTAGGGATATTTTCTGAAAAATCTTATATTAGGTTTTGATCTTTGGTAATCACATCATATATATATATATCTATATATTAATTTGCATATTACAAATATCATATTGTGGTTGAAAATTTAGGAGAAAGCTCATTGATTTAGACCTTATAATATTCAAGACAAACTTTTTTAAAAGATCATATTTGATATTAGTGCATATTGTCTGCAAAGCTATTACTCATACAAATATTTTAGGAAATTTGACAAAAGAGAAATTTGGTGAAGCATATTCACTCATTAATGATTGTATCGTTACATGCATATTGAGTTTCAAGTTTCATCATATGGTTATGTGTTAGGAATTTTGATTATACTCACTAGCTTTGTTAGAAAAGAATCTTGAGTTGTTTTACAAATTTGAAATTGTAATTGTAATCACGGTTCGGATTGTGAATCGGGTGAGGAGGAAGATGTGCCTCCTGTAAACAATGGATGTGAGGGAAGCTCCGTCCCAATTTAAGGAGTAGGGATTTTAGTGAAATCCTTTAGTGGGTTGCTCAAGGCGAGGACGTAAGCCGGGGTGGCTGAACCTCGTAAAATCGTGTTTGCCTTATCTCTTCTCTTATCTTTTTAATTTCCGCTTGCATTTCATTATCGCATGGTTGTATGTTGATTTATATTATATACACTTGATAATTAATTGGGTAAAATAGAATTTATTGTGATAATAATTTGAATTAATTTGAAGTCCATGCAATTAATTTGTTAAATATTGAAATTGGGATTAAGATGTAAAATAAACTTCAAGATTTTTAAAATACCCAATTCAGCCCTCCTCTTGGGATTACATCTGAATTAACAGTAACGTTTGTAAGAAACCTTCCTTAATTATTAATAATATTTTACTGGTTGATGGCTTGAAGCATAATTTGTTGAACATTAGTCAATTATGTGATAAAGGCTATAGGGTATCATTTGAAAATGATAAATGCATAGTTGAAAGTAAATCAAATAATAAAATGTTTTTCATTGCAGATCGCCATGAAAATGTATATAGTACTACTTTTGATAATCTTGCTTTGCAACAAGTAACTTGTTTTTCTACAATAAATGAAGTTAGTTGGTTATGGCCTAGGCGCTTGGGACATGCTAGCATGGATTTGTTGTCACAACTAGCAAGAAAGGACCTAGTGAAAGGCTTGCCTAAAATACAATTAGTGAAAGATAAAATCTGTGATGCATGTCGAATGGGTAGGCAAGCAAAATCAAGCTTTAAAAAAAGGAAATTCATAACTACCACTAGACCACTTGAAATGCTTCACTTAGATTTATTTGGTCCTAATTCGGTGCAAAGTCTAGGTAGAAAATCATATGCCTTTTTTATTGTTGATGATTATTCTAGGTTCACATGGGTACTATTTATCTCACATAAAAATGAATCATGTGAACAGTTTACTGAGCTATGCAAGAGAATTCAAAATGAAAAAGGCTATAAGATAACTCACATAAGAAGTGATAAAGGCACTAAATTCAAAAACGATGGCATAGAAAATTATTGTGACCTAGAGGGCATATCACACAACTTTTCTACACCTAGAACCCCTCAACAAAATGATGTGGTAGAAAGAAAGAATATGTCATTACAAGAAATGGGTAGGACAATGCTAAATGAACATAAGCTACTTAAATATTTATGGGCTGAGGCTGTAAATACTGCATGTTACATCATGAATAGAGTGTTAATCAGGCCTTCACTTAATATGACTCCATATGAAATCTAGAACGACCATAGAACTTGTTGACCTTATAGGTCACCTGGTTTTGATAATGACAAATACTCTTGTATTTAATAAATATCTAGTTCATGTGCAGGTTCATATTAGTATATCATCAATGGCACGTGAAAGCTCAAAAGCTTGAAGACAAACTCTTGATCTTAATTGTAATAATCTTAGTGAAATGGGTCTGTAATAGTAATTAGGGTATTTGGTTTGTAATAAGCTCACACACATCACATGTATGATTTATTACGTAAGCTCAAACCAAAAGTGAGAAAGAACCATAGAAAGACCTTAGGGTGCACCTTCGGTCGACTGACACCGGACTTTTTTGGTGTCTTCAAAATTGGACCCCAAATGCCTCGAGGACACTCACACTTTCACATATATGTGGTAGGCACTTACATAGGGCTTTATTGTATCAATACGGGACCGAAATGCACACTTGGTGCACTTTCGGTCAACCGGCCAAAGCAGTTCACTTTGGCCTGGTCGACCGAACCGGCCCTGGGTCAACAGTTTGACCAAGGCCCGGTCGACCGAGACCTTATAGTTCATTTGACCCCAATCGACCGAACCACCAAGGAGTCAACATTTTGACCTTCTGGTCGATCGACCAACTTTGTACTCCAACAACCTGGTCGACCGAAGGCTCTTGAGAAAATTCCCAGCGGTTTGATCGACCGAACCACACAGTTCAAAAAGGCCCAGTCGACCGAACCTCAAAAATTTGCAAAATCACCTTGCCTCGGTCGACCGACCACTCAGTTCAAAATACCCCTGGTCGACCAAGCTACTTGAGTCCTGGTCGACCGAACCATTTCTGGTCGACCGGACCTCTCGGGTTGCTCCTATTTTTTTACCGCGGTTAAATAATTTTAAACAGGGTTAAATTGATTTAAACATCATTAATCTTTTCTAACAATACCTGATAGGTCCCCAACGGTCAAAATTTTCAATATGTCTATATATACTCTTTCATTTGGTGGATTAAGCACTGATTAGAAAAAAGGATTAGGAAAATCTCTCTCAAGCAAAAATACCTTCTTTTGATTCCTATTTGCACATATCTTTCCAAAAAGCACTCTAGCTCACTTCTTCAAGTTTAAAATCATTTGTAAGTGCTTTGAGTGTATATTCAAATAGGTTTTGCTCTCATTGTTCAGAGTGTTTGAATCGATTTTTCTCTCGAGAGCATAACCTAAGTTTTCTTAGGAGGCTTCGCTAATAAGCCTACTCTAAGAAGACTTGTGGTAAACTTCTGAGTGTTGCATTATCATTGCAATATCTTTGGAAGTTTGTATTTGTTTTGATTTGCAAAAACATATTTCAAGCTTACTCAAATATCTTGTGGAATTTATTGAACAATTTGTGAAAAGATATTTGTGCTTGTTACACTAATCTTTGTGGTATTATGTATACAAGTATATATATCATTTGCCGAAAACAAAGATTATCTATTTTGCAATCCAAGCATATACACATTCGTATGATTGACACATTCTATTGATTGATAATGTTAAGGCTTGTTTGATACTCTGTGTGAACACACTTGATTGAATATTTTGAAGTACGCAGATTATTATTATTGACACTCTTACGTACTTGCTACACTAATAGAAAACATTGTTGAGAGTTGACATATTTAGACCACACAGAGATTACATTATTAAATCATCTGTGGTGTTTTGTGTTTGTGCGCATATGTGGTACAAATCTGCTTTACGTGAAAGCACTCTTGTATTGTACCTTTGATTGTATATCTGAGAGATTCTAGGCGTGGCCTGAGGGGGCGGTAATCCAGCCCGGTAAGGATTGGTGTAAAGGTTGAGGTCAGCCCTGTGGTAATTTGACCTGGCTTGTATAGGTGCCGCTCCACCCGTTTAAGTGAGCAAGTTATTGTGATAATCCTTGTGCTGGTTAGCCAAGGCGGGGACGTAGGCAGTTGGCCGAACCTCGATAACATATCTGCGTGTCATCCTCTCTTTACTGCTTTCTGGTGCTTGTGTGATTGTTTAAACAACTTTATTCAATTTCTGGTACATTTACATTATTTGCACTAGATTGACCATAGGGTTGTGAACATATTGCTGTTAGGAGGAACACCTACGAAATAAATTTTAAAAATACCAATTCACCCCCCCTCTTGGGATCACGGTAAAGCTAACAGACCTGATATTTCTTATTTTCATGCGTTTGGATGTAAATGCTTTGTGCTTAGGGATAATGAGCATCTATGGAAATTTGATTCTAAATCTGATGAAAGCATTTTCCTAGGTTATTCTCTTAATACTAAAGTATATAAAGTTTTTAACAACAGAACTTTAACTATCATTGAATCTATTTATGTTTGTATTTGATGAATCTAATCCATTTTTTAAGAAAGATGACGAAGATGATATTGATATTAGAAAAAGTTTAGACAGGCTATCTATTGAAAACAATGTAAATAAAAATTCAGAAATAAATGATAAATCATCTGAAGATAATAAAAATGAGAGTGAGGTTCAAGAGCTGCCTAGGGATTTGAAATTCATTAGGAACCATCAAATAGATCAAATCATAGGTGAACTTTCTTGTGGTGTAGCTACAAGATCTTCCTTCAGGAACCTAGGGAGTCACTCTGCTTTCTTGAGAGAAGCAAAGTATGAACCCTAGTTCCTAGGCCTGATAATCATGCCATAATTTGAACTAAATGGGTGTATAGAAATAATAAGGATGAAAACGGGGTCGTAACTAGGAATAAGGCTAGACTAGTTGCCCAAGGTCATAATCAGGAAAAGGGAATAGATTTTGATGAAACCTATGCACTTGTTGCTAGAATGGAAGTCATTCGTATGTTGCTTGCTTATGCTACTTTTAAGAAAAATAAATTGTATCAAATGGATGTTAAAATTGCATTTCTAAATGGCTATATTAATGAAGAGGTGTATGTAGAACAACCAACCGGTTTTGAAAATTTTAAATATCCTCATCATATTTAACAGTTGTCCAAAGCCTTGTATGGATTGAAACAAGCTCCTAAAGCTTGGTGTGAGAGGCTTAGTGGGTTTATATTAGAAAATGGATTTACCTATGGCAAAATTGATACTACACTTTTCATTAAAGCTAAAAATGATCATATGCTCCTTGTTCAAAGATATGATGATGATATCATCTTCGGAGCAACTAATGATGAATTTTGTAATGAGTTTGCCAAATGCATGCAAAGCGAATTTGAAATAAGTATGATGGGTGAACTAAGTTTCTTTCTAGGGCTTCAAATTAAACAAGCTAAGAACGAGACATTCATATGCCAATCTAAATACGTTAGGGACTTGCTTAAAAAATTCAGTATGGAAGATGGTAAAATTCTTAGCACTCCTATGACAAATTAGATAAAGACGATGGGAGGGATCCCTATTGATGTGAAATTATATCGTGGTATGATTGGGAGTCTTTTATATCTTACAGCTAGCATGCCTGATATTATGTTTAGTGTGTGCATGTGTGCTAAGTTTCAGGCTGCTCCTAAGGAATCCTATAAATTAGCGGTCAAAAGAATTCTTAGGTATCTAGTTGGAACCATAGAGTTAGGTTTATGGTATCCTAAGCATACGACCTTTGCGATTTTTAGTTATACAGATGCTGACTTTGCCGATAAAAAGGTTGATAGGAAGAGTACTAGTGGCACTTGTCACTATTTAGGACAATCTCTGGTTTCTTGGTTCTTTAAGAAACAGAACTCAGTTGCCTTATTTACAGTCGAAGCAGAATATATTGCGGTTAGGAGTTGTTGTGCTCAAACACTTTATATGAAGCAACAA
This sequence comes from Malania oleifera, assembly GCF_029873635.1. NCBI lineage: Eukaryota > Viridiplantae > Streptophyta > Magnoliopsida > Santalales > Ximeniaceae > Malania > Malania oleifera. The sequence continues at coordinate 64,902,502 of NC_080422.1, forward strand.
CTCATGGATTTTGGATTGCACTACGATACGATTTTAATAAAATGTGATAATACTATTGCAATTAATATCTCTAAAAATCCCATCTCACACTCACGAACAAAACATATTGAGATTAAACATCACTTCATTCATGATCATGTGCAGAAAGAGGATGTGGCCCTTGAGTTTCTGTGCTCAAATGAGCAGTGGGCTTATATTTTGACCAAAACTCTTCAAGAAGATAGGTTCATACAGACTAGACGAGAATTAGGTCTAATGCATAGTAGAGATGCCTCTTAGCTTTTGGATAGAGTGCACAAACTTAGGGGGAGCTTCTTAACATAGAAAAAAATACAGATGTGAACTTTAAATCTTTCATTGCGTTATATTTTATGAGTTTGTTTGTGTCTTGGAAATGTATGACTATTATATCTCTTGCATGTTTAATAGTTATGTTTTCCATCTTGATCATACTAAACAGTTTGAGGTTGTAGTTTTTGATAAATTGTTTTAAAAACTCAATCAGGTCATTTCTGTATAGGTATTTTTGGGAAAATGTCCTATTTTCAAACGACATACTGCCAAAAATTTTTTAAAAAATTTTTCTTAACCACGTCTTGTATTTAAATGACACATACTCAATGTCTTGGTTACATGTTTTAAATCATAACCCTTTCTCTGGTTGCCAAAGGGGGAGAAGAGGTCAAAATTGGGTACTTTGAAAAATGCTTTGTGAACTTTAATCCCTAAACTTCTCATTATGCATATTGTCAGGGGGAGCCTTTCAAGGTTGTACCCACTTTTGCATTATGTATTTGTCATCATCAAAAAGGGGGAGAATGTTGACATTATAGATCACACCCAGTTTTGATAATGACAAATACTCAGGTATTTAATGTCTATCAAGCTTGTGTGCAGGTCCATATTAGCAGATCACTTGATGGCAGATGAAGACTCAAAGTATAAAGACCTAGAAGATTTCCTTTTATTGTAATTTATATTGTTGCTCTATTCGGGTCTGTAATAGTAACATAGGAAAAGGTTTGTAATAATCACTGCATATCATGCATGTAGATGCAATAAGCTCAAAAGTCCTTAGACTGACCTTAAGACCTTCATTTCTAAATGAAAAATGTGCCCTATTGACTTAGAGTTAATCATCGTGTGAATAGGGACATTGCATAAGAGGAAAAGGATCAAAATGCCCAAAATTGGCGTATTCGATCGACCGAACCCTAGTACTCAGGGCCCTTTAGTCGACCAAATCTCCCTGGGATCAACAGTTTGACCCTTCGATCAACCAACTAGAAATGTAAAGCAAAGCCCTGGTCGACCGAATGGACACATGGGAAGTCCCAACGCCCTTGTCAACCGAACCACCATGTTCAAAATAACTTGATCGACCGAAGATCATAAAGTTTGATCAACTAAACTTAGTCTAGACAACCAAACCTTAGAGGGTTCAAAATTGGCTTTGGACGGTCGACCGAACATTTAGTTCAAAAATCCCCTGGTCCACCGAGCTTGGAAACCAAGTCGACTGAACCATGAAATTGTTCGACTGAACCTCTCGGGTTGCTCGGGTTTTACCGAGGTTAAAATATTGTTATTTTTTATTAACCTCATTTCAACTTTTTGAGAAATGACTAATAGGTCCGTAATGGTAAAAAATTCAGGGGTGTCTATATATACCCCCTTATTTGCAAAAATTAGCATATAATTAGCAAAAGTTATTAAGCTAAAACTCTCTGAATTTTTCCAAGCCTATATTGTTCATACTACTTCCAAATACTCTCCTACTCCACTTTCCTTGATTATTCAAGCCCAGTAAGAGTATTTAAATTTTTCTGCGCTCCTTTCCAAAAAGCCCACAATGTACTTTTGAAGTTTGTATTGCTTGATTTTTATCTTGAGAATTTGGCTAGAGTTTTTCCCACTGATTTGAATAAATAAATCTTGTGTGGGAAAACTCATTGTATTTGGGGTCTTCGCATTGATATTGTAAGATTCCTTAAGCACTATTTTTGGTGTGCAAGATATTTTACAAACTTGATTTCAAACAACTCTTGTGCTTGCTACATTTGAGAAAATCCTTTTGAGTTTGTTTGAATATAATTGTTAGAATCTTTGAAACACTAATCTGACATTGAGATTTGGTATACATGGTTTTCAAAGAATAGCTTGTATGAACACTATTGTGCATATTTGAGATTATTCATTTTACTGAGTGTTGCTTGCACACATACACCATTGAGCTTATTGTTTTATACATTATTGGTGTGTTCTGATTATTAATGGTACAAATCTGCTTGTTTAAGAAGCATTATATTTGTAAGCATCTTGTATTGAGATACTGTTGTATTCAAGGTGTGGCCTAAGGGTGTGGTAATCCAACCAGGAAGGATTGTTTGTAAAGGTTTAGGTCAACCCTGTGCTAATTGACCTGATTGTATTTGGTGCCGCTCCACCCGTTAAGTGAGCCCATAGTGTAATCCTTGTACTTGTGAGCCAAGATGGGGACGTAGGCAATTTTCCGAACCTGGATAACATTTCTGATGTTATCTCCATTTACTGCTTTATTGTGCATACTTGGTTAAATTACTTGTGCAGTTTAATTTTTGCTAAATATATATATTGTTTAATTTAATACGTATTAGATTGACCTTAGGTTTGTGTAATACTGCTCTTCGTTGATTGACCTAGGGGATTAAATTTTAAAATACCAATTCACCCCCCTTCTTGGGATTATACTAAAGTTAATAGATCGTGACAATTCCAGGTTGTTGGATCATTGACCAAGTGTGGGGTATTTCTTAGAGAGGTGATTACTCTAGCCTATTGAATAAGTGCCCAAGCGTGGGGTATCGCTTGGAGAGGCGTTGCTCTAGCCTAGTGAAGAAGTGTTTGAGTGTGGGGTATCGCTTTTAATGGTTTTGTTCCACCAAGAAAGGAACAGGTATAGTGGAATCCTTAGGTGGTTTTCTCAAAGCAAGGATGTAGGTTGGGGATAAGCTGAACCTCATAAAAACCTTGGTCTCGTTCTCTTTCCCTTACTCTTTTTACGTTTCCAGCATACTTATAAACTGTGTGGATGTTTTCAAATTCAGAATCATAAATACTATGTAGTTTGGCAATTAAATAAACTGAGGTTTAATTTGGTTTTGGGATTGTGGAAACCAAAAGGGAGTACGTTGATTGATCAATAATTATCGGAAACAACAAGGGAGTACATTGATTGGTTAACACCCAAAGACTCTTTAACTTAAAGTTTATTTAAAGTATAAGATTTTGGAAATAGTGTTTTATATTGCACATCATACTGAGAAAGCAAAATAATTAATACAGGATTTTATATCAACAAGCATACATTCTCAATCTTTACTTTAAGTGTTGAAACTTGCAAGCATTATAATCTTCCTTTGAATTAATCCTAATAGTACTGCAGTGCATACATTGACTGGTGCTTGGTAAATCAATTTATTCGTTGTTTAATTTTTATTTAAGTTATGCGGTTGTGGATTGAATAAGAAGACTTAAGTTTTTGTGTGATTGCTAAATCAACAAGAAGTTAAGAATTCATTAAAAGAAATAAAAGAGTTTAAAAATTCATAAAAAAATTTAAAAGAAATTTTTTAAACCCAATTCACCCCACTCTTGGGACTACACCTATGTTTTCAATTGGTATCAGAGCATGGTTATAACAAATCCTGACAAGTAGTTATATAAAGATCTAGATGGCTCACTTAGGAGTAGCTCCCTTTGGAGAAGGTCAATCCTCAACTAGGCCACCCATCTTTTGTGCTTTAAATTACACATTTTGGAAACAACATGTGAGAATCTATCTTCAAATAAAGCATTGGAAGGCTTGGAAGGTTGTCACACATGGTGATTTAATCCCTACCAAACTAGTGGATGGAAAAGAGGAACCTAAGGAAGAAAAAGAGATGACCGAAATACATCACAAAATGCTGCAAGTTAACTCTAGTGCAATAAATGCGCTATATTGTGCACTTGATATTAATAAATTCAATAGAATCATGGAATGTAAAATAACAAAGGAAATTTGGGATAAATTAGAAGTAACCTATGAAGGTACTATTGATGTAAGGGATAATAGGATTGATATGTTGACTAGTGAGTATGATGCATTTAGGATGAACCTGGATGAATCTATCATGTACACTAGGTTCACACTATAATAAACTCCCTCAATGCCTTAGGAAATAATTACTCAACTTATGAAACAATTCGAAAAATTCTTAGAGGACTTCATCCGATTTGGGACCCTAAGGCCACTGTAATAACTAAAGGAAGAAATATGAAAAACATCTCCCTAGATGAACTCATAGGATCCCTTCTTACATATGAAATGTCCATGAATGAAAGAAATGGAAAATCTAAAGCTTAATAATCAATTTATTTTAAAACTTCAAATGAAAACTCTAGTGATGAAAATGAAGATGAAATGGATGAAGATGAACTAGCCTTCACATCCAAGAAACTTGCAAGAATACTAAGAAGGAAAAATTAATTCAAAAGAAAAATCCAAAACTCAAGTTCAGATGAGGAAGAAACTAAGAAGAAAGATACAAAGAAATAACTACTTGCATTCTATAATTGCAAGAAAGTTGGACACCTAAAACCGGATTGTCCAAAACATAAGAAAGAATCTAAAAAGAAAAAGAAGAAGGCAATGAAGGCCACTACATAGGATAATCTAAGTTCTAGCAGTTTGAAAGTGAATCAAGTGACTAAGAGGTTGCCTATACATGCTATATGGCATGGGATGATGATGATGAAGAACAAAGCTCTTCATCCTAATCGATTAATGAATATAGTAGTGATTCATCTAATGAATCCAATGATGAGAGCATGCCATCTTATGAAGAGTTAGAAAATGAACTATTCAAAGTTCATAAGATCCTAGTCAAAGTAACTGAACAATATACTTCATTGAAGAAATAAGAATGAAGGTACAATAAAGGAGTTGGAATCCCTTAAACTTGCTAAAAGTGAGATGTCGCGATGTCCCGGGCCTGGTTTAGAGAACCATCTCCCTGCCGAAAATGGGTGCGGCTGCGAACTGGAAAAAATGGATGTGTGATTTTGAAAAAGATTTTTGTGAAAAAACAATGTGTGATGGAGTCGCCACTAACCTTTTGAAATGCAGTTAGAACACTTGATTGCTACCCCGTTAGGGGTAGAATTGGTCTGCTTCGCCAGAGTAGGGTTCGGGAGTACGGTTACGTGAGGGGAAGGTATTAGTGCCCCCTACGCGTCTGTTCTTACCAACGGTACTAGATTAATCAAAAATTATCCCAAAATAAATGTAATAAGTCTTTCAGAATTACTCCCTTCCAAAAATCGAAAGAACGAAAATACTGTATAAGTATTCCCTCAAAACCGAGGCAATCCCATACTACGAAGAGTTCATGCCCTTTGTTGTAATCATCGGGAAGGAAAATCAAGAAAAAAAGGTACAAAATACGTTCCTGGGGTTTTGAAATCTATAGGTTTTTCTAAGTAGGAAAATACTATCCCATGAGGTTTTTGAGATTTGCTTGGGAAGAAAATGATTTTTGTGTTTAAAAATGTTTTTGTGATTTTTCTAAGTGTGAAAACAATTTTTTTTATTTTTTTGTGAATTTTCCCAAACTTCAAAATAGCACAAATAAAAACCATGGAAATCAAAGTATGAAAATATTTTTTGGATTTTTGAGAATTTTTTGATTTTTTGTGAATTTTTGGATATCTAGATAGTAATATACAAGTGAAATGGAGAAAACCAGCAGGAACCGGTTCCAAGGAGGAGCCTGTCAAGCAATAATCGATCCGGGGGAAAAACCAGTTTAAGGTTTTGGTCGAGACCAAGAGGATGGCTGTGTGGGATGGAGACCGAGAGGGCGGAAGGTGGTGACAGTGATGACGACGGTAGTGAGAGTGGGAGGGACTGTGAGAACGAGGGATGGTCTGGCTAGGTTGCCGGTGGAGAGGTGCTCGGGTGGTAGAGCTTTCGCTTGACAGCAGGTTGCTGCTGTGGGAGTCTATTGTGGATGTGGAGGGGCGGCGATGAAGAGTGCTCGAGCAGCGGCTATTCTGCTAGGTATGATTGTGCATTAGAGTGAAAGATGAGGGAATGAGGGAATTGAGGTGAAGGATAGTACAGGGGATTAGCTGGTGTTCGCTGCTGGAAGGTGAGGGAGGTCTGGAGCAGAGGAAGACCCCGACTGGTTTTGCTGGCTGTGAGTGGTGCTCGTTTGGTAGGAGAGGTTGAGGGGGTAAGGATTGTGGAAAGATGAGAGAGCCGAGGAGAGGTGAGAAGTTCTGGAGAGGTCTGCGAGCTGGGAGAGAAATAGGAAGAAAGAAATAAAATGGGAATGCCCCCCTGCCTTCTATGCCTGTGCGAGACTCACTTTATTGAGAGTCCAGTCACGCTTTCACACCAAAAGTGGTTACACGAGAATAATTTCCCCCGTGTGGTTCTTTTATTGGGATTTGGAAGGGAATATTTTCCCAACCGCGTGCATGCCTTTCCTCGTCCTTTCTTCTTTTTTTGAATTTTCTTTTAGGTACACACACACACATATATATACATACTGGTATTCATTTTTTGAATTTTTTTTATTTTTTTATTTTATAATAGTAATAATAATAATTATTATTATCTCTCTTTTGTGACTTTGTTGTCCAATTTTGTCCTCCCGAAAGGAAAGTCCCGGGTTTTAAAAATTAAAACTCGATTATTGGCAACACTACACCCGGACTCGAAAATGAAAATGATCCAACTAAAAATACTCAGAGTAAAAGACCCAGTTCAAATTTAAAAGACTCCACTCGGGAACTCACATACTCAATTTAAATAACTCCCTTCAAAATTTGAAATAGTCAATTTAAAAATTCATACTCAATTAAAAATTGTAGGACTCAATTTAAAATTAAGAGATTCAATTTAAACTACCAGGACTCGATTTAAAACACCGGACTTAAATAGACATACCAGGACTCAAATAGATGTACTGGGACTTGATTTAACACACTCGGACTCAAATTAAAACTACCGGGATTTGAATTAAAAATACTAGGTTTTCCAAGCAGGGTCCTCTAATTTTCGGAATTCGAGATTAACTTTTATTACACTGGATTTTCTAAAAAATGGCCTGGTTAAAATTGGGGTGTCGATAGCTACCTCTCTTCGTAGGCTTTGTTGGTATGAAGTAACAGTAGGAACTCTCCTACGTTATTTGTGTAACAAGACTGCAAAGATAAAAGACACCTATTTTAACCAGGTTGCAGCTTTGATCAATCAAGCAGGGTTTTTGCCAATCCGTGGGTAGGAGAAGAGCAACCAAGGCAAAATGGGAATGTTGCACAATCCTTTGAGGAGTTGTTTATTGGTTTGTGGTTGGATAATCAGTGAAGGGAAATGGAAGTGTGGCACAACTCTCTCGAAAGTTTGTAGTTAGCAGTTTTTGGTTAGAAGTTAGCAGAGGTGAGTAGTAAGTGATTAATGGATATAAAAGGAATTGGAGATGACTTGCATTGGGGATGACTTGGATAAGGTATGGGGATGACTAATCGAGTGCAAGTCCCGAGATCCTTTGGAAAATGTCCTCAGGTGCAGGTTCCTAAGTCCTTGAAAAATTGCTCTACTTGGGATGATCAATCGAGTGTAAGATACTAAGATCTTTTGGGGAAACGAGCATTCAGGTGTAGAATCCTGAGTTCTTGAAAAAGGGTTGCTCAACTAGGAATGATCAATTAGTTGTAAGATCCTGAGATCTTTTGAGGAAACAAGCATTCAGGTGTACAATCCTGAGTTCTTGAAAAATGGTTGCTCCACTGGGGATGATCAATCGGGTGTAAAATCCCGAGATCTTTTGGAAGTTGAATGCTCCGGTGTAAGATCATGAGGGTTTTTTAGAAGATGACTATTTGGCTAAGGATGGTTAGTTAAGACACTGTTTTAAAGATGAATGCTCAGGTGTAGGATCATGAAAGTCGGAAGATAATTTGGGTGTATGACTCCAAAGACTACTCAAGTGTAGAATCGTGAGAGTTCGAAGAAAATTCGCATCTATGATATCGAAGTCTACTCAGGTGTAGAATCATTAGAGTCGAAAGAAGATTTGGTTGTATGATCCTGAAGACCACTCAAGTGTAGAATATTGAGAGTCAGAAGAAGATTCAGGTGTATGATCCCAAAGAGCACTCAAGTGTAGAATCTTGAGAGTTGGAAGAAGATTCGGTGTATGATCCCGAAGACTACTCAAGTGTAGAATCTTGAGAGTCGGAAGAAGATTCAGGTGTATGATCCTGAAGACTACTCAAGTATAGAATCTTGAGAGTCCGAAGAAGATTCGGGTATATAATCCCGAAGACTACTCAAGTATGGAATCTTAAGAGTCGGATGAAAATTTGGGTGTATGATCCTGAAGACTACTCAAGTGTAAAATCATGAGTTTGATGAAAATGCGGGTGTTAATCCCGAAGACCACTCAAGTGTAGAATCGTGAGAGTCGGAAGAAGATTTAGGTGTATGATTCTAAAGACTACTCAAGTATGGAATCTTGAGAGTTCGATGAAAATTCGGGTGTATGATCCCAAAAACTACTCAAGTGTAAAATCTTGAGAGTTTGATGAAAATTCGGGTGTATGATCCCAAAGACTACTCAAGTATGGAATCTTGAGAGTCGGATGAAAATTCGGGTGTATGATCCCAAAGACTACTCCAGTGTAAAATCTTGAGAGTTTGATGAAAATTTGGGTGTATGATCCCAAAGACCACTCAAGTGTAGAATCATGAGAGTCGAAAGAAGATTCAGGTGTATGATCCCGAAGATTACTCAAATATGGAATCTTGAGAGTCAGATGAAAATTCGGGTGTATGATCCCAAAGATTACTCAAGTGTAAAATCTTGAGAGTTTGATGAAAATTTGGGTGTATGATCCCGAAGACCATTCAAGTATAGAATGCTGAGAATTTACTAGCTGCTTGAGTATAGGATCTCGAGGATTTCTCAAATGTAGGGTTCTGAGAGTTTGTTGCTTGCTCGAGTGTAGGATCTTGAGGACTTCTTAGATGTAAGATTCAAAAGGTATGTTGACTGCACAAGTATAGGATCTCGAGGACTTCTTAGATGTAGGATTCTAAGAGTCTGCTGATTGCTCGAGTGTAAGATCTTAAGAACTCCCCAGATGTAGGATTCTGAGAGTATGCTGACTGCTCGAGTGTAAGATCTCGAGGACTTCTCAGATATAGGATTCTAAGAGTATGCTAATTGCTCGAGTATAGGATCTTGAGAACTTCTTAGATGTAGGATTCCGAGAGTCTGCTGGATGCTCGAATGTAGGATCTCGAGGACTTCTCAGATGTAGGATTTTGAGAGTATGCTGGATGCTCAAGTATAGGATCTCGAGGACTTCTCAGATGTAGGATTTCGAGAGTCTACTGATTGCTCGAGTGTATGATCTTGAGAACTTCTCAGATGTAGGATTCCGAGAGTCTGCTGGATGCTCGAGTGTAGGATCTTGAGTAGTTCTCAGATGTAGGATTCTGAGAGTCTGCTGATTACTTGAGTGTAGGATCTCAAGAACTTCTCAGATGTAGGATTCCGAGAATCTGCTGAATGCTCGAGCGTAGGATATCGAGGACTTCTCAGATGTAGGATTTTGAGAGTTTGCTGGATGCTTGAGTGTAGGATCTCGAGGACTTCTCAAATGTAGGATTCCGACAATCTACTGGATGCTCAAGTGTAGGATCTCGAGGACTTCTCAGATGTAGGATTCCAAGAGTTTGTTGGCTGCTTGAGTGTCTGATCTCAAGTACTTCTCATATGCAGTATTCTGAGAGTCTTCTGATTGCTCAAGTGTAGGATCTCAAGAACTTCTTAGATGTAGCATTTCGAGAGTCTACTAGACGCTCGAGTTTAGGATCTCGTGAATCTCAAGTGTTCAATCTTGAGAGTCAAAATGAACATTCAAGTGTATGATCTCGAAAATCTCAAGGATTACTCAGGTGTTAAAACAAATGAGTTAATCTTCTCCTAGGTCAATTGCCCCAGTTTCAAAGCAGATGTCTCAGTTTGTTCCTGGGGTCACCTCCCCTAGTTTTAGAGTATATCAATTTGTGCCTGGGGTCTGCTGCTTTAGTTTCAAGATTTACTTATTCAAGGATGCAATAAGGATGTTTAGGAGCTTATAAGACAAGTATGAATGAATGATGCTCTGTTGCTATATATATATGCATGCAGCTACTTGTGATTCTAGAATGCTAGGTTATATTGCTATATGCATGCACATCGCTACCTGTGACGCAAAATCATGCATGCATTGTTTTTTTCTGTGTAATGAAATGCATGATGATGTATGAAATCTCTTTTTCCAATGCGCCCGTAATCAGTGACCAAATTTCGAATTTTGGTCATGTTTTCAAAATCCAACCTAATGTGAATGCCTCTGAATCTGGCTCAAATGAGACTCAATCTGAGATCTACCCCAGTTACATGTCACTGGTCTTGGTCTAGCTTCAAATTTTATTTTGATATGAAAAAGCATAGGAATTGACTGTACAACAGCTCAACATGAAATCTGCCCCAGTTATATTTGTTCGTAACTAGTCTTTGCCACTACTTTCAATAGGAATTCAACATGGAGTTTGCACCAGTTATATTCGTCTGTGGCTGATTTTGTCCACTTGGCATTCTTTCAATAGGGTCTTTCTTGGTGATTCCTCATAGGATACCTTCTTTGACTATCCTTTCCACATTTTGGAACTTTTTAAGAGTGAGAAAGGGAGTCTCTTTTTTTCAAAGGATGAAGGTTCATGCATTTAGGACATCAATTTGCTTAAATCAAAAAATCAGATGCACAAAATAGATGTTTTATCATGTTCATGCTTTTGAAAGGAAAAATTTTCATGGCAGTATTCGAAAGTCATGTGACACCGATCATAGTCTATCAGGATGAATAAATAACTCTCTCCCTTCGTCGATTACCCCTGTTTTATTGAGGGAAACTTCTCCTCTTCTATCTCATTTTGCTGCTGAAAATATTTGGTTTGACTGTTGCTCGCAGTTTAGCTAGTCCGACCAATGTTTTGATCTCAAGATGGTCTTTAAGACTTGGGACGAAACGTAGGCTTAGGGATTTAGGATCTTAGAAGAAAATGGAAACTAAGGTACAAAAATTTCATTGCCTAAATGATATCTTCTGCCCAGTTTGTCGCAAGACATTCTTTTGCGAGAATTTGACTGAACTTGTCCTTTGAACAAGCTGCCTACGTACCTTTTTCAGGATTAGGTCATTACGTAGTTCAGAATCAGCATTGAGTTTGACAAATCATTTTGAGACAACAACGTGTGTACCAATCTAGTCAGGTCTTCCCTTTGGACCGTAATGTAGGCTTAGGGTATTGGTTAGTGAAGAAAAAGGGTACAATACGACTCAAACTTTGTTGGATTTAAAAGGGGTAATCCTTGGTCAAAAATCACATCTTAAGCATGTCCCTTTTAATTTCCTTTCTTTTTATGCTTTTTCTACATTTTCTTCTTTTTTTCTTTCCCTTTTACGGAGTATTTTTTAACATCATGTTCATTGGAAGCTCAATTGGGACTGATCTTTTTCAAATTGCCCCAGTGTGGGGTGGGATCTTTTGACTAGTTGATCAAGAATTGAATTCTTGTAGGCTCAAGAGGACTTGCAAGGGATTTTTCCTTTTTCTTTTCTCGGTAGATGAAAAATGGCCTGCCATCACTTTGGGTAACCCATTGTTGTCTTATGTGATCTGCCAGACCTTTGAAACCCCAAACCTAGTTAAGTTTTTGGAAAGTGACTTTTGAAGAAAATGGGTTAACATTTGAGCTCAAATGGATTAGCAAATGGTAAATCCACATTTCAATTCCTTTTGACAGGACTGGTCGGCCAAAGATGGCCGTCTGTCATTTGATCAAAATGAGAGTAATGAACTGACATGAATTTGTTGGGAACAACATAGTCATTTTGTCGAGTTCCTTCGAGAGTAAAATACTCTTTCATGACATTTGAATTCAATGGGGTAAGGACAATTATTCCATCCTCTTCTTCCGCCATTGGGTTAGGTTTTCAAATTCAAAATCTCTTCTTGGCTCGTTAATACTGGCAATGTTACACTCCCTATTCCAGCATAAAAACATGAGCAAAAAAAATTTTGCATTTTGAGTCATGATGTGAATGATATACGTAAATGCATAGCTTCATTTCATTAATGGAGATGAAATTCTCTGAGACAGAATTGTCATAGAATTACAAAGAGAAAATGGAAATAAAAAAATAAAGAAGACAAAAGCACTATATGATATGGATTGGATAGTCAACAGTCTGTCAATTATGTGTTTCCACCCCTGTTGTGAAATGGTAAACCCCTCCGTTCAAGCTATTCCAGGATCTAAAAATGATACTTTGGCTTCGGCTACTTATAACATATTAATCATTTCCTCCCCAAAATATTTATCATCGAAAGTCAAAGAACCGGCGTCCCTCAGTGATTGTACCTTATGCTTAAATGTCCAATATTGATCAATGGTGTGGCCTGGTGAATTGGAGTGATGTGCTCAGCAAGCGTCTGGATCATACCACCAAGGTAGGGGATGTCGTACATCTATTCTAGGGATGATCAAGATGAGATTCCTTTCGAGCAATTGGAGAAATAGTTCCAAATAGGACATAGGAATTGGTTAGATCCGATTAAGACCGCTTCCCTGGGTCTGAACATTTTGCGGAGCGAGTGTAGGTCCAGTGCCTGCATGCACTACTTGATTAATGATGGGTTTGGCAACAAAATATATTATCAACCCCCTATTCCAGTTTCCTTGGTGATAACGCCCCTGAATTATGTGGACTTCTTGATCTTTTTTCTTGTTAGTCCACTTCTTGCCCCAATCAGTCTCATTTTCACTGTCTTTAACCAGGCCTGCCCTAATGTCGGCTTCAATCCTACTTCCCGCGGCCACAATGTCAATGAAGTCATGGGGAGTTGCTCCCCAAAAATGCCCGTGGTATGGGTCTTTCAATGTATTTATGAATAACATGATAGCCTCCTGGTCGCCTACTAGGGGGTCCACTTGGATTGCCGCATCCCTCCACCTATAAGCGTACTCCCTAAAGGTCTCTATGAGTTTCTTCTCCATTTCAAAGAGAGTTATTCTATCAGGAGCATTTTCCAAAACATGGCAGTATTGTGCCTCAAAAGCATCTACCAAATCCCCCCACGTGTGGATTCGAGCCCTGTCTTGTTAGACATACCATCAAGCCGTTGCTTCCGTAAGACTGCTCCGAAAGCAATGCATTATCAATTTCTCATTGTCAGCATAAGCAACCATTGACTGGAAAAATAGGTGCATGTGAGTCCGGGGGCATGTTGTCCCATCAAACTTCTCAAAGTCTGACATTTTAAACTTCAGAGGGAGCACTAGGTTTGGTACTAGACAATAATATGAGGGTCTGGTGACGTTGGAGGTCCGGGTCCTTGCTATAGCTCTTAACCACTCTTCAAGATCATCGCAATGGTATTCTATCGTAGTCTTGCTTAATCCCACAACTGCTGATGAAGGCATTCCCATTCTTGGAGTTGTCACTACTGGAACAAAAGGGGGCACACTAGGGGGTGGTCTCTCCGAGGTAAGTGGTGGCGGTCCTGATGACTGCCCATGAATCGGCGTGAAGCCTGGCAGATTGATAGGATTTTTTTCTTCTTCATGATCCTGATCCTAGATTTTCTTTCCTTTGTCTAATAGTAGGTCTAATATTCTTTTTCATTTGATTGCATAGTTCATCTTATCCTTGCTCTATGCCTAGGACCCGGTTTTCTATGTGTTCCACCACGATTTTTGCTTTGCTTTTGATATTGTAAGGGTGGGTAGAAGTAGGCTCAATCTTGGAGTTCCGATCTTTGATTCGGCCTGATTTTATAGAAAATCGGAATGTGATTACTGGTTTATCAGAGGAGAACATGCATGCATGTATGCATGTAATGCAACCTAAACAATCATTTGACCAAGGTTTCGGGAAAAACCACACTTATTAATGATCTCAGGAATAATCTGTTCTCCCCTTGATAGGGTACTTTGGGAAATTTGACTTTCCAAAAATGAATTGAGTTTTTTTCCAAAAGATTGGCCGAGTGATATGGATGCCTAACCTAGATGCAGGATGTACATAACACAATTAAAAACATATGTACAAAAAATATGGATTACAGCATCTGGAGAACGATGTGGCTCCTATCCCAACCCCGGAGTAAGTATGTACATTGGGTTCTCTGAGGCTCTACCCTAGGCAATTGATTATGGACAATCATGTGTAGTTAAGCTCTAATCCCAATTTAAAAGGGTCCCCAGATTGAAACTTCATCCTCCCTCACAGAGATCCGGACAAGGCTCGCATTGAGCAGAGTGGTTCGCGAGTCCTCATAGGCCATACCACATGGGAACTGGCACTATTACACTCCTTTCTAATCCTAGCAAGGGAAAGCCTAGGTATATAGCTATGAGAGTGTGTGAGTTCATCATTTTCAGCCTACACCCTCTACCCCACTTCCATCCATTATTCAAAATAAAATACATGCTTAACCAGACAACAGAGGAAACAAAGCATCATGCTTATTCAAGATATTCACAACTAATCACATGCTAAACAAAAACAATCAAAACTAATCACATGCTTATTTATACACCAAAGCAAACAAGGCATTCACAATTAATCTTATACACACAACTATTAACATATGTGCAATCAAGTTATCAATTTGTACAAAAATGAAAGGGAGTAATCAAGAAGGCTTATTTAGATTTGAGATTAGGATAATTCTCAATTAATTACTGGCTCGACTCTCAAGCATTCCCAGTGGAGTCGCCAAGCTGTCGCGACATCCTGGGCCCGACCCAGAAAACCATCTCCCTAGCAAAAATGGGTGTGGCTGTGAACTAGGAAAATTGGATGTGTGATTATGAAAAAGATTTTCATGGAAAAACAATGTGTGATGAAGTCTCCACTAACCTTTTGAAGTGCGGTTAAAGAACTTGATTGCTACCCCATTAGGGGTAGAATTGATTTACGTCACCAGAGTCTGGCTCAAGAGTACAATTACGTGAGGGGAAGGTATTAGCACCCCCTATACGCCCGTTCTTACGAACAGTACCATATTAATAAAAAATTATCCCAAAATAAATGTAATAAGATTTTAAGAATTACTCTCTTCCAAAAATCAAAAGAATAAAAATACTGTATAAGTATTCCATCATAACCGGGGCAATCCCATACTACGAAGAGTCCATGCCCTTTGTTGCAATCATCGGGAAGGAAAATAAAAAAAATAAGGTACAAAATACGCTCCCAGGGGTTTTTTATTTTTATTTTTTTTGTGATTTTTACTGAACTTCAAAATAGCACAAATAAAAACCATTGAAATCGAAGTATGAAAATATTTTTTGGATTTTTGAGAATTTTTTTATTTTTGTGAATTTTTGGATATCTAGACAATAATATACAAGTGAAATGGAGAAAACCGGTAGGAACCGGTTCTGGGGAGGAGCCAATCAAGAAATGACCAATCTGGGGGAAAGACCAGTTTAAGGTCTTGGTCGAGACCAAGAGACGGTTGTGTGGGATGGAAACCGAGAGGGCGGAAGGTGGTGATGGTGATGACGGCGGTGGTGAGAGTGAGAGGGACTGTGAGAACGAGGGATGGTCTGGCTAGGCAACCGGCGGAGAGGTGATCGGGTGGCGGAGCTCTCGGCTGACAGTAGGTTGCTACTGTGGGAGTTTTTTGTGGAGGTGGAGGGGAGGATATGAAGAGTGCTCGGGAAGTAGCTGTTCTTCTGGGTCCGACTATGCGTGACAGTAATAGATGAGGGAATGAGGGAATGAGGGAGGTGAGGTGAAGGATAGTATGAGGGGTTAGCTGGTGTTCGTTGCTGGGAGGTGAGGGAGGTCTGGAGCAGAAGAAGACCTCTGGCCATGAGGGGTGCTCGTTTGGTAGGAGAGGTCGAGGGGATAAGGGTTGTGGAAAGATGGGAGAGCAGGGGAGAGGTGAGATGTTCTAGAGAGGTCTGTGAGCTGGGAGAGAAGCAAGAAGAAAGAAAGAAAATGAGAATGCCCCCCCTGCCTTCTATGCCTATGCAAGAGTCTTTTTATAAAGAGTCCAGTCACGCTTTCATGCCAAAAGTGGTTACATGAGAATAATTTCCCCCGTGTGGTTCTGTTATTGGTATTTGGAAAGGAATATTTTCCTAACTGCGTGCATGCCTTTCCTTGTCCTTTCTTCTTCTTTTTTTGAATTTTCTTTTAGGTATACACACACATATATATACTCGTATTCATTTTTTGAAATTTTTTTTTATTAATTTTATTATTATTATTATTATTATTATCTCTTTTTTGTGCCTTTGTTGTCCAATTTTGTCCTCCCACAAGGAAAGTCTCGGGTTTTAAAAATTAAAACTCGATTCCTGGCAATGCCAGACCCGGACTCGAAAATGAAAATGATGCAAATAAAAATACTCAGCTTGAAAGACCCAATTCAAATTTAAACGACTCAACTCGGGATCTCACAGACTCAATTTAAAAAAAATCCCTTCAAAATTTGAAATAATCAATTTAAAAATTCATACGCAATTAAAAATTGCAAGACTCAATTTAAATTTAAAATATTCAATTTAAACTACCGAGACTTGATTTAAAACACCGAAACTTAAATAGACATACCAGGACTCAAATAGAAGTACCGGGACTCGATTTAACACACTGAGACTCAAATTAAACTACCGGGACTTGATTTAAAAATACCAGATTTTTCAAGTAGGGTCCTCTAATTTTTGAAATTCGAGGTCAACTTTTATTACACTGGGTATTCTCGAAAATGGTCTGATGAAAATTAGGGTGTCGACAAGAGAATGTATTGAAAATCAAGAGATTAGAAAGCAAGAATGAAAAGATGATGAAAGAAATAGAAGATCTCAGATTCCAAACATCTATGGAAATTGAGAAAGACATTTATATTTCTAAATTAGAAAGTAAAATCAATAACTTGTCTTATGAAATAGTGAAATCACAAGTGAATGTTGATGGCAAGAAAGATATAGAGATAAATGATCTCAAAAGTCAAATTGAAGATAAAGAAAAGATCATTTACAATTTTACTAAAGGAAAAGAAAATTTTGACAAAATGATTGGATTACAAAGAATGCTTTTAAATAAAGAATGGATAGGGTTCAATGGAGTGGAGAATACAAGGAGAAAAAACCTTAATATAGGGTACTTCACAAAAGCATCCAAAGAGTATGCCAGCACCTCCTCTAATGTCTATACTCATACTATATGATATCTGTCTGCCTTACAAGGCTTAAAATCTTGTTTTGATGCTAACAAACAAATGAAACTTAACTTTTTTGGTTGAGTGATGTTATTTAAGGGCTCACATATGTGAAAGCAAGGTCAAAGTGCTCACAATGATCAAATGAAGCTTAAAAGAGTCAAAGCATGGATTTAAGATGATTTAAATAAAGCTTGAAGAATATGAGAGCATTCATATTAAAGTGAACTTGCTAAAAACCTAAAGTACATTGCAAGCTTGAGGAAAAAATGGACTCAAAGCAAGGACATACATGAAGACTTTATGAGTTGAAGGAATTTTAAGGAAGTTTTATGCAAGTACTTCAAATAATTTCAATATGAATACATGAAGCTCTTAGGTTAACTTTTTGGACCTATATACCTTTTAAAATACTTGGAAAATATTTTTATAAGGTCAAAAGGTATTTCAAAAAGGTTAAAATTATTTTTGGAATGAAAAGCATCAAAAAGAGGTTTTTCCAAATGCTGTCATTTTTTCTACATCCACATTGAGGTGCATTTTTCTCTATCAAACATTCCTTATTTTAAAATGTATTCAATATGACAGTTGTAGGATTGTCTCGTACCTTTCTTTTGACACCAAGAATACATAATTTGGACTTGCACAAAAAATGGTATGACCAAAAGACTGAAGCGGGGTCAAAGATGTCAGCAAACTGAACACTGTTCACGGCGGAACTTCAGATGACATAATAGTAGACAAAGCCACTTCAGACGACTGAAGTGTAACTTCAAATGTTTGAAGAATATCTTCAACAACTAAAGATTAAGTTCAGTCTTCTGAAGATTTTGTTGAAGGTTTTCTAAAGAGGTAGAACCATCTCAGATGACTGAGCCTAAAAGTTCAGACGTCTGAACCCTGTTAGTGGACATTTCCAGGCACAGGCCTAAAGAGGGAGACTAGCCCTGGAATAGTCCCGAATTGGCTTAGACTCGGTTAGGAAAGCTAGGTGCGTCGTCCTGTTAAGGCGTGTAGGTTGAGGTCAGCCCCGCTAATTAACCTGGTTAAGGTTGAGGTCAGCCCTGTGTTAATTTGACCTGGTTGTAAACGGTGCCATTCCACCCTTAAGTGAGCTATTAGTGGAATCCTCTAGTTTGCGAGTTAGAGGCGAGGACGTAGGCACTGTTGGCTGAACCTCGATAACATATCGTGCTGTTCATTTACATTTCCGCAATTTACTTACTACACGTGTATGTTATATTGTGAATGATTAGGTTTACATTTGAATAAACAAACCCTAGGTTAAGTAATACTGTTTATCTGGTTTAACCTAGGCGATAAATTTTAAATATCCAATTCACCCCCCCCCCCTCTTGGGATTGCACCAAAGCTAACACATGCCATAACTCTATTGATATCATTAATATCAAGTGCACAATATAGGCCATTTATTGCACTAGAGTTAACTTGTAGCATTTTGTGATCTATTTTGGTCATTGCTTTTTCTTCCTTAGGACCTCATTTCCATCTACTAATTTGGTAAGGATTAAGTCACCATATGTGACAACCTTCCAAGCCTTCCAATCCATGGTTTGAATACAAATTCTTGTCTTTTCTTTCAAAAATGTATAATTTAAGCCACAAAAGATGGGAGGTCTAGTTGAGGATTGACCCTCTCCAAACGGAGCTACTCCTATGTGTGTCATCTAGATCTTTATATAACTACTTGTTAGGATTTTTTGTAACCCCTCTCTGATACAAATTGAAAACTAATGTGTAGTCCCAAGAGGGAGAGTTAATTTGTTTTTAAAATTTTCTTTTAATTCTTTGCAAGAATTTTTAACCCCTTGTTGATTTAACAATTACATGACAAAGTTTTATTTACTTATTCAATCCACAAACCAATACTTAACATAAGTAAACCGAAGTTCAAACAAAGATACCAACCCAAGATATAATATGCAACTTTATGGCAATTCTCAGCTTTAACAAGAATTCAAAGTATTTGTTTGTTTGCAGCTCTGTGTATATGAATTTGATTCAATCCTTGCATTAATGGATTTGATTCAAGCCCTGTAGCTAATGAAAATATTTTTTCAATATGATGCACAATCTAAACTTCAACACGTTTTCCATAAGCTTTGACTTTAAATAAACTTTTAGTTAAAAAGTCTTTGGGTGTTAACTAATCAACGTACTCCCTTTCGGTTTTCGCAATCCCAAAAACAAATTAAACTTCAGTTCATTTAATTTCCAAACTACATAGTATTTATGATCATAAAATTTAAAACATCCATGCAGTTTATAAGTATGCATAAAAATAAAGAGTGTAAGGGAAAGAGAAGAAGACCAAGTTTTTTATAAGGTTCGGCTTATCCCAAGCCTACGTCCATGCCTTAGGCAAACCACCTAAGGATTCCATTACACATGTTCCTTTCCGAGTGGAAAAAAATCGTTACAAGCGATACCCCATGCTCAAACACTCCTTCACTAGGCTAGAGCAATGCCTCACCAAGCGATACCCCACACTTGGGCACTCCTTTAATAGGCTAGAGTAATCACCACTCCAAGCAATACCCCATGCTTGGTCAATGATCCAACAACCTGGAATCCTCACGATCTACAAAAACAAGATCAGACCTTGTGCACAAAGAAATACCCTCAGATAGGGAGGATTAGTACAATTTCAAACTATATACTACTATCAAAAATATCAATAAGAAAGTAAGATTGAAGCTCAAGTATGATATCACCAAGTTTCTTCTCTTAAATGAGTTCAGTGGTTCAAAATTTAGAGAATAATCACCAATTGTTTCAAAATTATCACAACAACTTGATTTAGCAAGGTTGAGCAAGAGAGAGCTTTGAAAGTATGTGAGAGTTTCAGCTTGAGAATAGATTATCAATTGCTTGGCTATGCTTGATTTCATAAACCATGTACTTATAGGCTTCAAAAAGTAATTTTGTGCTGCCCAAGGTTGCTTGGAATATCCCCCAAGATTTTAGAAAATTTGGGGTGCAAGAAATTTAATTTAAAAATTTAAAACTTTTAAAATTTCTAGCCGTTAACAGTGTTCAGACGTCTGAGGAGTCGAGATCAGTCATCTGAGGTATTTTAAAACTCTGAAAAACTCATCTAGACATGGGGTCAGATGTCTGAGGTTCTAACTTCAGTCGTCTAGACCTCTACTGCCTCTTCAGGATTTTTACAAAAAAAAACAAAAATCTTCAGAAGACTAAACTAAATCTTCAGTCATCTGAGGAAATTCTTCAGACGTATGAGGGTTTATCTTTAGTTTTCTGGGCAGACAAATTTTAGTTTTTTAGTTTTTTTTTTTTTTTTTTTAAAAACCTCTTTGCTCTCTTACTTTGCTCATTCATAAAACGTTTTTCTGGGGTTTTCAAAATGAAGTCTCTAAGTCCATAACACCTAAAGAGCTTCAAAAATATTTTTATATGATATTTTGAAATAAAGTACGTACATCACATATCCTAAAGCCTTAGTACTCTAAGATTTGAAGTCTTCCAAGATATTTGAATTTGAGTTACTTTTAACTTGAGCTTGAGTCAGCTTTAGATATCTTCATGCTTTCATCATATTGGTCTTACTTGAGCTTTTGCTGGATCACTTTAAATCTGAATATGACTTGTTTAGACTTTTAGTGATCTTGAGCTTGCATTTATACTTTCTTTCGAACCTTGTGTTTAAATATTCCTACAACATCACCACTTTGCCAACATATGTTAATCCGTCCTTCATTTGTTATCATCAAAACAAGATTTGAAAGCCTTGTTAGGCCAACAGATATTTTGTCAAACTCTTTTTTTCATTTTTTAAAATCATGCCTATTGAGTTTGTGACTTAGCAAAATCCTATATACTTTTGCATTCTAGTATGCACATGCAATTTTGCTCAAATCTTGCTCATAAATCATGCTTGAAACAAAACGGCAAGAGTTACAAAATGTTACTACCTTACACAATCCCCATTACATATAATTCAACATAATCTTCCTTGGATGTGCTTTAGTTATTTCGAGTTAGAGTCCTTTTGGTCTTTGCTTTTTCAAATATCTAGTCGGTCCGATATTTGCCTTTGATCCAACTTCATGTATTTGTCACTTGTACCTGTACTTAACATGATTTGCAAAGATAGGAATACACACAGAACAACAAATAGGTTAATATTATCAAAACACATTAAATATGATAATGTGCCTACCAAGGCTTCAATCTCCCCCTTTTTGATGATGTCTAACCTATTAAGATTTTACTTAATCTTTGCATTTTATTTTGTACTTATCAATGCTTGATATGTAAAGATTAGTTTACCTAGAACCATTAATGGGTTTTATCATCAAAACGTGAAAATGAAGTTTATGTAGCTTCCAAGGCTAACAATGTTCGCTATCCCCATCTCATATACCTTTTGTGCACTTAGAAGTAAAGTTAGAATACAAACAAACTTGGCAAACTTAGTGGATTTAAACACTCAGGTGTCCAATTTAGGCATACGAGGTCCAAACCGAGTGGGGTTAGTCTCGACACATCCTTCACATTGACTATAACATGTCGAAGCCGACAGTACCTAAAAAGTCTTCTACGAGACCTTTTTGCACACTTAGAAACAAAGTTAGAATACAACCAAACGTAGAAAAGTTAGTGGATTTTAGCATTCAGGTGTCCAATTCAGGTATATGGGATCTAAACGAAGTGGGATTAGTCCCAAAACATCGTTCATATTAAGCTGGACGTGCTACAGTTGATAGTGCCCATAAACTCCTCCTTGTGAGCTTTTTGTGCACTTGGAAGAAAAGTTAGAATATGAACAAACTTAGCAAACTTTGTGGATTTAAGCATTCGAGTGTCCAAGTCGGGCATACAAGGTCTAAACTGAGTGGCGTCGGTCCCAACACATCCATTACATTGAGTTAGACATGTCGAAGTTGATAGTACCCAAAAAGACTTTCCTGTTAGCTTTTTGCGCATTTAGAAGCAAAGTTATAATACAAACAAACTTATAAAACTTAGTGGATTTTAGCACTCAAGTGTCCAAGTTAGGCATATTGGGTCCAAACTGAGTGGGGTCAGTCCCGAAACGTCCGTCACATTGAGCTGGACATGCCATAGCTAAAAGTTTCCCAAAACTCCTCCTTGGGAGCTTTTTATACACTTAGAAGCAAAGTTAGAATACAAACAAACTTAGCAAACTTAGTGGATTTAAGCACTCAGGTGTCCAAGTCGGACATACGAGATCCAAATCAAGTGGGGTCAGTCCTGACACTTCTGTGACATTGAGCTTGACTTTTTGAAGCTGATGGTACCCAAAAACTCCTCTCATGAGTGAAAATTATATTCTTAGAAGAAAACTTAACAAACTTAGTTGATTTAAGCACTTAGGTGTCCAAGTTGGGCATACGAGGCAGCCACCGAGTGGGGTCAATTCTTACTAATCAAAGTTAGCTATTTAAAATTGTATCATTTTTTGATTAACTATGTCCAATCATTCTTGCTGTCAAATCATTTTTACTTATAGTACGTACATATATATTCAAAAAATGTATACTAATTTTTGTATAATTATTACTTTGCAGGGTCTACAGGCTGTCACGAGAAGATGAGGACGATGTTGAGCACTACAGTTGGATCGAGCTTTTTTTTGTTGAACAATTCGTATATGAAGTTTTTTAGACAATTTATGAATTTTTCGTTAATTCTAGTTCAATTTTTATGTGTGTAGAAATTTAATTACAAGTTTTTACGGGGATTAATGGGTGCTTTAAAAAATTAATTATTTTAAACTTTTATTGACAGTTCTACAACTATCACTAAAAGTTGATATAGTGACGGTTCTACAACTCTCACTAAAAGTTGATATACTGAATATTAGTAAGGGTTTGAAAATCGTCACTAAAAGTTAGACTATTAGTGATGAATTTACAAAATGTCAGTAATAGTGGCATTTTAGTGATGGTTTTTAAACTGTCACTAATAGGTATGACTTTTAGTGATGGTTTTAAAACCATCACTAATAGTGTGACTTTTAGTGACAGTTTGGAAATTCGTTACAAATAGTATTTCTTTAATGACGATTTTCATATAAGAAAAGTTTGCAAGTTATAGTGACGGTCTTAAACTTTTAGTGATGGAATGAAACTGTCACTAACACTCCATTATTAGTGATGGTTTTGAAACCGTTACTAATAATTAGTTGTCAATGCCATTTTAGTGAGGAATATGAAATTACCACTAAGCCGTCACTAATAAGTATTAGTGATGGTTTGCTATTATTAGTGATGGTTTGAAACCGTCACTAAATGCCTTTTCTTTTTTTTGTAGTGGATATAAGAACTATCATAAGCGTTGAGAGTTTTGTGCAAGATTGTATACATGAACTTCATTCAAATGTTTGGGAGAACCATGCAAGGGATTTTATATGAAAAACCTCTTGAAGAACAACAGTCTTATGTATGGGGGTGGATATGATAATCCTATAAAAGGCCAAGTACGTTGCATAAGGGGAGTAGATATGAAAACACTTCCAAGTGTTGAGATCTTTGCATAAAGGAGTATATATGAAAAATTCTTCCAAATGCTAAAAGCCTTACATAAGGGAGAAGATGTAGAAATCCTCCTTAGAACTAAGAGAGTGACATTGTAAAGAAATATGTGTAGATTCCTTAACAACCCTGCGTAACAAGTACAATTCTGATGGAAACCTACAAAGCTTACATAAGGACTTTTTATCATGGGAATAACACATCTTTGATTAGAACTTTAATAAAAAAAGATAAAAGTAGAATAAGAGATGGCTTGAAGGCTAAAATAGAGGGTTGCACTAAAGATATTTTGAAGATTGAAATAGAAGATCACCATAATGGAAATTGTTTAAAGGCCAAAGCAAAGGGCCACCACCCTACAAAATTTTTTAAAGGCCAAAAAAAAAAAAAATGGCAGCAATCATGAAAAACCTATTTAAGGGCTATAATGAGGGGTCCTTACCTTGTTATGAAAAATAGTCAACGCAAGGGAACTACGTTACTCTTACTAGGCTAGTGCTTCCTCCTTCTCGTCCTCTATGTGCTTGACCTCTTTCTTATTGGTGTTTGTTGTTTATCCCTTTCCTTCTCTGCTATCTCTGTAACTGATAGAGGCTCCACTTCTTTCGGTAGCATAATGGTCATAGATTATAAACCCCTCAAATAGCTTAAAGTCAAATTCCTAGAGGTTTGGGCATCAAAAACCAACTTCTTATACAACTAGAACCAATTTATCCAAACACCACAACTATGTTCTACTAATACCACTAGGAAAGCTTGGAATTTATTGTCCCACTCTACCACCTCCTTTCATACTTTGCTATATTTTGTTATGCCTTAACAAAGGCCACTTGAATATAAGAAAGTTTGCCCTTACGAAAAAATGACATTGCTTCCTTGTTTTGAAGCTTATAGCTATAAAACTTTTTTTTTCTTTTGTGGTTGTAATGGGATTGTGCTACTCACAGGTATGATGATTTTCATCGCATATGGTCAACACAACCCCATCCAAATTTTCTAGCCCCTAACCACACTCAAGAAGGTCTATTATCACAAAAAGGAGCTTGGATAACTAAAAAAAAAAAAGGAAAAAAATGGGGAAGGAAAGAAGAAGGAAGATAATTATGAATAAGACATGAAACTAGTTTATCTTATGAAAAGGAATGAGTAGCACTTAAGAACATAGCTTCATGACTTATTCAAATGGCTACTTATATGAGTAGAGTTTGAGATCATCTCGAGTAAGTGTGAGTTACCTAGACATGGGGGTTCCAATGAGGGTACACTTGATAGGGATTCATGCATCAACCGTGGCCATCAACCCAATTGAGGTTGAAGCAGTTTCCATAGCTAGGGGATTTTTTTAGGAGTCATTGGCAACTCACAAGGGAAACCTCAATTGTTGGGATGGTCACCGAAGCCATCTAGGCCACCATCTTAGTACTTCTTACCAGTTTTGTTGTCAAAAGCCATTCCCTCAATCCTTCTAAGGATAAAGTGTTGGATGAGGGCTCTTTTGACAAAATTATCACAATTAACAACTAGAGGAAGACAAAAAGAGCTTCTTGGTGGACCCAAAGCTTGCTAAAAGCTGCAAAGTTAGCTACACCAGCTAATAGGAAAAGGAAAAGACACCCCGAAGAGCCCTAATAGAAAAAGTAATTAGCCCTATGAGGACATAGGATGTTGTGGTTGAGCCTTAACAAACAAGCTCGAGTTTGTTTGACGAGAAGAATTTTGTGAAAAAAAAGGCGATTCTAAAGGTGAGTGTCTTAATCTAGTTCTTTTTCAAGCTATATTTAGCTTATATTATAATAGATATCTTTGATCAAGTTTTTCCACTTGCCACACAAACCAAATTCTAGTGGAGGATTAAAAACAAAAAGTTGATTTTTTCTTCTTTTCATAAATGGATGCTTGGACCTAGGGACGAAGTTCTTGTACAGTTTTGCATGAAAATAATATTAGCACTTAAGAGATGGTGAAAAAGCTTAAGGGTAGGTGCAAGCCACTTTAACCATAAAGCTATAAAGGATTTTCTAGGAGTTAACAAGTTGACAAGAAGAAACAAAAAAAAGAAAAGTTTATAACCCTAGTGGAAGAAGGGTAAATGTAAATCAAGATCATTTCATAGAGCGTTCACATATATACAATTTTCCCTCAAATTTATTTGACAAGCTCATATGCTAAGGGAAGGAAAGTGGAGTACAACTAACCAAGGGATGTGGGACTCCTCTCTTGTATAAGGATAGTGATGTAAGGATGGAGAGAGGGGATCATCAAGACCCCTAAGGAGAAGTCCCCATTGCCTGTAGAATCATTCCTACGAATGCTACTACATACCCCCATAACCCCTTAAGAAAAAAAATTATAATTTTTCTTTAGTGAATGATAAGGCACCCTTGCAAAGGCTAAGGGTGAAGGAAAAGCTTAAAAAAAATGAATAGGAAAATGAGGAACAATACAGTATAGTAGGCATAAGGAGTCAAAGTTGTGGTAGAGATAAAAGAAGGAGAAAAATTATAGTGGAATATTGGAGGCTAAAACTGAAAAATAAAAAAGGTGGAGCAAATAAATCTTAACAAACTAGAAACCCTAAAGTGCAAGGTGATCCCTGACACCTTAGTCATGTGCTGGGGCCGCGGTAGTATAGGATCCCACACTATGCAAGTCAAACTACCTAACATGCATGACGAGGCGAATATTAACATAGTACAACTATTCCTTCTATTATGATGTCATAATACTTTACTAGAATCCAATGGAATTTCTAAGTGACGATATTTTTATTTAACTATTGAAATTGAATTTTAGTAGCACTTTGCATTGCAAATCGATCCTAAAAAAATCGATACTATTCAATTACTTAATTCAATTAGTAGTACTTCTAAAGTCCTCTTCTCTCCCATACTACTAGTGAAAGGGAAAATGTAAAGACTATCATTAAAGCAGCCTAAGCGAGACTAACTTAACACTCAAATTGTGTGATATGAAATAAGTCAATGAAGCATAAATCAAATTTCCAAAATAATATAGTAAAACAAGCGATACATGCATAATATGTGACTTGCTTAAGGCAATGTCTTATTATATGTAGCATCTCGTTGGACAATCTCTCTCTCTATGTTGTTTTCTATGGAAAGTGTGTATACACATAGTAACAGAACCACTTTTTGTTTAAGAAGAGGGAAACAAGAAATATAATAAAAATAAAAATAAAAGGTGAAAGTTGAGGTGCAGTCCCAAGAGGGGGGTGAATTGGGTTATTAAAATTTTCTTTTAATACCTTTTATAAATTCTTAAACCACTTGCTAATTTAACAATTACACAACAAAGTTTTTTAATCACTTAATCAATCCACAAACCAATACTTAACATACCATAAGTAAACACAACTTAAACATTCAACCAACCAATTTTCAATTAAAGTAATCAACCATAAAATACCCAATTAAGATATAGTAAACAGCTTTTTGATAAGTTTCAGCTTTTTATAAGAGTTCAAGATATTCGCTTGTTTGTAGCCCTGTAAATATATCTATGCCCTATATTGATGGATTTGATTTCTCAATATGATGCACAATATGAAATCTAACACTCCTTCCAAGAACTTGGACTTTAAATAAACTTTCAGTTAATGAGTCTTGGGTGTTAACCAATCAACGTACTCCCTTACGGTTTCCGCAATTTGTATTGATCAACCAACGTACTTCATTTCAGTTTCCGCAAATCCCAAAATAAAATTAATCTTTAGTAAATTTAATATCCAATCCACGTAGTGTATATGATCAAAAATTAAATTCAACCACAAAGTTAATATATGCTGAAAAAAAAAAAAGAGTAAGGAAAGAGAGTGACACCACGTTTTTTACGAGGTTAAGCTTATGCCAAGCCTACGTCCTTGCCTTAGGCCAACACCACCTAAAGATTCCACTATACAGTTCCTTTTCGATCAGAATAAACCATTACAAGTGATACCCAATGCTTAGACACTCCTTTAATAGGCTAGAGCAATGCCTCTCCAAGTGATACCCCACGCTCAGTCACTCCTTCAATAGGTTAGAGCAATGCCTCTCCAAGCGATACCCCTCACTTGGTAAGATGATCCAACAACCCAGAATCATCAAAAAACTACAAGAGACAAGAAACAAGGTTGTGTACAAAGACACTCTCACACAGAGCTAATTAGTATAATTCAAATGTTCTATACTTCAATATTTAAATATCAAATTGAAATAATATTGAAGCTCAAGTAAGATTTCACCAATATCCTTCTCTAGATGATGATCAATAGTAGAAATCAGAGTAGGATGAATCAGCACTTTAGTATTCTCAGCAAATCAAATTTAGCAATGAGTGAGCAAGAGATAGCTTTGAAAGAGCAAGTGTGCTTTTAGTCTTGAAACAAAATTTTCAATTCTTGGTTTAATTTGATTTGAAAAACCATGTATTTATAGGCTTAGAAAAGTAATTTCATGTTGCCCAAGATTACTTGGAGTATCTCCCAAGTTTTCATAAATTTTGAGGCATAAGAAACCTTTATCTGAAATTTAAAACATTTAAAATTTATAATCGTTAACAGTGTTCAATAGACTAAAGTGTCGGGTCCAATCTTCTAAAGTTCCTTAAAACACTAAAAATTTTAGTTTGGACACGGGGTAAGACAATTGAACTGAGGGTTCAGCCTTATGAGGGTATTCTGCCTATTTTATGTTCCTTTAGGAAATTGTTCAGCAGACTGAACTAATTCTTCAGTCGACTAAACAAAATCTTCAGTCTTCTGAAGTGACTCTTTAGTCGTCTAGCAGTGTACCTCAGTCGTCTGGACAGACCATTTTCTACTTTTGCATTTCAGTTTTCAAAAATTCTTTTTGCTCTCTTGCTTTTTTTACTTATAAAACATTTTTCGGGGTTTTAAATATGGTCTCTAAGTCAATGAATAACCCTAGAAGAGCTTTCAACATATTTCCATAAGATATTTTAAACATGAAGTACTTATATCATATCTCTTAGAGCTTACAACTCTAAGCTTTGAAGGCTTCCATGATATTTTTGCTTTGACTCCATCTTGTCTTCAAGTTTCAATATATTTTAGCAAGTTCTAATTCATGCTCTCGTGATCTTAAAGCTTTACTAGATCATCTTTGAATCCATGCCTTTTAAGCTTCAATTGATCATCTTTCTTAGGAGTATAAGTTTTCAATGATCCTTGTGAGCACTTGACCTTGTATTCACATACTTGAGTTTTGAAATATCATCACTTAACTAAATATGTTAAGTTCTTCTAATTTGTTATCATCAAAAAAATATTTTAAGCCATGTAGGGCCAACAAAAGACTCTCCTCCTAAAATACTGTATGCAAACTTTTGCATGTGTTGCTTATCTAGCAATAATAGAAGACATAAGCTTTCGAAGAAGCATCTTGTTCCATAGACACTAGCAACTCGCATAGTCTGAAAGGACTAGCGTAATAAGACAACTTCATAGTTTGGGGCCTCTTTGACTAGTGAGCTAGGCGATGATTGGTGAGGGCAAAAGGACCAGAGAGTGCGTGTAAAGAAATATAAGCTCATGTCAGTTGCAATCCATGGCCAATAGATGCTCTGTTTCCCTAACTTATTAATGAATTAAATGTTTCTATATTAGCAATAGTCCAAACAGATAAGCCAACTTTGAATGGGAACACGAACCGCAGGTTCCCCATTTGGGGAAGAAGTAGGATCCTTTCATATATATGATGAGGAAGGGAACAAAGGCAAGTTATTCATGAAAAATCAAGCTTTATGATCTTTATTAATTTATGCATCATTTTTTTTTTTCAAAGTTTATTGTTAATCTTCTTATGCTTACTTCATGCATGTATCAGGTCATGTATACAATAGCAAAACTGTTGTATAAATCATATTTGTATAGCAGAATATCAATGTAGCAATCAATGAAAACCAAATACAGAACACAACCTAGCAGTTTAAATGAAAGCAAATAAACAACACAATGAATTATGTGGTTCGGAAATGCCTACATCCATGGGTGCAATTGGCAAAGTACTTTTACTATCTTGGTGTCAAAAAACACATACAATGATCTTCTTACAATACGAATACACCTAGAATAGTGTATATATAAAGTTCTTGGAGGGTTTCTCTCCAAACCCTAGTCAAATTAACATTCACATTCAAAATTTGAAATCAATGTCAGTGCCCTAAGCCTATCGATCAATGGTTTCATCAAATCATCGATGTTTAGAGCCAAATCGTCGGCAGTTTGCAACCATACCATCGATGGAAAGACACTGAGAGCAACTCCTATGAATCTTTAGATAAATCGTTGACTATTCCTTCGATGAACAAATACTGAGAGCAAATATTCTAAAATTCAGCCAAACTGTCAATGGTAAAAACAAACAGTTAATGTCTTCCCCCGAGTATACTGATTTAACCATGATATTGTCCTTGAGTATGTAACCCAATCAATGATATGAGCCACAAATCACAACAATCTCTACCATGGAGAATATAAGCTCCCTAGGATAAAGCAAAAAAACATAGCCCGCTACTCCACCTTGACCTTGGAACGTTAGGTTGGGTCCGTCTCCCTTCTA
Organism: Malania oleifera; assembly: GCF_029873635.1. Classification (NCBI taxonomy): domain Eukaryota; kingdom Viridiplantae; phylum Streptophyta; class Magnoliopsida; order Santalales; family Ximeniaceae; genus Malania; species Malania oleifera. Next base: position 64,932,948 of record NC_080422.1, read on the forward strand.
GCACTTAGAAATATGAAGTAAGTCCATGCAATGCTTGAACTCTTCAGTAGCAACTAGCTTTTTCAATATATCCACTGCGTTCTCATATGTGTGAGCTTTTTCAAGTACAAGTTTTCCTGAAGAAATCAATTCCCGAATCCTGTGGAATCTTACATCAATATGCTTGGTTCTAGTATGATACGCTTGATTCTTCGCCAAGTAGATGGCACCACTCTGATTATTATAACGTAGTAAAACTCCACCTTGCTGTATACCCAACTCCTTCTGTAAACTAGTAAGTCATAAAGCTTCCTTTGCAGCTTTGGAAACTGTTATATATTCAGACTAAGTTATAGACAATGTCACGACAGATTGTATCATGGATCTCCAACATATAGGTCTTACCACAAGGGTGAAAACATAACTCGTTATAGATCTTATGTCATCCATATCCCCTGCATAATCAACATCAACAAACCCACAACTGACGGACTATCTTTTTCGTTACTGAACATGACAACATAGTTAGAAGTACCTTTTAAGTATCTAAAAATCCATTTAATAGCTTCCCAATGCTATCTACCCAAAGTAGAGAGAAACTTACTCACCACACTTACTATATGTGCCAAGTCTGGTCTTGTACACACCATATCATATACTAAACTCCCTACAACACTTGCATAGGGGACCTTTGACATATCTCGGATTTCATCATCTGTTCTTGGGCATTCGATGGTAGACAATTTAAAGTGATTCTCTAGAGGTGTACATACCGGTTTCGCATAAGCCATGTTGAACCTTTCCAACACCTTCTCCACGTAACCACCCTAAGATAACCACAATCTCCCTACAGTTATGTCCCGACGAATCTCCATCCCAAGTATCATCTTGGAAGTGCCAAAGTCCTTCATGTCAAAGTCCTTGTGCAATAGAGTATTCAACTGATTAACCTCAGTTATGTCCTTGCAGCGATTAGCATGTCACTGACACACAGCAAAAAGAAAATGAGAAAACTATCATCAAGTTTCTTCACATACACGCAACAATCATACTGACACCTCCTATAGCCTATCTAGATCATATAGGAATCAAATTGTTTGTACCATTGCCTACGAGACTGTTTCAGCTCATCCATAGACTTCTTCAGCTTGCAGACTAAGCACTTTTTCCCGGGTGTACTGAATCCCTCTGACTATACCATATAGTGAAATTATGATGTATTCCTAAGAGGGGGGTGAATTAGGTTCTTTAAAAATTATTTGCAGAATTTATTATTTACTTTAACTCTTTCTAACACAAATCAAATTTCTATAAGCTATTGTACTATACCAATAGGAAGTATTGAATGTGAATGTAAGATCTATACAAGATCTGATTTTATAATATTAAGACATTCATTTAACCACTTATTCAAAATATTACTTTCAGTTTGAATCGATAAAATTTGCAACAATATAATCAAGAAAAATGAATTCAGTGATTCAATATATATATCCTAATGAAATTATCAAAATTAAGTTCACCTTCTCAGCAAGGATAATATTTCCTTTCAAAAAAATTTTCTAAAAAAAGAAAACTTTTGATTAACTTCCGCACTTAAGCTTTACTTTTAAAATTAATTAACAACTAAGTAATCTCAAATAAGTTACTAATGAAATCAAGGTTGTAATCTTTTTCGAGTTTTCAAATCAGCTCCTTGATTAAATAATTTGACATATATTTTATCACATAAGTATGTTTAACAAGTTCACAACTTTCAGCACTATTTTCCTTTTCAACATATTCTTAAACACAATATCAAATATCCAACGACGTTTAGTATTCAGCAAGTTCTTATGAAAATAACCATCAAGCATGGAAGTCATATCTTGTACAAAATAAAAGTGTAGGGAAGAAGAAGCTGAACATCGTTGTTTTTACAAGGTTAGGCCGCAACCTAAGTCCTTGCTTCCAGCAACCCACTGAGAGGATTTCTCTACCAAATTCATTACCAGGTGAAGTTACAACCTCTCTCCCTCAAAGGTGGAGTTCGCATCTCTAATGAGAATCCCTCTCGCTAGGCAATGATCCAACAATCTTGAATCGTCAAACAATACAACAACAGTAAAAACTTTGCTTGTACAATGAAAAGCTCCTCAAATAAGTAGATTAGTGCACGTTAGATTCAAAAATAATACTTCAAAATAACAATATGAAAGTTGAAGCTTGAAGTATATCACCAAAATTGATTAAGAGAATGAGTTATGAAGGATCAAATAAGTTTTTCTCTGAGTTGTAAACAAGAACGCAGTAGTCACCTTGTGCAGACAAGAGTATATAGAAATTGTGTGTGTCGTTCACTTTTCAAAATGTGTTTTTGCCCTAATGTGCGAGAATAATACGTTTAAGTAGTGCAACTTCAAAAACATTCCTTTTAATTTTATCTCAATTTGGAAACCATTCATGCAAAATTTGGAAATAAGATTAGTGATGTGAAATGATTAAACGCACGCATCAGTCACCTATCCTTTAAAATCAACGTATTTTGAATGTCATAAAGGGGTCAATCGACTGTGCCTACAACGTTTGAATATTTTCAAACAAAGAAGCACCACAGTTGCCTAATGACTTAACATCAGTCGCCAACCTTCCAGAAAAACTTGTTTTTCAATATTTTTGGTTCCAAACTTGATTCATATATTTGAAAACTCAATTTGGACTTTTAATAAAAAAATTTCCATGATTAAAATTAGGTATCTAAGTCCAATGACATATCCTAGGAGATTCAATCAATCAATATTGAGTTTTGAAATACTTACATGAAACTTTCATATAATTTTCCTGTGAATTTATGTGTTATCCCAAGAGGAGGAGTGACTTGGGTATTTTAAAATCTAGGTCTCTCAAGTCCTAATTTTGAAAACTTACAATCACACAACCACAAGCTACTTGACAATCAGTTCGGTATTTCTCAACTTATCAATTTACTGTGCAACTTTATCAAGGAAAAAATATTACCCAATTACTTAACATACACAACAAAAAAATAATTAAGTGGATGGACAACAGTGGCTTTACTTAAGGTATTATATTTAAGCATGGGTTAAGCATTTGAAATTGATTACCTGGCAAAGATGTCGTGTCCAAATGGAAGTGGATATAGATACCACGTTTATATATATCTTAACCCCGAACCACTCCCTAAGCCTACAGTCATCACAACCCCTAAACCTAGAAACTAAGGATTAATTTAAAATGAATATTTAATTCTTACTCGATACCATTCTTCCTCAAGTCCTATGAGCTTTTCTTTCATAACTACCCACACCGTCTCCTTATTTAGGCTTCTAGCACTTCTAGATGGATAAGAAAACTAAATATGCCATAACATTTCACAAAAAAAAAAATAGGTTTTATGAAAGCATGAAGGATTATGTTTACAAATCTTATTTTTGCTCAATGAGGCATAAAAATTTGTATGGGATTTATTAGGTGATTTTAAACCTTTTTTGAAAATATTTTTCTTTTCAAGACCTAAGGGTTTATCATCTCCCATTTCTTCCTCCCAGCAGATTATTTTCAATATTTTCTTCATGCTTTTCTTCTCTAAGGTGGTATGATAAGCTTTCAATTCTTTTAATTGTTTTACCATCTTTTTATTTTCATTTCTCAGGAAGATTTTATGTTTAGGTATCCTACCTAGAAGCTTATGTAGTTTGGATGAAGCCTTTTTCTAGTTTTCTATATATGGGCATGCTTTAATCATAAAATTCAGCACATGATTCATTATAGGAATTATTATAATCATTAACAAATGAAACATTGCATGCAACAACATCAACAAAAACAATGGTTGATTTATTATAAGTTATATCTCAGTAAACATCGCATGAACCATTTACAATATTATCACAAGGTTTAACAGATGATTCAACATACAATATATTGCAAATATTTTCCATGAGAATCATCACATGCTTCATTAATAGAAGTATCATGAAATTCAACAGATGATTTAGCATTTGACAAATCATAGCATTCAACAATAGAATCATCAATTGAGCGAGAGACATAATCATATACCTCTTGTTCTGTTAATGCACTAACCCGTGATTTATCACTTCCAAATCATTTGAGTTTGGTGCTTCCAAAGTGGTGGTCTCCTTTTCCTAGGTCTCTCCATACTTCTTTTCAAGATCAACCCAGATCTCCTGTGCACTACTACATGTCATAATCCAATGAAGAATATCAATGTCTAAAGCACAATATAGTAAATCCATGGCATGTGCATTTGCATGCATATCAGTATCATTTTCATTAACTGACATACAAATTCCCTTATCAATCACTTGTCTGGCCCTCTAATTTATAGATTTTATGAAAATGCTCATTTTGATTTTCTAGTGGTTGTAATTTACATCACAAAACAATGGAGGACTTGAAGGTGATCGTCCCTTGCCGAATAGGGATACACCAATAAGAGTCATTGTGATCTTTTACAAAAGCTATTGAGCCAAGTGCAATGAGGCTCTAATACCAATTGTTGAATTTGGTATATTCCCAAGAGAGGGGTGAATTGGGTATTTAAAATTTTGTTTTAGGTTCAACTAACCCAATAACCAGTATTACACAAACCTAGGGTCTATCTATGTAGTTCCAAATGCAAATATGAATATAATGTAGGGAAACTAAAATCATGCGCAGCATTCAAAATATTACATACACGTCGAGAAATATAAATACGGAGATATAAATAGTGCACACACGATATGTTATCGGGGTTCGGCTAATACTGCCTACATCCCCGCCTCTAGCTTGCAAGTCTGAGGATTCCACTAATGCTCAATTAATGGGTGGAGTGGTACCATTTATAGCCAGGTCAATTAACAGGGAATGCCTCAACCTACAAACACACCTTACCATGATGGTGCACCTAGCTTTCCTAATTGGGTCTAAGCCAATCTGGGACTATTCACCAGAGCTAGTCTCCCTCTTCAAGCCCACGCCTAGAATACAATAGATATAAAAATTTACTTACAAGAAAATACTTCTTACAAAAGCATATATGTACCACTACGTACAAGATAATCAATGCACACTAATACAATATTGAAACTATAAGCTCCGTGCAATGTGTTCAACTACACTTTTACAAATGTCAATGTGCAATAACCTCAAATAGTGTGCAAACAATTTATCATTGAAACTAATAGTTAATGTTCATTAATCACATAAAGTGTTTCAAAGAGTTGTAACAAGGGTGTACAAAAATATCTTAAATGATTTTCCCAAAATGTAGCTCAAGAGATGTTTGAAAAGAATGCTTGTGAAAATATTCGCACAAATAAAAAAAAAAAAAAAACACAAGCCAAGTGAGTCTTGCAATGGGGATGCAAAAACCCACTAGCTACAAGTTTTCCCACACAAAGAATATTAGTTAAACTGGGGGAAAAATTTAGCTAAAACTCTCCAATAAAATCAAACAATCAATATATATCAAAGAGAGTTTTGAGCAAGAGTAGCTAATCTAGATCACACACTAACACTCTTTTGGAAACTAGGTTTCTCAAGGAAATCACAAAAAAAGAGTGTATTTGGCTTGGTATATGAAATATGAGCACTCAAATTTCAGAGATTTTTTTAAGATAATCTAGGTGCTAATCTTGTTTTAATTGTGCAAATGAACTAGTCTATATAGGCATTGGCAAAAATATAACCATTAGGGACATCTAGGGGATTATTAGAAATGTTTTAAGTGAGGATTAAAAACTTAATCCTGGTTTACCCATTTTAACCCATAGTAAAAATATACCAACCCGAGACTTTCGGTCGATTGAGCTCAAGGTTTGGTCACTCGAATAGACACAATGGAAAAAGCGAGTTTTCCATGTTTGGGTGCCCAAATTTATATTCGGGTGGCTAAAACAATCGATATTTCAAATGCTCGGGGTTTGGTCGCCTATTCTTAAGTTGAGTAACCCGAATTTTCCATTTCGGTTGCCTGAGGGTATTTTTAACTTAAGAGTTCGGGCGCCCGAGTTGTTGAACCAAGTATTAGTATATATTTGGTCGACCAAGGCAAGATACACTTCCATGTTTAGTCGCCCAAAGTTACATGATTTTTCATTTTTAAGTTCAATTTAAAACATATGATTCCCCATATAATATATGTGATAGTGGGGACTTTCCTAGGTGCAAGTTTTGGGGCCTAGGGTCTTTCTAAGGTCGTTTTACTTGCCGAAAAAATTTGGGGTCGGTCGACCGACTAAGGTCTTTCTAAGGTTTTGAGCATATAGTCCTACATGCATGATATGCATATTATTACAGACCTTTTTGAATATAAATTACAGACCCGAATATGAAAATACAACAAGTAAATATGTTGAGGTCTTCATTCTTCTTCAAGTTGCCGCATGCCATCGATATGATCTTGCTAGTATTATCATGCACACAAACTTGAAAAACGTTAAACGCCAAAGTATTTGTCATAGTCAAAATTGGATATGACCCATAAGGTCAACAAACATAATATCAGGTCTACTAGCCGTCAAATAGAGCAGTCTTCCTATCATGCATCGGTAGTATTTCACATCTACCAACTTTCCTTTCTCATCTCTATCATGACTCATAGAAGTGCTCATTGGAGCTCCCGATGGCTTTTCACCTTCTATGTCGAATTTCTTAAGCAAGTCTCTTGTATAATTTGATTAATTAATGAATGTGTCAGTCTTAGCTTGCTTGATCTAAGGACCAAGGAAATATATCAACTCACCCATCATGCTCATCTCAAACTTGTCTTGCATGAATTTGGCGAATTCTTTGCATAAATCCTCATTAGTAGCACCAAATATAATGTAATCAACATAAATTTTTATAATAAGCATATCATTATCTTTAGACTTAATAAATAGGGTGATATCCATTTTCCTTCTAGAAAAATCATTTTCTAACAGGAAGCCACTTAATCGTTCGTTCCAAGCTCTAGGAGCTTGTTTCAATCCATATAGGGCTTTTGTTAGTCTAAATACATCATTGAGTAAATGAAAGTCTTCAAACCCTAGAGGTTGTGCAACATACACTTCTTCATTTATAAATCTATTTAGAAATGCACTCTTTGCATCCATCTGATAATGTTTGAAATTCTTATGGGATGCATAGGTTAGTAGCATTCTTATAGCTTCAATTCTAGCTACTGGAGTAAATGTCTCATCATAATCAATTCCTTCTTCCTAATTGTAACCTTGAGCTACTAGTCTAGCCTTATTACGGACTACAATTCCGCTCTCATCCTTCTTATTCCTAAATACCCATTTAGTGCCAATTATAGAGTGATCTGCGAGTCTAGGAACTAACTTCCAAACTTTACTCCTTTCAAATTGATTCCATTCCTCTTGCATGGCAGCTATCTAGGATTCATCACTAATTGCCTCATTTATGCTCTTGGGTTCCTCTTGATATAGGAACGCACAATGATATTTTAATGATGATCTAGTGGATACTCCTCGTAAAGGTTCACCAATAATTTTATCTTTGGGGTGATTCCTTACGAACTTCGACTCTTTAGGTAATTCAGATTGACTCTGAGAGTTATCATTTGAATGTGTGCTTATTTCATTACTCTCATCTTTTATTTCATGAGTACTCAAGTCTTCTAAACCTTTTCTTACTTCAACTTCATCAACATCAATAGGTTTAGGAGAAAGTGGATTTGCCTCATCAAATGTAAGATGAATGGATTCTACAATTGAAAGAGTCCTTTTATTCTAGACTCTAAAGGTTTTGCTATTTTCAGCATATCCGAGGAAGATTCCTTCATTTAATTTAGTATCAAACTTTCCTAGATCATCTTTGTTTTTTAGAATAAAGCACTTGCATCCAAACACATGGAAGTAGGATATATTTGGTTTTCTTCCTTTCCAGAGTTCATATGTAGTCTTTTCTAGGCTAGTCCTAAGTGAGACTCTATTCATTACATAGCAAACAGAGTTCACCGCTTCAGCACAAAAATATTTAGGCAAGTTATGCTCGTTCAACATGGTTCTAGCTATAATGACCTGCTTAATTTACTACATAATTAACCACATTATTTACCCTGATACCATTAACTAATAACATAACAAAGTCAACCCGAACCTCTGGGTAATGGGGACACACCTGTCATACACAGCGGACACCTGAGCAGCAGTAAATATAAATTTCATCCACCCAACCATAAAATACAATACCGGAGTTACTTACATTCCACCATATTACTGTATATATATAATCCTCAAAACACCAAAAATATAAAACTAGGATCTTACATCAAAAACCTACTGACCCTAGTTCAAAAACTCACCCTCCTATCAAGGTAGTAAAAATGCCTCTAATAGCGCGGAGCTCAATTCACTTGTCTATCTGGGTTTTTTGAAATAATTTGAAGCTGGGGTGAGACACCTCTTAGTAAGGGAAATAAACTAAATACAGTTGTATGGAAATATGAATATTTACTTGTTATAATAAATATACAATACATGTTACATGCTTGAAAACACTGATAATATCATAACTGAATAATCATACATTTCATAGTTATACTGAATCATACTGTATCTCAATGTTCATAAAATCATTTGCTATAAATAGTAGTACTAAAATTAACCCACGATGAATAGCAAGCTAATGTCATGTATTATCCTCCACGACAGGTTGTACAGCCTGAAGGTAGGACCCGACAATGGCTAGCCGACCACTACTGAGTAAAAAATGTATGTAAGTACGATAGGCCCACCACACCTTGGTCTGGACTGCTAGGCGAACGTCTACAACTCTATATTGAAAGCCATGTTGACTATTCATCTCCCACCCCCTCTATTGGAAGAGGTCGTTAGCACAAGTATGAACTGAACTGAACTGTATAACTACGGTACCATGCTCCTAAAAACTGATCTGAACTATCATCTGGGTTCTGATAACATATAGCACATAATCATATACTATTTTAACATAAATAAATTGATAGCATTTTTTGAATTCTATCATAACATAAATAATCACGACCTTGTGCCGGATAACATACATAACTGTGGCCTTGCGTCGAATAACATATATAACTATAGCCTTGTGCCAACTATCAATCACGACCTTATGCCAAACATATCATAAATACGGAACTGAGCATATGTACTATTTATTATATATTCTGAAACCACAATTTATTGTTTTATCATGTTATTCCTGAAAATAACTATAAACATGCTTTTTCTATAAATCTAACTTAACATAATACAATATACGTGAAATAATTTTCATGCCACACAAACTGAATAAAAACATGAAATCTACTCTAGAATTACATTTTTTGACATGTTTACACTAAAAACATATTCTTGTGTAACAGTAGTATTTTTCTAAATATATATATTCCCAAATATACTTATACATAATACATGCTTTCTGAAAATTAATCTACTATTAAATAATAATTTTCATGGAAAATTACTACTTTAGTTAACTCTCTTGCCTAATTACTAGAAAGCCTCTAAAACAACTAGTCCTGCACCCACAAGGTTCCCCGTTCAACACCCTGAAAACAATATTGCCCCGAACAAAACTTCAGTATTTCTTTAAATGTTACCTTTTCTATGGGAAAGCCAAATACTCAACATAAAGCCTTACCCTAAACTTGGGATGGAGTCCAAGTTAGCCCCACCAATGATCTACTCCAACAGACTTGAAGGGAACTTCCCCAAGAGTAGCATGGCAGCTTCAGATCATCGATCCAGTGAAGAACGGACCCAAAATCTTAAAGAGAAGGTAGTGGGGACGAATAGGAGAGAGAAAATATGATTTTCTTGAAAAATCTACCCTAAAATCCGAGTTTAGGACTTTTATACACCTACCCTCGTCGATGAGACACGTTACCTCGTTGACGAGGCCATGAAGGGATTTCATCAACGAACACTTACTCCTCGTCAACGAAATTCATATCTGAAAGCAGCCCTCTCAGTAACTTCTCGTTGACGAGACGTATGTCCACGTTGATGAGCCGAATAAGTCTGTTTGTCAATGAATGCAACGCGTTCATCAACGAGACCCTGCTGCATTTTTTCCTTACAATTTTCCTTTTTCTCTCCTTTCCCTTATTATTCAATTACAATAATTCTTCCGGTCTCTACACTAGCCATCTCCTAAAGTGACCTATTTTTCTCTCAACAACTCCATTTTGTTGAGATGTACGGGGAGCTAAGAAGTTCTGTGATATTTCATGTTTAGTACAATAATCCTTAAGATATTTATTTTTGAATTCTCTTCCTCGATAACTCATAATATTCTGAATGTCATGTCCCTTTTCATTTTAAAGCTTCTTGCATAGGCTGATCAACATCTTACCAGCTTCATCTTTGGAGGATAAGAAGATTACCTAGGTAAATCTGAAGTAGTCATCAACTATGACGAATGCATATTGCTTACCTCCTAGGCTTTGAAATCTGGTGGGACCAAATAGATCTAGATGAATAAGCTCTAGTGGTCTACTAGTAGAGATATACTTTTTCTTCTTAAAGCTTGTCTTGGTTTACTTCCCAAGTTGACAAGCATCACGCACTTTGTCCTTAACAAACTTTGTACTAGGTAAGCCCCTGACTAAGCTTTCTGTTGCTAATTTGGATAATAAATCCATACTAGCATGTCCTAATCTCCTATGCCACAACCAATTAATGCCTTTTTCTTGTTTGAATGTTACTTGAAAGCCTTTATCACTTAATTGACTAATGCTAAGTAGATTATGTTTTAACCTTTCAACTAATAGCACATCATCAATCTCCAAGGAGGATTTCTTACCGACTTTACCGATGCCTATAATCTTACCTTTAGCATTCTCTCCAAAGTAACATATCCACCACCATCCTTTAATGCTAATGAGGTGAACTTGGACTTATCTCCGGTCATATGCCACGAACACCCACTATCTAAGAACCATTTATCTTTTGTCGGTGTAGACCTAAAACATACCTGCAAGAAGGGATTCAATGTGTTACTTTTGGTACCCATACCTTCTTAAGTATTTTTGAAGTTGATTTATTTTCGGTTTTCGCTCTCCATACTTTCTTAATTTTACCATTCTTTCTTTTGTATGGAGATTCAAATTTTATGTGACCCTCTTCCTTGCATAAGAAACACGTAGTGTGTTCATATGTATTGACTGAAGATGTATCAACATAATTGTTTGAGGCTTTTACAAATTACCCCATGTAGAGGTTCTTTCTCTTAGTGTTCATAATTCCATTAAAACCTATTCCTTCCTTGCCCAAGGATATTCGTTGAACTCCAACAAATTTGTCAAAGTTCTCTTTCCCTCTAGTAAAGTTATATATATATATATATATATATATATATATATATATATATATATGATTTTAGCCTGATCTTCAACTTTACTTTTAATACTACAAATTCCTAAGTCTTTTGCACTCTTACCATTTACTTGTAGCTTAACTAGTTCTTGGGACATCTTATTGACTTCAGCCATGAGTTCATCAATGGTTGAGTTCTTTTCTTTTTCTGTTGATCTTGATGACTCTAGTTGGTTCATAAGTGTTTCATTTTGTTCTCTTAGAGCTATATTCCTCTTGGACACTTTTATGAATTTATTATGTAATGAAAACAATTCAGATTGGATTTCTTTATAAGAAGGTATACTGTCAGATGATTCATTATAAGATTCATCACCATTTTCATAAGATAAGGTTGAAAATGAACTTACCTCGTTGTCTCTTGCTGTGAAGCATAGATTAGCCATCTCATAATCGCTTGATTCACTTTTTGAGTCACTTGAACTTGAGTCATCCCAACTTGCTTTCATTGCTCTCTTTTTCTTCTTCTTGACATCTTTCTTGAGCTGTGGACAATTAGGTTTAATATGTACTACTTTCTTACAATTATAGTAGGTAGGGGGTTCACTCGTTGTTTCTCTTTTATTAGTCTCACCTTTATCTGTTTTTGAGCCTTTGAATTTTCTAGCGAATCTCTTGTTCTTATAACATAATTTTCCTTAGCGTCTAGTGAAAAAGGCTAGATCATCATCATCTCCCTCATCATCCTCTTCCTCACTGGAACTATCCTTTGAAACTTTTAGGGCTATTGTTTTCTTTTGTTTATTACTCTCAGTAGCTCTGCCATTCATCGCCATCTCATACGTGAGAAGCGAACCTATTAATTCATCTAAGGAAGTAGTTTTCATATTTCTACCTTCAGTTATGGCAGTAGCCTTAACTTTCCAAATAGGAGGAAGTCCTCTCAAAATTTTTCTAATCATTTCATAGGTAGAATAGCTTTTAGCTAGTGCATCAAGGGAGTTAATTATATGGTGAACCTAGTGTACGTACTAGTTATGGATTCTTCTAGGTTCATCCTAAAGGCCTCACACTCACTGGTGAACATGTAAATTCTACTATCCCTAACATCTACGGTTCCCCTCATAGGTAACCTCGAACTTGTCCTAAAATTCCTTAGCTGATTTACAACTCATAACTCTATTGAATTCATTTGCATCTAATGCACAATATAGCACATTCATTGCACTAGAGTTAATTTGTATTTGTTTCATGTCTACATGAGTTAATTCCTTTCCTTCTTTAGGGACTTATTTGTTGTTTATAGTTTTAGTGGGAATCAAGACACCACATGTGACTACTTTCCATACTTTATAATCAATGGCTAGAAAAAATATTCTCATTTGTTGTTTCTAGAAGGTGTAGTTTTTTCCGCAGAAGATGGGAAGTCTAGATGAAGATTTGCCTTCACCAAAAGGGGATACTCCTAACTTTACCACAAGGATCTTTATGTAGCTACTTATTATGATACACTACAACTTGTCTCTAATACCAATTGAAATTAGGATGCATTCCCAAGAGAGGGGTGAATTGGGTTATTTAAAAAGTATTTGCGAAATTTATTATTTACTTTAACCCTTTCCGAAACAAATCCAATTTCTATTAGCTATTGTACTATGTCAATAGGAAGTATTAAATATGAATGTAAGATCTATACAAGATATGAATTTACAATACTAACACATTCAGTTAACCACTTATTCAAAATATAACTTGAAGTTTGAATCAATAAAATTTACAACAATATATTCAAGAAGAATGAATTCAGTGATTCAATATATATCTCAATGAAATTATCAATATTAAGTTCAAATTCTCAACGAGTATAATATTTCTTTTCAAAAACAATTTCTAAAAAAAAAAACTCTTGATTAACTTCAACACTTAAGCTTTAATTTGAAAATTAATTAACAACTAATTAATCTTAGATAATTTACTAATGAAATCAAGGTTGTAATCTTTTCTGAGTTTTCAAATCAGCTTCTTGATCAAATAATCTAATATATATTTTATCACAAAAGTATGTTCAGCAAGTTCACAACTTTCAGCACTATTTTCCTTTTCAACAAATTCTTAAACACAATCTCAAATATCCAATAAAGTTTAATATTCAGCAAGACATGATGTTTAGCACATTCTTATGAAAATAAACATCAAGCACATAGGTTATATCTTGCAGAAAATAAAAGTGTAGGGAAGAAGAATCTGAACACCATTGTTTTTACAAGGTTTGGTCGTAGCCTACGTCCTTGCCTCGAGCAACCTGCTGAAAGGATGTCCTTTACCAACTTTGTTACCAGGTGAAGTTATAACCTCTCTCCCTCAAAGGTGGAGTTCACCCCTTTAACAAGAATCCCTTCTTGCTAGGCAACGATCCAACAATTCTAAATTGTCAAACAATACAACAACAACAAAAACTTTGCTTGTACAATGAAAAGCTCCTCAAATGAGCATATTAGTACATGCTAGATTCAAAATTAATATTTCAAAATAACAATATGAATGTTGAAGCTTGAAGTATATCACTAAAACTGATTAAGAGATTGAGTTACGAAGGATCAAATAAGTTTTTCTCTAAGTTGTAAACAAGAACACATTAGTTGCCTTGTGCAGACAAGAGTATACAAAAATTGTGCGTGTCGTGCACTTTTCAAAATGTGTTCTTGCCCTAATGTGCGAGAATAAGATGTTTAAATAGTACACTAGGGTTTCAAAAACTTTCCTTTTAATTCTATCTCAATTTGGAAACCATTCACGCCAGATTCGGAAACATGATTAGCATTGTTAAATGTTTAAACACATGCATCAGTCGTCTGTCCTCGAAGGTTCAGTTGCCTATGCTCTTTTAAAATTAGTGTATTCTGAAAGTTAGAATGGGGTCAGTTGACTATTTCCGATAGGTTAGTCACCTGCGTCTATTCTATTTGAATATTTTCAAACACATAAGCACCATAGTCGCCTCATGACTTAACATCAATTACCTGCCTTTGAGAAAAACTTGTTTTTCAATATTTTTGGTTCCAAACTTGATTCATATATTTGGGAACTCAATTTAGACTTTTAAGAAAACATTTTTTCATGATTAAAATCAGGTATCTAAGTCCAATGACATATCCTAAGAGCTTCAATTAATCAATATTGAGTTTTGAAGTACTTACATAAGACTTTCATATGATTTTCCTATCTTAGAGTCTAAGTCTTCATGTTGTGAAGCTTCCACTATGTCTTCTAAGCTTTAAGCACTGCTTCAATGAGCTTCATGTCTCACATGACTTGAACTTTCATGTTTCTCATGTCTCATAGCCTTAAGTGTAATTTTCCATTCAAACTCTTTAAGTATATCCATTTGAAACCATAAGATCACTTAAGTTCTGAAACTCAAACTTGCATAGACATGTTAAGTAGCCTTGATTTGTTATCATTAAAATGATATTACGCCTTGTTAGGCCAACATATAGATCCGCTCCTTGAAGTCACGAAGGAGAAATGATGTTTTGATATCCATTTGTTCCAAATGTTGGTCATAATGAGCCACTAATCCCAACACTACCTTGATGGAAGTGTGTCAGAACACAAGTATGAAGATTTCATCATTATCTACTCCCTTGTTCTTTGAGTACCCCTTTGCCACTAACCATGCCTTGAATTTCTCTTATTCCTTGTTGGAATTGGTGTATTCTCAAGAGGGGGGAGGGGTGAATTGGGTATTTAAAATTTTCTTCCTAGGTTAAGTCAAATCCACAATCAATATTTCGCAACCTAGGGTTTGTCTAAGCAAATGCCAATCACCCAAAAAAAAAAACTAAGCAGATAAATAAAATAGATAAATAACTCAGTGCTTCCCAATCATTCACAATAATAAAGATATAAACATTCAAGTGCGGAAATCAAAAAGCATGGGGAAGAATGTTACACATGATATGTTATCGAGGTTCGGCCAATATAGTCTAGATCCCCGCCTCAAGCTAACAAGTAAGTGGATTCTACTATAATTGCTCACTTAGGGGTGGAGCATCACCGTTTACAATACCCTCTCATTACTGGGCAAGGGAATACCCCAAGTCAGATTACAAGGCTGACCTTAAGCTTTACAACTACACCTTAGAAAGGTGCAATTGGTTTTCTTAGCTGCATCTAAACCATCCAGTGCTTTCTTAACTGGGTCTAAGCAATCCGGTGCACATTACATGCCAATGCATTCCTCTTCCGACCACATGCCAGGAATACAACAGTAATCAATTTTGTGTACAAATAAGGTGCTTCTACACTAAGCAAATTATGTACAACAATAAGCACAATATACACTCACGTATGATATGAAGTAAAGCTAAAGTGAGTATGTGGATTTTTCTCAAAATAACTTTTCAGAATCTTTGAGTAAAATGTGTATAGTGAATAATTCAAAGATTCAACCCCAAAATATTTTCAAAAACTTGTTCAAAGGAGGTTAGGGTTTTTGTTTTCTAATGATCTCAAAAAATAATATACATCTATGTGAGCACAAATGCAAGAAGACTTTCCCAACACAAAATATATTATTGTATATATATGCTCAAATCTTTTGAAGATTAAGCAATACAAGTTTTCCCAAAAATATTTGTCAAAAAAAATAAGTGGGAGAAACTTGAAGTCAACTCTCAAAATGATTTTCAAAATAAAAGATTAGGAGAGAGAAAAATGTTGTACAAAGAATGAATGCCCAAGAAGGAAACTCTTTCAACAATCCCTTAAAAATAATTCGTTTGCAAGCAAGGGAGTGAGAGAAAAAATCAAGACTCTCTTGAAAATAATTTTGAAATAAATGAGAGTAAGAGAGTATGAAAAATGAGCTTTGAAGATGAAAATATAGTAAAAATATTTTAGAGAGTTTTTCAGCTAATCATCTTGCTAATCTGGATAAATGAGGGGGTATTTATAGAATTCCCCAAAAATATAACCATTGGGGACATATTAGGAATTTTTGAAAAGTTTAATAAAATTTTAACTCCTGTATAGTGCGGTTATTTATTTTTGCAAACCTGAGAGGTTCGGTTGCCAAGAGCTATGGGTCGGTTGCCCAAACAAACACTATATTTGAAAAAAATTGAGGGTTCGGTTGACCGAACACAGTGTCAGTTGGCTGAGGTGAGGATGATTTGAACCCTTCATAGGTTCGATCGGCTGAGGTCTGGTTCGATTAACCAAGATGTCAAGCTCGGTCACCCAGTCTCATTTTAAACATTCAGGGTCGATCTGTCGAGGGCGCTGAGTCAATTAGGGTTCTGGTTTGGGCTGTCGAGGAAGATGTGTGCAAAGTGGGTCAGTCACCCAAGCCGTCTTCGATCGGCTGAGACAATTTGAATTGTAATGGGACAGTTGACCAAGGCTTTCTAATTAAGCCAAAAAAATATAGCATCGATCGACAGTCCCAATTTTGTCCCTAAAGATATTTCAAAAATTCTTATTTGATTTTAGCTTTAATGAAAAGGATTTTTGGTGCAAGTTTAGGGTCTCCTAAGGTCAATCTATGGTCAGTGAGCATTTAATCCTATCATGCATGCAATGCATTACTACTGACCATAATGTAAAAACCCAAAAAATAAAATGCAATTATAATAGAAATATGTGACTTCTTCTTCTTCTTCTTTTGCTCTTAACTCTTCATGGAATATGCCATATGATGTGAGCTTTAAGTCTCGTATGGCCTCCATTTCTCATCTCCTTATTTGTGTGTTGAAGTGTACACCTGTTCAAGCACTTAATACACACAAAAAATACTTATATTTTGTCAGCACCAAAATAAGGATAGGACTCCAAAAGTCAACATTCTTTTTCTGAAATTACCTCCTTGTTCCTATATACCCATTTGTAGTCTATCGCCCTCTTCCCATATGGAAGCTCCACCAAATCCCAAGTCTGATTCTTATGCAGTGACTCCATTTCCTCAATCATTGTACCCGTCCACCTACTTTACTCCTGGACGTGCCCTACCTCTTGAAAAGTAGTCAGATCATTGCAACTAGTAATGAAAGCATAAGATACCAGATCATCAAATCCATACCTAGGTGGTGGTTTGACAGTGCATCTAGATCTCCATATGGGAACACTATCAAATTGCTTGTTTTTCGAGCTAGAACACCTTGTAATCGGGGGACCAAGATATTTGCCTTTGCCCTGAGTTTCTAACTCCACATGCACAACATGCTCATATCTGCTTCAGTTTTCTGGCTCCTGTTTCTCTACATCATCAACTTGAGTATGCTTCACCATAGCTTTCTCATTGAAAACTACATCTCTACTAATCACCACCTTGTTTTCCATTGGATCCCTCAACTTGAACTCCTTCACACCTTTCTGATACCCCATAAAAATGCAGCATCTAGACTTGGCGTCAAGCTTCGATCACTCCTCACTAGACACGTGAACATAGGTTGGACAATGGAATACCTTCAATTCATAGTAGTCTACTGCATTTGCCATCCATACCTCCTCTGCCACTTTCCCCTCTAGTAATGCCTTTGGCGATCATTTTAGTAAGAAACAAGCCAAGCTAACTACCTCGGCCTAGAAGTTCTTCACTAGCCCTGCATTAGGTTTAAGACACCGAGCTCTTTTAACTAGAGTCTGGTTCGTCCTTTCAACCACACCATTTTGTTGAGGTTTCTGATGAGCAATGAAATGTCTCAAAATGCCCTGCTGTGCACAAAATTTCATGAGCTTTGAATCAGTGTACTCAATCCCATTGTATGATATGAGGCATTTAATTTTGCTTCCGGTCTAGTTTCCACTTCAGCTTTCCACAACTTAAACCTGACAAATGTATCTGACTTGTTCCACATGAAGTATACCCAGACCTTTTGTGAGTAGTCGTCAATAAAGCTCACAAAATACAGATGTCCTCCCCGTGATGCTACTTTCACCAACCCACAAACATCAGAATGCATGTAATCAAGAATACCTTCCTTCTTGTGTATAGTTATTTTAAATTGCACCCTACTTTGCTTCCCAAGAACACAAAATGTGCAAAAGTTCAGGTTGCATGTTTTCATACACTTCAAGAGCTTCCTTTTGTGAAGTTCTTTCATACCATGCTCACACATATGCCTAAGCTACAGATGCCACAAGATAGTTTCATCAAATTCAGAATCTACGGGTGCAGCTCTACCTACAATTGTAGTGTCCAGCAGTGTATAAATTTTTCCATGTAACTTTTGCCCTTCCATCACCATTAGATTGCCTTTGTACACCTTCAGAATTCCACTTTCAGACTTGTAACTAAATCCATTACAGTCCAAAGTGCCTAATAAAATTGGAATCTTCCATAGTTTCGGAATATGTCTTACATCACATAGAATTCTTACAGCACCATCAAACATTTTAATTCGTACATTTCCTATGCCAATGGTTTTACATGATACTTCATTGCTCATAAGTACTGAACCTAACTTAACCAACTTGTAAGTGCTGAACCACTCCTTATTTGGATTCATGTCATAAGAACACACCGAGTCTAGAATCCAAGAGTCCATGAGGTGATGCAACCCTGAGGAAACTGAAAGTATGTCACCATTGTTGCATTTTGAAGTTCCTTCTTTGATTACATTCACTAATTTTGAAGTGCCTTCTTGCTTTTCAACATTCCATTTCTTTAAATCCAGACACTTTAATTTTATGTGCCCCTTTTTACCGCACTTAAAACACTTGATTTTATATTTCTTCTTGGACTAAGATCAAGATTTATTTTACCTTGATCCATTTCTGAATTTTCCTTTCCCACGTTCATGGTTACCCTTCACCACAAGGCCTTTAACATGTGAAATTTCATCGTAGACTTTCATTATTTGATAAAACCCCAACAACGGGCTTGTCACCTCTTTTGAACTCAAGGTCTCTTTACCTTAAGTAAGAGTCGAAACCAAGTTCTCATATGTGTGAGACATTAGCAGGGAATTTAGTACCATCAGCTTCTTCTCATCTTCCTTGAATTTCACATCAACCCATATTAAATCACTTATGATTTGATTAAATGCAGTGATATGTTGGCTCAAATTCAAACCCTCCACCATCTTAAGTCAATAAAGCCTTTTCTTAAGAAAGAGTTTATTCATAGGAGATTTAGACATGTACGGGCTTTCAAACTTTTGCCATACAGCTGCAAGAGAATCCTCTTCTATGATATGATACAGCACGCCATTGACCAGATACAATATGATAGTAGACACCATCTTTGCCCCTAATTCCTTCCAATTTGCTTCATTCATGGCTTCTAGTTAAGCACCATACAAGGACTTTGCCATCCTTTGCTGCACAAGCAAATCTTTCTCCCTTCTCTGCCATAAATCAAAGTTCTTGGTTCCATCAAACTTGACAAAGTTAAATTTTGCAAATGAAGTACGCAAAGCCATTACAACAATTGTTTTGATACCAATTTGTTGTATAAATCATATTTGCATAGCGAAATATCAATGCAACAATCAATGAAAACCAAATACAGAACACACCCACGCAATCTATATGAAAGCAAATAAACAACACAAGGGTTACGTGGTTCACGAATGCCTCCATCCACATGAGCAATCAGCAAAGTACTTTTACTATCTTGGTGTCAAAAGACACTTACAATGATCTTTTTAAAATGCAAATACACCCATAACAATGTATATATAAAGTTCTTAGAGGGTTTCTGTAATGCCCCGAACCCTAAAACCCGGGTCTGGTGCGTTATACCTAATATAATCTTGATAAGTCATAATTCATAACATATGCAGTGGAAAACATAATCATAATCTTCATAAACATAGTTTTATAATACCAACATTGCATAATACAGTAATACCAGAGTTTGCTATATCCTATTTATAAATCTATTAAAACCATCCAACACCTACATTTCCATATATACATATCTCCCAAAACATTTCAGTATGTCCACAAACATTCCATTCCCTATTCAATAACCTTTAAACATAAAAACGTAAAACATAGAATATTTACATCACCAAAGTTTATCATAGTATACACTTTCTCTATTACAATCCTAAAAAATGCTAAAACCCTCAAACTCTCTAGGCCCAACCTCGAGGATGTCCTGAAAGAGAAACATTCATATTCGGGCGAGACACATTTCAGTAAGGGAAGAAGTATACATATTAAAATAACGTGTGGCGAACATGAGGTATATAGATATCATTTTAAAATACATTTGCAAATCATTACATAGTATTGAAATTGTTTTCTGAACTTACACAATCACATGCAAATATTTAACCCACGAAGTTACCCAAGGATAGGGGTGATTACCCGCTTATGCAAGTAGCACCCCTCTGCTCTGATACTCAGGTAACCCTAAGGTCACAACTAAAGCATACCAGGGTACTCACCTTACTCAGTAAGCCCTCAAGTGTTAACTTAATCTCGTACTCACGCATTTAACAATAGTTTACCTGCAAAGGCCCTAAAGATAGGGAAATCTACCTGCCCATACAAGTAGATTCCCTCTGCCCTAGTACGTTATGCAGCTACTACCACATCTGAAGCTACTAGTGCACTCACCTTTCTCAGCAAGCCCTCAGGCGAAGAGTTCGCCTTGCCCAATCGTAACATGTTCTACGTACATACATACTTCTAATATCATAATACATCATTCCTTTCTATCATTATACATTCATACACATTCATTCATGTTCATAACTTAACTTTGCATTTCGTTTCATTTTAATTGACTCTTTCCCATTTACATCGTTTGCATTTGTCATTTCATTTCATTGTCATCTCATTGTCATTTCATTGCATAACATTTTCATTTCATTCCTTCGTAATACAACTGGTCTTTAGCCATCATTTGTTCGTTTCCACATAGAAATGCGCTAGAATTTGCTACAATTAGTTTCCATAAAGAAATGCCCTAGAATCTGCGAACATGGTTGTCTTTCAGCTATCTTACATTTACATGGTTGCATTTAACATACACAAGCAACATTGTCCATATCATATTTTATTCATAAAGCTTTACTTACTTAACCTACATCTTGTATATCTAACATATATTTGCACAGAATCTCATGCCGCACAATTTTAATTGTAAAATTCATATACATTCTTTGCAAAATAAGTCAACCCATAATTAACATTGATATACTGAAAATACATTTCATTTCTTACTTAATTTCTCAGAAAATCTCTTTCACTTTCATTCGTTTACTTTCACATATACATAACTATATAAACATTCCTATGCTCAGAAAACATAAATTTCATGGCTAGCATTTTAATCCCACATATAAACATATATACATAAATGCCACATAATCCATTTTAATTCATGAAAAACCTGATTTAATATATAAATTTCCCCCTTACTTGACTTTCGAACTACGCTGGCAGGATCCTCGAACCGATACCCGAAGCGTTCACTTGGACCCTAAATCCAAAAATCATAACTTAATTAAAATAAATTTCAATTAACTCAAATCTTAAGAAAAACACTTATTTACTATTTCCTAGACTCCAAATAACAACATTCCTTAAGAAAATCCCAAACTAACTAATTTATCCTGATTTTGGGATATTTCACAAACCTCACAACCCAACGATCAGCTCCTACAACCTTGAAGAGAATGATCCCATGAACCTCGTGGCCATTCTGGATCATCAAACCGGGTAAAAATCGGCCTGAAATCGAAGAGAAAAGGATGGGGGATCATTTTTAAAGAGAGAGAGAGAGGAGAGAGAGTTTGAGAATTTCACGTTGAAAAAGATGAAAACACTTTTTATAGGCAGGGCTTCGTCGACGAGAAGATACCTTCGTCGACGAAATTCAGGGTTTCCAAAATTCTCTCTCGGGATTTCTTCGTTGACGAGAAGCAAACTTTGTGGTCGAGATTAGAAGGACACTCGTTGGCGAATACAGGACATTCGTCGACCAAGCCTGTTATTTCCTTAAAAATTCTTCCTTTCTTCCCCGTATTTTCCTTTAATCCACAATATTCATTATATTTTCTAATTATTTAAATTCCGAGTCATTACAGTTTCCCTCCAAATCCCAACCAAACTAACATTCGCATTCAAAATTTGAAATCAACGCTTGTGCCCTGAGTGTATCCGTCGACGGTTTCATCAAGCCTTCGATAGAAAGATACCGAGAGCAACTTCTCTGAATATTCAGACAATCCGTCGACTGTCCCTTCGACGAATAAATATCGAGAGCAAACATTCTAAAAATTCAACCAAACCATCGACGGTTTGCAATCATACTGTCGATAGAAAGATACCGAGAGCAACTCCTCTGAATGTTCAGAAAAATTGTCGACTATTCCTTCAACGAATAAATATTGAAAGCAAACATTCTAGAAATTCAGCCAAATCATCAACAATTTCCTCCTAGCATGCTGATTTTTTTTTTCTCCTTTAGTATGTCACCCACTCAATGATATGAACCACAAATTACAACAAAAACTAATCCTTGAAGGTCACATCCCTTCATATCAATCGACCGTTGGTGTGCCTAGAACCAATTTTTACACCAAGGTCAAGTGTTATATTATGAGCATATGAAGAATAAATTAACATTAATTTTAGAAATTGTATGTTTAAATGACTGAATATTTTTTTTTAGAAAGTATAAAATAAGATTCAGTAGCTTAATTCTTAATTATAAAAAAAGTAAAATAAAAAATTATGCGGCAAAAAGTTGATTTATATATATGTAGATGATATAATTTCATTAAAATCTATTTTTACCATAATTCATGACTTGTAACTGTGCTATTCTATACATCAAATATACCATATATTAAGGGGGCCACTTCTAGGCCATCAATGATTGTGTATCGAGTTAAAATCAACAATTGTACCAACCATCAAAATGTAATGCCTCACCAATTGACTTTGTAAAATATGTGCATTACATAAACTTTTTTTTTTAATGTTATGTTTCTTGTTTGATAATGTGGTCAGTGTTTTGAAGGGACCAAAAATCGTTATATGGGAAGGAATTAAAAATGTAATCTTGAAATTATTAAAATTATAAATTTAAAAAAATAGAGTTGCAAATTAAAAAAAAAAAATTAGAACAACAAACGCTGACATCCTCAAAGGTTTGGCAAAATGATACCAATTTACCTTATGATTTCAAAAATTCCACAAATTTTTTCAAAAATTTTAAAATTTCCACAATCTTCCTTTAAAATTTAATTTTTACAATACTTACAACGTCAACGGTCTAATATATTTTTTATTTTTTATTTTGTTATACAATATAGAATGTGAGGTTTCTATCTTTTTGACAAATTTTAGAAAAAATCTATAAAATTCTTGATATTTTAGGAAAATCCATGAATTTTTTAGAACTTCAATAAGATCAGTATCTTTTTATCTCAAACTCAATTCTTTGTTCAAAAACTTATGAGGTGAAAATAATATCATGACAATGCTAACAATTTGAAATGACATTACAATAGTTTCAATAGTTTGGGACCACATCACATCACATACAATGGTTTATTCTGTCATGCTTCTTCATCTCAGAACCCGAAATTAATTTGACCGTGGTATCATGTTGCAACAATTTCACTAATTTAAGGATGTTGATAAGGAAAAAAAACATGTGGCTAATATTATGAAATTTGCTCAAACGTTTGTAGGCTAGCAGTGTAATTAAAAAAAAAAAGTTATTTGGGTGGTGAGATAATGGAATAGAAATCCAATGTGCAGATGTTGAAGAATATGAATTGAAGAATAAGATGCCCCAGCCAGCTACCCCAATACAGGACCACCGCTCCTCCGTTTTACCAAAACTAACCGTACCAACTTCAGCTTTTCACAGATTAGACAGTGATAGTTTATATGATGGAAGATCGGTAGATCTTCGGGCGTCCTTTTCCACCTTGTAGAATCCTTTTCACTCTTCATCCTTTTTCTTTTTGATTGAAAAGTTGACTGATTTGATTGATTGATCTAATCATCCCCATTTTTTTTCTTTTACCCACGACTCTTTTTAATCTCATTCGATCTCCTCTCAATCTTAAATGCGTGGGGCCTCCTATTGGCCTATATAAACATCCTGCAATTATTCTTCCATGAATCATATCCTCATCTCTCTCTCTCTCTCTCTCTCAAAATGAGAACGAGGTCTTCAGCTTCTCCCCATTGTAGACGAGTAGTGTTGCACATGAGAGGAAGGAATAGAAGGATGAGGCCATGGCTGTGTAGGAAGACGAAGGCCCGGAGAAGTCCGCTGCAGGAAAAGCTGAAGCAGCTCCAGAGTCTGGTCCCCGGGAGCCACGACATGGACATCCACACCTTGTTTCAGAGCACTGCAAGCTACATCTTCTTCCTGCAGTTCAAAGTGAATGCTCTGAGGAATCTATCCTCCCTCTACGGAGTTTAATCAGAAATTGAGAAGTCTTCCTGAGTCCCCGATTTCACAAATTTAAGTACTTAATTTTACTCGTGTTTAATTATGGTCAATGTTGAAAGAAGAAATAAGCTGGTTAGCTGCTTAATTGGTTAGTTTCCAGGGAAACAGTGGAAGCATTAGGTTTACTAGTTTTAGCGTAAATCGTGCATTTGTCTTTTGTTCGCTAGTTAATTATGAATAAAGTGCAAATAAAATGCAGCTATCCTGGTTGTGTTAGAATATTCGGAGAGATGTTAATCTGTGAACTCATTCGATTATGCTCGATCATGAGGGGTTGAAAATTGGGGCAGCTCCTTTTTAAGATTTACCCTTTTTGGCTCTCCTAGCTCCAGCCCCCATCCTGCAGGCAGCTAAAACGAGCATTAAGTAAATTCAAGTGCATTAAAGCTTATAGGGGAAGTTGTTTATAGGACTGCAGGTGCATTTTACTGATGGAGTAAACGGAGGAGCGTAATGCAAACGCGTTGGGCAAATGATCAGTCATAAGAATAATAATAATGGAACTGGTTACTGTGTGCGATTTAGATGGGCTTGACTTTGGTGGAGAAGCCATGTCGATCTCACCATCAAACACAATTCATGCATGGAGTGAATGCCATGTTTTGACATGAACCAAAAATCACACACGCACGTGTGCAGGTTTGGCATGAATAGATCACAGCCACACGTGCACAACACAAATGGCCAAAATAATGGTCTATTCAAATGAGGCCCTGGTTATAAATATTTGAAAAGCAAATAAAATGTTCCATCATGGCTTGAGTTTTTTCAACAATGACATTACACTTATCAACAATCAAAATTCATTTATGTCATGAAATAAGAAAGGAATAGTCATTGTCCTAATAATTGTCAGGGACCTAATGAGACTTTGATATACTCATAAGGACACTTATAATGAAGGAGTAAGGTCTTCATAAAGGAGTAAGGTCTTCGTAAGTCATAATGATAAAATAACTTTGTTACAATATATTGTGGATGTGTAACCACCCACTAGGTCATTGTGGTACATTGTATAAGTATCTGAATAATGTCAAGAGTAATTATGTTACCAACTCTAATATCAAACTCCTCCGGAAGAAGCCAATAAAAGCAAAGATATGGAAAATAAAAGGTAATTAATTTCTACTTGAGCAACAAAAGATATTAATCATATCAAACTTACTTGTTTTTCTGCACTGGCATGAGAACTGGAGAAGGTGACTAGAGGTTGCCAACGGTCTACCAAGTTGTTCTCTTATTCCATAGTTGTAAGGGCCTAAATTGAATGTTTGTTGTGCAAGTATTAGAGTCAAACCTAGGCTATTTTTTGCGTTAATAAGTTCGCAGTAGAGATGCAAAGGAACCAAGTGAGCAATTTGAATGTTTGGCTCAGTAAGAACTCATTTAGTATCCTTTGATAGATTCCCAAGCTTGCGACTCATTTAAGAAACAAGCTGAGCTTGAACATAAATGAGCTCAACTTCTTTTAGCTCGTAGGCGGCTCGATTATAGGCTTGGTTTGATCTTGCTTAATAAGCTTGAATTAGAATCATTTATGAGATAGATCAATAAGGTCGAATTAGGCATGATTGATTGTAGTGAGTCAATAAGTAGAGATTGTTTGTGGACAATATTATTTAGTTCAAACTCCAAAATTTGAACTTAGTGATAAAACTAATGCTCAAGGCCAATAGGCTAGCTTGGTGGGGTAAAAAAACTCTAAGACGGTATTAGTAACGACCACTTTTCACTTTTTTTCCAAACAAAATCTTTCGCCTCTCAAAATGAGAGGTTCCAAAAGAACCTAAACATTAGTAGATATCTCGGTTGCTCAACTCAATAAGGGTTCATGACTCTTTCATTTGCATAACAAAAGAAAATGAAAACTGTTGGTCTTACAAGAATTAAAATCTTATTTTGATAATGACAAATCAAAGGAACTTAAACATATTTGGGTAAGTGATGATATTTCAAGACTCAAGTATGTGAATACTAGGTCAAGTGCTCACAAGGACTATTGAAAGCTTATACTCCAAAGAAAGATGATCAAATGAAGCTTAAAGAATATTAAGGCATGAATTCAAAGATGATCAAATAAATCTTAAAGATCATGAGAGCATGAATATTAAAAAGAACTTGTTTAAAACTTAAAGTATATTGAAGTTTGAAGACAGGATGAAGTACTTACAATGTCAAAGTCTTAAGAAGTTTCTATGTAAGTACTTCAAACAATTTCACTATGGATGCATGAAACTTTTAGATTAATTTCTTGAACCTAGATACCTTTTAAAATACTTGAAAAATATTTTTATAAAGTTAAAAATTATTCAAAATGGTTAAAATTATTTTTGGAATGAAAAGAACCAAAAATAAGATTTTCCAAATGGTGTTATTTTTCTCATATTCGCATTCATGTGCATTTTTCTCTTTCTCACACTCCTTATTTTAAAACATATTCGCATGAAAGTTGTAAGATTTTCTCTTAGCTTTCTCTTGGTGCTGAGAACATATAATTTGGAGTAATATAGAAAAAGTTATGACCAAAATCTTGAAGGGGGTCGAAGCTGTTAGGAAACCAAAGTTTTTGTCTGCCCAGAAGACTGAAGTTTAACTTTGGTCGACTGAAGAATTTCTTCAGAAGACTGAAGAATAAGTTCAGTCTATTGAAGAATTCTAGGGAGAAATCCTGAAGAGGAAGTACACCCTCAGAAGACTGAACCCTTGGTTCAGTCGTCTGACCCTATATCTAGACTAAATTTTTCAGTGTTTTAAGGTACTTTGGAATACTGAACTCGAAACTTTAGTCTACTGAACACCGTTAATGGCTATATTTTTGAAAAAAATTTTAAATTCAACTTCATATTTCTTGTGCTCCAAACTTTCTATAAACTTGGGAAACACTCCAAGTCACTTGGGGAACATGAAATAGACTTGATTCCTGATCTATAAATAACCCCCTAAGGCTAAGGATTAATTACACCAAGAAAATACAACAATCAAGCTTTCTTTCTCTCAAATCTCCCAATTCTCTCAAAGCTCTCTTGTGCAATCAATTTCTAAATTCCACTATGAGATTTTGCTGATTTAAAGGCTACGGTTCTTGTGTTCTTAACTGAATTTCACAACTAAGAAAGAACCCTGATAATATCTTCTTGAGCTTCATTTTTCCATATTGTGATTTTGATTGAAGTATATAGATTTAAATTGTACTAATCAGCTCTGTTGTGAGAGTGCATTTGTACAACATATTGTTTCTTGTTTCCTTGTAGTTCTTTAATGATTTTAGGTTATTGGCTCGTTGGACTGAGCGTGGGGTATCGCTTGGAGAGACGTTGCTCTAACCTATTGAAGGAGTGACCGAGTGTGGGGTATCACTTGGAGGGGTGTTGCTCTAGCCTACTAAAGGAGCATTTGAGTGTGGGGTATCGCTTGTAACAATTTGTT
This sequence comes from Malania oleifera, assembly GCF_029873635.1. Taxonomy (NCBI): domain Eukaryota; kingdom Viridiplantae; phylum Streptophyta; class Magnoliopsida; order Santalales; family Ximeniaceae; genus Malania; species Malania oleifera. Next base: position 64,961,100 of record NC_080422.1, read on the forward strand.
CTGCCAGGAAAGGAATGATATAGTGGAATCCTTAGGTGGTATTGGCTTAAGGCAAGGACGTAAGCTAGGGATAAGCCGAACCTCATAAAAAACATGGTGTCACTCTTTTTCCTTACTATATTTACTTTTCAGCATATATTAACTATGTGGTTGTGTTTTAATTTTTGATCATATACACTATATGGATTGGATATTAAATAAACTAAAGATTACTTTGGTTTTGGGATTTACAAAAATCGAAAGGAAGTACGTTGGTTGATTAATACAAATTGCGAGAACTGTAAGGGAGTACGTTGATTGGTTAACACCCAAGACTTATTAACTGAAAGTTTATTTAAAGTCCAAGTTCTTGGAAAGAGTGTTGCATTTCATATTGAGCATCACATTGTGAAATTAAATGCATCAATACAGGGCTTAAATTAATTGTATACACAGGGCTACAAACAAAAGCTGAGAATTACCAAGAAGCTACTTATTATATCTTGATTTGGTATTTTCTGGTTGAATACTTTGGTTGTTGATTGGTTGGATGATTGTTTTGTTTACTTGTTGTGTTGAAGTGTTGGATTGTGGATTGATTAAGTAATTAAGATCTTGCTGTGTATTTGAGAAATTAATAAGAGGTCAGAGAATTCATAAAAAGATTTACATAAAATTTTAATAACCCAATTCACCCCCCTTTTAGGACAACTCCTCAACTTTCAATTGGTATCAGAGCGGGGTTGTAGCAAATCCTAACTAGTAGCTACATAAAGATCTATATGCCATACCTAGGAGTAGCTCCCTTTGGTAAGAGCCAATTGTCCACTAGACCGCCTATCTTTTATGGTTTAAATTATACATTTTGGAAACAAATAACGAGGATATATATATTCAAATCATGGATTGGAAAGCATAGAAGATTGTCACTCATGGTGACTACATTCCTACTAAAACCGTAGATGGCAAAGAAGTTCCTAGAGAAGAAAAAGACTTGACCGACATTGATTACAAAATGATGCAAGTAAACTCTAGTGCCATGAATGCACAATACTGTGCTTTAGATGTTAATGAGTTTAATAGGGTCATGGCATGTAAGTCAGCCAAAGAAATTTGGGACAAGTTAGAAGTAACCTATGAAGGAACTATAGATGTTAGAGATAGTATAATTGACATACTCATAAGTGAGTATGAGGCTTTCAAGATGAATTCAAATGAAACCATAACAAATATGTATACAAGGTCTACACATATCATAAACTACTTCAATGCCTTAGGGAAAAATTACTCAACTTATCAAATGATTTGGAAAATCCTTAGAGGAAGAATAAATTTACAAGAAAAATCCAGAAATCAAAATCAGATGAAGAAGAAGAAAAGGAAATGAGTAAAAGGAAAACAAAAGCTGAAACTCCAACATGCTATAATTGTAAGAAAGTTGGACATATAAAATCAGATTGTCCATAACTTATGAAAGATTCCAAACAGAAAAGGAAAAAAATCATGAAAGCAACTACTTGGGATAATATGAGTACAAGTAGTTCAGATAATGAATCAAGTGACCAAGAGGTCACTTGCTTTTTGGCATGGGATGATGAGGAAACCTCCTCATCCAAATATTTTAATAATTCTTGTGATGAATCAGCAGAAGAATCCAATGATGAAAGTCTGCCTTCTTACGAAGAATGACAAAATGAACTTTCAAGGTGCATAAGATCTTAGTCAATGTCACTAAATGATACACATCATTGAAAAACAAGAATGAAGGTGTAATGAAAGAGATAGAATCTCTAAAACTTGCTGAAAGAGAAAAAAGATTTAAAAATCAATAAACTAGAAAGCAAGAATGAGAAGGTGATAAAGGAACTAGAAAATTTAAAGCCTAAAAATTCTATGGATGATTAAAAAGAGTTGTATATTTCTGAACTAAAAAATAGAATCAACAAAATGTCTCAAAATGAAGAAAAGGGTAAAAATATACAAAATTCAAAAATCTATGATCTTAGGAGAAAATTTGGGGATAAAAACAAAATCATCTACATCCTCACTAAAGGAAAAGAAAATTTTGATAGAATGATTAGTGCACAAATAATGTCTTTGAATAAAGAAGGTATAGGGTTTAATGGAGTTGAAAATACCAAAAAAAAAAAAAAAACCTCTATATAGGGTATTTTACGAAAGCCTCCAAAAACTATGCTAGCACCTCCTTTAATGCTTATACTCACACTACATGTTTTCTATGTAAGAAGAAGGGACATATAAAGTTTGAATGTCCATTAAATAGAAAAGATGTGAAAATTAAACAAGTTTGGAAAGTAAAAGAAACATCTCTTGTTAAACCTTCTGGACCCAAAAAAGTATGGGAACCAAGATAAAAGCCTAGCTCACAAACAAAGGAATCCAAAGATGGTAGGATTAGTCATTTCCCATTTAGAAATCAAGAAAGTCACTTAATTCAATTCAATACAAGGATAATGAACTAGTTGAAATAAATAAAAGCTTATGAGAAAATTGACAAATCACAAAATGTCATTGGCAGCCTTTAATTAAGAGAAATTGAACATGGTCTATCTTCATAGAATAAGGAAGCTATATGTCTCAAAAGGCAATGCTAAAAGATGATTGAACCCTAATAATTTGATAAAGCATAGTAGGGAAGTAATTTAGGAAGGTTTCAGGATAAGAATATAAAGATTTTTGAAAATTTATATGCTTTAGACGACTGAGCTTGTGACCTCAGACGTCTGAACACTCTAGCACTGAAGGCATAGACAAGTGAGCCTGGACCATAGACAACTGAGGTGCTACTGCTTGTTTGAGTTTCCTAATTCTGAAAATCTTCAAGAAGACTGAACTAAATCTTCAGTCTTTTGAGGTTGTGGGAACTATATATTTAATACTTTAAAACCCTAACTTCAGAAATGGAAAATCTCAAAAGAAGAGTTTAAGAGCTTATTGACGACTATAACATTGGAACAAATACAAATAAAAATGGCATTGTTGGCCACAATCATAGGATGATTTGTACAAGGCTTAATTTAGAAAATATTAAGATTTGGAAAGCAATATGAATTTTGGGTATTCATATGAAATCAAAAGAAAGAAAATCTGAAGCAAATTCCATGAGTACTTTGATTAAGAAGAGATATTTAAGAAAAATAAGAGATATTTGAGAATGAGAAATACTTGAGCAACATGAGAACATTTTGAGAAAAGTTGTAGCACAATGCACAAATGATAATAATATGCTCCAAGCTTATATGATATTCTTATGTGCATATGTAGTGCGATACTAATGATATGATAATATGAACTAAATACTGAGCTATGACTATGCTAAAATGCTGACATGTATGATATCTTGATATTGCCAAAATCTTGATAATGACTTGACTTATATTGATGATTTATGGATCACTGTACATAGCAAATTTGAGCATGAAATTATTGAGCATGATTATGAAGCATGAATCTTGATATGATATATGAGTATGAGATTAATTCTTCATCATATTAGTTCACATGGTAAATGATGGATCACATTATATATCTCCTGCATGATTGACTAATAAATAAACATATTATTATTGAAATATATGCTGGTTTATAGACCTTTGTATTGCAATCTAAATGTGAATTTGTTTTGGTCCTTAGTACCTCTACATAATATTTATTTATTTCAGTTTATCTTCTTGTTGATATAAAGAGGGAGAGAGATTGGAGTTGCAAACTTGATATCCATGAGCAATGCATGATATGATATTAGTATTATTCTGGATATTTGTATCCATGAGCACTTACATGAAATTAATTGATATTTGAGCATGACTTGATAAATTTAAAAGCACTATTGGTATCTTCATGAATACATAGTTTACAATTCACAAATGAATGTCTGAATTCATTTCATTCAGGGGGAGTTAGACTTGTTAAAAATTGATATCATGATTTATGGAAATCATTGAAAATTATGATATACAATCTTTTATGCTACTTTGAGACTTTTTGTTAATCTTATTATGCATGATACATGCAAAGTTTTTTTTTTTCTTATGGTTGCTCATTGCCTTAGTATTTAAACGTTTTTTATGATATCTTACTATTTTTTATTGATGTCAAAAGGGGGAGAAGTTTTGGGTAAAAATTGAGCATGATACTGCATACTTAAGTTGATATATTGGTATTTGATCTTGAATGATGTGATCTTGATTTTGAATGATGTGGTTTTGATATATGGGCATGATATTGAAATTAATATTGAACTTGATCTTGATATTGCAAATATTATTAAGTTGATGCTTATTGTAAGGGGGAGTCTTTTTTAGGTTTACTCAATTTTTTGCTCATTGTTTGTAATCATAAAAAAGTGGGAGATTATTGGCCTTACAAGACTTAATATCTTATTTTGGTGATAAAAAATTAGAGGAACTTAACATATTTGGTTAAGTGATGATATTTCAAAACTTGAGTATGTGAATACAAGGTCAAGTGCTCACAAGGATCATTGAAAGCTTATACTCCAAAGAAAGATGATAAAATGAAGCTTAAAGAATATTAAGGCATGGATTCAAAGATGATCAAATAAAGCTTGAAGATCATAAGAGCATGAATATTAAATAGAACTCGCTAAAAGCTTAAAGTATATTGAACTTTGAAGACAAGATGGAGCAAAAGAAAGACAAGCATGAAGACTTAAGTGCTTAGAATGTCAAAGTCTTAAGAAGTCATTATGTAAGTACTTCAAAAAATTTCAATATGGATGCATGAAACTCTTAGGTTAATTTCTTGGACCTAGATACCTTTTAAAATACTTGGAAAATATTTTTAAAAGGTCAAAAATTATTTCAAAAAGATTAAAATTATTTTTGGAATGAAAAGCACCAAAGTTTTAGTCAGCCCAGAAGACTGAAGTTTAACTTAAATTGATTGAAAAATTTCTTTAAAAGACTGAAGAATAAGTTCAGTCTACTAAATAATTTTCTAAAAAAACCCTCGAGAGGCTATAAACCCTCAGAAGAGTTTAGTTCAATCGTCTGACCCTGTATCAACTTCATATTTCTTGTGCTCCAAACTTTCTATAAACTTGGTAAACACTTTAAGTCACTTGGGGAACACGAAATAGACTTGATTTCTCATCTATAAATAACACCCCCAAGGCTAACGATTAATTATACTAAGAAAATATAGCAATCAAGCTTTCTTGCTCTCAAATCTCCCAATTCTTTTAAAGCTCACATGTGCAATCAATTTCTAAATTCCACTACTGAGATTTTTCACGATTCTTGTGTTTTTAATAGAGTTTTACAACTAAGAAAGACCCCTAGTAATATCTTATTGAGCTTCATCTTTCCATATTGTGATTTTGATTGAAGTATATAGATTTAAATTGTACTAGTCAGCCTTGTTGTGATAGTGTATTTGTACACCATATTTTTTCCTTGTAGTTCTTTAACGATTCTAGGTTGTTGGATCATTGGACCGAGCGTGGGGTTTCGCTTAGAGAGGCGTTGCTTTAGCCTATTGAAGGAGTGACTGAGTGTGGGGTATCACTTGGAGGGGCATTACTCTAGCCTGCTAAAGGAGTGTTTGAGCATGGGGTATTTCTTATAACGGTTTGTTCTGCTCGGAAAAGAATGATATAGTGGAATCCTTAGGTGGTATTGGCCTAAGGATATGACGAAGGCTAGGGATAAGACGAACTTCATAAAAAATGTGGTGTCACTCTCTTTCCTTACTCTCATTACTTTTCAGCATATATTAACTGCATGGTTGTGTTTTAATTTTTGATCATATACACTACGTAGATTAGATATTAAATAAATTAAAGATTAATTTGATTTTGGGATTTACGATAATCGAAAGGAAGTACGTTGGTTGGTCAATACAAATTGCAGAAATCGTAAGAGAGTATGTTGATTGGTTAACACCCAAGACTTATTAACTGAAAGTTTATTTAAAGTCTAAGTTATTGGAAAGAGTTTTGGATTTCATGTTGAGCATCACATTGAGAAATCAAATCCATCAATATCGGGCTTGAATCAATTATATACACAGGGCTACAAACAAAAATTGAGAATTACCAAGAAGCTACATATTATATCTTGATTTGGTATCTTGTGGTTGAATACTCTGGTTTTTGATTGGTTGGTTGATTGTTTTGTTTACTTGTTGTGTTGATGTATCAGATTGTAGATTGATTAAGTAATTAAGATCTTGTTTTGTATTTGAGAAACTAACAAGAGGTCAAAAAATTCATAAAAAGATTTGATAGAAATTTTAATAACCCAATTCACCCCCCCCCCCCCTCTTGGGACAACTCCTCAACTTTCAAAAACTCTAGTTTAGTCCCAAGAGTGGGGGAGGGGGGTGAATTGGGTTTTTAAAAGTTTCTTTTAAATGTTTTTACTGATTCACAACCTTTTGTAAATTTAGCAAACACACAAGAATAATTTTTTAATGCTTAATTATACCAACTACAATCCTCATTCAATATTAACACAAGCCAATGATGATTAATGAGATGCTTTCAACAATGTTTATCAATCAACCAATCAATCACAAGATACTTAACCAATTATATGAGCTGCAACACTTCCCTGATTCCACGTTTGCAAAACTCATCTTAGAGTTTAAATAAATCCCTGTATATATGAATATTGGTGCACTTCATTTTAACCAAGATTTTCGCAAACGATTAATCAATGTACTCCCTTTATGGTTTCCGCAAAAGATTAATCAATGTACTCTCTTAAATTAAAAGTTTTCTCAATCTCGAACTTTCAGCTTCCTGCACTTAGATACACAACCACATAATTTATATATACAGAAAAATTAAAGAGTAAGGGTAGAGAGTGAGACCGAGTTTTTACGGGGTAAAAAGAGATGCCTGTGTACAAAAGATGCTCTCAGATAGAGCTAGTTAGTACAAATATAGCACAACTAATACTTCAAAGTAAATATCAATAAGAATTGAATTGAAGCTCAAGGAAGTATGGCATCCGGATTCTTCTTTTGATTTGTATCAAGCTTTAGAAGATTAGCTTTCCGATCAGTGATCAGAGACTCAGTTTATCTCAGAAAATTCTTAGCAAGAGTATCTATGCAAGAGGGCTTTGAGAGAGAGTGAGCAATATAGGTTGAAAACTGATTTTCAATTCTTGGTATAGGTTTGATTTGAGAAACCACTACAAGAAAACTGGATTTTAGTGATAGAGGTATTAGTGAAGGATAGAAATTCATCACTAGAAGTGCAGTATTAATGACGAAATTTGATCCTTAAGTAATACTGCACTTTTAGTGACGAAATTCCATCCTTCACTAGTACCTTGATCACTAAGAACCAACTTCCCCTGCTCAAACAAGCATGGGAAATCACTTTTTGCATGAAAACTATCCCAGGAAAATAATAGCGACGATTCTTGAGGTATTAGTGACGATTTCAATGCGTCACTAAAAGGGATTTACTAGTGACAGTTAACAGACCGTCACTACTATTATTGTATTAATAAATTTATTAAAAAATTTATAGTATTAGTGACGGATTTATAGTTTCGTCACTATTAGTCACTTATTAATTAGTGATAGTTTAGGGATTCGTCACTAATAGTTCTTTTATTTAGAAGAAATTAAAGAAAATTATTTCACAGCATTAGTGATGATTTTGCACATTCATCACTATTAATCCTCTTTAGTGACGGTTTAGAGAACCGTGACTACTAGTTATTTTATCTAAAAAAATTAAAAAAATTTATTTCACAGCATTAGTGACGGTTTTGCACATTCGTCACTATTAGTCCCTTATTAGTAACGGTTTGTAGAGCCGTCACTACTAGTTCTTTTTAAAAAAAATATATATAAAAAATATATTTCACAGCATTAGTGACGGTTTTGCACATTCTTCACTATTAGTCCCTTATTTGTGACATTTTAGATAACAATCACTACTAGTTCTTTTATTTTAAAAAAATAAAAATAAAATATTATTTCACAATATTAGTGACGGTTTTCAACACTCATCACTATTAGTCCCTTATTAGTGACGGTTTAGAGAACTATCACTACTAGTTCTTTTATTTTAAGAAAAGAAATTTATTTCATGGTAGTAGTAACGGTTTTGAATTTTTGTCACTATTAGTCCCTTATTAGTGATGGTTTAGTGAACCATCACTACTAGTTCTTTTATTTTAAAAAACTAATTTAGGGTTTCCCCCAACCCTAGCCTCGTTTCCCTCATTTCCCTTCTCCCCTCCTGATGCTCCTATCTCCATCGTAGCCCCAGCCCCTCGCCCTTTGAAATGCAGTTCCGGCGCCTTCGATGCCACCTACGACAACCTCAACCAATGGAGCCTCCATCTCCACTGAAACCTCTCTCTCCAGCCTCCGCAGCTCCTTGCCCCTCGCCCTTCAAAATGCAACTCTGACACCTTGAACACCACCTATGACAACCTTAACCACCGTAGCTTCCATCTCCACCGGAATTTCTCTCTCCAACCTCCGCAGCTCCTCAACCAGCACCTTCGAGATTTGCTCTGCCACCAACTTCTCAGGTAAGTTTGTTTTGATTTTGAAATAGTGTGAATCTCAAGCAACACATTATTTATGTTTATGCTCAACAAGTATCAATTTTTTGTCTAATGTGAATCCCAAGCACCTACTTACCCCTATTATCAATAAGTTTGTGAAACATGAGGACCATCCATGCCATGCGAACCCAGTAAGCAATAAAAAAAACGTTGTTATATTCTCTAAAAAATTTAGTGGATTACTTTTTTCAAAAATTTGAAATTATTTGGTAAAATAAAACATTACTTATTGAAGAACTGCATATGTTCAAGATCAAATTTCTTCATCTCATTTGCTTCTTTGGTTACAATTTTGACCATTGATAACCTTAAACACAGAGGGAGGAGGAGAGCGCACGACACCTTTTGCACTGTGACTTCACAGTTGGCATTTGGTATTTTTTCCTATCTGTGTCACAAATTCAGTGGGTTAGGCAAAGCTAGTGAGGGCCCATTGGGTCTAATGGGTTGTTGGAATTTAAAGGTTTAAGCAAGAGATATGTCTTCATTCTCAGCCTCATACTTCAAAAGTTTGGAAGGGCCTCCAGGTTTACAGTCCAAAATAAAGTCATCTATAAAATATCACAACCCCAAATTTATTTTGTTTAAAATGTGCAGCTAGCAAATAAATAAATAAATAAGTACAACAAAGGGCCTAGCAAGTAAATAATTTAACAAAAAAAATGCATTATGGTTCTCAACCACAAGAATCAATGTTAAATCCCCATTCTGATTTGTCAGTATCTCAAACTCACAAAGTGTGAAAAGTTCAACCATTTTGTAGAGATTGTAAAGAGCTAGTGATCATTTCTTGAAAATATATATGGAAGTCATGAAAGGATCCCTTCAACCAAGGAATCACTTTCCTCTATGACCATCAATAACTTTCTTGTCTACCTCTCAACTTCCACTTATAGTTCAATTAATATTAGAAGGTGTGCGTCATTTTCTTGTGCATAGAAATAGGGACTATACACTACTTTTTCTATCTACGAATCTTGGACTAAACATGTTGAGTTTGAAATAAGTAAGTAGGTACTATGGAAACGTAGTATAAAAATTCACTATGTATTTTCAAAATTATAAATTGTTTCTTTGTAATTCAGATTCAAATAATCAATGAAGAATTAAATTAGGGAAGCCCAAATGTTTCTTTTATGCAAATAAGGGACTAAATTTTAAAAATTCTAGAAATAATGGGGAAATGTGATAATGAGTTGGCGGAGTCCCATAAAGGAGGAATGGTGTTAACCCATTTTTGGTGAGAGGGTCATTCAGAGGTAGTTGGAAGTCTAGTTAAATGACAGAACTGTTTTGCCATTGGAAAACTATAGTTGTTAAATTATCAAATTTGAAGCAACATGGAATCCAAGCATTAAAATACTTATAGTGGAGATTGTGGCCTCGCAGGTAAATAATTTGTTCTATTAACGTAGATAAAGGTGAATATACATGGATTGTTGGATCAGATTTTGAAGACAAACGTCAATATATTTAGTTGGTTGGCAAGTGGATACTTGACGATTTATAACTGAGATATCTTTTTTTTTTATGGGTCGGGAGTCAATTTATAGAAACTCCCAAACAACCACACTAGGATTAGGGTCTTAAATTTTGATTTCAATTGAAATTTTAAGGCTACAAAAGTACGAAAATTTTGATGGAAATTTCGATACCGATGTAAAATTTTATTTTGGTTTTAAAAATAATGGAAATTAATAATAATGGATGGAATTCTTTTATGAATTTTTAAATATCATTTATTATAGTAATACCAATAATTCAGGTATGAATGACCAAATAAATTATTCTAGGTAATATCTAACTTTAATTTTCTATGCAATTTCAAAAGTATAAAGCTATTGTAATAATATAATGTAAGGTTAGAAGACTTTATGAGGCAATTGCAATTGTAACAATATAATGTAAAATGTTTAGACAAAAGAAAAAAAAAATATAGCTTTGTGTTTTTTTACTTGATTAGCAAACATTGAAAATAGAAACACATATTTTATGCCTTTTATTTTTGTTTATTAAGAGAGAGATTGGGTGTTTTATAAATAATTCAAAGCCTTTTTGCTACATTTAAAAAGCATTTTCTGGGGTTTTCAAAGTAAGGTCTCTAATGAGCTTCAAATCATTCAAAATGATATTTATAATGAAGTACTTACATAAGACTTCCTAAGACTTAAAAACTCTTTAAGTTTGAAATCTTCATGTATTTCTTTGCTTTGAGTTATCTTTGCCTTGAGCTTGAGTATTCTTTAAGCTTCCACATGTTTTGAACATCTTGGTCCTTTTGAGTTTTTCATTTGATCACCTTGTTGATGATGTATAGCTTTATTTTACTTGTGATCTTGGACTTTCATTTCCTTGACCCTTTTGACTTTATCATACTAGGTTTCTTGAAATATCATCACTTAAGCAATAACTTCTTAAATTAACCTTTATTTGTTATCTTCAAAACAAGATTCGAAAGTCATGTTAAACCAACAATCTCCCCCTTTTTTATGATAACAAATAAGGAGTAAAGATGAGAGAACCTTTCAAACCTAAGTTGCAGTCCTAAGAGGTGGGGGGGGGGGGGAATTGGGTTATTTAAAATTTAACTTTTAAGTCCCTTTTTGAAATCTTAGTCTTTTACAATTCTTTTTAAGTACTCCTTATTTTCTTGCTGCTTAGGCAATCCACAAGAAAAACTTACGTACTCTATTCAATCCACAACCACAACATAAACAACCAAATAATCAACTATTCAACCCAATCAAACACAATACAAGTAACCAATTAATGTAAGCTTTGCAGTATTCATCTTAATTATTAGCAACCCTGTATATGAATGTGCAAGCCCTATAGTTGCCCTTTGAACTGAAAATTAAAATAACATCCAATCACTCTTTTCAATAACTTAGATTTTAAATAAACCCTTAGTTAAAAAAATTTAGGAGTTGATTAACCAACGTACTCCTTTTTGGTTTCCAAAATGAATGATTATCAATACAATCAATTTTAATCTTAGGTTTATTTAAAATCCAAGGTTGTTTGTAAGATGAACACATCCATGCAGTTTATATTGTATCTGGAATTTAAAGAGAATAAGAGACGAGAGTGACACGGTGTTTTTATGAGGTTCGGCTTACCCTAGCCTACGTCCTGCCTTAGGTAAAGCACCTAAGGATTCCACTATACCTTGTTCCTTCGGGGTGGAACAAAAAATCTTTACAATAACCAACCTCTTTTTCAAGAAGAGAAATCTCTCCAAGCAACAACCTATGCTTGATGGAACGATCCAACTATACCTTGAACCGTCAAAGATCTAGTAGAAAGGAACGAATATCTGCGAACAAAAACACTCTCAAACACAAAGCAAGTTGTACAATTTAAATCACTAATCGCACTTCAAAACCAAAACTAAATAGAAAATATGAAGCTCAAGGTTTAGAAGTCACCAATGGTTCCTTCTTATTGATAGAGAAATTTTAATTGCAAATCAAAACAAAAGCTTTTTAATCAGTCAGCAATTTCGTAGAGTTTTCCTCCAATAAGAGTGTGAGCAAGTATGAGCTTTAGGACAGTTTTACCATAGAAATCGTGTATTGCTTGAGCGTATATTTTCATTGAGCAAGAGAGGTATTTATAGACTTCTTAAACAAAAGTTTCCTCATTTAACAAGTTGACATGGAGTATTTAGTTAACTTTTCAAAAGAAATTAAATCATAGAATTAATTTTGAAAAACTTCCTGTATAGTTTGAAATTCAAAATCTTCGTAGAGTCATTCGGCAGACTCACTCAACTGGGTCATTTTTGTACTAGATAGTCGGCTAGACAGGCAACTGATATCATTTTGTATCTCAAAAAATAAATTTTAATAAATTGTTAGTCGGCTGACTCAATTATGTTCAAAATAGTCAGTCAGCTGGATTGACCAAAGAGTCATTCGGCTGATTGATCTCAATTCAAAAATTGCCAGTCTGCTGACTAGTCCTCTTTTTCATTTTTGATTTTTAAACTCTAGTTCATTTTGAAAAGCTCAAGTACCACTCTTTCAAAATCAATTTTAAGGGTTTTAGAAGAAATGGTTTCTAAGTCTTCTTATCCTAAAGGGTTTCACATATCTAAGTAGTAATGAATTTGAAGTATTTACAAACATTCTTCTAAGCATGATCTCCTTAATTTCTAGGTCTTGCAGCCTCTTGAGGTTCAATCTTTACTTCATGTCCTACCAAGCCTTTAAGCTCTTCATGTGTTTTTTATTTCTTTAATATTCTGAGAAGCTTTCATTTGATTATCTTTGATTTACAGCTTGCTTCCCTGATTAACCATGAGTGTACTTTAGCCTGGTCCTAAAATAAAACCACTCAACAACACAGGTTAAAACATCCTTCATTTTGTTATCATCAAAACAAGATTGAAAAGCCCAATTAGGCCAACAATCTCCCCCTTTTTGATGATGACAAACGAGGAGCAAAGATGAGAATTCCTATAGAAAGGCTTCCCCTTACTATAAGCATTCTTTCAATTAATTACTCAACATGACTATTTCTACTCATTATAAATTCAAACATAGCATTCATCATAAGTTCAAGGTACATATCATCTACATATCATTCATCATAAGTTCAAACATACATCATATAAGAGCATATTACATATCATCTTTGCTACATATCATAATCTCTCCCCCTTTGGACATCATTCAAAACAAGGGGAAAGAGTTAGGCCATAAGTACAAGCAAAGTAATCAAATGGAGTTCAAGATATACAAAATACTTAGTACATGGAAAAAAAATAAAAATTACAAGTTCTAGATACAAAAAAGTAGCAAAAAGATCCCTTGCTGCGTTTTCACTCCTTTCCATCAGCCTCTTCTTCTTCTTCGTCTTCTTCTGCATTTTCACTCTTCTCTGTGGAGTCTTCATCATAACTCCCATCAGCACCTGTAGGAGCTGAATTGATATCCATAGGATTAGTGGTACAAGAGGAGCTGGCTATGTGTTTCTCAATGCAGCTCAGACATTCATCAAGTGAAGAGTAGTTGGTTTGAAGAGAGGAGAAATTGGTTTGAAGGGATTGCATCCCAACTTGCATATTTTGATTGAAGGTTGTGAATTCCTAGTAAAATGGATTAAACCATGCAGGAGTAGTGGTAATAGGGGGTCGACGTTCTTGTCCTCCACTTCCTTTTAGAATCCAGTCATCCCCATACCTCTCAAAACCCATTAATTTCGTAAGTGTGGAATTAAAGATGTCATAATGGGTGCATTTTACAAAAAAATCAGAAGGTGTGGATATTTGGAATTTTTCAAAATGCTGGTTTAGAACACCTCCATAGGGAAGAGTTAATTATCTTGCTTCTACCCTAGATAGCATCCGTCTAAGCATAAAACTAGGGAGGTCTATTTTCTTGCCCTTGAGCAAGCACTAGAAAACAAAGTAGTCAGCAAAGGAGATGTATGCATGTGATCTAGCCCGAGGGAGTATATTATAAGTGATGTTTTTTCGCAAAATTTGAGTTTGAAGGTTCAAGTTTTTGTATAATGGAGGATTGTCAAAAGAAATAGGCTCATTTTTCAATATCAAAGGAAGGAATTCTTTTGGAGTAAAATCCTCTTATGGAATCCAAGAAGTACCAAAAAGAGGAAATTCAAAATCTCCCTTGGTAATTTTAAAAATCTTTCCTCGGGATTCAGAGGTAAAGGAGATGGATTTTCCCATTACTTGAGATGATAGGCCAATCTCTTCCTTGACAAGGTTTGCATTGAAAATTTTTATGAAATTGGGAAAATGTCCTTTGACTTGATATAAAATGAAAAATTTTCATCCTAGAGTGTCAAATAGGGAAATGATATGTGGGAAATCAGATTGGAAAAATGAAACATCGATGATTTTACCTAGAATAGGATCCACCGCAGTTACATAATTTTGATAAAATGTCTTAGCGCTTGGGGCTACAAGCCATTGCTTGATCGAAGTGTCTTCAATGGTTTGAGTTGAGGTGGACGGTTTCTTGCTTCCAACTGACTTTTTTCCCAACATTTTGGAGATTTTCTATTGATAACCGTAGGTGCATAGGCTAAGATTTGGTGAGATTTGGAAGATGGAAGATGAGATTCTTGGTGTTTTTGGGTGGAAGGAAGCTAAGGAAAGGGAGAGAGTGAGAGCACATGAAGAGACAAACCTTAGGTTAGTTGACTGACCACTTGAATGGCTCGGGTTTTTATAAATGAGCCTAGGGTTTTTCCATCAGTCAGTCGGCTGACCTCAAGGTCAGTTGGCTTACTGCTTTCTATTTCAGGAAGAATAATTCAGTTAGTCGACTGATTTTAAGTATTTCTTTAAATTTTGTCCTTTCACTCAGTTTCTCTATTATGTAATAGACCAAGCTCTCTTCTAATGGTTATGAATCTATCTTCTGAGTGATATTTAGTAATGATATCAGCCCTTTAATCATTAGTATTGATAAACTCAAGAATAATATCTTCTTTTTGAACATGATCTCTTAGAAAGTGATGTCTTATGTCAATGTGCTTGGTTCTTGAGTGTGAAATGGGATTTTTAGATATATTTATCACACTTGTGTTGTCACACTTAATTGGTATAGTTGTGTAATTCAAGTTGAAATCTCTTAATTGTTGTTTCATGTATAGTATTTGTGCACAACAACTCCCAGATGCTACATATTCAGCCTTAGCAGTTCACAAAGCCACGAAGTTTTGTTTCTTAGGGAACCAAGAACCTAAAGATCTTCCTAAAAAGTGGCATGTGCCACTTGTACTTTTTCTATCTATTTTACACCCTGCATAGTCCGCATTTGAATAACTAATCTTTTCAAATCCGGTGTCCCTAGGATACCATAGTCCTAAGTCCATGGTGCCTATTAAGTATCTTAGGATTCTCTTAATAGCTATTAGGTGTGATTCCTTAGGTGTTGATTGAAAACGTGCACACGTACACACACTAAACATTATATTGAGTCTACTGGCTATTAGATATGGTAGACTTCCAATCATACCTCTATAATACTTTTTGTCTACAAGTTTTCCCTTTTCATCTTTGTCTAGGCTGATAGAGGTACTCATAGGTGTTCCTATGCATTTACTATTTTTCATATCGAAATTTTTGTATCATTTCTCTTATGTATTTTGATTGACTTAAGAAAGCCCCATGCTTTGCTTGTTTAATTTGTAATCCAAGAAAATAGTTTAACTCCCCCATCATGCTCATTTCAAATTCTTCTTGCATACATTTTGCAAATTCTTTACATAGATATTCATTAGTAGCACCTAATATTATATCATCTACATTGATTTGAATTAGGAGTACATATATCATTTTTCTTGGTTTTGATGAACTTGGTACTATCAATTTTTCCTCTTGAAAACCCCTTCTCAATTAGAAATCCACTAAGTCTTTCATACCAAGCCCTAGGGGCTTGTTTTAATCAATATAAAGCCTTAGTTAGTCTAAATACATGATTAGGATTTTCTATATTTTCAAAACCAAGGGAATGTTCAACATATACCTCTTCATCAATATACCCATTTAGGAATGCACTTTTGACATCCATTTGGTATAACTTAAATTCTTTGTAGGAAGCATAAGCTAAGAGCATTCTTATAGCTTTCATTCTAGCTACAGGGGCAAAGTTTTCATCATAGTCTATCCTTTTTTCTTGGTTATACCCTTTAGCTACAAGTCTAGCTTTGTTTTAAATGACTATACCATTCTCATCCTTTTTATTTCTAAATACCCATTTAGTTCCTATGATCGAATGATTTTCAGGTTTGGGTACTAATTGCCATACTTTACTTTTTTCAAATTGGTTTAATTCTTCTTGCATAGTAATTAACCATGAGTCATCCTTAAGGTCTCTTCAACATTTTTAGGTTCATCTTGAGATAGGAATGCATAGTGATTACACAGATTCTTTAAAGAATATCTAGTAGTTACACCTCTAGATGGTTCTCCTATAATTTGATCGTAAGGGTGATCTTTTATATACTTCCATTCTCTTGGTTATTCAGGATTTTCTATAGTTTCATCTTTTGGGGTTTCTTCATTTACTTCCTTTTCTTCCTTGATTTCTACTTCATCATCCTTTTTTAAAATATCATCATTTTCTTCATTTTTAACTTTTCTTGAAAAAAGGTTTGATTCATCAAAGTTTACGTGAATTGATTCAATGATTGTTAGCATTCTTTTGTTATAGATCCTATAGACCTTACTATTTGTAGAGTATTATAGGAAAATTCCTTCAACCGATTTAACATCAAATTTTCCTAAGTTATCTTTGCTATTGAGTACAAAACACTTACACCCAAAAACCTGAAAGTATGTTATGTTAGGCCTTCTTCCTTTCCATGATTCATAAGGTGTCTTGTTTAGACTTAATCTAATATAAACCACATACTATCTAGATACATGTGAAGCTTTTATAAATCAAAACAAACTTACTTCAAAACCACATACTATCAATATACATGTGAAGCTCTTATAAATCAAAACAAACTAAGAAACACTTTTTTTAAAGACCTTAAAATATGTCTTTGATTAAAAGGTCTCAAAGGAATAAAGTTTTCAAAGAAAATAAGGAAAATACTGAGAGCCAGGCGACTGCCCTATAAAGCTAGGCGACTGCCACAATTTTTAAAAAATAATTTAGGAGGCAATAGGGTTCCAGGCGACTGCCTGAGCATTGATAGGCACCTGGGTGGTCAAGTCAGATGACTGCCAAGCCTTCGTAGGCGACTACCAACCTTCTGGGTTTTCAAATTTATTTTTTGGAAAAAATTAGAATTTGAAAATTAATTCAATAATTTAATTAAATGAGGAAATTGTTCCTTGGAAAAATTTTGAATTTCAAAATTAATTCAATAATTTAACGCTACCTAATTAAATGAGGAAATTGTTCTTTGGAAAAATTTTGAATTTCAAAATTAATTCAATAATTTAATGCTACCAAATTAAATGAGAAAATTGTTTTTTGAAAAATTTTGAATTTGAAAATAATTCAATAATTTAATGCTACGTAATTAAATGAGGAAATTGTTCTTTGGAAAAATCTATAAATACCTCCTTTGGGCAATGAAAAAGAAAAATATATAGACAAGCAAGATAAGCCTAAGAGATCAAACAATCAATACGCTGAAATTCTTCTTACGCTGAAATTCTCCTTAAGTTCCTTTACTCACATCATTTTGTTCGAGAAAAACTCTATACTTTTTTTTTTTTTTGATGGATTGAAAAATTAAAAGCTTGGTTCTGAGTTGCACTCAATTCTTTTTAAAGAACCATCGGTGACTTCTAAAACTTTAGAGCTTCTCATGTTCTATTTAGATTTGGTGTTTCGAAGTACAATTTAGAACTCAATTTGTACAATCTGCTTTAAATTTTGAGAGTATTTTTTGTACGCACATCTACTTCTATCTTCTTGTACTTTGAATGATTCAAAAGTTTGTTGGATCGTTGGACCAAACATAGTTCGGTGCTTGGAGAGGTTTCTCTTCTTGAAAAAGAGGGTAAATTGTGAAAAGTTTTTGTTCCACCCGGAAGGAACAAGATATAGTTCTTTGGGTGGTTGACCTAAGGCGAGGACGTAGGCTGGGTATAAGTCGAACCTCGTAAAAGTAGTGGTGTCACTCTCTTATCCTTACTCGCTTTTAATTTCAGCAACGATATACCTTGCATGGATGTTTAATACTTTTAATTATAAAGCAAACACATATTAGAAATTAACTAAACCCAAAAACTAATTAGTTCTTAGGCTTGTGGAAACCGAAAGGGAGTACGTTGGTTAATCGATCTTTTGCGGAAATCGAAAGGAAGTACATTGATTGGTTAACATCTAAAAACTTATTAGCTGAAGATTTACTTAAGTTCTAATATTAAAAAAGTGTTTGAATGTCGTTGTAATATTCAAATTCAAAAGACAACAACAGGAGTTGTATATTCAATACAGGGACTCTAAAGATTCAAATTGATTTTTGTTGGGTGGTTGTTGTGTTTGAATAGTAAGTTAATTGATTGTATTAGTTAATTGTGGATTAATTAGAAAATAGAAATTTGTGTGGATTACCTCATTAACAAAAATACAAGTAATCCTTAAGAGATTATGAAAAGGGACGAGAGTTCTAAAATAGAATCAAAGAAATTTTAAATAACCCAATTCACCCCCCTTCTTGGGACTACACCTTAGGTTTCAGTTGGTATCAGAGCCCGGTTATAGCAAAACCTAACAAGTAGCTATACAAAGATCAAAATGGCACAAATAGGAGTAGCTCTCATTGGTGAGGGTCAATCCTCAACTAAGCGACCCATCTTTTGTGGATTAAATTACACCTTTTGGAAGCAACGAATGAGAATCTACCTTCAAACAATGGATTGGAAGACATGGAATGTTGTCACAAATGGAAATTTAATCCCCACTAAACTTGTTGATGGAAAAGAAGTACCTAAAGAAGATAAAGAACTAAATGACTCAGATTACAAAATGTTGCAAATTAACTCAAGTGCAATAAACGCCTTATACTGTGCACTTGCTGCAAATGAATTTAATAGAGTAATGGCGTGTAAAATAGCCAAAGAGATTTGGGATAAATTTGAAGTAACCTTTAGAGGCATGGTAGATGTTAGGGAAAGTAGAATCGATATGTTAACCAGTGAATATGAAGCTTTTAGGATGAACTCCGAAGAAAGTATAACAAGCATGTACATTGGGTTCACCCATATCATAAACTCCTTAAGTGCCTTAGGAAAAACTTATTCCACTCATGAGATGATCCGTAAAATTCTAAGAGCACTTCAACCTATTTGGGAACCAAAGCCACAACCATTACGGAAGGAAGAAATCTTAAAACAACTTCCTTAGATGAACTCATAGGATCTCTTCTAACCTATGAAATGATGTTAAAAGAAAGAAGCATTAAAAACAAAAATAAGAAGTCCATAGCTCTAAAAGCTTTGAAAGAATATTCAAGTGAGGAAGATAATGAATCTAGTGAATTAGAAGATGAGGACTTAGCTCTCGTAACTAAGAGACTTGGAAAATTCTTAAGAAGAAACAAAAAATTTGCTAGAAAATTTAATGGATGAAAAGCTGAAAAAGGAGAAAGCAATAAAAAATAATACAAAAACAAAAATGATCCTCCCACTTGCTATCATTGTAAAGGTTGAGCACATCAAACCGGAATGCCTACAACTCTAGAAGGAAAGGAAGAAAAAAAAAAAAGCTTGCAATGAAGGCAACTTGGGATGACACTAGTTCGAGTGAATTGGAAAGTGAGCTAAGTGATCGAGAAGTAGCAAACATGTGCTTCATGGTGCATAACGAAGAGGTAAACTCTTATTATTCTCTCTCTGAAGATTCGTATAATGAATCTTGTTGTAATTCGTGTGAAAGTATGCCTTCTTACAAAGAACTTCAAGCTGAATTACTCTTTCTACATAACAAGTTTATTAAAATATCAAGGAGGAACACAAGCTTGAAACAACAAAATGAAGCACTTAGAAATCAACTTGAATCTTCAAAACTTGTTAAAGAAGAAAAAGACTTAAAGATTGAAGAACTTGAGAAGAAAGTAGATAACTTATCTCAAGAATTAGCTAAGTCTCAAGTAAATGAAGATTGTAAGAAAGTGCAAGAAATAAATGATCTTAAAAATCAAATTCAAGAGAAAGAAAAGATAATCTACAACTTACCAAAGGTAAGGATAACTTCAAAAAGATGGTAGGACAACAAAGAATGGCAAACAACAAAGAAGGAATTGGTTATAATGGAGCACCAAACAAAAGAAAGAAAAAACTTGTTTATGGGATATTTTGTAAATCAATCTAGACATTATGCAAGCACTTCATCAACAAATATTCATGAGCACACTGCTTGCTACATGTGTAAAAATAAAGGACACATAATGTTTAATTGTTCACTTAGGAAAAAGTACATTAGAGTAAAAGATGAGTGGAAGATAAATGCCAAAACTAGACAATATTTAAAGAAAGCTAATAAGGTTTGGGTTCCAAAAGTAACAACTTAAATCCTTTCTTATAGGTTTGCTTTAGGACCACACCGTCTAAGGATAAATGGTACCTGGATAGCGGATGTTCAAGGCATATGACGGGAGATAAATCTAAGTTCACCTCTCTTACACAAAAGGATGGAGGATTTGTTACTTTAGGAGACAATGCAAAAGGCAAGATCATCGGAATAGGTAAAATTGGTAAAGACTCTTCACTTACTATAGATGATGTCTTGTTGGTAGATGGTCTAAAGCATAATTTACTAAGCATTAGTCAACTTAGTGACAAAGGATTTGAAATAATATTCAAGAAAGACAAATGTGTAATTCAAGATTCCAAGGATCAAATGGTAGATGAACAATGTATATTGCATAAACCTTGATAGCTTAATCTCTCAAAACATAACTTGCTTAGCAGCCATGAGCCAGAATAGTTGGCTTTGGCGTAGGAGGTTAGGACATGAAAGCACGGATCTTATATCCAAGATCTCTAAAAGGAATTTAGTTAAAGGCTTGCCTAACACCAAATTTATTAAAGATAAAGTGTGTGATTCTTGTCAAATAGGAAAACAAATCAAGAAAAACTTCAAAAAGAAGAATCATATATCAACTAGTAGACCTCTAGAACTCATACACTTAGACTTGTTTGGTCCTACTAGAACTCAAAGTTTAACAGGAAAACAATACGCTATTGTAATCGTTGATGATTACTCAAGATACACATGGGTGTTATTCTTAGCTAACAAAGAAGAGGTTTGCAACTCATTAATCACTTTATGTAAGAAGCTTCAAAATGAGAAAGGGTATAATGTCTCAAATATAGAAGTGACCAAGGAAGAGAATTTAAGAATCAAAGTGTTGAAAAATTTTGTAATGAACATGGTATAAATCACCATTTTTTAGCACCTAGTACCCCACAACAAAATGGAGTTGTGGAAAGGAAAAATAGAACCCTCCAAGAAATGGCAAGGACTATGCTTAATGAAAATGACCTACCCAAATATTTTTGGGCCGAAGTTGTAAATACTGCTAGCTATATAATTAATAGGGTTTCCATTAGATCAAACCTAAACAAGACACCCTATGAATTATGGAAAGGAAGAAGGCCTAACATAAATTACTTTCATGTCTTTGGATGTGAGTGTTTCGTTCTAAATAACAAAGACAACTTAGGAAAATTTGCTGCTAAATCAGATGAAGACATTTTCCTAGGATACTCCACAAGTAGTAAAGCCTATAGAGTATACAACAAAAGAACACTCATCATAGTTGAATCAATTCACGCAGACTTTGATGAATTTAACCCTTTTTCAAGAGAAGTCAAAAATGAAGAAAAAGATGATATGTTCAAAAAGGAGGATGAGATAGAAATCAAGGAAGAAAAGGAAATAAATGAAGAAAAATCAAAAGATGAACTTATAGAAAATATAAAGTTACCAATAGAATGGAAGTATAAGAAAGATCACCCTCAAGAACAAATTATAGGTGAACCATCTAGAGGTGTGATTATTAGATCTTCACTAAAGAACCTTTGCAATCATTATGCATTCCTATCCCAAAATGAAACTAAAGATGTTGAAAAAACCTTTAAAGATGAATGTTGGATAGTTGCAATGTAAAAAGAATTAAACCAATTTGAAAGAAGCCAAGTATGGAAATTAGTACCCAAACCAAAAAATCATTCGATCATAGGAACTAAATGGGTATATTTAGAAATAAAAAGGATGAAAATGGTATAATCACTAGAAACAAAGCTAGACTTGTCGCAAAGGGGTACAATCAAGAAGAAGGAATATACTATGATGAAACCTTTACCCCAATAGCTAGAATGGAAGCTATTAGAATGTTGTTAGCCTATGCTTCCTACAAAGAATTTAAGTTCTACCAAATGGATGTCAAAAGTGCATTTTTGAATGGGAATAATGTTGAAGAGGTATATGTTGAACAACCCCCTAGTTTTAAGGATATTGAAAATCCTAACCATGTATTTAGACTAACTAAGGCTTTATATAGACTAAAATAGGCCCCTAGGGCTTGGTATGAAAGACTTAGTGGATTTCTATTTGAGAAAGGATTTTCAAGAGGAAAAATTGATAGTACCTTGTTCATTAAAAATAAGGAAGATGACATATTTTTAGTTCAAATCTACGTAGATGATATAATATTTGGGGCTACAAATGAACATCTATGTAAAGAGTTTGCAAAATATATGCAAGAAGAATTTGAAATGAGCATGATGGGAGAGTTAAACTATTTCCTTGGACTGCAAATTAAACAAGAAAAGAATGGGACTTTTATAAGTCAATCCAAATGCATAAAAGATATGATACAAAAAATTGGGATGGAAAATAGTTAACCCACAGGCACACCTATGAGTACCCCTATCAGCCCAGACAGAGATGAAAAGGGAAAATCCATAGACACAAAGCACTATAGGGGCATGATTGGAAGTTTACTATATCTAACAGCCAGAAGACCCGATATAATGTTTAGTGTATGTATGTGTGCATGTTTTCAATCAGCACCTAAGGAATCACACCAACTAGCTGTTAAAAGATTCATAAGATACTTAATAGGTGCAATGGACTTAGGACTATGGTACCCTAAAGACACCGGCTTTGAAATGATCAGCTATTCAGATGTGGACTATGCCAGTTGTTAGACAGATAGAAAAAGCACAAGTGGCATATGCCACTTCTTAGGAAGATCTTTAGTTTCTTAGTATTCTAAGAAACAAAATTTCGTGGCTTTGTCAACTGCTGAGGCCGAATATGTGGCAACTGGTAGTTGTTGTGCACAAACTCTTTACATGAAACGACAATTAAGAGATTTCAATTTAAAATACACAACCATACCAATTAAGTGTGATAATATGAGTGTGATTAACATATCTAAAAAATCCTATTTCACACTCAAGAACAAACTAAAAGGACAAGGCTTAAAGGAAAATCTATAGTCAGCCAACTGACTCTAAGGTCAGCCAACTAATTGAAGTGTTTTTATTTTGGAATAGAGGCCAGTCAGCCAACTGACCCTGAGGTCATCCAACTAACTGAGGTAAATTACCTTGAACCCGAGAGTAGTTAGCCAACTGACACTGAGGTCAGCCGACTGACTAATAGAGCAACCTTAGACTTGTTTGTGAAACTTAAAAGTGTCAGTTAACTGACCTAGGGTTTGTCTCTTTGTGTGATCTAAGTTTGTTTTGGTGTGTTCTTTGATGTGTTGTATAATACAACACTGAGCTTGGATTGCTTTCCTTGTTGCTTGCAAAATAGGCTCATGATGAATAGTGATATGCAGCATGCTATATGTAGATGTTTGAAAAATTGGTATCTTGAAATTGGTATTTTGAAAATCTAAGCATAAAGTTATTAAGTATGAAACATGATTTTTGAAATGTATTGACCATGTATGCTTATGATCACATGACTAAATGAAAAATTGGCATCTATGAGAAGTGCATGATAAAATTTCAACATGAATATCTAAGATGCATATTGGTATCCATGAATATATCACTTGATTTTTGAGGAATATAACATAATTATGAACATTGGTAATATTTTCATGATCTTGGTATTTGAATGATGCATCATGCATGACAAATTTTTTTTTTTTTTTCACAAATATGAATGTTAGGCACCATATGCATGATTGAAAATTCAAAGATGTCACAACATATATGAAATAAGAATGCCCAATTTGAAATATGATATTGAATTTTGGCATGATTGAGAAGTGTGTGATTATATGTTCATTTGAATGTTTATCCTTTTTGATTGATGTCAAAAGGGGGAGTAGTATTTGGAGCAAAAATTTTGACTTGATTAAGAGCATGATATTAATGTTGAGCATGTTGAACATGATAGTATTTGAACATGTTGAGCATGATCGCATGATAGTGAAAAATCATATTTGAGCATGTTGAGCATGATAAAATGAAAAATCAAGCAATGAGCTTGACTGGTCTTGGATCTACAAATTGTTAAAATAACACTTATTGTAAGGGGGAGTAGAATAATGCTAGTTGTAAGGGGGAGATTTTTTTTACGCTCATTCATATTTTTTGCTCCTCAGTTGTCATTATCAAAAAGGGAGAGATTGTTGGCCTAACTGGGCTTTTCAGTCTTGTTTTGATGATAACAAAATGAAGGATGCTTTAACATATTGTGTTGAGTGATTTGATTTAGGTAAAAGGGCACTCACGGTTGATAAGCGGAAGTTCAATATCAATATAGTGGAAGCTCCTTAGAATATTGAGGTAAATGAAGAACAAATAAAGAGGTTAAAGGCCAAACAATTCTTAAAGTCAAAAGTGAATCTCGAGAGGCTGAAAGAGGCTGAAGAACTTAGTGTTTTAGGAAAACCATGATTAGAAGGATTGTTATAAGTACTTCAAAGCCACATAGTATCTAAATACATGTGAAGCTCTTATAAATCAAAACAAACTAAGAAACACTTTTTTGAAAGACCTTAAAATATGTCTTTGATTAAAAGGTCTCAAAGGAAGAAAGTTTTCAAAGTAAAAAAGGAAAATACTGAGAGCCAGGCAACTGCCACAATTTAAAATAAATAATTTAGGAGGCAGTAGGGTTCTAGGCGACTGCTCGAGCACTGACAGGCGCCTGGTTGGTCAAATGAGACGACTGCCAAGTCTTGGCAGGCGACTACCAACCTTCTGTGTTTTCAAAATTGTTCTTTGGAAAAAATTTGAATTTCAACATTAATTCAGTAATTTAATAAAATAAGGAAACTGTTCCTTGGAAAAATGTTGAATTTCAAAATTAATTCAATAATTTAATTACATGAGGAAATTGCTCTTTGGAAAAATTTTGAATTTAAAAATTAATTCAATAATTTAATTAAATGAGGAAATTGTTCCTTGGAAAAATTTTGAATTTCAAAATTAATTCAATAATTTAATGATACCTAATTAAATGAGGAAATTATTTTTTGAAAAAAATTTGAATTTCAAAATTAATTCAATAATTTAATGCTACCTAATTAAATGAGAAAATTATTTTTTGAAAAAAATTTGAATTTCAAAATTAATTCAATAATTTAATGTTACCTAATTAAATGAGGAAATTGTTCTTTGGAAAAATCTATAAATACCTCCTTTGGGCAATGAAAAAGAAAAATATATAGACAAGCAAGATAAGCCTAAGAGATCAAACAGTCAATACGCTGAAATTCTTCCTGCACTGAAATTCTCTTTAAGTTCCTTTGCTCACATCATTTTGCTGGAGAAAAGCGCTACGTTTTTTTTTTTTTGGTGGATTGAAAAATCAAAAGTTTGGTTTTGAGTTGCACTCAATTCGTTTTAAAGAACCATCGGTGACTTCTAAAACTTTAGAGCTTCTCATGTTCTATTTAGCTTTAGTGTTTTGAAGTACAATTTAGAACTCAATTTGTACAACCTGCTTTAAATTTTGAGAGTATTTTTTGTACACAGATCTACTTCTATCTTCTTGTACTTTGAATGATTCAAAGGTTTTTTAGATCATTG
The DNA here is from genome assembly GCF_029873635.1 of Malania oleifera. Lineage (NCBI taxonomy): Eukaryota > Viridiplantae > Streptophyta > Magnoliopsida > Santalales > Ximeniaceae > Malania > Malania oleifera. The sequence goes on from NC_080422.1 coordinate 64,987,167, forward strand.
GACTAAGCATAGGTTAGTGCTTGGAGAGGTTTCTCTTCCTGAAAAAGAGGGTAAATTTTGTAAGGTTATTGTTCCACCCAGAAGGAACAAGATATAGTAAATTCCTTGGGTGGTTCACCTAAGGCGAGGACGTAGGCTAGGTATAAGCCGTACCTCGTACAAGTGGTGGTGTTACTCTCTTATCCTTACTCTCTTTTAATTTTAGCAATGATATACCATGCGTGGATGTTTAATACTTTTAATTAAAAAGCAAACACATATTAAAAATTAAGTAAACCCAAAAACTAATTTGTTCTTGGGCTTGTGGAAACCGAAAGGGAGTACGTTGGTTAATCGATCTTTTGCGGGAACCAAAAGGAAGTACGTTGATTGGTTAACATCCAAAAAATTATTAGCTAAAGGTTCAATTAAGTTTTGATATTAAAAAAGTGTTTGAATGCTGTTGTAATATTCAAATTCAAAAGACAACAACAGGAGTTGTATATTCATATACAGGGACACTAAAGATTCAAATTAATTTTTGTTGGGTGGTTGTTGTGTTTGAATAGTAAGTTAATTGATTGTATTAGTTGATTGTGGATTAATTAGAAAATAGGAATTTGTGTGGATTGCCTCATTAATAAAAGTTCAAGTAATCCTTAAGAGATTGTGAAAAGGGACAAGGGTTCTAAAAAAGAATCAAAGAAATTTTAAATAACCCAATTCACCCCCCTCTTGGGACTACACCTTAGGTTTCCAATACCCATGTGTATCTAGAGTAATTGTTAACAATTACGAAGGCGTATTGTTTTTCTCTTAAGATTTGAGTTCGAGTAGGACCAAACAAGTCTAAGTGTATGAGTTCTAGGGGTCTACTAGTTGATATATGTTTCTTCCTTTTGAAGCAAGTCTTGATTTGTTTTCCTAGTTAACAGGCATCACAAATTTTATCTTTAATAAACTTGGTGTTGACTCTACGAGTCTAATTCTGTTTTGATAATGACATATCATTTGGTATTTGATTTGTGAATTGAGTTTGTGAACATGAATTATGTTAAGCATGCACAGAAGGATAACAAGTAATGGAAGCCATGAAGATTAAAACTTACATATCTTGGCATATGTCATGGAACTCAAAGAATACGAGAATCAAGATGCAAGTGGCAAAGTTCAAGAAAATCATGGGAATGGGTACTTAGAACTCATGTATTTACATTTTTGTATGATTTAATTTGAGGCTCAAATTATACCTTAAGATGACTTTAGGACTCATGCATCTTATGAACATCATTAGGGGACATTCATGGACTTAGAAAGATTTTTAAAACTCTGGAAAATATTTTTATAAAGGAGCCAAACAAGAGAGCAAAGCAAAATTTTAAATTAAATAAAGAAAAATTCAAGAAATAGGGACTTTAGTAGCCTGAAGTCAACCTCATTCTCCTGAAGAATTTCTTCAAGAGCCTAAAGATTAAGTTCAGTCGCCTGAAGAATTAATGGAGAAACACAGAATGTGGCCGAAGCACTTTAGTCCCCTGAATGTGACACTTCAGTCGCCTGAACCTACCACTTCAGTAGCTTGAACCTTACTTCAATTGCCTGAACCTATATCCAAGTTGATTTTTGGAAGCTTTAAGGAACTTCAGTCGCCTGGGCCTTCGACCTCGGTCGCCTGAACTTGCAGGAAAAATTAAAAAATTTAATTTTTATTAAGAGAACTCACGAGATATATTTTGATCCAACGGTTTAGATCTATTCTAAAGGTAAGATCACTATATACAAAGAATGTCTAAACCCTAGTATGTTAGCCATGACAAGTTAAGACAAACGAGAAGAGAAGAGAACATATTATTGAAAGAAAATTGAGAAACTTAAGCTGATTGCTATACGATTGCCTGCACTCAAATCTATATTTATCTTCCTTGGGCAAATCAACACAGAAAACTAAAAGGGATCTCGCTTATACATCTTGATCTCATCTTGTGATTGAGGTTTGGTGTTTCGGGTTATTATTTTCAAGAGCTTCTCATATCATCACTTGTTATTGAATATCATTAGAAAGATTGATATTGTGTTTTCATATTCATGTAAAGATTGTTTTTGACAAGATCATTACTTGAGAAAGTTTTTAACTATTGGTTGAATAGTTTTTGATTCAAGAGTATATATATATTTTTCATAGAGCCTATCATTGCAAAATCTACTTTTGAATATTTATTAAGAAGTTGATCTTGAGTGTGCATATAGTAAATCATTTTTGAGAAGATTACCACTTGAGAAGAGCTTTAGTTATTAATTAAATACCTTTGGTTCAAGTGAGTTTTCATTCAAAAACTGGATATTTTTAATATTACAAATCTACTTATATGAGTATTCTTAGTGTTCATAATGATATATTATTGAGGGATATTTTCTGAAATATATGACATTGGGTTTGTGATCTTCGAAATACATATCGTATATATATTTGCATATTACAAAGATCAAGTTGTGATTAATATTTCAAAGAAAGTTTTTTGATATAGATTGATAAAATATTCAACATAAAGCTTTTGCATAAGTTCACATAAGATATATTTGTGTATTTTCGTAAAGTGAAGTAGAACCCTAATATTATCCAAAGGGTTTAAATTTATCATTACTTGGGAGGTTTTGATGAAAAAAGAAATTGTGTGCTGAAGCATATCATTCATAAACGATTGTATCGTTTCATACATTCTGAGCATCAAGTTTCATCATATGATTATGTACTAGGAATTTGAATTGTACTCACTACTTTTGTTAGAAGCAACATTGAGTGTTTTGCAGATTAATTTGTATTCATGGTTCGGTTTGTGAACCGGGTTGAGGAGAGAGTTGTATCCCTTGTAAGCAGCAAATTAGAAGGAAGTTATACCTCTTGTAAGCAGAGGAGTAGAAGGGAGTTGTACCTCTTGCAAGTAGTGGATTATAAGGGAAGCTTCGTCCAAATTTAAGGAGTAGGGATTATAGTGGAATCCTTGAGTGGGTTGCTCAAGGTGAGGACGTAGGCTGTGTTGGCTGAACCTCGTAAAAATTGCATTTGCATTCTCTCTTTCCTTATCTCTTTATTTTCCACATTGCATTTCAATATCCAGCTTGCATGTATGTTTTTTGAATGATTTCACACAAGCTTGACAAGTAATTTGTTAAATATAGGAAGAGGGATTAATTGGTAAATAATTTCAATTTTTTTTTAAAATACCTAATTCACCGCCCCTCTTGGGACTACACCTCAATCAACATTTGGTATCAGAGAGGGTATACATAGACTTAATTGCTAATTTTTAAAAAGATCCTGATGGATTATTGTGGTGTATCCCCATTTGGTGTGGAACAAATCTCTGTAAGACCTCTATTGTTTTATGGTGAAAATTTCACCGAGTGGACAATGAGAATGACTATTTTTATTGAATCTATGGATATGAGAACTTGGAGAGTAATTGCTCAAGGAAACCCAGATGAAAATTTTTGATAATGTTGAAATTCCTAAATCTAAATATGAGCTGAATGATAATGACATGAAATTAATGCAAATAAATTTCGGTGCTGTGAATACTCTATTGCTTGGTTTAGATACTAATGTTTTTCATGAAATCAAGTCATGCCAAAGTGCTAAGGAGATATGGGAATAACTCGATAGGAGATTTGGAGAGACCAAAGGAAAGAAGTTCTCTACTTAGGAAGATCCATACTCAAATGATCAAGTAGTAGAAAACTGTGGCCTAGTTGCCTTAGATGATGAAGAGGCACACTCTACTCATTTTACTTCTTATTCAAATTCTCAAAATGATTCATGCAATGACAGTGATACATCTTGTGATCCTTCTGGTAGTGAAGATTATGATGAATATGATAATGATAACATGCCATCTTATGAGGAATTACAAAAAGAATTTGTTAAGGCTTATAAAATGTTAACAAAGATGACCAAACAGAAAATTATGTTGGAAAGTGAAAATAAAGACTTAGCAAAACAGTTAGAAGAGTTTTGAGAGTCACATACTTCTTGGGGAAAAAAAAAATATTGAAAAGGAATTAGAGAATAAGAGATTAGTAACCAAGAATGAGGCATCACTGAAAGATTTGGAATCAAAAATTAGTGTTGAAAAAGAAAATGATTTGAAAATCATGAAATTAGAAGACAAGAATGATATGATGGCAAAAGAGCTGAAAGAGTTAAGATCCAAGATTTCGAGTGATAATGCAAAAGATTTTAAAATTTCTGAACTCAAATGATAAGCAAACAAAATGAACGACGAATTGGTAAAGTTACAAGCTGTTTGCACAGGTTTAAAGAATTCAAAAATTCAAAACCGAGAAAGAAAGATAGAGGATCAAGCTAAGATCATTCACACATTTACTAAAGGAAAAGAAAATTTTGACAAGCTCTTAGGTTCCCAAAAGATGATCTTAGACAATGAAGGTATATGTTACAATGGAATTGAAAATAGAAGAAGAAAGAACCTATACATGGGGTATTTTGTTAAAGCGTTAAAATTCTATGCTAGTACCTCCTCCAGTTTGTATGCTCGAACCACCTGTATTATGTAAAAATAAAGGACACATTAAATTTGATTATCCATTTAAAAGGAAAGGTGTGAAGCTTAAACAGGTTTGGCGAGTCAAAGAAAAAATGAGTACCAAACACACCCCAAAAACTCCTTTTTAGAATTTAAGATTGAGAAATTAGTGAAATCGGCCACATAAACAAAAGAGAGTCGGTGGCTAATAGGCTTGGGAATAGTATATGCTTAATATGTAAATCTTAGTATGTGTATCTACTGCACTATTATTATACTAAGAATCCTTCAAGAAAGTTAAGTTAATATGATTCCTTTAAGCAAAATATCAAATCTAACTATCTAATTATTTTATATCGTAATGATTGGGTAAAATGTTGAAATATTGAATAGCATGCAAATCTTGATGTATTCAAAGGGAAGGTTGAGAGACTAACTATTAAAATATCAGGAACCTAATATCCTTGCAATGATAACAAAAATCATAATATTGAAGAATAAATCCACTTCCAAATGGACTAAAGCATTGCTGTTTAACGAATAATTCTTAGTGCTTAACACATGCTTAAATATTAAAATCCTAAGTTAAGCAGATCATGTCCATTGCATAAGACTGAGTCTTAGGAATAAATCATATATTAAAAATCATCTAATCCTAAACTCACTCTTGGACCCTCAAATGATTAAAATCAGTCATCATTCTAGCCACAAGTACTAATAATCATAATTTCCATATATATCAAGTGCTTATTAAAAGACATCCAGTTATAATCAAATCAGGGGCATTCTCTAAGGGAATGAAATTGTTTACCAAGACATTTTTAATAAATATTCCCATTGTGCTTAAAACGTAAAAATTCCTAAGTTTGATATGTGATTCAGCGATATCCTCCATAAGAAATCTTTACCATACCATTCTCAGATCCGGTAAAGATCTAACTATTATAGGCTGGTACCCTTGCTAAAAATTGAAGACATACTTATAAGATACCGTCGAATAATTGGATAATCAGAAATACTCAAAGAGCAGTATTCAAACATTAATATTCTCCAAAATTGCACTTTATCTAAGTAGTTGGATATGTTCACTTCCACGAAAATATTTTGAATATTGTCCACACACAATGAATATCCTTCTGAACTTAATGACAATTAAATTGTTAAGAGTATTTGCAAAATCTCCCCTCACAAGCTCTCAAACTTCAAGTCAAATATATTAGAAGAGTTTGAATGTGTCAAATGGCTAAGCTATATGCTATAGGTTTCAATCTATATGATAATTCAAATGACTCGGAGACCTATGCATTGACATCCATAAGAAAATAAGCAATACCGGCTTGTGACCCTGAAGTAAAATTATTTATGACCTTTTGGTTCTCTAAGCTACAGCAGGAAAAGTCAAGTAAAAATCATTCAAGATCTTAGAACACTTGGCTAAACTGGTGAAGAATGATTACAAGGAAAAGACATAAGAATATAATAAGTGCATAACTAAAGGGGAGCAAACTTACTTGAAAATACTATGGCTCCGAAACATAAGCATAATTACATTTAGTATCATATTTTTTATGTACATTTGGCATCAAATCATGAATGGTATGTTTCTTGTGTGTACATTTGATAAAACATGTTAACCAGATGAGTGTTGCTTTAAAACTATACTAAACTAATCTTGTTGCATGCTTGAAAATATTTAGAGGAGTTGAGCTCCATTCCTAAAGAAAGAGCATAGAGAACTCATGTGCACCATAGTATCGTTACGATTGGTCTAAAATAGTTTATAGTGATTTCTTACATGACTTTGAACTAGTAGTGAAACTAATCCCTGTTAAGTATAGCATTTCATCTCATCTATGCAAGTATTAAAATTCATAAGGGGAACATCTTGAAATGATTTCCTATCTTATTATGCTTACTCATATTTATTGTGCTTAGATGTGCAGTGAACTTTCTGTAGCATGCACTCAATCATGATGATTCTATTGGATATTCTAAATGAAAAATATAGATTGCTTTGCCAAAACTCCCTTGAGTTAACCATATGATCTTGTTTTGAAATGCATTGATATAATGAGGATCTGTATGGTTAGTCTCTCTGGTTACAATTCTTTTTGGAATGTACTTAAAGCAAATATCTATACCAAAACTTGTTTTGAAGATCTGAAAAGGTGAGAGATATATACTAGAGTAAATTTTTGGATGAGAACTAAAGCGGGAGAGATTTTTTCTAATTGCATAATCTACAATGTGTTTGAGCTTAACTAAATAATACATGAGAGACACTTTTCTGAGCAAAAATAAATATAGTTGCCTAGAATTATATTAGATAATATAATTTAGGGGGAGCAACATCACTTAAGATGTAATCACTTGGTATCAAATCAATCAAATGTTGGTATCGTATTAATTAACATTTGGTATCTAATCAATCAACATTTTTTCACATTTGATATAACATTTGTCCACAATTGGTATCCCATCAATAAACGGTTGATATCCTCATATGATTTTTGAAATTTATGCATTAGCAAGGCGCATAGTTGAGGTCAAAAGGGGGGAGAAGAAAATTTTTTGTAAATTTGATGGTTGAACAAATTCAAACTTTAAGATTTCTAACGGGAGAAGAAAATAAGGCTATGTCCACTAATGTCTTATTATTATACACCTATTTTTTTTTTTTCAAAAGGGGGAGAAAATTAAGGAGCAAAAATTGTAATGATTAAAAATTAGTCGACAAAACTAATTGTGTAAAGGAGAAGATTGAGCAAAATTTGTTATATATTGATGTTATGCAAATGGGGAGAAGGATAATAGAAGAAATTTTGGCAAAAATAATCGTGTAAAGGGAAGAAAATTCAGGCTATAGGAGAAGAATCAGGATAAACAACTTGTGTATGAACATGAGTATACTTCATTTGCAATCAGGCTAAACACTTTGTGTATGAACATGAGCATATGTCATTTATTGAATATTTGATGCATTAAATGAGGGGGAGCCTTGTTAGGCGAAACCTATTAAATATTTTTGCTCGTGCATTTGTCATCATAAAAAAGGGGGAGGTTGTTGACTCTGCAAGTCCAATCATGTTTTGATAACGACAAATCACTTGGTATTTGATCTGTGCATTGAGTTTGTGAACATGAATTATATTAAGCATGCATGGAAGGATAACAAGTAATGGAAGCCATGAAGATTAAAGCTTACATATCTTGGCACATTCCAAGGAACTCAAAGAATACGAGAATCACGATGCAAGCGGCAAAGTTCAAGAACGTCACGGGAATGGGTACATAGAACTCATGTATTTACATTTTCGTATGATTTAATTTGAGACTCAAATTATACCTTAATATGACTTTAGGACTCATGCATCTCATGAACATCATTAGGGGACATTCATGGACTTAGAAAGATTTTTAAAACTCTGGAAAATATTTTTATAAAAGAGCCAAGTAAGAGAGCAAAGCAAAATTTTAAATTAGAAAAGAATAATTCATGAAGTAGGGAGTTTAGTAGCCTGAAGTCAACCTTAATCGCCTGAAGAATTTCTTCAGGAGCCTAAAGATTAAGTTTAGTCACTTGAAGAATTAATGGAGAAACACAGAATGTGGCCGAAGCACTTCAGTCGCATGAACGTGACACTTCAGTCGCCTGAACCTGCCACTTTAGTATCTTGAACCCTACTTCAGTTGCCTGAACCTATAACCAAGTTGATTTTTCAAAGCTTTAAGGAACTTCAGTCGCCCGGGACTTCGACCTCAATTGCCTAAACTTGTGGGAAAACTTAAAAATTGAATTTTTATTAAGAGAACTCGGGAGATATTTTTTGATCCAACGGTTGAGATATATTCTAAAGGAAAGATCACTATATATACTGAATATCTAAACCCTAGTACGTTAGCCAAGACAAGCTAAGAAAAGCGAGAAGAGAAGAGAATATATTACTGAAAGAGAATTAAGAAACTTGACCTGATTGCTATATGATTGCCTACACTCTAATCTATATTCATTTTCCTTGGGCAAATCAACATAGAAAACTAAAAGGGATCTCGCTTATACATCTTGATCATCTTGGTATTGAGGTTTGGTATTTCGAGTTATTATTGTAATAACCAGGAATGTTTTCAGCATCTCGTCGATGAACACAGAGGATTCGTCAACGAAGATATAAGAGGAGCTTGTCGATGAGGACAAGTTTCGTTGATGTGAAACTACCAAAAGAGGTTTTTGGGGCAGTTTAAAATTCGTCAACAAGGGAGGAAGTTCATCGACAAATTCCTTAAGGACTCGTCGACAAGATGACGTGTCTCGTCGATGAATCCAGGGCTATAAATAGTGGAAACTCATATTTTTTAGCAAAAAACTGGTGCAAAAACTTACTCTCCCTCTCTCTAAAACGTCTCCCACTCATTCTCTATTTGATTTTGGGTCCGTTACTCACTGGATCGAAGATCTGAGGCCACCATGACGCTCCTAACGAAGTTCTTTACAAGTCTGCTAGAGCTGATCATTGGTAGAGTTAGTTTGGAATTCATCCCAAACTCAGGGTAAGGTGTTTTATTTAGAATATGTTTTCCCTGCAGTTATGGGAAACATTGTATGTAGGAAAATACTGATGTTTTGTTATGGGGGATGTCATTTTCAGGGTGTTGAGTGGGGAACCCTGTGGGTGTAGGGCCAAAGTTCAATGAAGGCTTCTCAAAAAATAGGTAAGGGAAATATGCTATGTTAGGAAATTTGAATATATTAATAGAAATTTTACAAACATGCATGTATACCAATATTTATGTAGTTTTACAGAATATGTGATTTTAAAGTATGTGTGGCCTGAGTAGATATTATTTGATATGAAGTTTTATACAGTTTTTCAGTATGTCAAGTTGTACAGATATTGTTAGATATTTGTAGATTTTATACAAACAGAATGTGTATACATATACAGTTTTTATTCAAATGATTACATAGACAGATATATATATATATAACAGTATATAGATATTTATTCAGATCAGTATATATATAGTATTTACAGAATGTTATGTTTTTCCCAAATGCTATAACACTCTGATTATACAGACAGATTATATAGTTATAGCATCAAGATGCTAAAGATGTTACAGCATTTACAGTACATAATTAGAGTGTTATGGTTATTTTGGAAACATGATGAAAATAGTAAAAGAGTATGTATGTATATATATAGTATCGGATCCTTGTGAAAAGATTACAGACAGATATAGATACAGATACAGAATACAGAGCATGGTATCGTTGCTAATACAGATAGAGTGCAACCATATATCTAAAATAGTGTGTGGGTACCGTCAACTATGCTCGGAGGTATGCAGCTCCCCAGTTTGCTGGTTTGAGGGTGCTAATTTAACGAGGTAGCAGCCAGTCCCGCGCCTAGAAGAGTATGCAGTTTGGTCAGGCTGAGGTAGAGTAGAGTATAATGACTTTCTTGGAGGGCCGACCAGGTTAAGTCCCACCTACGGGCCGTACAACCCTATCACGAGGGGTCAAATGATGACATACAAAGTTCCAGGGATAAAAGCACAGTTATGTATATACATACAATTTTTACAGTATTTGATACATATAGTATGATACTAGAAGTATGAAAAGTAGAAACATTCAGATGATGCAGTTATGTTTTAAACTGCGAAAAATGTAAGATATGCTTTACAGACTTATCATGTTATTACAGATAAGATGTTATTTAAAGTATATATGTAACTTAGTCACCACACACTAGTAATAGCATATTTCCACTTACTAAGCGTCGACTAATCCTATTATTCCAGCATATTTTCGGTGAGCCAGTTAGGCGAGTAGATTAGGCTCGCGGATAGAGAATTCTTGATTACCCTGATTGTAGGGTGAGTTTGTGATAGAGTTTTGTATTTTTAGGGTAGATGATACTGAAAGGAAATGTTTTATGGCTATAGTCTGTATGAACTAAATTCTGGTATTGTACAATAAATATGAATGTATGACTTATGTTTCCGCTGCATAGGTATGATTATATATATATGAAAAAAAAAAATGATATGAATTTTGAGGTCGTTATAATTATTTTCAAGAGCTTCTCATATCATCACTTGTTATTGAATATCATTAGAAAGATTGATATTGAGTTTTCATATTCATGTAAAGATTGTTTTTGACAAGATCATTACTTGAGAAAGTTTTTAGCTATTGATTGAATAGTTTTTTGATTCAAGAGTATATATATATATTTCATAGAGCTTATCATTGAAAAATCTACTTTTGAATATTTATTAAGAAGTTAATCTTGAGTGTGCATATAGTAAATCATTTTTGAGGAGATTACCACTTGAAAAGAGCTTTAGTTATTGATTAAATACCTTTGGTTCAAGTGAGTTTTCATTCAAAAACTTGATATTTCTAATAATACAAATCTACTTATTTGGGCATTCTTAGTGTTCATAACAATATATTATTGAGGGATATTTTCTGAAATATATGACATTGGGTTTTTGACATATATTACAAAGATCGGGTTGTGATTAAATATTTGAAAGAAAGCTTTTTGATATAGATTGATAAAATATTCAAGATAAAGCTTTTGAATAAGTTCACATAAGATATATTTGTGTATTTTGGCAAAGTAAACTAGAACCCTAATATTCTCGAAAGCGTTTAAATTTATCATTACTTGGGAGGTTTTGATGAAAAGAGAAAGTGTGTGTTGAAGCATATCTTTCATAAACGATTGTATCGTTTCGTTTATTCTGAGCTTCAAGTTTCATCATATGATTATGTACTAGGAATTTGAATTGTACTCACTAGCTTTGTTAGAAACAACATTCAGTGTTTTGTAGATTAATTTGTATTCACGGTTCGGTTTGTGAACCCGGTTAAGGAGAGAGCTACATCTCTAGTAAGTAGTAGATAAGGAGGAAGTTGTACCTCTTTTAAGCAGTAGGGTAGAAGGGAGCTATACCTCTTGTAAGCAGCAAATTGTAAGGGATGCTCCGTCCCAATTTAAGGAGCAAGGATTATAATGGAATCCTTGAGTGGGTTGCTCAAGGCAAGGACGTAGGCCGGGTTGGCTGAGGCTCATAAAAACTACATTTGCATTCTCTCTTCCCTTATCTTTTTATTTTCCTCATTGCATTTCAATGTCTAGCTTGCATGTATGTTTGTTGAATGATTTCATATGAACTTGGTAAGTAATTTGTTAAATATAGGAAGAGGGAATAATTGGTAAATGATTTAAAAGAATTTTTTAAAATACCCAATTCACCCCCTTTTTGGGACTACACCTCAATCAAAACTTGGTATCCTTTAGCTAAATTCTTTTTGGAGAGTTTATATATGAGATCCATGCTAGCATGTCCTAATCTTCTATGCCAAAGCCAAGTTTTTTCACTCATGGCAGCTAAGCAAGTTATATCTTAAGAGATTAGACTATCAAGGTTTAAGTAATACATATTATTCATTCTATGTGCAGTGAATAGTGTCTTATGATAATTAGAATTTTGTATTATGCATTTGTCTTTCTTAAACATTATTTCAAATCCTTTGTTGCTAAGTTGACAAATGCTTAATAGATTATGCTTTAGACCATCTACTAACAAGACATCATCAATAGTGAGTGAAGAGTCTTTACCTATTTTACCATTTCCGATGATCTTTCCTTTTGCATTGTCACCGAAGGTTACATATCCTCCATTCTTTTGAGTGAGAGAAGCGAACTTTGATTTATCTCCTGTCATATGTCTTAAACATCTGCTATCCATGTACCTAAAACAAACCTACAAGAGAGGATTCATGTGGTTACTTTTGGAACCCAAACTTTGTTAACTCTCTTTAAGTCTTATCTAGTTTTTGTGTTTATCTTCCATTCTTTTTTCACTTTGACATACTTTTTCTTGAGTTGACAATTAAACATTATATGTCTTTTATTTTTACACATGTAGCAAGTAATATGCTCATAAATGTTTGTGGATGAAGTACTTGCATAGTGTTTAGAATGCTTTACAAAATACCCCATAAACAATTATTTCTTTCTTTTGGTTGGTATTCCATTGTAACCAATTCCTTCTCTATCATTAGCCATCCTTTGTTGTCCTATCATTTTTTCAAAGTTTACTTTACCTCTAGTGAAGTTATAAATAATATTTTCCTTATCTTGAATTTAGTTTTTATGATCAATTATTTCTAGCTCTTTCTTTCCATCTTCATTCACTTGAGACCTAGCTAATTTCTGAGACATGTCATTTACTTTCTTCCCAAGCTCATCAATTTTTATGTCTTTTTCTTCTTCAACAATTTTCGAAGATTCAAGTTGATTTCTAAGTGTTTTATTTTGTTGTTTCAAGCTTATGTTCCTTTTGGAGACCTTGATGAATTTACTATGAAGAGAGAATAATTCAGCTTGAAGTTCTTTATAAGAAGGCATACTTTCACATGAATCATTACATGATTCATTACATGAATCTACTGAAAAATAGTAGTAAGAGTTTACCTCTTCGTTGTGTGCCATGAAGCACATGTTTGCTACTTCTTATTCGCTGGATTCACTCTTTGATTCACTCAAACTTGTGTCATCCCAAGTTGCTTTCACTGTAGGCTTCTTTTTCCTATTTTCCTTCTTGAGTTGTGGACAGTTTGGCTTGATGTGTCTGGTCTTTTTACAGTGATAACAGGTGGATGGTTCATTTTTTCTTTTGTATTCCTTTTTGCTATTTTGACCCTTTTTAGTTTTTGATCCTTTAAATTTTCTAGTGAATTTCTTGTTTCTTTTGAAGAATTTTCCAAGTCTTTTAGTTATGAAAGCTAATTCTTCATCTTCTAAATCACTAAATTCATTATCTTCTTCACTTGAATGTTCTTTCGAGGCTTTTAGAGCTATAGACTTCTTATTTTTATTTTCAGTCCTTCTTTCTTTCAAAGCCATTTCATAGGTAAGAAGTGATCCTATGAGTTCATCTAATGAAGTTGTTTTGAGGTTTCTACCTGCTGCTATGGCTGTCGCTTTTGGTTCCCAAATAGGTGGAAGTGCTTTTAGAATTTTGTGAATCATCTCATGGGTAGAATATGTTTTTCCTAAGGCACTTAGTGAGTTTATGATATGCGTGAACCTAGTATACATGCTTGTGATGGTTTCATCGGTATTCATCCTAAAAGTTTCGTACTCACTAGTCAACATATCAATTCTACTGTCTTTAACATCTAATGTGCCTTTGTAGGTTATTTCTAATTTTTCTCAAATTTCCTTTGCCATTTTACATGCCATTACTCTATTGAATTCATTCGTATCAAGTGCACAATATAGGGCGTTTATTACACTTGAGTTAATTTGCCACATTTTGTAATCTGATTCGATCAGTTCTTTTTCTTCTTTAGGTATTTCTTTTCCATCCACTAGTTTAGTAGGGATTAGATTACCATTTGTGACTACATTCCATGGCTTCCAATCCATTGTTTGAAGGTAGATTCTCATTCGTTGTTTCCAAAAGGTGAAATTGAGTCCACAAAAAATGGGTGGTCTAGTTGAGGATTGACCCTCACCAAAGGGAGCTACTCCTATTTGTGCCATCTAGATCTTTACATAGCTACTTGTTAGGATTTTCTATAACCAGGCTCTGATACCAATTGAAACCTAAGGTGTAGACCCAAGAAGGGGGGGGGGGTGAATTGGGTTATTTAAAAATTTTCTTTTAAGTCCCTGTTTGAAATCTTAACCTGCTACAATTCTTCTTAAAGACTTCTTATTTTCTTGTTGATTAGGCAATGCACATAAAAAACTTACGTATTCTATTCAATCCACATCCACAACATAAACAACCAAATAATCAATTATTCAAATCGACCAAACACAATACAAGTAATCAATTAATGTATGCTTTGCTGTATTCAACTTAATTATTAGCAGCCTTGCATATGAATGTGCAAGTCCTATAGTTGGCCTTTGAACTAAAAATTAAAATAACATCCAATCACTCCTTTCAATACTCATATTTTAAATAAACCCTTAGTTAAAAGAATTTAGAAGTTCATTAACCAATGTACTCCCTTTTAGTTTTTGCAATCAATGATGATCAACCCAATCAATTTTAATCCTAGGTTTATTTAATATCGAAGGTTGTTTGTAAGATTAACACATCCACGTAGTTTATATTGTTGCTGGAATTTAAAGAGAATAAGAGAAGAGAGTGACATGGTTTTTTTACGAGGTTCGGCTTACCCCATTCTACATCCTCACCTTAGGTTAACCACCTAAGGATTCCACTATACCTTGGTCCTTCCAAGTGGACCAAAAAACCTTTACAATAACCAACCACTTTTTCAGCACGAGAAACTTCTCCAAGCAATAACCTATGTTTAGTGCAACGATCCAACTATACCTTGAATCATCAAAGATGTAGTAGAAAGGAACAGATATCTGCGTACAAAAACACTCTCAAACATAGAGCAAGTTGTACAAGTTAAATCACTAATCATACTTCAAAACAAAAACTAAATAGAAAATATGAAGCTCAAGGTTTAGAAGTCACCAATGGTTCTTTCTTATTGATATAAAAATTTTAGTTGCAAATCAAAACCAAAGCTTTTTAATCAACCAACAATTTCGTAGAGTTTTCCCCCAGCAAAAGTGTGAGCAAGTATGAGCTTTAGGAGAGTTTTAGCGTAGAAATCGTGCATTGCTTGAACGTATATTTTCATTGAGCAAGAGAGGTATTTATAGACTTTTTAAAGAAAAGTTTCCTCATTTAACAAGTTGACATGGAGTATTTAGGTAACTTTTCAAAAGATATTAAATCATAAAATTAATTTTGAAAAACTTCGCGTATAGTTCAAAATTGAAAATCTCTGTAGAGTCAGTCGGCTGACTCACTCAACTGGGTCATTTTTGTACTAGTTAGTTGGCTGGACAGGTGGTTGACACCATTTTGTCTCTCAAAAAATTAATTATGATAAATTGCTAGTCGACTGACTCAACTATGCTCAAAATAGTCAGTTGGCTGGACAAATGAGGGAGTCTATCGGCTGACTAATCCCAATTCAAAAATGGTCAGTTGGCTGACTAATCTTCTTTTTCATTTTTGATTTTTGAACTTTAGTTCAATTTGAAAAACTCAAGTACCACTCTTTCAAAATCATTTTCAAGGGTTTTAGAAGAAATGGCTTCTAAGTCTTCTTATCCTAAAGAGCTCCACATATCTAACTAGTAATGAATTTGAAGCACTTACAAACATTCTTCTAAGCATGATCTCCTTAATCACTAGGTCTTGCAGCCTCTTGGGGTTCAGTCTTTACTTCAAGTCCTATCAAGCCTTTAAGCTCTTCATGTGTCTTTTATTTCTTCAATATTCTAAGAAGCTTTCATTTGATTGTCTTTGATTTACAACTTGATTCCTTGATTAACCATGAGTGTCCTTTGGCTTGGTTCTGAAATAAAACCACTAAACAACACATGTTAAAACATCATTCGTTTTGTTGTTATCAAAACAAAATTGAAAAGTCCAGTTAGGCCAACAACCTTGATAAGACTCCCCCTTACAATAACCATACCTTTTAATAATATGTAAATTTATGAGTTCAAATATAAGTTCAAAGCTCAATAAGTCATAATCAAGTCTTATAGTATTATATCTCATTTAAACATACTTAGTATTAAGATTGTGTGACAAGTCTTTATTTAAATTATTATCTCATATGTTTGGTATTATAGTTCATCACATCATGTGGTTGCTTTTGCTCATGTGGTTGTTTATATACTTATTTGTGCATTCTCCCCCATGCTATGTAATATTTTCAAAATATTTCATATGTGTTCTCATTTTTGCCATGCTTTGCCATGCTCTCATATTTTGCTCTCTAAGACATCTCTCCCACTTTGACATCAATAAAAAAGAGATAAGTAGCATAATCACAAGGAGGCTTAGGATAGAACATACCAATAAGCATAGTCATATAGGCATCAAAGATTACAAAGAAAATCATAATCATAGGGAGTTACAAACCAAACTAAAAAAAAAAAAAAAAAAAGCAACACAAGGGCAAAGCAAATACATAGATAGTACTGCAATATAATACACCAAGAAAAAAAATAGATCAATCATCATTAGCATCATCATCATTATCATCATTAGCTTTGACTTCTTCTTCATCACCCTCTTCACTTCCTTCTTCATATTCTTCATCAAATGAAGCATCACTACGAGGGGCAGAGCTAGTATCCATGGGATCAACACTCCGAGATGAGCTAGCCCTGTACTGCTCTATGCTAGTAAGGCATTGGTCAAGTGAGAGGCAAGTAGTGTGGAGTGAGGATACGTTCTCTTGAAGTGATTGGTGGCCTGAACACATGCTTCTGCTGAATGTAGTGAACTCATGGTTGAAAGGTACAAACCAAAAAGGAGTGTTAATTGAAGGTCCTTGTTGCTGATTTGGAGGTGGAGGAGGTACAACTATTGGCCTTTGTGGTCATCCTCCTTTA
Source organism: Malania oleifera (assembly GCF_029873635.1). Classification (NCBI taxonomy): domain Eukaryota; kingdom Viridiplantae; phylum Streptophyta; class Magnoliopsida; order Santalales; family Ximeniaceae; genus Malania; species Malania oleifera. The sequence continues at coordinate 65,004,160 of NC_080422.1, forward strand.
AAAAACCAAATCTGCTCATGCTTTTCGTATCCCATTTGTTTTAGGGTTGTGGAATTGAATAGGTCGTACCGTGTACACTTTATGAACAGTTCAGTAGGGGTAGTAACATTGATGTGAGCAAAGAAAAGGTTTAGAACATCACCATACGGAAGAGTAACTCGACTTGCTTCTAATTTTGGCCACATCCACTTCAAAAATAAGCTAGATAGATCGAGTTTCTTCCCTTTCAATAGACACCATAACACAAAACAATCTACGTAGGAGAGGTGATCATATGAACCAGATTTTGGTAGGATGTTGTTTGTGAGAATTTTCTGAATTATTTGAGGCTGAAGATTTAGCTGTTTGTACAATGGAGGATGACCAAAGTAAATAGGTTCCTCCACCATAATTAGTGGCAAGAATTCCTTGAGAGTGAAACCTTGCTCTAGAATCCATGTTTAAGCAAATGCTGGACATTCAAATTCTCCTAGCTAATATGCAAAATAAAAGCTAAAGTCTATGGATGTCACGCCCCGAACGGGTTCTTACAATGGAGATAAAACTATCTTCTTTCCCCTAACCTCAGTGGTATTAGTACATTTTCTCCATGTATCATATTTGCATAGATGATTTTTTTCTAGATTTGGATATAGGCCTTTGGATTGATAAGCTACAAAATTCTTCTAACCAATATTCCGAAACATTGGCAGGACTTCCAGAAATTTTTGAATCAAAGAAGGAGGTATCTATGACCTTACCAAAAATTGGTTCCATAGAACGAAGATTAGATCGGTATTGATGCTTCAATTGAGGAGTTACGAGCCATTGTTCAATGTTATTATCATCTCTCCCTAGAGAAGGACCGCGGTTTACCATAGTTTTAGTTCAAGGCATCTTTGATTTTGGAGGATCAAACGAACCAACCAAGTGAAACCCTAGAAACCATGGGAAAAGGTGTAGGAGAGTGATTGGGAGGCTTTGATTTTAGGGACTTGGAGCTAAGAATTAAGGGAGATCAAAAGAAGGAGGCTCGGGTGAGTGATGGAACAGACGTCAATAGTCTGGAGTATGAAAAGTAAGGGTTTTTTTGCGCTTAAAATATATAAGGCCCGTCAGGTCAGGCGCTTAAAGTTTTAGGCTTAGTCGCCTAACAATTTAGAAAATTAATTTTTCAGCAGCCAGTAGCACATCATTCACCTAAGGTCTAAAGGCTCAAACGCTTGATCCCCCAATTTTCACTGCCTGGTTGACTGAGCTTCCAAGCTCAGTCGCCTGACCCTCTTATCCTTCTAAATATTTTCTTTTCACTCAACATGAACACTTCCTTCTTTTGATTTATCATATTATCAGGCTTCAAATATCTTTTCAAATTTGCTTTTGAGGCATATGGCTTCCTTGATCCATGAAGATAAGCTTCGAACACTCCAAGGGCTTTTTTTTTTTGGCTAACAATGATATTTTGTATTTATTTATTTTTAATATTATAGTTGTTCATCATCTCATAAGCTCTTCTTTAAGATTTCTATTGGTTTAATATCCATGTGGTGGATTTATTTGTTTTCTTATTTTCTAAAAAGGGGATGACTAATCCTAATATCTTTGGAATCCTTAATTTTTTTAACTAGGCTTTCATCTAGGTACCCACACTTTCTTGGGTCCGGTTGATTTATCAAGACGTATTTATTTTACTTTCCAAACTTGTTTAATTTTCACACCCTTTCACTTTAATGGACATTCAAAATTTATGTGTCCTTTCTTCTTACATAGGAAGCATATGGTGTGAGTGTAAGCATTTGAGGAGGTGCTAGTATAATCTTGGGATGTTTTTGCAAAGTACCCCATATAGAGGTTCTTTTTCCTTGTATCCTCAACTGCATTGAATCATATGCCTTCTTTATTCAAAAACATTCTTTGTACGCCAATCATTTTATCAAGATTTTATTTTCCTTAGTGAAGTTGTAGATTGTTTTGGTTTGATCCTCAATTTTTCTCTTAAGATCATAGATTTCTGAGTTTTGTATATTTTTACCCTTTTCTTACAGCTTTACTTGATCTTTAGACATCTTGCTAATTTTGTTTTCTAGTTCAGAAACATATAGATTTTTCTCATTATCAACGGAAGTTTGGGATCTTAGATATTATAATTCTTTTATCACCTTTTCATTCTTGCTTTCTAATCTCTTAATTTTCAAATCTTTTTCTCTTTCGGCGAATTTTTGAGATTTCAATTCTTTCATTGCACTTTCATTCTTATTTTTCAATGATGTGTATCATTTAGTCATATTAACTAGAATCTTATAAACCTTGAATAGTTCCTTTTGTAGGTCTTCATAAGATGACATACTCACATAATTGGATTCATTAGAAGGATCATCACTATGATCATTATATGATTTTGATGAGGAGTTTTGTTCTTCATCATCGTCCCATGCCATAAAACAAATAACCTCTTGGTCACTTGATTCACTATCTGAACTACTTGTACTAATATTGTCCTATGTAGTAGCTTTCATTACCATTTTCTTTTTATTTTTGGAACCTTTCTTAAGTTGTGGACAATCCAATTTTATGTGGCCAAATTTTTTACAATTATAACATATTGGAAGTTCAACCTTTGTTTTCTTCTTACTTATTTCCTTTTCTTCATCTTCATTTGATTTTGAGTTCTAAATTTTTCTTATAAATTTATTCCTATTTATAAGGATTTTTTCAAGTTTCTTGTTTATGAGAGCTATTTTATTTACATCCATCACTTCTTCATCTTCATTACTGGAGCTTTTGTTTGAGGCTTTAAAAACAATGGATTCCCGGGCTTTAAATTCTCCACTTCCTTCGTTTATTGCCATCTCATAGGTAAAAAGAGAGCCAATTAGTTCATCTAGTGAGGTATTCTTAAGGTTTCTTCCTTCCGTTATGGCTATGGCTTTGGGTTCCCAAATGGGTGGAAAACCTATAAGGATTTTTTGGATCATCTCATAAGTAGAGTAGGCTTTCCCTAAGGCATTAAGATAGTTTATGATATGAGTGAACCTAGTGTACATATTTGTAATAGATTCATCCAGATTCGTTCTAAAAACTTCATATTCGCTAGTAAGCATGTCAATTCTATTATCTCCCACATCAATGGTACCTTCATTGGTTACCTCAAGTTTGTCCCATATTTCTTTTACTATTTTGCATGCCATGACCCTATTGAATTCATTTATGTCAAGAGCACAATATAAAGCATTTATAGCACTTGAGTTGCAACATCTTATGGTCAATTTCAGTCATGTCTTTTTCTTCTTTAGGAACTTATTTTCCATCTACAAGTTTGGTAGGAATAAGATCACCATGTGTGACAACCCTCCATGCTTTCTAGTCCATGGTTTGAAGGTAGATTCTCATTCTTTGTTTCCAAAAAGTACAGTTAAGACCACAAAAGATCGGAGGTCTAGTTGAGGATTGACCCTCTCCAAAGGGAGATATGCCTATGTGTACCATTTATATCTTTATATACCTTCTAATTAAGATTTTCTATAACCCCGTTCTGATACCAATTGAAAACTAAAGTGTAGTCCCTAGAGGGCTAGGGGTGAATTGGGTTTTTAAAAGTTTCTTTTAAATCCTTTTACTGATTCACAACCTTTTGTAAGTTTAGCAAAAACACAAGAATAATTTTTTAATGCTTGATTATACCAACTACAATCCTCACTCAATATTACCACAAGCCAATGATTCTTAATGAGATGCTTTCAACAATATTTATCAATCAACCAATCAACCAATCAATCACAAGATACCTAACCAATTATATGAGCTGCAGCACTTCCCTAATTCCACGTTTGCAAAACTCATCTTAGAGTTTAAATAAAGCCCTGTATATATGAATATTGGTGCACTTCTTTTTAACCAAGATTTTCCCAAACGATTAATCAACGTACTCCCTTTAAGGTTTCCGCAAAAGATTAATAAACGTACTCTCTTAAATTAAAAGTTTTCTCAATCTCGAACTTTCAGCTTCCTGCACTTAGATACACAACTACACAATTTATATATGTAGAAAAATTAAAGAGTTAGGGTAGAGAGTGAGACTGAGTTTTACGAGGTTCGGCTTTTACCTAGCCTACGCCCTTGCCTTAGACAAAACCACCTAAGGATTCCACTATAACGTTCCTTTACGGGGGGAACAAACCATTACAATCCCTCCTTCAATTAGGGTGGAGCCTCCTCTCCAAGTGATACCCCATGCTCGGTACAACGATCCAATAACCTTGAACAGTCAAAGAAAACATGGAAATAAGAAAAAATTCTTTTGTACAAGAGATGCTCTCTGATTGAGCTAGTTAGTACAAATATAACACAACTAATACTTCAAAGTAAATATCAAAGTGAATTGAATTGAAGCTCAGAGAAGTATGTCACCGGGATTCTTCTTTTGATTTGTATCAAACCTCAGAAAATTAGCTTTTTGATCAGTGATCAGAGACTCAGTTTAGCTCAGAAAATTCTTAGCAAGAGTATGTATGCAAGAGGGCTTTGAGAGAAAGTGAGCAATATAGCTTGAAAATTGATTTTCAATTCTTGGTATAGGTTTGATTTGAGAAACCATGTATTTATAGGCTCAAAAAGCATTAAATTCGTGTTGCCCAAGTTACTTGGGGTGCTTCCCAAGTTTATACGAAGTTTAGCTTTAAAAAGCTGTTTTAAAAACTAGCCATTAGAGGGTTATTTGCCTGAGCCATTAGAGGCGAATCACCTAAGCCCTTAGGGGTCATCTGCATAAATCTTCACTCTTTGTTCAAAATTAGTTCATGAAAATCTTCAGTCGCCTGAGGTCTAAAGCTTAGTTTCCTGAATAGTTATAAAAATTGTTTTTGAGGGTTGTTTCCAAAATCCTTAACCATCTTGCTTTGATACATTTAAAAAGCATTTTCCGGGATTTTCAAAGTAAGGCTTATAAGTCCATATGAACCCCTAATGAGCTTAAAGCATTCAAAATGATATTTATAATTAAGTACTTACATAAGACTTCCTAAATACTTAAAAACTCTCTAAGTTTGAAGTCTTCATGTATTTATTTGCTTTAAGTTATCTTTGCCTTGAGCTTCAATATTCTTTAAGCTTCCACATGTTTTGAACAGCTTGGTCCTCTTGAGCTTTTCTTTTGATCACCTTGTTGATGAAGTATAGCTTTATATTACTTGTGATCTTGGACTTTCATTTTTTTGACCCTTTTGAACTTTGTCATACTAGGTTTCCTGAAATATCTTCACTTAAACAATAACTAGTTAAATTAACCTGTATTTGTTATCATCAAAATAAGATTCAAAAGTCATGTTAGGCTAAAAGAGAAATACTTGAGCAAGTATATTAAAGTTTTCTTTGAACTTGACTTGAGCTTGAGCTTAGTTAAAAATTTAATGAACAAGTTTGAGTTTGGCAAAGCTCAACTCTACTCATTTGCAGCCCTATTTTTCTCCATGCACTACAAAAAATCAGGGTATTAGTAACAGAACAAATCCTTCACTAATAGTCATAAATTCGTCACTAATAGTAATAGTGACGAATTTATGAGTATTAGTGACGGTTTTAAAATAGTTGTTATATGTGCTGTTACTACTAACTTTTAGTGATGAATTAAACTTTTGTCACTAATAATGGAGTATTAGTGATGGATATAATCCGTCACTAAAACCCTAACACCGTCACTATATAGTGTAGAACAGCTGAACTCAAATTCATCACTAATAGTAGAGGTATTAGTGACGAAAGAGAAATTCATCACTAATAGTAGAGGTAGTGACGAATTAGAAATTCGTCACTAATAGTACAGGTATTAGTGACGAATTAGAAATTCGTCACTAGTAGCATGGTATTATTGACGAATTTATAATTCATCACTAATAGAAGCGGTATTAGTTACAAATTAGAAATTCGTCACTAATAGTATGGTATTATTGACGAATTAGAAATTCGTCAGTACTAGTGGGGTATTAGTGACGAATTAAAAATTCGTCACTAATAGAAGCGGTATTAGTGAAGAATTTGAATCATTCACTAATATTTAGAAAAATAAAAAAACCTTTTAATACTATTTTTTTTAATCATTAATTCTTATATAAAAATCTATAATTACATTTTCGAATGCATAAACTGAAACCATAATTACTACAAAAATCGTAAATCATTCAAAATTTTGAATTTAAATACAAATTCAATTAAAATGAAGAAATAACATATGTTCAAATAACAAAAATTATTTAAAAATATTCAAAATTCAAATACAAATACTAGTACAAATTCAAATTAAAATACAAAAACTTCATTTTTTTCAAATAACAATAAAAATTGTAAAGAAATAGTCAAAAGTTGCATCTAAGGACTGTAGTGCATGCATGCATGGCATCGTGTTGATGTTATGACAACCGTGAATCCTCCAAATTAAGAGTCATTAAAAAAGATTTAGTATACCAAATCGGGGAGAACTGGCGCTAAGTATAATCAGAAAAAATAATTATATGATATAACAAATTTGCAAATATTTCATAATCATGCATATTACATAATTTGTACGGTAGTAATATTAATAATAAAAAATGTAACATTGCATTCGAGAGCATAGATTTTGAACATTTTGAATGGATTTGGACAAATTTTAATACAATTTGATATTACATTTTATTTAAATTCAATGTAAATTCAAGTCCAAAGTGTCTCCAAACATGAGGAGCATAAAATTATATTGAAATTTATTAAAGTCTATTTAAATCTAAATTTAAGATGTAAAATGTATGCTCTGGAATGCAACATGAGATTAGTTTATGGGGGATTTGTACAATAACTCCATAAGGTATTTGCATTGCGTGGGGAAGGGGATGCAGAGAATAAATCCAGTCGGGGACACGTGTCCAATTAGCATGCTTTATTGTTTCGTAGATTCACTTTCCAAAAATATAACAACATCTGCTTTGATCAACAACCAAATAATTAGGATTAAAATTAATGTCTCTTTAAGCAAGACTCTTTGTCAGGGGGGTGATATGGCAATGATTAGATCCATATGCCTCCACGTGCAAGATCTTTTTGCTGTAGTATAATAGCAAAGCTATATGATTCATATGCTCTTTGTGAGGTCTCCTTTCTAAATGTGTGATATGGAACTTGATCATAGATGCTAGTCCTTCATAAGTAAGGAATGCTTTTTAGAAACCGTCACTAATAATAGCAAATCGTCACTAATACTTATTAGTGGCGACTTAGTGATGCCTACGGACTGGTGACTAAAATGGCGGTCTCAACTAACTATTAGTAATGGTATAATTTTGGAAACCATTAGTACTAATAATGGAATATTAGTGACGATTACATTTCGTCACTAAAGTTCAAAGATCGTCACTAAAACTAGTACATTTTCTTGTATGAAAATCGTCACTAAAGACATATTATTAGTGACAATTTCAAAATCGTCACTAAAAGTCATACTATTAGTGACAGTTTTAAAAGTAGTAATATTGGTGAAGATTTCAAAATTGTCACTAAAAAGCCACTATCAGTTATTTTTCGGGAATCTGTCACTAATAGTATAACTTTTAGTGACAATTTTGGAACCGTCACTAATAGTCACTATCTCAACATTTTGTGATGGTTATAGAACCGTCACTAGAAGATTAAAATAATTAAATTTTTTAAAATCACCAATTAATCCCTATAAAAACTTGTAATTAAATTTCAACACAAATAATATTGAACCATAATTAATGATAAACTCATAAATTGGGCAGAAATAATGAAAATATATACATAAAAAATATACAACTTTTTTAGTGCTTGTCATCGTCCTCATCTTCTTAAGACAAACCACGGACCCTACAAGTAATAATTATACAAAAAAATATACAATTTTTGAATAAGTACATACAATAAGTACAAATAATTTGATAGCAAGAATAATCAAACATAGTTAAATGAAAAATGATAAAATTTTAAATAACGAAGTTTGATCAGTTAGAATTGACCCCACTCGGTTTAGACCTCATATGCTTGACTTGGACAGCCGAGTCTTTAAATCAACTAAGTTTGCTAGGTTAGCTTCTATGAGCATAATTTTAAATTAAGGATGAGTTTTTGGATACCGTTGACTTTGGCACATCCAACTCAATGTCACGAATTTTTTGGGACTGACCCCACTCGATTTGGACCTCGTGTGCTTGACTTGGACATCTAAGTGCTTAACATAAACTAAGTTTACTAAGATTGCTTTTAAGCACATAATTTTCCACCAAGGAGGAGTTTTTAGGTACTGTAAGCTCCAGCACATCCATCTCAATGTCACGAACATGTTGGGATTAACGTCACTCATTTTGGACCTCATATGCCTGACTTGGACATCTGAGTGCTTAGATTCGCTAAGTTTGCTAAGTTTGTTTGTATTCCAACATTAACTCTAAATGCGTAAAAAAATTTTGAGGAGTAGTTTTATGGCATCATAAGCTCTGGCATGTTCACCTCAATGTCACGGACATGTTGGGATTGACCCCACTCGGTTTGGATCTTGTGTGCTTGACTTGGATACCCGAGTGCTTAAATTAAGCAAGTTTACTAAGTTCACCTTTAAGCGTATAAGTTTCAACTGGGGAGGAGCTCTTGGGCACAATCAAATCTGACATGTCTAGCTCAACATTACTAATGTGTTAGGACTAACCCCACTCGGTTTGGACCTCGAATTCCCAACTTGGATACTTGCTTAAAATCAACTAAGTTTACTATGTTCATTGCTAAATGCATAATTTTCAATTGGGGAGGAATTTTAGGGCACCGTTAGTTTCAGTACGTCCAACGCAATGTCAAGGATGTGTCAGGACTGACCCCACTTGGTTTGGATCTTGTATCCCTAACTTGGATACTTGAGTGCATAAAATTAACTAAGTTTACTATGTTTATTTCTACACGCATAATTTTCAACTCGGGAGGAGTTTTTGTTTATCGTAAGTTTTGGCATGTCTAGCTCAATGTAATGGACATGTCGGGATAGACCCCACTCAGTTTGAACCTCATATGCCTGACTTCGATACCTGAATGCTTAAATCAACTAAGTTTGCTAAATTTGTTTATATTCTAAATTTGCTTCTAAGTGCGTAAAAAGATCTAAGGGAGGAGTTTTTGGGCACCATAAGCTCCAACAAGTCGAAATCAATGTCAAAGATATGTTGGGACTGACCGCACATAGTTTGAACCTTGCATGCTTGACTTGGACACTTGAGTACTTAAAATTAAGTAAGTTAACTAAGTTCGCCTCTAAGCACATAATTTTATACTCGGGATGACTTTTGGGGTATGGTCACCTCCGGCACGTCCAAATCAATGTCACAGATGTGTCAGGACTAACTCCACTCGGTTTGGACCTCGTATGCCTGAGTTGGATACCTGAATTTTTAAATTCGACTAAGTTTACTAAGGTCACATCTAAACACATAATTTTCAACTTGAGAAGACTTTTGAAGTACATTTTGCTCTAGCACATCCAACTCAATGTCGTGGACATGTCAAGACCGACCCCAATCGATTTGGACCTCATATGTCCAACTTGGACACTTGAGTTTTTAAATCAACTAAGTTTGCTAAGTTTGTTTATATTATAGCTTTGCTTCTACGTGCATAAAAAGCTCGTAGGGAGAAGTTTTTCGGCAACATTAGCTCCAGCACATCTAGTTCAATGTCATACACATGGCGAGATTGACCCCACTCTATTTGGACCTCGTATTCCTGACTTGGACAACTGAGTGCTTAAAATCAAGTAAGTTTACTAAGTTCACCTATAAGCACATTGTTTTGAACCGAGGAGGCATTTTTGGGCATCGTCAGCTCTAGCACATCCAGATCAATGTACGGACATGACGGGATTGATCCCACTCAGTTTGGACTTCGTATGCCCGACTTGGACACCTGAGTGCTTAAAGTCAACTATGTTTACTAAGTTCACTTCTAAACACATAATTTTAAATTAGGGAGGAATTTTGGGGTACCGCCAGCTCTTGCATGTCCACCTCAATATCATGGATGTGTTAGGACTAAGCCCACTTGGTTTGGACCTCTTATGCCCAATTTGGACACTTGAGTGCCTAAAATCAACCAAGTTTAACGCATAATTTTCAACCAGAGAGGGGTTTTTAAGTACCATCACATCTAGAACGTCCAACTCAGTGTCACAGACGTGTCGAGACTGACCCCATTAGATTTAGAGCTCATATGCTGGACTTTGATAGTTGATTGCTTAAATCAACTGAGTTTTCTAAGTTATTTTGTATTCTAACTTTGCCTTTAAGTGCGTAAAAAGCTCTTGGGGAGGAGTTTCTGGGCACTGTCAGCTCAGACAAGTTTAGCTCTTATACTTATGGTCTAATCCCAAGAGGGGGAGGGTTAATTGGGTCTTTAAAAAATCTAGGTCTCTTAATCTCTAATTTCATGCACAACCAGTATTACACAACCTAGAGTCTTTCTAAGCTATGAAAAATACAACAAATATATAAACATGCATGTAAAACAATCAAGACAATAAATAATCAAACATATATGTATAGAAATTAAAATGTAGAAATTAAATAGAGTAAGGAAGAGAAAGCGTAGATACAATATTTTTACGAGGTTCAACAAACCCTGCCTATATCCTCCCCTAAAGCCAACCCTTGAGGATTCAACTACCCTACTCACTTAACCGGGTGGAGTAGAAACCCTTTACAACTTCTTATAGGGTGGAGTCCCCCTAGCTCCCTTAATTGGGTAGAGCAAAACCATTACACACCTTACAGGATGGTCCCTTCCTAGCTCCCTGAACCAGGCAAAGCCAAATTGTTACATATCTTATAGGATGGTGCCTCCTAACTCCCTTAACCAGGTGAAGCCAAACTATTACACACCTTACAGGATGGTGCCCTCCTCCTCAAGTGCTACCCCACACATAGAACACAGTTCACTACTCAAACCATAGGGATACAAGATATTGAAATAATTTTTATGCAAACAAGTTGCTTCTAAAAATAAGCTAATGTATACAATATAAAACCAATGTACTTTTATATGATGGGAATTGATGTTCACTAGAGCTTATAGTATTTCTCTCTCAAAGGTATGCATATGAAATAATATGAGAGAAGATTGAAAAGTAAGGTGTGCTCCCAAGAGGGGGGGGGGGATGGATGAATTGGGTTTTTTAAATTTTCTTTAAAAACTCTTTGTTTTACAAGTTCTTTAGCTAAGTATTAACCACAACCAACATTCTTTTCAACAGTCACACAAGCCACAATGATTAATAATCCTTTGAACTTTAACCAACAATTTTTCATGTTCAATTCTTTATACTGACAACCAACATATTTAAATTTTCAGAATCAATGAATTTAAGACTTTTCTCAAGTTTAATCTTAGCTTGTGTATTCAACAATTCAGATTTCAAAGCTTTATAAGAATAAACTCAATCAACCAATCGATATAATTCTTTTAATCAGTGTTCCAACAATTCTTAATGAACGATCAGTTCTCACCAATTAATTAAACATACACACAATTTGCAATTAATTAAAGAGAGTAGAGAGAAGAGTTGTAGACCATATTTTTACAAGGTTTGGCGAATGGCCTACGTCCTTACCTCAAGCAACCGCTATGAGAATTTCAACTTTCTTTATTAGGCCAAAGTTACAACCTTTCTCCTTCTCAGGTGGTGTTCCATCTCTAACAAGAATCCCCTCTCACTAGGTAATGATCCAATGACCTGAATAGTCAATGCAACACAAAAAAATAAGAACAACTTTGGTTCGTACAAGAACACTCTTAGTTAGAGCAGATTTGTACAAATAAAATCACAATATACTTCAATCAAAATCAATATAGAAAGATGAAGATCAAGTATTTATCACCGGGGTTCTTTGTTAGATTGAAATATTTAGTGGAAGAGCTAAGAACCATGAACTCTCATCAACAAAATCACAGTAGGCACTTCAGCAAAAGTATTTGCAAGAGAGCTTTGGTGAGTAGAAAGAATTTTTCTTGATTGCAGCTTGTAGGTGTGTTTAATCTTAAGGTTTCACATGTATTTATAGATAGAAAAACATAGTTTTCATATTCCCCAAGTTACTTGCCGTATTTCCCAAGTTTTTATAAAGTTTGGGGTCCAAGAAATCAATTTTGGATACTTTCCCTCATTGTTTTAAATTTAAATAACCAATTGTTAGTCGACTAAACTATCGGGGTCAGTCGCCTGTGCCTTTATAATTCAGTGAAATTTCAAATGCAGAATGGGGTCAGTCGCCTGATCCTGAGAGGTCAATCGCATAATGCTATTTTGTATGCTTAATTTATTCATCATAAAAATGTTAGTCAACTGATCCAATATGGTCAGTCGCGTGAGCATGCATTTTTCCAAAAATTTTGATTTTCAATACTTTGATCCTTATATAAATCTTCAATTTTAAAAAATATTTTCTAGGGTTTTCAAAAACTGGTCTCTAAGTCAATAAAGATTCCTAAGAGCTTAAACCATTCATATCGACTTTTATGAAGTACTTACATGAGACTTCTTAAAATGTTATAACTCTTGTAATCACTAAGTCTTCATGTATAGCTTCTATTGTTCATGTTCAGCTTGACTTTAAGCTTTAATAGTTTTTAGCTTTATATCGATCTTGCAACATTTAATTCGAGCTTTTAACAAACTTTGTCAAGCACTTTGATATTGATCACTTCAGTTGCTTGATCTTGATACTTGAGTTACTTGAAACATCATTACTCAACCAAATATGTTAAGTTCCCTTGATTTTTTATCATCAAAATAATATTATTAAGTCTTGTTAGGTCAACAATCTCTCTCTTTTTGATGATGACAAATAAGGAGCAAAAGTGAGTGAACCTTAATAAAGCTCCCTCTTACAATAAGCATACTCTTAATGACATTTGAAAAATAAGAAAACATCTGATTTTATCAAAGTTAGTTCCAGATTTAGTTTAAGTTCATTTTATAGGATCAATATATTAACCATGAATATCAACAATGTATATATGCCAATTTTAGATGTAATCAGTTGTGTTGATCTCAGTCGTGCAAAAAAAATTCAAATCTCAGTTGTGCTAAAAAATTCAAAAAATTCTCATATCAACATATGTATGTATTTAAGCTTTGCTAAAAAACTTCTCCCCCTTTTGACATCGATCAAAAAGAAAAGAGTGATGATTAAAAATAGTCAAACTAAGATAAGATGTTGTATTAAGCACAAAATAGAGAATAATATTCATCAAGATGTATACAAAGTGTCCAAAAACATTATGAGATACGTTCAAAACTACAAACATAGATCCGAGTTTAAAAGTGCAAATAACAACAAAAAGAAACTAATCATCTACAATAGCATCATCATCATCTTCTCCTTCTTCTTCATCTCCTTCTTCATCATCATCTTCTTTGTCTACCTCATCTTCATCACCAGCATCAATAGAGCTAATATCCATTGGAGCTTTGCCATGTGAAAAGGATGAGCCGGCCATATGCCATTCAATTCGGCCAATTCTCGGATCCAGAGAAGTGTAGTTAACTTGAAGAGATGCGAAATTATTTTGAAGTCAGCTAAGTGCAGACCTCATTTATCCACTAAATATGGTGAATTGGTGATGAAAAGGAAGAAGCCAGAAGGGTGCAGCGTCAGCCTAAGAAGTAGGTTGCTGAACTTGAGGTTGTGGCTCAAGAACTTGTCTTCGACACCTTCCTCCTTTATGAAACCAACCTTGCTCATGCTTTTCATACCCCATTTTTTTGAGTGTGGTAGAGAAGAAAAGATCATAGTGGATACATTTAATAAATAAATCATTCAGAGAAGTAACATAAAGATGAGCAAAGAGAAGGTTCAAAATGCCACCATAAGGTAGAGTTACTCGGTGGGCTTTAGTTCGAGAGATCATCTTGTTGACTTTTTGGTCGGATCTCTATTTTGATTATGACAAATCACAGTATCTCATAATTGCGCTTTAAGTATTTAAGTAGGTTTATGGATTAGTTAGCTCAGATGATGATGCAATTTGGAAGTCGAGAAGCACTTAAACGAGCATATCATTCGGTGCATTCCATGGAAATGTAGAGGAGCAGAGCATGAAGTCCTTATTTATTTTGACTTGTGTTATATTGTTTCATATTTATCATTTAGTTATGTAATAATAATCCAAGCTTTGTAATAATTAATGCATGGCTTGCATAATAGGACTATAAGCTTAGTAATGACCATAGACAGACCTTAGGGTTGACTTCGGTCGACCGTTTTTTAGGCTAAGTTAAAGAGTCTTCACCTTAAATAGACCCTAGGTCCTTGCATGTAACTTTAAACTCAAATCAGGACTTAAATGCACACTCTAAGTGTGTTCGGTTGATCGAACCCGAACCTATATAGAAGCTTCGATCAACCGAACTGAAGTGAAAATTTTGACTTTGGTTGATCGACCATTTTCAAATGAATTGGGCATATACGGTTGACCGAATTGACACGTGGGGAATTCCTAATGCCCTCGTCGACTGAAATCTTAGTTCAAATTTGACCTGGTCGATTGAACCTTTGAATTTGGTCAATCGAACATGCTCTGGTCGACCGACCCTCGGAGGGTTCAAAATTGCCTTAATTTGGTTGACCAAAACCTTAGTTCAAAAATGCCACGGTCGACTGAACTTAGTGATATGGTCGACCAAACCTCTCGGGTTGGAAAAATTTTATCGTGGGTAATGAGGGGTAAATCAGGGTTATTTTGATTCAACATGTATAAAATAATTTTAATAATTCCATGGATGTCCCTAATGGTTAAAATATTTGGCATGTCTATATATATGGCTTCATTTTCAAGATTAAGCTAAGATTAGGGAGTTTGATTAAGAAAAAATCGTTTGAATTTTTGAGAGCTCCTTCTTCATACTCAAAGACAAATACTCATCCTCTCATCATTCTTTTGCAAAACCTATTTGAGTGAGAGTATTTTAAATCATCCTACACTGCTTTAACTCTCATTGTTGTGCTAATTGTTGATTTTCTAAAAGAGTGTTAAGCAAAAAATTTTCCCCATATATTTACTTCATAAATTTATTATGAGGGAAAATCTTGCTAGCTTGCGAGTCTTTGCATTTTGATTGGAAGATTCTTAAGCTTGTCTTGTGTTGTGAAGCAAATATTTTTTGACAAGCCTAGTTTATAAAATATTTCTTGTGCTTAAAGCTTTTGAAAATCATTTTGAGATATTTGACCTTTTTCTTGAAAATCTTTGAAACTTTATTTGTGATTGATATATTGATACATATTGGTTCAAAGATATTGTTGTAGCACACTCTAATACTTTGATTGCATATTGACAATATTTTGAGAGTAGGTTTACATATCTTCACTGAGCTTATAGATATATCATTTGGAAGTGCACGAGTTATTGCATGTGCGTATTGATATATAATCTGCTTGTGATAGAAGCACTTTGAATTGTACACAAATTTATATTTCATTTTTGTATTCCAGGCGTAACCTGAGGGGGTTTGATCTAGCCCGTAAGGATCAGTTATTAGGGTCTTCTCCACCCTATAAGGAGACTGCGTTAAGGTTGATGTCAGCCCTGGTAATTTGACTTGGTTGTAATCGGTGCCGCTTCACCCATTAAGTGAGCAATAGTGATAATCCTAGGGCTTGTGAGCTGAGATGGGGACATAGGCAGCATTGGCCGAACCCCGATAACATTTATTGTGTCTTCTTTTAATTTTCGCAATTTAAATTTCAACACTTAAATGTTTATGATTTATTATTGTGAATGGTTGGGTTTATAATTGCATAGACAGATCCTAGGTTTTGTTATACTGTTGCTGGACGTTAAACGTAGGAGGAAATTTTTTAATACCCAATTCACCTCCCTCTTGGGAATACACCAATTTCAACAATTGGTATCATAGTCTCGTGGCATTGACTTGAACTTTTTTGCTAAAGATCGAGATGGCTCACATTAGTGTATCTCCATTCGGAGATGGACAGTCAACTTCTAGGCCTCCTGTATTTTGTGGTGTCGATTACCATCACCTGGAAAATTAGAATGAGCATATTTATAAAATCAATCGATTGGATGGCTTGGCGGGTGATTGTTAGTGGAATTCGTATGCCTCTGGATGAAAATGATTTTAGGTTAATGCATGCAAATTTATATGCCATGGATTTATTATACTATGCTTTAGAGACTAATATTTTTCATGATATTATAGCATGTAAAAGTCCAAAGGATATCTAGGATAAGCTAGAAAAGAGATATGGAGAGACCCAGGAAAAGGAGATTGCCACTCCAAACGCTCTAAGCCTAAATGAGCAGGTAGTGGCTAATCATGAGCATATTGCATCAGTAGATGATGTGGTATATGAATCTTACCCTACCTTATTTACTAATTCGTGTAATGAAGCATGTGATGATTCTTACGCTGAATCCTGTGATATATCATATGTTGAATCACCAATTGCCTCTAATGACTACTTTGACAATAATGCAAATATTAATTCAAGTGATGTTTATTGTGATGATTCTTATGCCAAAACATGTGATAAACTATATGATGAATCATCTATTGTTTTTTATAATAATACCGTTTATGATGCATCCATTGATTTATTTGAGTGTTATTATGATATATATGATGCTGAATCATGTAATAAATCTAATGATAATGGCATGCCCTCTAACAAGGAACTAGAATGCACGTTATTGAAAATCAATAAGCTTCTAGTTAGGGTGTCTAAGTAGAAAATATTTTTGGAAAATGAAAATATAAGGTTGGCAAAATAATTAAAAGATCTAAGAAAATATCATGCCGCCTTAGAGAAGAAGAAGATTGTGAAAGTGTTGAAAATCATCTACTTAGAAATAAAAATTGAAAATTATTCTAAAATGATTTTCAAATTAAAAAATAAGAAGTATAGCTTAAATAAACCCTTTGGAGCTAAACTAAATAAATATTTTCAAAAGGGTTTATTTTACAAATCTTATTGCCATGCCTCATTGAGCAAAAAGATAATAAATAAGCATAATCTTTTATGCATATTCAATACCTGCTTATTTTGCAAAAACTATGTGGCACGTATGGTTTAATTGTTTGCTCAAAAGTGCCAGTGGATTAGAAAAAGAAATTAAATGGATAATTAGCAAAGAAAACCCCGTACGACCTAAGGAAAAATGGATTTAAATTAAATTTATCAAACTAGTTAATTTTCCCTTAGACCCTAGGATTAGATTTAGGGGTTAGTAATGTCAATAGGCTTGGGAGGTGGCTTTGGTTCAAAATATTGAAGCTTAGTATACATATCCGCTTCCAAATGGACAGGGCAATGGTGTCTGGTATATATTTCCTATTGCTTAACTCATGTTTTAAATATAAACATCTTAAGTTAAGCATACTTTGTCCGTTTCATAGAATTGAGCATTAGGGAATTCGTCTTGCCATATATCATTTAATCCTAAACTCTTTAATCAAAATTGAGTCTTCACCTTCGCCTAAAGTACTATTGATCATAAATGATTAATATATATTTAAGTGTACTTTTCATAAGACATTTTTCTATAATCAAGATTAGAGGCAACCACTAAGGGATTCAAATTGATTAAATCAAAATAATCCCTTTGCACTTAAAATATAAAAATCCTCTATTTTGGTTCACCATCCCATCCATAGGACTCCTTACCAAACCACGATCATATTTGGTAAGGTTTCTCCCATTCCTTGGTTCATATCCTTGCTCTAAATTGTGATCATATCTAAAGGATATTTTCCATCCTCCAAAGAGCACTGTTCCATAAATAATAATATACTCATAGTTGCTCTTAGTCTAACTGTTAAGACATATTAGCTAGCATGATTACATTTTGAACAATGTCCTACCTCTTATAAATACTCTTCTAAACTTAATAGAAATATAAATGTTAAGAGTATTTATTCTTTACTTCTCTCACAAGTTCTCAAATTGTAAAGTCATATCCTTTAGGGCTTCATATCCTTAGAGATGAGTTGAATGGCAAAGTTGGTTGCCCTAGTTCTTAATCTAGATGAATGCATAAAATTCAAGTAGACCTACGCATGTGCATTTTTATATTGGAAACCATTTGAACTTATGCTCTCATATGTATTAAATTCATAAGAAAAAAGGAAAACATAGGCTTATTACCTAAATGAATACTCATTGTGACTTTTTGGTCTGCTAAGCCTAATGCATCCATCGCCAAGTTTAAACCATTGAAAATCTTAAGCACCTTGGCTAAAATATTTAGAAATGAAAAAGGCATAAAACTAGTTGAGTGCATAACTCAGGGGGAGCATTCTTCTTTCATGGTTATAAATTGAAATTCTCTCTTGATATCATATCTTTTATGTTCATATGTCGTTATAAAAAACATTACAAACTGATTTCCATATTGCATTAAATCATTGAATCTTTTTTATGGATGATTTATATGTTTTGTGAATTGTTAATTGTGCTACTTGATTGCATGCGTTGTCTACAATGCCTCCTACATGACGAATGCAGTGGATGTGAACTGCATGCTGGTAGTTGAATTTAGGTTGTTGCATGCTATATATGATCTATCTTTTGAGAACAACCATCTATTAGGTACAAGTTTTATGGGAAAATGTCTTATTTCGCTAGGATTTTCCCAAAAATAAAACCTTGTACAATGATGATTATGATAGAATAAATGTTAAAATATTTTTGAAAGGATGAATAAAAAATAATTGAATATTAAATTTCATCCTAGCGTAATCATCAAGAACATTTAGAGGAGTTAAGTTCCATCCCTATAAAAAAAGCATAAATGATCGTCATGCATCACGTTTGCCTATTGAAATATTGAGGCTCTCTTGATATCCTTGAATATTATATCTTGAATTTGATATGAAATGTTCATGGATCATGAACTACATAGCATGCCTTAATATTCTCTGATGCATTTATGGCCTATAGGGACGATTATACTGATCAGAGATGAATATGGTTAATAAATATCCAATATAGTTGTTGAAGAATTGTTTGAGTGCTCCCTTATACTTTGGCATATCTAATAAATCAATTTCGTGTAAATTATAAGAAATTTAATTTCATCTAAGCTATAATTCAAATTGATAGGGGGATCATCCAGAATAAAATTCCATCTTGATATGCTCACAAACTTTTGAAGCTTAGATCTTTGTTGTAACTCTATGTGGTATGTGCTAAAAGGTATTGGGTTGATTAAAAATTTTAAGTTGAAATATGTTGTTTTTCCACAACCATTTGATTTTTCATATGATCTTGCATGTTATTGTTAAATCTTTAGGATCATTATGGTTGTCGTTTTTGGGTTATATTTTAGCACGTGCTCAATTGACAAACTAGAAAGTTTGTGCTTGCTTGATCTTTAAAGTTTCTTTTTCAACAAGCACACCCCCTATATCTCTTGAAAACATCCTAAGGGGGATATATATATATATATATATATATATATATATATATATATATATATATTTATTTATTTATTTACATATATTTTTATTATTTGGCAATAATTCTTTCAAATCTAAAATCCTTTATGTCTTGCCTTATTATTAGTCATATATATGCTTTTAAATTGCACAATTGGCTCAATAACTATATATAAAAATGCATGCGAACTAATTAGATCATGCTTATACTCAAACCTATTTTTTTATATATGCCATATGTCTTCAAATTCTAATTTTTTGCGAGTCTTATAGAATGCCTTAATTGCAATGGGTTGAGGATATTTATGGTTTGACTATGCTTTTCATGTCATTTAAATCTTTTAATGACCAATTATACTGTTTTGTGTACTCAATCGTCAAATTTTTCAAAAATAGTTATATTTTTTACATTCCCTTTTGCTGATGACAAAAGGGAGAGATGTTTTACAAGAGCCAAATTAGTCCTTCTTTGTGAATTTTTTGTAAATGATAACTGAACTTTAATGCATCACTTGAAAAATTCTGAATTCTTCATGCTTGTATGTGAACCTTACTGAATATCATTTTTTTTGTGCATATTGTTAGGGGGAGCCTTATCAGGCGAAGTCACATTTTGTTCCTGTGTTTGTCATCATCAAAAAGGGAGAGATTTAACTTTTTGGTTAGATCTCTGTTTTGATTATGACAAACCACAGTATCTATTCAATGCGCTTTGAGTATTTGAGTAGGTTTATGTTTTAGTTAGCTCAGATGATGATGCAATTTGGAAGCTGAGAAGCACTTAAATGAGCACGTCATTCAGTGCATTCCATGGAAATGTAGAGGAACAGAGCATGAAGTCCTTGTTTATTTTAAGTTGTATTATATTTGTTTCATATTTATCATTCAGGCCTGTAATTATAATCCAAGGTCTGTAATAATTAATGCATGACATGCATAATAGGACTATAAGCTCAGTAATGACCGTAGGTAGACTTTATGGCTGACTTCAGTCGACCATTTTTTATGCTAAATTAAAATGCCTTTGAAAACCAAGGTGTAGTCCCAAGAGGGGGGGTGAATTGGTTTTAAAAATTTTCTTTTAAATCTTTTTTATGATTTGTTAAATTCTATTAATTCTTTTAATGAACTCTTGACTTCTTGTTGATTTAGCAATCACATAAAAACTTAAGTCTTTTTATTCAATCCACAACCACACAACTTAAACAAAACTTAAACAACCAATCAATTGATTTACCAAGCATAAGTCAATGTATGCACTGCAGCACTATCAACATTAATTCAAAAGTATATTTTAATGCTTGCAAGTTTTAGTACTTAAAGTAAAGATTGAGAATGTATGCTTGCTGATTTGAAGCCCTGTATTAATGATTTTGTTTTCTCAATATGATGTGCAATATAAAATCCAACACTTTTTCCAAAAGTTTAGACTTTAAATAAACTTTCAGTTAAAGAGTCTTTGAGTGTTGACCAATCAACATACTCCCTTCTGGTTTCTGCAAATTATTGATCAATCAACGTACTCCCTTTAAGTTTCTACAATCCCAAAAAAAAAATTAAACTTTAGTTTATTTAATTTTTAAAATATGTAGTATTTATGATTATGAAATTTAAAACATCCTCGCAGTTTATAAGTATGCTAGAAAAGTAAAGAGAGTCAAGGAAAGAGAAGGAGACCAAGGTTTTTACGACGTTCAACTTATCCCTAGCCTACGTCCTCGCCTTACGCAAACCACTTAAGGATTCTACTATACCTGCTCCTTTCTGAGCAGAACAAAACTGTTAGAAGTGATACCCCATACTCAAACACTCCTTGACTAGGCTAAAGCAATACCCTATGCCTGGGCACTCTTATAATAGGCTAGATTAATCACCTCTCCAAGAAATACCCCACACTTGGTCAATGATCCAACAACCTAGAATCGTCATGATCTACAAAAACAAGATCAAGATTTTGTGTATAAAGAAATACCCTTAGATAGGGTGGATTAGTACAATTTCAAACTATATACTTCAATAAAAAATATGAACATGAAAATAAGATTCAAGCTCAAGATATGATATCACCAAGTTTCTTCTCGTAGATGAGATTCAGTGGTTTAGAATTCAAAGAAGAATCATCAGTTGCTTTAGAATTTTCACAACAATTCGATTTAACAAAGTTGAGCAAGAGAGAGCTTTGAGAGTATGTAAGAGTTTCAGCTTGAGAAAAGATTTTGAATTACTTGGTAATGTTTGATTTCACAAACCATGTATTTATAGGCTTAGAAAAGTAAATTCGTGCTGCTCAAGGTTACTTGGAGTGTCCCTCAAGGTCATAGATAATTTGGGGTGCAAGAAACTTATATTTGAATTTAAAAACTTTTAAAATTTCTAGTTGTTAGCACTGTTCAAACGTCTAAGGAGTTGAGCTCAATCGTTTGAGGTACTTTAAAATTCTGAAAAACCTAACTGGATACAGGGTAAGACATCAAAGGTTTACACTTCAGTCGTGTGGGCCTCTATTGCCTCTTTAGGATTTTAATAGAAAAATATTTAGAAGGCTGAACTAATTCTTCAGTCGTCTGAACAAATTCTTCAGACGTCTGACGTTTTATCTTCAGTTGTTTGGGCAAACAAAAACCATTTTTTCATATTTGTTTTCAAAACCTCTTTGCTCTCTTTCTTTGGTTGATTCATAAAAATCTTTCCGAAGGTTTTTTAAGATAGAGTCTCTAAGTCCATAATCCTTAAAGGGCTTCAAAAATATTTTCATATGACATTTTGAAATGAAGTACTTACATCAAATATCCTAAAGCCCTAGTACTCTAAGCCTTGAAGTCTTCCAAGATATTTGACTTTGAGTTCCTTTTGACTTGAGCTTGAGTCAGCTTTAGATATCTTCATGCTTTCATCATATTGGTGTTACTTGAGCTTTTGTTAGATCACTTTAAATTTGAATGTGACTTGTTTAGACCTTTAGTGATCTTGAGCTTGCATTTATACTTTCTTTTGAACCTAGTGTTTAAATATTCCAGTAACATCATCACTTTACCAACATATGTTAATCTATCCTTCGTTTGTTATCATAAAAATATGATTTGAAAGCCTTCTTAGGTCAACAATCTCCCTGTTTGAAAAGGCTCCCCCCATACAATAAGCATGCATTTTAACAAAATTTGAAAAATGATGATATGTATAAGTTAAAAAAGAATTACAATTAAGCATCTATAGCATATATAAAGCATATGTTTCAACATATCTTGCTCACATTTTATCCTCACACTTCTTTTTTGCTTAACTTTCATTTTTTCTCACATTCGCTTAATATTCTCTCTCCCTTTTGACATCAATCAAAAAGAGTAGGATATCAAGAAAAACATATAAATAATAAGGCTTTGAGCAGCCATAAGCAAAAGTATAGATCTTAGTGAAGGTTCATATTAACTCAAAATTCATCATGCATATTAATTTATCTTTGCTTTCAACAATCTCTCCTTCTTCGACATTAATTCATGATACCAATTGTTTATTTCATGACACCAATTGAAAATAAAAAATAAAAAACATAATACAAGCGATAAGTCGTAACACTCCCCCTAAATTTAATACATTCAATTTTTTTATTTTTTATTTTGTGAAATGAACTATGTATTCATGAAAATACTAATTGTGTTTTTTTAAAATTATCATCCCATGCTTCATATACTAATTTATATCATGTATGTGCTCATGGATACTAATATCAAGAATAATACCAATATCATGTCATTATCATAACATGCTCATGAATATAATTATGTTGTTATGCTCAAATACCAGTTGATATATTCATGGATACCAATATACTTCATAGATACCAATGCTAATGTCATATCATGCACTGCTCATGGATACAAAACTATTTAGATGCCACTTTTTCAATTCAACTTTCTCTTCTTTTTGACATTAGTAACATAAAGAAGATTATCAATAAACACATGTAGTCTACTACAAGGAGCAGCACAAGACAAATAAGTTTATCCATGTGATCCATCATTAGCATGTATGGTCAAGAATTAATTTCATATTCATATATCAATAGCATATCAAAATTCATGTTTTGAAATCTTGCTCAATAACTTCATGCTCAAATTTTCAATATATATTGAGCAATAAATCATCAATATATGTCAAATCACTTTCATGTCTTTCGCTCTATCAAGATATCAGCAAATCAGCATTTTAGCATGTAAGCATGTAGCATATTATAATCCTTTGTGTATTGTGCTACAATTTTGCTCAACTTGTTCTTATGTTTCAAGTTTTTCTCAATCAACTTAACTACTTCTCATTTTGTTCAAATATTTTTCATATTGCTTCAGATTTTCTTTCTTTTGATTTCATACGAATTTCAAAATTTGCTTTTCAAATCTTAATGTTTTCCAACTTATGCCTTCTATAATTCATTCATTGATGGAAGCCAACAATTTTCATTAGTTTTAATATTAAAAAAAAAAAAAAAAAAACTCATTTTTTCATTTCAACTAGTTCATTGAAAATTGATCTAAGTGACTTTCTTAATTTCTAAAGGGAATGACTAATCCAAATATCTTTGAATCCTTAGTTTATGAACTTGGTTTTTCATCTAGGTACCCATACTTTCTTGCATCCGGATGGTTTAACAAGAGATGTTTCTTTAATTCTCCAAACTTGTTTAGTTTTCACACCTTTCCTCTTTAATGGACATTCATACTTAATATGCCCCTTTTTCTTACACAGATAGTGAAAACTAAGGTGTAGTCCCAAGAGCGGGGGTGAATTGGGTTTTAAAAGTTTTCTTTTAAATCTTTTTAGAAATTCTTAAATTTATTGTTGATTCTTAGAACTTTCAACAAAAACCTATTTCTTTGTTTAATCCACAACCACACAAACATTTAATCATTCAAGTAATCTATCAACCAAACCAATCAATCACAATTTGAAAGAAAACAACCAAACTGAAATTAAAATATGTAGCACTTTGGGTAATGTAAGAACTTAAACCATCAATATCTATAAGATGCAAATCAAATAGATGTGTACAACGAATGCTAACATGAAGAGCTGATTAGTACAATTTTAAAAATAATATATATTTCAAACAAATTCACAATATGGAAATATGAAGCCCAAGAAGATATCATCGTAAGCCTTCTTTCTAGGTTGAAAGAACTAAGAGTAGGCTCAGAATTTTCTAGATAAATTCACAACAAATCTCAGTTGTAAACCTTAGAAATTGATTGCACAAGAGAGCTTTGAGAGAATTGGGAGATTTGAGGGCAAAAAAGTTTGTTTGTTGTATTTTCTTGGTGTCATTAATCCTTAGCCTTTGGGGTTATTTATAGATAAAAAATCAAGTCTATTTCGTGTTCCCTAAGTGACTTGGAGTGTTTCCCAAGTTTATAGAAAGTTTGGAGCACAAGAAATATAAGTTTGAATTTGAAAACTCTTAAAAAATATACAATAGATTTGAAATACAATTAAATGGTACAGTGATTGTGCTTTCGTGTAAAGCAGATATGTACCCTATTACGCACAGTATAATCAATACACTACCAAAAGATAGGATTTGATAAGCTTGATGCAGTCTAAGTGTTTACTCTCAAATATTTATGCAAATATAACAATCAGTGCATGAGAGTGTAAATGATAGGATCTTTGTGTCAAAATAATATTTTAATCACAATGCACCAACAAAGATCACAAGCACACTTCAAATATCTCAACAAATAATATTTCTCAATATAAACCACAAGAGATATTTAAAAATGATTTGCAAAAATTTATTTGATCTTTGTATCAAGATAAAAAGATATGGCAACAAAGATCCTCAATATGCTAACAAATATCTCAAAATATTTTTCTCAAGATAAATCATAAGAGATATTTGAAATTTATTCGTAAAATATTTGATCTTTGTGTCAAGATAATATTATCAATCAAAAGGTGCAATAACAAAGATCTTCACAAGCAAAATATCCCAAAAGTATTTTTCTCAAAAATAAGCACACAGGATATTTGAGAATGGTTTGTAAAAATTTATTTCACAAACAAGAAGCAATACGAACTCTTGAGTATTGCAATGATTATGCAAAACTCACAAGCTCTACGAAGTTTTCCTACGGAAGACTTATTAATGAAGTCTCCTAGAAAAACTTCAAGCTTACTCTCGGATAAAAATATATATATCAATGAATCTAAAACTAGCGAATGTGTCAGCTTTACTAGATACTCACAATAGCACTCTTACTTAGCAAGATTTGCAATGAGGATGAGTAAGAATGAAGAAATAAGGCTTGGATGTCAGAAATAGAGCTTTTAAGAATCAGAGCATTTTTTCTAATTATTTTTCTAATCTGCTTACTAATTTTTGCAAATGAAGCCCTATATATAGAGATAAGAAAAATTATAGTCATTAGGACATGTAGAATATTATTAATATTGTTTTAAACCAATTTAACCCTAATTAACCCCATTTTAAAAAGTTAACTGTGGTAAAAAATATAGGGCAACCCGAGAAGTCCGATCGACTAGAAAGGTTTCGGTCGACCAGGTCTCATATGATTCGGTCGACCAGGGGGATTTTGAACTGAAAGCTCGGTTGACCATATATATGTGTCAAGGGCAATTTTTCTAGGTTCGGTCGTCCAAAAGGAAAATGAACTAAATGGTTGGTCGATCGGGATAGGCGATTTTTCAAATTAGCGCGGTTTGGTCGACTAAGAGATTTTGAACTAAATGGTTCGGTCAACCAGACCATTGGGGCATCTCCTGAGGACCCTCGGTCGACCAGGTAGTTGGAGTACAAAATTGGCTCGGTCGACCAGATGGTCAAATTGTTTGACCAAGGGAGGTTTCGGTCGACCGGGGATTTTGAACTACAACGGTTCGGTCGACCGGACTGTGGTCAAACGGTTGACCTGGTCCAGGTTCAGTCGACCGGGCGTATATGTACTGTGAAGTATGGTCGACCGAAAGTACCCATTTAGAGCATTTTTATCCCATTTAAGCATGCAAACACTCTATTTAAATGAACATTCATATATATGCATGAGTGAGTGTCCTAGGGTCATTTATAGGCCTTTTTCAAGACACCGAAAAAATCCGGTGTCGGTCGACCGAAGAGTGTTCCCTAAAGTCCATCTATGGTCTTGAGCTTATCGATCCTACCATGCAGGTAAAGCATTAATTATTACAGACCATGTTCTCTTAATTACTATTACAAACCCAAATAAATGATTAAATTACAATACAACATAAATAGGGTCTTCGGGTCTTCACTTCATGTGTCGTGTGCATGCAGCATAGGATACGTTTGATCGGTCCTGTATACAAACTCATCAAACCATTAAATACTAGAGTATTTGTCATAATCAAAATAGGGTATGACCCATAGGGTCAACAGCATGTAAAACAGTAAAGGAAATTTGGGAGAAACTAGAAATAACCTACGAAGGCACCATGGATGTTAGAGACAATAGGATTGATATGTTGACTAGTGAATACAAAGCCTTTAGGATAAATTTTGATGAAACCAACACAAGCATGTACACTAGGTTCACACACATCATAAACTCACTAAATGCCTTAGGGAAAACATATTCCACCTATGATATGACTCAAAAAATCCTTAGAGGGCTTCCACTGATTTGGGAACCTAAGGCCATTATAACAACTGTAGGAAGAAATTTGAAAAACACCTCCTTAGATGAACTCATAGGTTCTATCCTCACATATGAGATGGCAATAGACGAAAGAAGTGGAAAATCTAAAGCCCAAAAATCAGTTGCATTTAAAGCCCCAAATAAAAGCTATAGTGATGAAGATGAAGAAGAGATAGACGTAAATGAAATAGCCTACATATCTAAGAATCTTGCAAAAATCCTTAGAAGAAAGAATAAATTTAAATGAAAAATTTCAGAACTCAAAAATAGAATCAGATAAAGAAGAAACCAACGAAAAGAAATCAAAGAATAAAATCCCCACTTGTTATAATTGCAAGAAAGATGGACACATAAAATTGGATTCTCCACTGCTTATGAAGGATTCTAAAAAGAAAAAGAAAAATACAATGAAGGCCACTACATGGGACAATCTAAGTACTAGTAATTCAAAGAATGAATCAAGTGACCAAGAGGTTGCTTATACTTGCTATGTGTCATGGGATGATGATGATGATGAAGAACAAAGCTCTTCATCCAAATTGGTTAATGAATATAGTAGTGATTCATCTATTGAATCCAATGATGGGGGCATGCCATCTTATGAAGAGTTACAAAATCAATTATTCAAAGATCATAAGATCCTAGTCAAAGTAACTAAATAACATAACTCAGTGAAAAATAAGAAAGAAGGTACAATAAAGGAGTTGGAATCCCTTAAACATGTTGAAAGAGAGAAAGATTTGAAAATCATGATATTAGAAAGCAAGAATGAAAGTATGATGAAAGAAATAGAGGATCTAAGATTCAAAACTTCTATGGAAAATGAGAAAGGCACATATATTTCTAAATTAGAAAGTAAAATCAATGACTTGTCTCAAGAAATAGTGAAATCACAAGTGAATGTTGATGGCAAGAAAGATATAGAGATAAATGATCTGAAAAGTCAAATTCAAGATATAGAAAAGATCATTTACAATTTTACTGGAGGAAAAGAAAATTTTGACAAAATGATTGGACCACAAAGAAAGTCTTTAAATAAAGAAGGTGTAGGGTTTAATGGAGTGGAGAATACAAGGAGAAAGAACCTCTATATGAGGTACTTCACAAAAGCATCCAAAGACTATGCCAGCACCTCCTCTAATGCCTATACTCACACTATATGCTATCTATGTAAGAAAAAGGGGCATATTAAGTTCGAATGTCCATTAAAGATGAAAGGTATGAAAACTAAACAAGTTTGGAGAGCAAAAGAAACATCCTTTGTTAAACCATGCGGACCCAAGAAAGTATGGGTACCAAGATGAAAGACATGTTCATAAACTAAGGATTCTAAAGATATTAGGATTAGTCATTCTCTATTAGAAATTACGAAAGCTCCTAATCCTATGATACAAGCATTTGAGCTAGTTGAAATGGAAACTCTCAAAGAAGAATTTAAGAGCTTATTGACAACTATAACATCAAAAGTGACATTGTTGGCCAAAATCATAGGATGATTCTTGCAAGGCTTAAAAAGAGTTAAGATTTGGAAAGAAATATGGATTTTAGGTGTTCATATGATATCAAAAGAAAATAAAATATGAAGCATATTGAGCTTATTACATATTTTGATTAAGAAAAAATAATTGATAATGAGAACAACTTGAGAAAAATTGTAGTACAATGCACAAATAAGTAAATAATATGCTCCATGTTTATATGATATATGCTACATACTAAATGCTAATATTTTGATTTGTATATGTGGTGAGATACTAATGACATGTCAATCTAAACTAAATGCTGAGCTATGCTATGCTAAAATGATGACATATATGATATTGACTTGACTTTTATGGCTCACTATACATTGAAAATTTGAGCTATAAATTATTGAGCATGATTAAGAAGCTTGATATTTGTATTAGTATCTATGAAATACATTGGTATCCATGAGCATGTGAATTGATACTTGAGAATGACAACATGTTGGTATCCCTGAATATGTCGATTGATACTTGAGCATGACAACATATTTGTATCCATGAGCATATGATGATATTGATTTGATATTGGTATATGAGTATGAAATTAATTCTTGATCATATCAGTTTACATGCTAAATGATGAATCACTTCATATATCTCTTGCATGATTGATTAATAAACATATGGACGTTATGACATAGATGATATTTAAATAATATTGGTACTATTCTTAATATTGGTAATCAATGGGTGCCTGCATGAAGTAAATTAATATTTGAAGAATGGCGTGATAATTTTGAAAGCATAATTTGTTTTTTCATGAATACATAGTTTTCAATTGGTAATCTTGATATTTTATAAATACATAGTTTACAATTCACAATTGGTAAGATACATTTAATTCAGGAGGAGTTAGACTTGATAAATAAGAATGATCTATGAGTATTGGAAATCACTGAAAATTATGATATAATCATCAGTTGTACTTTCTCATGCTACTTTGGATATTGTTGTCTATCCTTTCATGCGTGATGAATGCAAAATTTTGATTATGGCTCAATGCCCCTTGATTCTTTTTGATTGATGTCAAAGGGGGAGAGAATATTAAGCAAATGTGAGCAAAAATGAATGTTAACCAAAAAGAAGTGTGAGGATAAAATGTGAGCAAGATATGTTGAAACATATGCTTTATATATGCTATAGATGCTTAATTGTAATTCTTTACATATGCTTTATATATGCTAAAGATGCTTAATTGTAATTCTTTTTGAACTTATAAATATCATCATTTTTCAAAATTTGTTAAAATGCATGCTAATGTAAGGGGGAGCCTTTTCAAAGGATCTCTCACATTTGCTCCTTGTTTTTCATCATCAAAAAGGGGGGGATTGTTGGCCTAACAAGGCTTTCAAATCTTGTTTTGATGATAACAAATGAAGGATAGATTAACATATGTTGGCAAAGTGGTGACGTTGCAGGAATATTTAAACACAAGGTTCAAAAGAAAGTATAAATGCAAGCTCAAGATCACTAAAGGTCTAAAAAATTCATAGTCTTATTTAAAGTGATCCAACAAAAGCTCAAGTAACACCAATATGATGAAAGCATGAAGATATCTGAAGCAGACTCAAGCTCAAGTAAAAAGGAACTCAAAGTCAAATATCTTAGAAGACTTCAAAGCTTAGAGTACTAATGCTTTAGGATATGTGATGTAATTACTTCATTTCAAAATGTCATATGAAAATATTTTTTAAGCTTCTTAGGGATTATAGACTTAGAGACTTTATTTTGAAAATCCTAGGAAAAATTTTTATGAATGAGCAAAGCAAGAAAGCAAAGAGGTTTTTTTGAAAACAAAATTGAAAAATTGAAATTTTCCTACCCAGACAACTGAAGATAAAACCTTAAACGTCTGAAGAATTTCGTCAAATGACTGAAGATTTAGTTCAGTCTTTTGAAGATTTTTTCTGTCAAAATCATGAAGAGGAAGTAGAGGCCCAGATGTCTGAAGTGAGAAACTCAGACGTCTGACCCTATTTCTTTAAGAGCTTTTTAGAGTTTTAAAGTACCTCAGACGACTGAGTTCGACTCCATATACGTCTGAACACTGTTAATGAATAGAAAATATAAATGTTTTAAATTTTAAAATTAAGTTTCTTACGCCCCAAATTTTATAAAATATTGGGGGATGCTCCAAGAAACCTTGGGCTACACGAAATTACTTTTCTAAGCATATGAATACATGGTTTGTGAAATCAAGCATAGCCAAGCAATTGAAAATCTATTCTCAAGCTAAAACTCTTGCATACTTTCAAAGCTCTCTCTTGCTCAACCTTGCTAAATCGAATTGCTGTGATAATTCTGAAGCAGCTGGTGATTCTTCTCTGAATTCCAAACCACTGAATCTCATCTAAGAGAATAAATTTGGTGATTTCATGTCTTGAGCTTCAATCTTATTTTCTTGTTGATATTTTTTATTGAAGTATATAGTTTGAAATTGTACTAATCCGCCCTGTCTGAGGGTATTTATTTGTACACAAATTCTTGATCTTATTTTTGCAGATCATGACAATTCTAGGTTATTGGATCATTGACCAATCGTGGGGTATTGCTTGTAGATATGATTACTCTAGCCTATTGAAGGAGTGCCCAAGCATGGGGTATCGCTTGGAGAGGCATTGCTCTAGCCTAGTGAAGAAGTGTTTGAGCATGGGGTATCGCTTGTAATGGTTTTGTTCCACCCAGAAAGGAACACGTATAATGGAATCCTTAGGTGGTTTGCCAAAGATGTGGATGTAGGCTGGGGATAAGCTGAACCTCATAAAAACATTGGTCTCCTTCTCTTTCTTTTACTCTCTTTATTTTTCAGCATACTTATAAACTGTGTGGATGTGTTAAATTGGTTAACACCCAAAGACTTTTTAACTTAAAGTTTTTTTAAAGTCTAAGCTTTTGGAAAAAAGTGTTGAATTTTAAATTTTGTATCATATTGAGAAAGCAATTTCATTATCCATTGGGCTTGAATCAAATCCATTAATACAAGGAGCAAATCAAAGTTATACACACAAGGCTGCAAACAAACAAATACTTTGAATTCTTTTAAAAGCTAAGAATTGCTATAGAGTTGCATATATATCTTGAGTTGGTATCTTTGTTTGAGCTTTGGTTTACTCATGTTAAGTATTTGTTTGTGGATTGAATAAGTAAATAAAACTTTGCTGTGTAGTTGTTAAATCAACAAGGGGTTAAGAATTCTTGCAAAGAATTAAAATAAAATTTTAAAACCCAATTCACCCCCCTCTTAGGACTACACCTTAGTTTTCAATATCCTATACTCAAATATGTTTTCAAATGGGACAAGTGTTAACTTGTATTTGTATAATCTTTTATATACTTGGTCCAAAACAAGTTTTATGTCCTAAAGACTCAAGAAAGTCAAGTATATTTTTATATATGACATACTAGCATATAAGATATCAAAATAAGCTTTCAAATGTGTTTTCATACTCAAGATATCTTATATTCAAATGAAACTTCTTAAGGACAAGTATTAATCATCATTAGCTTTAATATCTTTCATATACTTTTGTCCAAGAATGGATTAATTCATTCAAAGGCTTTTTAGTATGAAAAATAGGGGAAATAGTTGATTAATTGGGTGTATTTGTCGACCAATTAATCTAGTACCCAAAATAAGTTTCTGCCTAGTAAACTTGTCGATGAATTGGGGTAAGTCGTTGACGAATTGGGGAAACTCGTTGACCAATTGGAGCATATCATTGATGAATTAATTGAGTAGCTAAATGTTTTTTCTGCCCAGGTGACTTGTCGACAATTTGGGTATAACAGTTGACGATTCGCATCGAGACCTGAATCCAATGGGTAAAAAAATTGTTAGTTCTTGAGCCAGTTAAATGGAATTCACTCCTAAAGGTCACATAACAGCTAGCCAAAATTTTTCCTATAAATACAAGTCCATAGATTTGTTTAGCAATGGTTTTGATGGTTCTTACATGATTTTAGTGATTAACTTCTTTTGAACACAAAACGTAAGCACTTTGCATTTTAATTCTTCATAACAAGTGCTCAATTTCTCTCTTGCTCTCTAATCTTTTTTGATCCCTTACTTAAGAGATTAGTGTGAGGTTGTATTGTATTTGATATCGACTCAAATTAAAGGGGCACTATTTTATAATCCATCTTCTTGTTGCAAAGGGTTCTTTCTGAACCAAATTGTGAGAGTTCTTTGTGAACCAAATTGCAAGGCATTTTGGTGAACCTTGCGGGTCTTGGTGAGTGTTGAGGGATTTATTCCTATGTGATGGCTCTTTATGAGTGTTAAGGGATTTGTTCCCTTGTTGTAAGGCTTCTCTGTTGGTGAAGGAGTTTTATTGTGGATTGTGGAATCCTTGAGTTGGTCTCTAGGCGTGGACATAGGCTTGGTGACGAACCCTGTTAAAATACCGGTCTTGAGCTTTCTTGTCTCTATACTCTTAAATTTATGTCTTATACATAATTTAAATTTTATATATTATGATATAATTATTTTCTTCTTGCCGAGATTTATATTTTGTAGAGAAAAAAGTAAATACGTGAAAGAGTCCATTCACCCCCCTCTTAATTCTACTCCTGGGCCAACAAGTTGTATCAGAGCGAGGCGCTAAATTTTTTGAAGTAAAGTCTAGAGCGTAAAAATCAAATGGCATATTTAATGGACACCTCTTCCTAAGGATAATTCATGAGTAAACCACCTATGTTCAATGGCTTGACCTACTCAGCATGGAAAATTGAATGACCATCCTCATCCAATCACGCGATCTTAAAATGTGGCAAGTCATCACAAAGGGAGATTATGAATTCAAAAATGACAAAGGTCAACAAAAACAATTTTAGGAGATGTTGGACACTGAAATAAAGTTAGTAGAACTTAATTTCAAAACCAATAATTTTCTTTATTGTGCTTTGAGTGACAATGAATACAATCGTATTTGCGGATGTGAAACTAGAAAAGAAATATGGGATAAGCTTGAAGTCGCATACGAAGGTACATCCCAAGTTAAGAGGTAAAAAATATACATGCTAGTTAATGAGTATGAAATGTTTAAAATGGATGGGGGAGAATCAGTCACATCCACGATCACTCAGTTCACACACATCACAAATGGATTAAAAGCACTTGGTAGAACTTATTAAATGGAGGATAATGTATAAAAAGTTCTCCGATGTTTACCCGAATCATGGCATGCTAAATCAACTGCTATTGAAGAAACAATGCAGCTAACCAGAGTCACAGTCGATGAGTTAATTGGGTCACTTATGACTTATGAAATTAAGAAAATCCCGAATTTGGATCCTAAAAAGCCTAAGAAGGATATAGGTATTGCATTAAAATCATCTAGCTCAAAATACAATGAAATGCTAGAAGATGATAAGGACAGTGAGAATGATATACAATCACTCACAAAAGATTTTAGGAAATTCCTAGTAAAAAGACAACAATTTAGTAAGCAAACTAGAAAAGAGGAAACAAACAAAAAAGATAGCATTAGGTGTTACAATTGCAAGAAGGTTGGGCATATTATAACAAATTGTCCCTCGATCAAACACAAAGGGAAATTTCGTAAAGAAGATTATAATGCCCTAAATGCTACTATTTGGAATGAAATTGATGGACCTTCCACCGATGATGAAGTGGAGGAAGAAGCACAATTGTGCTTCATGGCTAACAAACAAGAGGAAGTAAGTTTAGAAGAGGATGATTATGAACCCTCTTATGATGAAGTAGTGAATAATTGTACTAAAATATATAATGAACTACTTGTGGTTAAAAGAAAGAACAAAAATATGGAGGAAATATTGTTAAAAAGCAAAGCAAAGGAACCTTATCTTTCTTTCACCTTAAAAGAGGAAAATATTTCCCTTAAAAAGGAAAATGAGGAGCTTATCGAGAAAGCTCAAAAAGACCATGAATCTTTTCAAGTAGAAATAGGAAATTTGAAGACTCAAATTGAAAATATTCAAAAAGAAAATACTCTCTTGAAAAAGAAATGGAAAGATCATGGTAAATTCATAAGAGGAAAAGAAAACTCCAATAAATTCATGGGTGTTAAAAGAAATAGCTTTTCCAAAAAAGAAATTTAAATCCTCTTCTAAATAACGTGGTTCAACCTTATCAAGCAAAAAAATAGTGCTAATAAGTTGAAACCCTTACACACAATTGGTAGGCTCGCCAAGGCTTGGATCCTTAACTACCAAAAATAATATTTATTCTACCTAACAATCTCAAGTTTAGAAGAAAATTGGGAAGTCAGGTGTTGATCCTCATCGACTTAAAGAGCAGTTATCAAACCACTTCCAAATTAATTTATTGTAGCCTTGAGTAAAAGAATAGAAAAAATATGGTATTTTTCAAGGTGTGTTCTATCAGCTACTTGAAAGCATGTAAATGAAAGCAAGTAAATCTAACTTAACCCTACAAAGCAGTGCCTAATGTTATAGCAGTTTTTAGGAACCCTAAAATTAGTACATGAACTATGGTTTTAAAATTATGTTAAATAGTGCAAGAATTTATGTTTGTTACGTTATAAATTATGCTGGCGTAAATATCGTGATTTTTGTGTTATGAATTATGCCAGCGTAAATGTCGTGATTTTTACATTATAAATCATGCCGGCGTTGATTCCGTGATTATGTATGATATGTAAGAAGTCACGAAATATGTTTGTGTCAAATATTTCTCTAAATTATGAAACAACAATGCTTTTAATATGAAATGTATTAAATGTTATCAAAACTCGGATAACTTAGTTCAGTTTTATGAAGCACAGTACTATAGCTATATGTTCACAATTATGAATATATTAGTGCTACCACACTTTTTACATAGAGTGTCAGAGATGGCAGTAAATGTGGCTCTATGGGAGTGTCGTAGTTCCTATGGTAGTCCAACACAGGTGGAACAGGCCCACCATACTTACACACATATGTTTCACTTAGCATGGTTGGCCAACCATTGCTAGGTCTCGCCTTCGGGCCACACAACCCTGTCATGTTGGGGGTAAGACATGACAATAGCTAACTAACTATCTATCATGGGTAATAATTCAAGTATGATATAGTTATATAAGATGATTTCGCAGTACATAAATTAGTATGTTAAGCTATGTTATGAAAAATTATGTTTTACTTAGATATGATACAACTGCTTATACTAGTTATGAATTATGTACTGTTTATGTGTACAACACAGAAAATACTCATGTTGCCACACACTGATATTAGTTTATCTTCTTTACTGAGAAGTGTCCCATCCCAACTATACAAACATTTCAGGAAATCTAGGTAGAAGGGCAAATAGAGCTCCACATCGGTAGGAGTTGGCCGAACTACCCTATTAGAAAGATAAGTAGGTGAGATAGGGTCAGATGGGTTTTTATGAATATGACCCTAGGATACTTTTTGGGGTTTTGTGGATGACTGTATGTATAGTATATAATAGAGTTTTTATAACTATGGTATTATTTCTGGTATTTATGGCATGTATATGATTTTATGTTTTTTACTGCTTGGGTATCAGAGTTATATGACAGATATATCCCTAGTACCCTCGGGTCTAGGTTGATCACGACTATGATAGTTTAGTAGGATTATTATGTTTGTTATTACGTGGGAAATATATATATATATATATATATATGGAAAAATAGGCAGGTCATTACAGTTCGGTATCTGAGCCTTAGTTGCTAGGTTTTGTAGACTTTTGAGTGCAGTGGAAACAATACCATAGTATTGGAAAAGGATTTGAGGTTTTGTCATGCAGTTGGAGGCAGAACTTCTATGGTAGTTTTTGTGTCTTTCCTAGGGTGATGATTTTAGGAAAGTCATAGTAAACTATTGTCAAGTTGTATTTTTGAAGTGTAGGACTGAATTTTGAATTAAGATAGGGATAATAGGGTAGAGGGATAATATGTGTTTTGGTTAAATATGTAAATTATAAGGATGGGGTCCCTAAGCTATGTTTATTATCTTCTTAGGATGGACCCGGGTAGTGGCAGTGCTCATGCCAGTGGTAGTGAGGGCACAAGGACCTCAAGGGCAGGCAGAGTTGATTCAGATGCAATTTTATGTAGTGTGTCTCAGTAGGTCATGGCTGAGATCACACGGAACTCCATAGAGCAGGGAGGCCCATCTGCAGGCAACATGTGCATGATAGAGAAATTTACCAAGATGAATCCTCTGACAATTTCAGGAGGAGCTGATCCTGTAGTTGCCGAGAATTGGATGCAGGCAATAGAGAAAGTTTTGGTAGTGCTGCAGTGCACGGAGGAGCAGAGGGTCTTATTTACCGCCTATAAACTGACAAGAGAGGCTGAAAGATGGCGGACAATGGTAATTCCTTTTGAGAATTCTTAAACTTCTTTTATTTCTTTTAAAGAATTCTTGATTTGTTTGTTTAACTCTTTAATCACAAAAGAACTTAGATTATATTATCCAATCAACAATACTATTTCTTAGCCAAACAAGTAATCAATCATTCAACCAAATAGCCAAGCCAATCAATCAATCACAAATTAAAAGTAAACAACCAAACCAAAATTAACACATACACCACTATGGCAATGTAAGCACTTAAAATAGTCTGTTTGTTTATATAAGCCCTGTATATATGGTTTTACTTCTTCAATACGATGTGCAATATAACATCCAATCAACACAATATCTACACTCTTCTCAATACTCAGAACTCAGCTAAACTCTCAGTTAATTTATCCTTGGGCTGTTAACTAAGTAATGTACCCCTATATGGTTTCCGCAAGGTATGGTATAACCAACGTACTCCCTTTCAGTTTTCGCAACCCAAATCAAAATTAGACTTCAAGTTTAATTGATTTCTATATTACGTAGTATATATGATTACCAATTAAACTCCACACAATTTAAATATGCTGAAAATAAAGAGTAAGGGAAAGAGAGAGTGAGACGGAGATTTTTACGAGGTTCAGCTTATACCCAGCCTATGTCCTCACCTTTGGCAAACCACCAAAGGATTCACTAAACCTATTCCTTTAATGGGCGGAATAAACCTTTACAACAATCCTTGGTTAAGGCTAGAGCCCGCCTTCTCCAAATGATGTCCCCTCGTTTGGTCACTTCTTAACTAGGCTAGAGCCTGCCTCTCTAAGCAAGATCCCCTTGGTTAGCCAATGATCCAAATGACCCTTGGAATTGTCAATCTACAAGATACAAATCAAATATTTGTGTACAAAAAATTTGCTCCTAAAAGAGGTGATTAGTACAACAATTCAAAACTATATTATACTTCAAAGTAAATAACAATATGGAAATCAACTTGAAGCACAATAAAGTATATCATCGATTAACTCTTTCAATGATTGAAAGATTTAGAATTTGTAGCACAGTTCCGGTGGAATAAAATTAGCAAAAACTTAGTTGAATTCGTGCAAGTTGAGAGCAAGAGAGAGCCTTGAGAATTTGAGAGCAATTGAGAGGATTTTGAATTTTTGCTGAATTTGAATTATTGGTGCATTGATTCAATGATCTTTGAGGCTTATTTATATACTTTAAAAAGTATGTAACTTGATCCTTAAGTGACTTGGAGTATCCCCCAAGTTTTCACAAAGTTTGAGCCCCAAGCAAACCATTTAAAAAATGTTTCCGTTGAGGTTTTTTTTTTTTTAAAATCTAATCGTGGCATTTGCTTGCTACAATCTGGTAGTCACCTACCATGTTATTTTTAAAGGGGAAGCAGGGGCAGTAGGGTGGTAGTTGCTTGCCAGGACACAGTCAGTCGCCTGGCTTGACCACCCAAGCTATTGTCAGGTTGCTGTCAGGCTACTGTCAGTTTCGAGTACCCTTCAGTGTTTCAGTGATAGTATTTTCTGTGTAACTCCAAATTTGATGATCTTGGTGTCAAATGAAAGCTAAGAAATAATCTTACAATGTTCATGTTGAAGACTATTTAAAATAAAGAGTTTGAGTAGATAAAAATGTACCTCAATGCAGATGTATAAAAATTGACAGTATTTTTGAAAAACCTCTTTTTGGTGCTTTTCATTCCAAAAAAGATTCTAA
The DNA here is from genome assembly GCF_029873635.1 of Malania oleifera. NCBI lineage: Eukaryota > Viridiplantae > Streptophyta > Magnoliopsida > Santalales > Ximeniaceae > Malania > Malania oleifera. Next base: position 65,042,835 of record NC_080422.1, read on the forward strand.
CCTTTTTCAAACAATTTGTAACCTTATAAAAATATTTTCCAAGTATGTTCAAAGGTATCTAGGTCCAATAAATTTGCCTAAGAGCTTCATGCATGCATATTGAAATTCTTTGAAGTACTTACATGAAATTTCCCGTAAACTCTTTCAAATTTTCAATTCTTGAATTCCTTAAGGTCTTTATGCTTGTGTCATATTTCTTTGAGCTTTCATCAAGTTATCTTCAATCCTCATGCTCTTATGATCTTCAAGTTTTATCTTTAAATCCATTTTTGAATCCATGCTTTAAGCTTCATATTGATCATCCTTCTTTGAAATATAAGCTTTCATGAATTCTTTAACCTAGCATTCATCATTGAGTCCAAAAATTTTTTGCCAACAAGTTCACTTCAATTATATAACTGTACATTTTTTGCAAACTGAACCAAGAACCCTAGATTATTCCAAAACGTTTTGAATTTATCTTTACTTGAAAGTTTTGGTTAAAAAGGGATTTGTGTGTTGAGGCATATCATACATAAAATGATTTTATCGTTTTCATTCATTCATGAGCTTCAAGTTATATCATATGTCAATGTTTTAGGAATTTGAATTGTACTCACCAGCTTTTGTTAGAAGCATTGTTTTTGAGTTTATTTTCTAGATTCTATTGTATACACGGTTCGGTGTGTGAACCGGTGTGAGAGGAGAGAGCTATATCGCTTATAAGCAGCAGAGTAGGAGGAAGCTGTGCCTCTTGTAAGTAGCAGATTGTAAGGGAAGCTCCATCCCACTTTAAGGAGCAAGGTTAGTGAATCCTTGAGTGGTTACTCAAGTCGAGAACGTAGGCCAAGTAGGCCGAACCTCGTAAAATCGTGGTTGCATTCTCTCTTCCCTTATCTTTTTTATTTTCCGCATCGTATTTCAATTTTCAGCTTGCTTGTGTATGTTGAATAATTTCACACTAACTTGATAAGTGACTAGTTAAACTTAGATATAGGGATTGATTGGTAAATAGGTTTCAAAGAATTTTTTAAAATACCCAATTCTCCCCCCCTCTTGGGATTACACCTTAATCAACATTTGGTATCAGAGCGGGTTTATTAAGACTTGATAGTTAATTTATAAAACAATCACATGGCACACATTGGTGTAACTCCATTTGGTGAGGGACACTCATCCACAAGACCACCCATTTTCTAGTGGTGTAAATTACACCTATTGGAAACGTAGGATGAGCATATATCTACTGAACGTAGATTGGAAGGTCTGGAAATTTGTGACTAAAGGAAATCACATTCCCATGAAAGTCATTGATAAGATTAATGTATCTAAAATTGAAGATGAATATACTGAAGAGGATTGGAAGTTAGTTCAAAGTAATGCCACGGACATGAATATACTTTTCTATGCACTAGATGTCAATGAATTTAATAGGGTAATGGCATGTAACTCAGCTAAAGAAATTTGGGAAAAATTAGAAGTTACATATAAAGGCACTAAGGAAGTAAAGGATAGCAGGGTAGACATGCTTACTAGTGAATATGAAGCTTTTAAAATGGCGGTTGATGAATCCATACAATCCATGTACACTAGATTCACACACATCATTAACTCTTTAAATGCTCTTGGAAAAACTTACCCTTCTTATGAGTTGATCAAAAAATACTCAGGGGATTACCTCCAGTGTGGGAAGCTAAAGCTACTGCAATAGCTGAAGGGAGAAATCTCAAGGAGATGTCGATGGACAAACTCATTGGATCACTCATCACCTATGAGCTAGCGATAAACGAGAGGAAAAATGAGCAAAGCAAAGCTAAGAAGGTCACTGCACTTAAGGCATCATCAAGCTATTTAAGTGAAGGAAGCGATTCCGAAATGGATGATGACGTGGCCTTGCTCACAAAGAAGTTTGGGAAGTTATTGAAGAAGAACAAAAGTTTCAATAGAAAAATCCGGAACTCTAAATCATAAAGAGGAGAACAAAGCATGAAGAAAAAGAAGAAGGATCCACCAACTTGTTACAATTGCCGAGAAGTTGGACACATCAAGCCTGAGTGCCCCAAACTCATAAAAGCTTCAAAGAAAGAGAAGAAAGCACTGAAAGTCAGCTAGGATAGACACAGCACTTGCAGTTCAGAATACGAATCCAGTGATGATGAGGTTGCCAATTTGTGTCTAGTGGCACATGATGACTTGGAGGTACAATCAATTCTTTCATCATCTTCGTACTATTCTAGTGAATCTGAAAATGAAAATGAACTGATGTTATATGATGAACTGAAACAAGAATACCTATACACTATTAAAATGCTTGAGAATAAAATAAAGAAAATTTCTAAGTTGAGAAGTAAAATCAAAGAACTTTCAAATCTAGTTGAACACCAAAATGAATCCTATGCATATTTCATAGAAGATAAAGACTTGAAAATTAAAGAGCTAGAAAAGGACTTTAAAGATAAATATGAAATTATCTATAAATTTACTAAAGGACAAAACAATTTTGAAAAGCTATTAGGATCCCAAAGAAATTCTCTAGAAAAAAAGGGCTCGATTTTAATGGTAAAGAAAATATTAAGAATAGACATCTTTACATGGGGTATTTTACAAAGGAATCAAAGTCATATGTTCCAACTAAGAATTTTTATAGAAACACTACATGTTTTAAATGTAGAAGGTTGGGTCACATGCAATTTGACTGCCCTTTGAAAAATAAAGATGTAAAAATTAAGAGAGTATGGAAGGTGAAAGGTCAAACTAGCACTAACCCCCCTAGACCCAAGAAAATCTGGGTACCAAAGTTAGTTGTTTAATTGTGCCTTGCAGATTTGCTTAAGATCAACATCCTCAAAAGACAAATGGTATATGGATAGTGGATGCTCACACCACATGAACGGAGATAAAGCAAAATTCACTTTCATCATACTCAAGGATGAAGGGTTTGTTACTTTTGGTGATAATGCTAAGGGAAGGATCACAGGAGTCGGTAAAGTTGGTAATGATTCCTCACTCATTATTGATGATGTATTATTAGTTGAAGGTTTAAAGCACAATTTATTAAGCGTAAGCCAACTATGTGATAAAGATTACAAAGTATCATTTGAACATGACAAGTGCATAGTTGAACACAAAACTGATAATAAGACATTGTTCATTGCTAAGCGTCATGAAACGTATATACCACAAGCTTTGATAACTTAACTTCACAAAGTGTAACATGCTTATCTGCTATGAATGAATTAAGTTCGATTTGACATAGGAGACTAGGACACGCAAACATGGATTTAATCTCAAAACTCGTTAAGAAATAATTAGTTAAGGGATTGCCTAAGACAAAATTTGTGAAAGATAAAATTTGTGATGCATGCCAAATAGGAAAACAAGCAAGAACAAGCTTTAAGAAGAAGAAAGAGATCTCCACTACTAAGCCACTTCAAATGCTACACTTGGACTTATTTGGACCAAACCAAATTCAGAGTTTAGGAGGAAAATCATACGCAATTGTCATAGTTGATGATTTTTCACGATACACATAGATACTATTCTTAGGTCATAAAGATGAAGCATGTGAAAAATTTATAAATCTATATAAGAAAGTACAAAATGAAAAAGGATACACAATTACTAAAATTCGAAGTGATAGGGGTAGAGAATTTAAAAATCAAGGCATGGAAGACTCTTGTAACTTATTAGGAATTGCCTATAATTTTTCAGCTCCTAGAACGCCACAACAGAATGGCGTAGTTGAAAGAAAGAATAGATCTATACAAGAAATGGCCAGAACTATGCTTAACGAACATAAATTACCTAAATACTTCTAGGCCGAGGCAGTAAATACCGCCTGCTATGTGCCAAATAAAGTTCTAATTAGACCTTCACTTAATAAGACTCCTTACGAATTATGGAATGGCCATAGACCAAACATATCATATTTTCATGTTTTTGGCTATAAGTGTTTTGTGCTTAGAGCCAATGAGCATTTAGGAAAATTCGATGTAAAATCTGATGAAGGTATCTTTCTAGGATATGCTCTAGATAGTAAAGCCTATATAGTATATAATAAACGAACATTGACGGTCGTAGAGTCTATTCATGTAGTTTTCGATGAGAAAAATCCCTTCTCCAAAAGAATTGATGAAGATGAACCTGAATTAAACAAGCAACTAAAAGAACTATCAATTGAGAATGATTTAGAAAAGAAAAATAAACTTAAAGAACCATCCTTTGAAATTGATGAAACTACAACTGAGGTAAATGCACCACCTAGAGAATGGAAATACATAAAGAATCATCCCATAGATCAATTAATAGGAGAACCATTACGTGGAGTAGCCACTCGCTCCTCTCTTAGGAACATGGTTAGTCATTTTGCGTTTCTATCTCAAGAAGAACCTAAGAATGTGAGTGAAGCTATAGAGGATGAATCTTGGGTGCTATCCATGCACGAAGAATTAAATCAATTTGAAAGAAACAAAGTGTGGACTTTAGTTCCTAGACTAAAGGATAAGTCAATCATAGGGACCAAATGGATATATAAGAATAAGAAAGATGAACATGGAGTAGTTGTGAGAAATAAGGCTAAATTAGTAGCTCAGGGATATAATCAAGAAGAAGGTATAGATTTTGAAGAAACATTTGCCCCTGTAGCTAGGATGGAAGCCATACGAATGTTATTAGCATATGCAGCTTTTAAAGATTTCAAGCTATATCAAATGGACGTCAAAAGCGCATTTTAAATGGCTGCCTAAATGAAGAAGTGTATGTAGAACAACCCCCAGGATTTGAAAATCATAAGAATCCAGATCATGTGTATAGACTAACGAAAGCCTTATACGGTTTAAAGCAACCTCCTAGAGCTTGGTATGAAAGGCAAAACGGTTTTCTTTTAGAAAATGGATTTATAAGAGGAAAAATAGATACAACCTTGTTCATAAAGTCTAAGAAAGATGATATTCTCCTAGTGCAAGTATATGTAGATGACATCATATTTGGCGCTACAGGTAAAGAATTGTGTAATGAATTTGCCAATTCCATGCAAAATGAATTTGAGATGAGCATGATGGGTGAACTAAACTTCTTCCTAGGACTTCAGATCAAACAAGCAAATCATGGAATATTCTTAAATCAATCAAAGTATATTAGAGATTTACTTAAAAAATTTAATATGGAAGATGGAAAAATACTAGGTACACCTATGAGCACTTCGTTGAAATTAGATAAAGATGAACAAGGTATACCAATAGATGTCAAGCTATATCGTGGAATGATAGGTAGCTTGTTATACCTGACTGCCAGTAGACCAGATATAATGTTTAGCATATGTTTGTGAGCAAGATTTCAGTCTGCTCCAAAAGAGTCTCATTTGCTAGCTATTAAACAGATACTTAGATATTTGCTAGGAACTGTGGACATTGGGTTATGGTATCCTAAGTACACATCCTTCAAAATTCTTAGTTATTTAGATGCTGATTTTGCAGGTAGCAAAGTGGATAGAAAGAGCACTAGTGGTACTTGTCATTTGTTAGGACATTTATACAGGTAGCACACAATCAAGACTTTAGAGTATGAAACAAAAAATCAAAAACAAAAGAAAAGAAATAAAAACAAAGAAGTAGTGCTCTAAACTAGAAATTGGCTTATAACTGTAACTGAGTCTCCAACAACGACACCAAAATTTGGTATGCTCACCAAGGCTTGGGTCCTTAACTGTCAAAGATAAAATTTATAAACCTAACTAACCCAAGTTTAGTATAATAGTGAGTAAGTCGGGTGTCAATCCATAGGGACTACAGTGTAGTTATTTACCACTTCTAGCCTAGTTTACTACACATTGTGTAAAAAGGAAAAAGGAGAGATTTTGAAAAGGTTTTTCTTACAACTATGAAAGCATGTAAAAATATAGTAACACTACTCTTAGAAAGCAGGTCTCATATTATAAATCAAAGTTAAGTTGTCGTGTGCGCTAGCTATGTCCGGTCAGCTATCCGTATTAGGCTAAACAGTCAAGTGAACCATTTGAGTGACATAGAGTAGTGAAGGTGCACCAATCATCTGGAGTATAATTAGGAACGAATGTATACTCTATCTAGCGATCATGAGAACAACCCCTACATGGACTGTAGCCAAATCTGTATAAGTGACCGAATCCCTAGCTAGGCTATCCTTTACCCTAGGGTCTCATCACAATCAAAGATGTAATCTTGCATGGAAAGTAAAGTGTAGGTATTTAAATGAAAGCAGAGTAAAGAAAGCATTAGTAAAAATGGCTTCAATTGAAACTCAACGGCCTATCACTAGCGATCAAAAATACAATTGGAAAACTAACTATCTATGTGGCAGCACAAGGAACTTGAAGGTTGAGACAAGCCTTCGATGAATCCAAGCATGAACTAGTACAGGATTTGAAATCAAAGTAGTGAATCCTACTCTAAGTTGCACTCAAAGACTCTTTAAGTCTGTCACTAACCAAAGAGTGATCAAAGGGGAACCTATTGGCCTAACTAGGCTTTTCAATCTTGTTTTGATGATAGCAAGTGAAGATGTTTTAACATATGTTGTTAAGTGACTTTATTTCAGGGTTTAGGAAAGAGAATGTGTTAAAAGCTTATATTTCAAAGAAGGATGATCGTATGAAGCTTAAATGACATGAATTCAAAGACTAAAGCTTTAAGATCATGAGAGCATGGACATTAAAGAGAACTTGATGAAAAGCATAAAATATTTTAAAGCTTGAAAGCAAGTAGCATATCAAAGTATGAAGACTTAAGTGTTTAGGAATGACAAATGGCTTATAAATCTTTATGTAACTACTTTAATATTTAAATATCTTTTGAAATATTGTTGAAGCTCTTTAGGAGATACATGGACTTAGAGACCTATTTTAAAACCCCAAAACTATTTTCATGAAAGATCAAAGCAAAAGAGCAAAACTAAATTTGAAAACTAAAAACAAAAAACTAGAAAGAGGACTGGTTTGCCGATTGACCAGTAAAACATTGGGTTTACTCAACCGACTGACAAAAAATCAACAACTAAGATAACTGCCCAGCCGACTGACAGTGTCCAGCCGACTGACCCATTTTTAACTGTGTTGAGCCAGCCAACTGACAATTATTTAGGATTAATTTATGGTAGATAGAAGGGTGTCATCTTCTTGTCTAGCCGACTTACTATGTGGAAATATACTACCCAGTCGCTTATCCAGCCGACTGACTCCACGGGATTTCAAATTTTTCAACTTAATAGGAAATTTCTAAGAATTGGTTTTTGAAATGTAAACGTTATAAAAACTTGGAGGACACTCCAAGTAACTTGGGGAATAAGGAAACCAATTCTAAAAAAGCCAATAAATACTTCCTTAATTTCAAGAAATTATTTCCAAGGCAATTACATAGCACACTTGCATTCAATCTCTCAATCTCTCTCAAAGTTCCATATTGCCCATACTTTTGCTGGAGGGAAATCATTTGAATTGTTGCTAAAACATCATCTAAGGTTCTTATACAGAGTTTTTTCATTCACAAGGAACCCTTGGTGAATTCTATACATGAGCTTCAATTCTATTACTTTTTGGTATTTAAATTGTTCAAGTACGTAGAGCTGAATTTGCACTAATCTACTCTATTTTGAGAGTACTTTTGTACGCAGTGATTACTTCATATCTTTTTTAGTTCTCGAATGATTCGAGGTGTTTGGATTTTTGGCTAAGCGAGGGGATAACGATTAGAGAGGCGGGCTCTAGCCTAATTGAAGGAGTGACCGAACGAGGGTATATCGTTTGGAGAGGCGGGCTCTAGCCTAATCAAATGAGTGTTGTGTAAATGGTGTTGTTCTGCCCGAAAAATGAATGGGTTTAAGTAAATCCTTTGGTGGTTTTCCAAATGTGAGGACGTAGGCTGGGTATAAGCCGAACCTCATTAAAACCTTGGTGTCACTATCTCTTTCCCTTACTCTCTTTACTTACAACATATACGAACTGCGTGGATGTTTTAAATTCCTTAGTCATAAACACTACGTGGATTTGATATTAAGTAAGCTTAAGCTTAATTTGTTTTTGGGATTTC